>NC_134584.1:103500731-104116564 GCF_037038515.1 Microtus pennsylvanicus | reverse complement strand
CTGCCTCTGCGCTAGCACACTTTGGCCACCAAGACGGTGTCCAGAGACAGAAGGGACTGGTGCATCTCTCAGTGAATACTGAAGGAGGCAGGAATGCTGGCCTCCAGGTGTCAGGCCTTCCCTCCAGAAGCTCTCTGGGCTTATGTGCCCAGTCCATTGCTACATTGTTGTTCTGTATAGTTGTGGTGAAGGAGATAGATTGAGACCACACTTTAGAATGGGTTGCGGAGATGGGACATGGAAATACCCGGCACAACTTGAGTAAGAGATTCATGCTGGAAAGGCCCAAGATGGCTCTGTCCTGGTGAGAGCCAGGTTGCTGGGGACATACTTTGTTCTTATGCTGAGATGATTCCATACTTTCTAGAGTCTCCATGGTACCTCTCAGCTTGGATGCACCAGCGAGATTCTGGAGGGGAGGAAGGTGAGAAGGTTCTCTGCCTCAACAACCTGGGCACTCGAAAGTCCCAGTGTGAGCTGGCAGGAAGTCAAACCTGTCAAATGATCACAGGGGGCTGAGCGGGTAGCTCAGAAAGCGCACCAGCAGTGATCTCTTGATATTTAATTTGTCTTTTATGGAGGGTGGAGAGGAAAAGGGGCCTGGAGAGAAGCTTCAAAAATCATGATCTTCCTCCTAAGCCTGCTGAGTGCTGGGGCTTCAGGTATGTGCGTCTGGTCTAGGGACCTTCCATGTACAAGACTTTCATTTCCCTCCTAAATCTTTCCTTCATCTACATTCTCTCTGCATCCATCCAGTGCTAACCCACCCTTCAGGTCTTTACATTCTATCTATCTGTTATCTATCTATCTATCTATCTATCTATCTATCTATCTATCTATCTATCTATCTATCTATCATCTATCTATCTGCATCTATCTATCATCTATCTATCTGCATCTATCTATTTATCATCTATCTATCTATCATCTATCTATCTGCATCTATCTATCATCTATCTATCTGCATCTATCTATTTATCATCTATCTATCTATCTATCTATCTATCTATCTATCTATCTATCTGTCATCTATCTATCCATCTATCTATTTACTATCTATCTATCTATCTATCTATCTATCATCTATCTATCTATCTATCTATTTACTATCTATCTATCTGTCTATCATCATCATCATCATCATCATCATCATCATCATCATCATCATCATCTATTGTCTGTGTGTTTGTGGTCATAAAACAATTTTCTCACCTTTTTCTTGTTGAGTCAACATCTCTCTTATTTCTATGGTGGCATTTTGTAGTTTAGAGCAGGTTTTTTTTCTATTTTTTTTTGGATTTTTTTCCCTCTGTATCCTCCTATCTTGAGGTGGGTGTGCTGGGATTGCAGATATGGACCTTTGTCTGCATCTGTTCTTTCACAAGGTTCTAGGAGTCAAATGTAGGATGCCAAGCTGACAAGGTGAGAGTTTCTACCTGCTGAGTCATCTCCTTGGACCACACTCCAGGTCTCATGTGAGATTTCCTTCTTAGATGGACCCCCGGCTGGGGAGAGCTCTTCCCATGCATCTTTCATGGCTCTCAGCTCCTCAATCATAATGGCCTGCTTCCACACACTGTGTCCCATATTTCTGGATATAGAACACAGCACCTAGTGGATGCTTAACTCACGTTTCTGGAATGGGCACTATGCTGAGGGTCTGGGTATAGGGCCAAGATGACAGTGGATGGAGGAGATGGGTACCATGGTGGCAAGAGACAGATGTCAGTCCTTACCATCAGAAGTTGTTGGATCAGGCACTATCTGCCTGGGTCATAAAATGTGCTGGAAGCTTCTTACAGCTTCCTTTGCTCAGGAGCCTGGGGCTATAACTGCAGCTACATTTCAAATTCTTGAAATGTCTTGGGGGATTTTTTTTTCAAACGTTTTACCTTCAACGTGCTTTGCATACCACCACACATTTTTTAAACCCACATATAATTTAGGGAACATTTAATCAATAGAGTCTTGATTCATTTTTCCCTTAAATCATCAGTATTATTGTTGTGAAGAGCCCATCTGAAGTTCAGGAAGGCTCTTAAGCATTTTTAATAACCATTTTCTTCCCCTGCGCCCTATTTTTTTTTTCAAAACTATCATTTTGAAAGATACTTTTCCCAATGGTTGAACAATCTCAAAATGCCAGGTTCTCAATTGCTTGAATTGTGGCCAATATGTAATCCGGTAAGGAAAATGGGATTTTACAGAATAATTTTATTCACACACACACACACACACACACACACACACACACACACACTCTAAGTGGATTTGCTGGTAATTGTGTGAAAATTATCTGACAGTGACTCTTAGCTCCCACTATGGCTTAAGGGGCCACCATTGTGTAGAACGATTAATAAAAACCCAGATACAGAAATTGGGGTTTAACCGGAAGGCCAGAAAAGCGAAACAGCTAGCCACTGGCTCTTATCTCTACCTCAGTCAGAAATGGTGATCCTGCCTCTATGAATCTCAGAATGAGACTATGTCTGAGAGCTGTCTCCTCCTGATTTATATTCCTCCAGTGCTGGGATTAAAGGTGTGCACCACCACTGCTGCGTTTCCATGGCAAACGAGTAGTCTACTGAGATTAAAGGTGTGTGTCACCCCTGGCTGGTCTATAAGACTGGTCAGTGAAGCTGTTTTACTCTCTGAACTTCAGACAAGCTTTATTTATTAAAATACAAATGAGACATCACTACACCCTTGAGCAAGGGAGATGAGCCCTACAGCAGTGTCTTGATTCTCCAGTCTCTTGAGCTCTTAGGGCACACATATCAGGGCCCATGTAGCTCTCTCTCTCTGCAGCACTCTGCTTGCTGTATCTGGCATATCCTGAGTACTTCATGGGTGTCACCTTACGAAATTGTTTAATTTCTGTTCCACTTTGCAGATGGAGAAACTGAGGCATCTGAGGGTTTATTGTTTCCTGGGGCTGCTGAGACTAACTCACTACAACAACTTGGTGGCTTAAAATTACAGTGGTTTGTTCTTTCCCAACTCTGGAAGCCAGAAGGACGACATTCAATATCACTAGGGCTGTTCCCTGGAAGACACCAGGGAGTAATCTGCTGATCTTTTCCTGTCCCTTTAGAGCTTAGCTTCTGGTGACCCCGGGCATTCCTTGGCTTGTGGCTTCACCATTTCAGCTCTGCTCCTGTGGCCTTATGGCCTTCATCTCTGGCACTCCATCAGTTACTTTATTTCATTGTTGCAACAAAATACCTGACACCAGCGTCTTAAGGATGGTAGGGTTCCTTGTGCCTTATAAGTCAAGGGTACCTTGCATCCTGGCTAGGCAATAGCAGCTAGAAGGGACTGGTCAGACAGTCACAGTCAAGGAGCAGACATGGATACTGCTGCTTGGCACACAGTCTCTTTTTTATGTTGACTGGGATCCCAGTCCACAAAAGTGGTACAGCCCACATTTATGGTGGGTCTTCTCACTTCATTTTCCATCTGGAAACTCTCTTCTTGAAGACCGCCCAGAGGTTTGTCTCCCAGGTGATTCTAGCCCCTGGCAAGTTGGCATTATTAACTATCACAAGTGTCTTTCCCTTCTCTGTGCATCTTTTATGATAGTACATCAGTGGGTAACTCGAAAAAAAGCTCCTTTCATCCAGGATCTTTAACTTAAATAGTTTCTGTAATAGAAGGTACAATATCCACTCACTTTCCATGTACGGTAATATCTACAGGCTGGACAATTAGGACACGGATGTAATTTGGGGGGGGGGAGGCAACATTCAATTGTAAGGAGTAAAACAGTATAAAGTGCACCATGGATGCCTGTGGCTGGGTTGGGACCTTGGTTCCTTACACCCTTCCTATTGCTTTATTTTTCCCTTCTAAGCCTTGAAAATGCTTGAGCCTAAGTCCTCACATCATGGTTAGCGTTCTGCTACAGACAGTATTCCTGCACTGTAGACAGTATTTCTTCACTGTAGACAGTATTCCTGCACTGTACATGGTATTCCTGCACTGTAGACAGTATTCCTGCACTATAGATGGTATTCCTGCACTGTAGACAGTATTCCTGCACTGTACATGGTATTCCTGCACTGTACATGGTATTCCTGCACTATAGATGGTATTCCTGCACTGTAGACAGTATTCCTGCACTGTAGATGGTATTCCTGCACTGTAGATGGTATTCCTGCACTGTGGATGGTATTCCTACACTGTAGACAGTATTCCTGCACTGTAGATGGTATTCCTGCACTGTAGACAGTATTCCTGCACTGTAGATGGTATTCCTACACTGTAGATGGTATTCCTGCACTGTGGATGGTATTCCTGCACTGTAGACGGTATTCCTGCACTGTAGACGGTATTCCTGCACTGTAGATGGTATTCCTGCACTGTAGATGGTATTCCTACACTGTAGACGGTATTCCTGCACTGTGGATGGTATTCCTGCACTGTAGACGGTATTCCTGCACTGTAGATGGTATTCCTGCACTGTAGATGGTATTCCTACACTGTAGATGGTATTCCTGCACTGTACATGGTATTCCTGCACTGTAGACAGTATTCCTGCACTGTACATGGTATTCCTGCACTGTAGATGGTATTCCTGCACTGTACATGGTATTCCTGCACTGTACATGGTATTCCTGCACTGTAGATGGTATTCCTGCACTGTAGATGGTATTCCTGCACTGTAGACGGTATTCCTGCACTGTAGACGGTATTCCTGCACTGTAGATGGTATTCCTGCACTGTAGATGGTATTCCTGCACTGTAGACGGTATTCCTGCACTGTAGACAGTATTCCTGCACTGTAGATGGTATTCCTGCACTGTAGACGGTATTCCTGCACTGTAGACAGTATTCCTGCACTGTAGATGGTATTCCTGCACTGTAGACGGTATTCCTGCACTGTACATGGTATTCCTGCACTGTAGATGGTATTCCTGCACTGTAGACAGTATTCCTGCACTGTGGATGGTATTCCTGCACTGTGGATGGTATTCCTGCACTGTAGATGGTATTCCTGCACTGTGGATGGTATTCCTGCACTGTGGATGGTATTCCTGCACTGTGGATGGTATTCCTACACTGTGGATGGTATTCCTGCACTGTAGATGGTATTCCTGCACTGTGGATGGTATTCCTGCACTGTGGATGGTATTCCTGCACTGTAGATGGTATTCCTGCACTGTGGATGGTATTCCTGCACTGTGGATGGTATTCCTGCACTGTAGATGGTATTCCTGCACTGTGGATGGTATTCCTGCACTGTGGATGGTATTCCTGCACTGTACATGGTATTCCTGCACTGTAGATGGTATTCCTGCACTGTCGATGGTATTCCTGCACTGTAGATGGTATTCCTGCACTGTAGATGGTATTCCTGCACTGTAGATGGTATTCCTGCACTGTAGACGGTATTCCTGCACTGTAGATGGTATTCCTACACTGTAGATGGTATTCCTGCACTGTAGATGGTATTCCTGCACTGTAGATGGTATTCCTGCACTGTGGATGGTATTCCTGCACTGTGGATGGTATTCCTGCACTGTACATGGTATTCCTGCACTGTAAGCAGCTGTAAGTCTGTTTCTCCTTCCCCCATGCGGGTTCTGACTGAGATGTGGGACTATGTGTACAGAAGATGGAACTGCATCAAAGGGCCGTGGTTTTGATGAGCAGTGATCAGGTATCAGCAGTTCTCTACGGCCTGAACCTGTATTAATGTCAACGGCATTTGCCATCGGCATTCTCATCTCTTTCCGCAGCTTGCCTTCATCCTCGGGCTTCTTCTGAAGGCCAAAGGAATGTTCTAGCTTCCTGCACACGCCTTTGATTTCAGCATGCGGCTGGCCTGACCCATCCCTGCTCCTGACTTATTAGGCACATCTTTGGAAGATTTGGTGCTTCGTCACGCCCCAGATCCCATCTTAATTTCTGCTGTCTCCAAGGAAGCCACAGAGCAGCCGGCCCATCTTGAAGTCATCAGCTTCCAAAGAGGGCTTGGGAGCATCTGTCTGAAACCAGCGTATTATTTTCCTGGCTGGCAAATCAGTAGCAGGACTGTGTGCTGGGCCCACTAGCACAAAGTACTTACGGGTAGTGTCAAGTCGGGTCCAAGTCTAAAAATACTCTCTTCCCTTCAGCGTGCTATTGTTTCTGCAGTATGACCCGGCTTGGGACTGGAGCCTCGCTGCACTCTGAACAGTTGCACATCTAATGCATGCTGAAAGATTAACCTGCATTGTGCCTGCCTGGCAGTGTGGAAGTTTCCTTTCCTGGCAAAGCCTGTGCTATTGGAAATCATTTGTTGAGATTTATGTTCTACCTAAGCTGGAGGACTGCTTGCATTGTGAAGGTCCCAGAACCAAGCTGGAAATCCTGAAATTGGGGGTTCCAGGGAGATTTGGAGTCATTAGGAATAACTTGATCCTGGCTGTAGACCAGCACCAGCCAGGGGCCTACTGAGCAGTGATAACACACAGGTGGTGTGACTGGGAATTACTCCACATTTCTGAACACTAGCTCCCCATCAGCTTGGGGTGAGCACAGCAGCCTATATTTTGTGGGGTTAATGGTCAGGCCCCTGTCTTAACATGCAAAGAATAGAAGAGGATTTTGTAAGCAGCAAATTCATAAAAGCTGAAAGTGTTGGGGCAGACTTAGAGGGAGATCATCAGGATGTTGCTACAGGGCTGACTCTCAAGTCCAAACTGATTCTTCTTGATAAAAGTACCATGGAGGTTACAGGAGACCCACAATTCTGATCCTTGGTTATTCTGATTTCTGCAGTGGCAGATTGTTCTGTATTAGTGGTGCTGACACTACAGTTGGGGACTGTTTTTTTCAGCCACCCTAGTTCTGAGAAATCTTGGTCATGCTTGATATTCACGCTCTTCATGAGGGGTTTCTTCCCCAATGAAGAGCAAAATCTGAGAAAGTCCTCAGGAGCTTCCTCTTCTCCAGGAACGAGGAGACCTGCAACAGCTACCCCTAGATGCCAATAAAATCCTCATCAAATGAAACAGAGGACTACAGGATGATAAAAGACTCTAAGGGCCAGAAGAAGATTCACAGTTGGAAGCAAGCATATGACTTAGCCATCCATGGCACCAAAACTGCACATCACAGGCCAGGTCACTCAGACAATGGAAACTCTGCTGCTTTCAGGTTTTGGAAGGATTTCGTTGGTTTCTGATAAAGTCCTCTGGGCTTGTGGGTGGTCATTTTGTCTCTGTGGATTCATATATCTTTTATCTGTTTATATGGGGAAAGAGAGAGCTGGCAGTGGTGGCACACACCTTTAATGTCATCACAGCCAGAGACAGGTGGATCTTTGTGAGCTCAAGGCCAGATTGGTTTACACCATGAGTTGCAGGGAGGCTATCAAGCTACAGAGGAACCCTGTCTCAAAAAACAGAGAGAGAGAGAGAGAGAGAGAGAGAGAGAGAGAGAGAGAGAGAGAGAGAGAGAACAAAAGAGAAAAAGGGAAAGAGAGAGGGAGGATGAAAGAGAGAGAGGAGAGAAGTCTGGTATTTTTAGCCCTGTGGCTTCATCCCCACAGTACTGTTTTACTTGCCTCCTTGAAGACCCTACCTCCAAATATGGTCACATTGGACAAAAGAATTGGACCATATGAATTTGAAGGAGCCAGAGTAATGATCAAACATCCCCTATTTGAAGCCAATTGCAGTGGCAGCATGCCCGTAGTCCCAGCTACTTGGAAGACAGAGCCAGGAGGACCACATAGCCCAGGAGTTTAAGATGAACCTGGGTTCTGTGGTGAGACAATTTTGCAGAGGAAAAGCAATCTGCGTTTGGCTGACAGTGCAGGAAGCAGGACCAGTGTTGTCGGAATCTGGCTGCATGGTTAGTGTCTAAGAGTCGACTCTTTTACCTTCGGCATCAGCTTCTACAGCTCCCTAACCAAACACCGAGTTCCTTGTTGGTGCAGGCATGCGGAAAGCACACAGCTGCTCCTCTCTCCTCCATGCCTGACTATTGATTGGCACACTGGCTTGTACTATTTTCACACAGCAGAAGTGCTCCAAGAGTCAGGGTGCGGTGGGAAAGGGTGTTGGTGGCTTCTGAACCTTTAAAAATAATGGAAGTTGGGCTCGGGAAATGGTTCTGTCAGTAAGGTACCTGCTGTGCTAGCATGAAGACCTGAGTGGAGATTCCCACTCTCATGTACAAGCCAGGTATGGTGGTACGTGTGTGACGTCAGTGCTGGTGGGCCAGAGACTGGATCTCATTGGTCAGCCATTTTTGAAAATCAGTGATCTCCAGGCTCAGAGAAGATAGCCTGTCTCAAAAATAAAGGTGGAGAGTGATCAAGGAAGACCCCTGAGGTCAACCTCTGACCTCCACACACATAGACCCATGTTCTCTCTCTCTCTCTCTCTCTCTCTCTCTCTCTCTCTCTCTCTCTCTCTCTCTCTCTCTCTCTCTCTCTCTCCCACACACAGACACACACACACACAAATCTCAAATAACCTTTTGGATGATATCCTTGCTCTTCCTTTACTTTGTGTCCAGTATGGAAGAAGGTGGGATATAGTGGGGACAATAAATACATGTTGACTGAAGGATGGAACCATGAAGTAACAGGGAGGGAAGGAACAATGCGCTTGGTGAATTAGAGGCTCACATTCATTTTTGAACTAAAATTGTGTAGCCTCTATCACTAAGGCCAAAGCATTCTTTAGTCCAAGGAGCTGGTGGTGTAAGGCAGGAGAAAAGAAGTAAGCCTTAGGGACAAATGCATGGGTTCAAATCCTGCTCCCTAGTGAGAATTAGGGAAAGTTGCTAGTTGCCCTGTGCTTCAGTGAAGATGAGGATCAGAGTCCAAGAAACTTGGTAGGTTGGGGGATAGAGATGGCTAAGCAGTTAGAGACTTGTTCTTGCAGAGAACCTGGGTTCAGTTCCCAGCAGTCACAGTGGGTGGCTCACAACTGCCTGTAACTCCAGGGATTCTGATGCTCTTCTCTGGCTGCACGCACGTGAGTGCACATGTACACAAGAACACACACATACTTATCAATAAAAAGAAATAAATAATTCATAGATGTGAGGAACTGAATACACAGGAGCTAGTGTCATGGAGACCCATATCAGACTCCAGCGACCGGCATAACATCTGAGCTGTCTTCAACCCCACTGCCTTTGCCTGTAGGAGGATTTCAGTGGGGAGGACCCTGATGAGCTGGCAATGCATTCTCCCCACAGCATCTCCATAGCCTTCATCTCCTTCAGTCCTTCTTGAGTATATTCATCAAGAGACCCTGTCCTGGCAGCACACTCCCTGGCCAGCTCTTAAGCTGTGGATGATCGAGAACCACAGTCCTTTATCCTTAGTGGGAGATTCCCAATCAGAGGAAGCTCGAAGCTGACTGGTGAAGCTTACTATTTTGTACTCAGAAGGAGGCATTTTCCCCGAAGCATCTTCTGATTGTGAATCATTGTAATAGCTCATAGTCTTTGGGGAAAACCGGCTCCTTCTCACCTCAGACTTCATGTGTCATCAGTTACAGTCCCAAGTTTGGGTGGCACCATTCCATAGACTGGAGACTCCATAGACGAGGGACTTAATGGAACAGAAAAAGAGAAAAGAGGAAACCAAGAGACCCAGCTTCTCTCTGCTTCCTGGCTGAGATGACATGAACTTCCTGCTCGTTGTGCCCACCCTACCATGACAGACTGGCACTGTGAGCTGTAAGGAATCTTCTTTCCCGTGTGTTTGCTTTCTCAGGTGCATGCTCACAATGGTCACTGACACTGTCTATGCGATTACACAATCTGAGACGCCTGAGCTCAACCTTGAGTGTCAATCCTCAGGAGTGATCAACCTTGTTTTTTAAGACAAGGATCTCTCACAGGGACCCTTGCCAATTAGACTGGGCTGGCCGGTCAGTAAACTCCATGGATCAAACTGGCTTCACCCCCCAGTGCCGGGATTACAAACTCGTACCACCTCGGCCAGGTTTTGATGCAGATGCTTGGGTTCAAGGGCTTTACTGGCTAGCACGTTGCCAACCAAGCCATCTACTCCATTGCTGAGCTCAGCCTTGAGGTCTGTTGTGCACGTGCGCATGCCCAGAGAGCTTCTGCTGGAGCTGATGTGACTCCTGCAACTGGAATCTGGGTTTATGGGTGCATGGGCCAGTCTGGTGGAGAGAGCATCTTTCCCCCTAGGCTTGTCACCACAGTCTGAGCAAGCCATCTGGGTTTATCTTGGCTGCTGATGGCACAAGAAATTACTTCTTGGTTGGTGTTACCCTGGAGGCCAAGGTGCTGCTATGAGTTCATCTGCCAGAATGTTCTCAAGAATAAGTTCAAAGGTAAAGAAGAGGGTATTCAGACCAAGAGAACCGTGACAGAAAGGTTCCCAACCTCTTTAAAGAATGAGTTTGTGAATCTGTGAAAACTCCTTTCTAGTCACTATTGTTCTTTGTTCTCTTCTTGACTGCGCGACTCTTTCCAAGTAAAGCTTGAGGCCGTCACAGCAGCAGAATATGGCCATGCTGGCTATCCAGTGCTCAGCACATCCCCCAGGTCTTGATGCTTGACTGTGGGACCCACACTGGATCTGGGATGGGGGCCCCATGTTTGCTGAGTCATCAGCCAAAGCAGGCTAATTAGTGAGAAATGCGGCTGGTAGAGTTTCCCTTTGCCCGCTAGGGTCCTCCTGGGCTTCCTTCTCACCTGTCTCACTTGGCCTCTAGCAGGGAGAAGTTTCTGAGGCTTTGATGGACTGACAGTGGCCTCCAGCACAGGTCCCAAGGGCTAGTTGTTCTGTCTTCCAAAAGCCAGCACTCCAGCTGGTCCTACATCCCCAGCATGCTTTGTGCAGCTACTTACTATTTCTGTAGAGTCTTTTAGCTTAGTGTAGAGACTGGCTCCTTTTCACGCTTCTTTCCAATGGGCACAGGTGAGTAGCAAATCAATGGCTTAAAAGGCAGATCCATTATGAGTGGAGCAGCTGAAGTATTCGCAAGTCTTTGTTCCTTCCTTGTGATAGGATTGAAATCCATACCCTTCTTCATATGATTTAGCAATGTCTTATACAGGAAAGGAGAAATGCTTTTTCTCTGCCTCAGTGCAGACCTGCCCAGGACACCAACCGTATAGCATGTATACAGTTGTGATGAAGCTGTCTTTCATTGTCCTTGTCTGGTTTGCTCAGATTTGGCAAGTCTGTTTGTTCTGAACAGACGTCACAGAGGAGTTGCTCATCCTGGAGAGAGATGTAGATGAGGGAGCAGACCCACCCTTATCTGTCTCTTCCCCCAACGCTAGAAGCAGTGACACCCGTGTAAATGTGTATGTAGATTTAAGTGCTGTGCATGATGTCACATGTCACAAAAGAACAATATGTACAGTTGTACCATTGAGACTCTGGAGCTGTTTCTTACACAGTAGCATTTTGGGAAAACGTCTGACTGCCACAAGGATAGACTGGATATCATCTGGATGTCATGGTCATGTTGTTTTGTTTTCTTGATCCATTAAGTCCTTGGCAGGCACAAAGAAAGAAGCCAAAAAATGATGAGTTGAATGGAGGTAACAAAGATAGGAAAGGCAAACTCTGGTGGGATTACAGTGCTTGGTGGTTCTGCCCACCTTTGTTTGGGTATAGGCTTCCACGTTCAAGCCATCTGAGTCAAGTGAAATCTGTTGCCAGCACTTAGCCTGGATTTGAGTATAATACAATTTGTCCATTTTAAGGTATTGTGATGATTAGTGCTCACTAACTTGACAGAACCTAGATCTCCCTGTGGGAGGTTATCTTGATTGTGTTAGTGAAGTGGGAAGCCCCACCTCCGTGGGTGGTAACATCCGTGGCTGGAATCCTGAACTACATAAGTAGTGAAAAGGAGATGAACAGCATGAATTCATCCCTCTCCGCTCCATCATCCTGGAATCAATGTGATCAGTAGCTTCAGCCTCCTGCCACATTGACCTCCCTACCTTGACTTTCCCACCTTGGCCTCCTCACCTTGACTTCCCTACCCTAACCTTCCCACCATGACTTCCCCACCATGACCTCCCCACCTTGACCTCCCTACCATGACTTTCCCACCTTGGCCTCCTCACCTTGACTTCCCTACTCTAACCTTCCCACCATGACTTCCCCACCATGACCTCCCCACCTTGACTTCCCTACCCTAACCTTCCCACCATGACTTCCCCACCATGACCTCCCCACCTTGACTTCCCTACCCTAACCTTCCCATGACTTCCCCACCATGACCTCCCCACCTTGACCTCCCTACCATGACTTTCCCACCTTGACCTCCCCACCTTGATTTTCCCACCTTGACCTCCCCACTTTGACCTCAACACCTTGACCTCCCTACCTTGACTTTCCCACCTTGACCTCCCCACCTTGACCTCCCACCTTGACTTCCCAACCTTGACTTCCACATAGTGTTTCCCCTTGAACTGTGAGCCAGAATAAACCCTTTCCCCCTTAAGTTGCTTTTTTCCCCAGACTATCTTATTATTGTATAAGGAAAATTAACCAAATTTAAATCATTGAAGTTGACCAAAATGTTCATGGGGAAAATGCAAGCATGCAGAGTAACAGTCCACCTAGTTGGTATGCTTTGTTCCCTGGGCAGCAATCCTCTGATGCTACTGAAATAGTTCCTAATTGACTAAGACATCATAGCACTAGATCAAGAACCCAGAGTTTAGATTTGAATCTAAAAGTCTTTGAATGTAGGTTTGACTCGTTTGGTGACACTGTATTGTGAAATATTAGTTTAAGGTGTGTTACAATCATTTATGTTGTGGAGTATTAGTTTAATGACACAAAGATGTGTTGCATTCTTTTATGTTGCATTTGTTTAAATCTATAAAGCTGCCCTACTTTGTCTGCCTAAAACACCTGATTGATCTAATAAAGAGCTGAACAGCTGATAGCTAGGCAGGAGAGGGCTAGGCAGGGCTGCCAGGTAAAGAGAATAATTCAAAGAAGGAACCTAGGAAAGAGAACGAGGAGCGAGTAAAGGAGAGGAGGACGCCAGGGACCAGCCACCCAGCCACAAGTCAGCCATGGAGTAAGAAGAAAAGATATATGGAAGGAAGAAAAGGAAAAAACTTAGAGGCAAAATATAGTTAAAGAGAAACAGGATAGTTTAAAAAAATCTGGCTAGAAACAAGCCAAGCTAAGGTCAGGCAGTCAAAAGTATAAATAAGTATCCATGTATTTATTTGGGAGCTGGGTGGTAGACCCCAAAAAGTAAAAATAAAATAAAATAAAAAACAGCTACAACATGGAGTGAATTACTTCCTTTTTCTCGTCTTTAGTTTTCCCATCTACATAATGACTTTATGGCTTGTATGCTGAGAAGCTGCGAATCCATGGGCCAGTCATATAACCTCTGCACAGGTCAGCATCCTTACCTATAAAACAGTGGTCAGCTGCTGGCCTGACCTACTTAAACAAGGAGTGGATAAAATAACCAAAGCCACGCTGCCTGCCACCAGGGCCCAATGGTTCTTCCTTATGACTCCACAGGCTTCTGATAATTACAGCAGCAATGGTAATGAACTGAAAACAGCACTGGATTCAGAGCGGGGGCTGGATTAGCAGGCGAGGGAAACTTGAAATCAACTTGGAAGGAAGAATAATTGAGTCCTATGAGGTGGAGGTAGGGCTTTCTCTGTCTCTGTTCCTTTCTTTCTTTTCCTCCTCATGGTTCCCCTTTGGCTCTAATTGTTCTTTGCTTTTGTTATGATTTTTCTTGAGAAGACATGAATAAATACTTATTTACTCTAGGTGGGACCCCACTGAAGACAAATAAATGATTTCACACGAGCATCACTTAGTCACTAAATTTACTGGTATCTATATCTATAAATATATAGATAAATGGCTGATTTGGGGGAAGCTTCATCACCAGAAATCCCACTGCTTTATTTTGTTAACCTTCATTTCATTTATTATTATTGTTGCTGTTATGTATGGGATGAACATGTATGTGGACATGGTATGTGTGCTCTAGTGCATGTGTAGAGATCAGAGAATAATTCTATGTAGTAGATTCTCTTCTTATACCTTATTGAGGTTCTGGGTTTGAATTTAGGTCATCAGACGGGCACTGAAAATGCTTTTAGCTGCTCAGACATCTTACCCACCCAGCGCTGCATTCTTGAAGCTTCCTGCCCAACATTCTGCAAGCTCAATGAGTCTCCTTTCAGCAGTTACTTGTGAATACATATAATACTCCTCCTCCGGGAGGAGTCCTGTGAGTTCTGCATCTTTAGGGAGTTTTCTGGTCCTTTTACCTTGTTTCCTGATGTTCCTAAGCCTTGTAAGTTTCCTCTGCCTCCTGATGCTTTCAAAGTTTCCTCCCCTTTCCAAGAGAGAATGTTTAAATTTGACAGAAACAGCTGTACAGTAGCTTTACTTTTGTTCTCTATACCTTCATGGCATAAGACAGGTGATACTCCAAACAGAAACAAGGTGGCTTTGGGCTCTGATGACTGCTTCTGTAGTACAGGAGAGGTAAGACCAAGTTGCCCCTAAAAGATCCGTTTAACCTGTCTGGGGTGTTGCACCAAGCCTTGCTGTGGTGGGAATATGATCTGTTCTCTCTGAAACTCATGCTGAAGTCTAATCCTCATTATGAGATTTTGAGAAGAGAGACCAAGTGGGGCCTTTAAGAGGTGATTAGGGCTCAGCCTTCGTGAATGGATTAATCCAGTCACTCAATTAATGGATTAAAGGATTAACAGGTTAGCGGTCAACTAACCTTCTGTAACAGGAGCCAATGTGGCTAGGTGTATTGTCTCTTGCTATGTGTTCCCTGCCCTACTTTTGGATCCTGTCAATCAAGATGTGGCCTCTTGACCTTTGACTGGGAGCATGAGCCCAAGTAAACCTCTTTTCTTTATAACCTACCCAATCTGTGATATTATTGGCAACAGAGAATGACTAAGAGAGGCTTCAGGTCACTGGTTTTGGTTCAGCGTGGATTTCATACAGCAGGGTGAAAAAGCAGAGATACTGGCTAGACTCTGGGTGGTAAAAATGGCTAACATACATTTTCAGGGGACAGGGAGAACCTGCTGGATTCACTGCCCCAGGAACATCTGTGGATGAAAGAATTCTAAGCGAATTTGCATACAAACATAGCCACCTGGCACAGGTGCAGGGAAGCCAAGGCTGGATATTGGCTATCAGTAGGCCTGCCTGTATCTGAGTGGCCTGCCAAGAGCTCATGATTCTGCATGGGAGTTGACTAGCTGCATTATATTCTTCATGGTCCTTCTGCCTCGCCCACTCTTTTCTATGTCCCATACGGTGGCATGCTCATGTCTTCTTGGTCTCCTTTTTACCAGTCTCTAATGATGCATGTGGCCCAATGGAAGCAGGCTATAGGAACATAGTGTTATGTGTGTGTGCTATGTGATGATGTGGTGTGTGGTGTGTGTGTGTGTGTGTGTGTGTGGTGTGTAGTGTGTAGTGTGTGTGTATGGATGTGTGGTGTGTGTCTTTTTTTCCTTTTTCTCCTCCAGCCCTGGGAACTGAACTTGCACATCCCATGCTTGTAATAGGGAGCTGTGGGCCTGCTTTTCGTCCCGCCCGGCTCCTGCACGGCTAGCTTTACACCAGAAATAACAACACACAAACTGTATTCTTTTAAACACTGCTTGGCCCATTAACTCTAGCCCTTACAGGCTAATTCTCATATCCCGATTAACCCATCTCAGCACCGGTCTTACCGGGAAAGATTCAGCATGTCTGACCTGGCGGCTTGCTTCATCTCATGCTTCTCAGAGAACAGAGCTATCGCGTCTGAGCTCACTTCCTCTTCCTCCTAGCATTCCGTTCTGTTTACTCCACCCACCTATGTTCTAACCAATAAAATGGGCCAAGGCAGTTTCTTTATTAGCCAATGACCTTCCTCCATCACACGCTAGTGTTCTATCACTGTGCTACTTCCCAGCCCAAGTTCCCATCTTCTCTATAGCTCTTCTTAGTCCCGTTATGCCCTCTGCTCTAGACTAAACTAAACACAGACTGGAGTAGGATGCTCTTAGATTTATTTGCATCTTCTTGCTACCTCTGACTGGCCTAGTGATACTGGCTCTGACAGCCACTCCTTCAGGAATTCTCAGACTCTTACTACACAAAATTAGAATTCTTCCTTTCTTCCCCTTTTTCCTTTCATTCTCTCCCTCTTTTCTGCCTTCTTCTTGCTCTTCCTTTTCCCCCTTTCTGCCTTCCCTGCACACATGCCTTACTGTGATGTCCTAGGATTAGGCTGTACAATGCACAACAGAGAGAGGCACCCAGAACACAGTGGTGTGGAGGGGACCTCCGCCCTTCTCTATGGCCTTATACTCTCCTTCTATTCTAGTTGTCTAGAATAAAATAAAAGATTTGTCTGAGCCAGGCTTAGTGGTGCAGTCCTATAATCTCAGTTACTCAGGAGGCTGAGGCAAGGTCTTCAAAAGTTCAGGGCCTGCCAGGGCTATGAAGTGAGTTGAAGGCCAGCCTGAGGTATGTGGTAAGACAGAGTCAAAGGAAAAGAGAAAGAAAGGCTGGGAATGTCCCTCCACTATAGCGTCCTGCTTAGCCTGGGTGAGGTGGCAGTGTGTATCGCCACGTTGCTGAGGTTGCAGAAGCAGGGAAGATTGGGCTGTCCTTTGTCCTGGGTTCCTGACACAGAGCAGATGCAATTCTCACCACGTCTTTACTCACAAAACTCTCCAGTTCACTCCCAAGCATAGACCAAGCATAAAACAACTCAGAATAGGGACCTTATGATTCTAGGGGTAGGGCTTAGAGCCATGCAGACCTCTAGGGAGAAGAGGGGGGTGGTCAATCATTTTGCTGTCAGGGAACCACATACAACTTTAGACCTGAAATTCAGTGGAAGTTCCATTTCGGGATACTCTGACATGTGCGGGTGGGGGCTGACCAGTCCTGATTCTCTGGGGAAATGAATACTAATGCTGTACACTTGGAACAATTTTTGTTTGGTTAGTATTCTTTGTAGTGATATAATAACAAACACAGAACTTTGGAGAGTTCTGGGAACTCCCACGTTTGTTGCCAACTGTCTAAAAATACAGGTGGCCTATGGACTCTACTTTGGCTGATATTTAGGGAATGGGCAGTGTTATGAAGGATGGAGCCCCTATCTTGTAGACTTTGGCTGGCTCTGGATGGTTAGTGTCTGGATGGAATTGCAATTTCTGCTTAGAGCAGAAACAGAGTAACTGTCCACCAGGCTGTATACCTTTGGGGGCTGCTCCTGTGATATATCTGATTCTGCTCTTTATTTGACCAGAAACTTTTATTTATTCTGTGAAATCCATACCAAACGCCAATGCCTCAAAGGATTTCTTTATCAACTTACTAAGGACAATTATAAAACTGCATTTAAGGGGAATCCTACAACCAGCTCCCATGGGCCTCCCCAACTTTCTGTTGTTCTTATACTTTCAGGGACTCCTCATGGGTCTTTGTCGGGAGAACTGAAGTGTCTTTTGGGGTCAAAAGCATAAAAGCTAGGCCATGGTTATTTATTCCCCAGGGAGAGCTGGCAGCCCTGGGGTTTGGCTGCCTTGCACCAGTGACTTGTGTACAGAGGAAAACGGAACAGAAAATGCACTTACATAAAGCTGAGTTGGCACAACAAGCAAATTCACTGAGAACTGTGTTGTTGGAAATAATAAGACCAGCATTGTACAGAAGGCAGCAGATGGGAAAGAACACGTCTTGTCAGCCAGGACTTGGGTTTAACAGTCCTGTGTTAGTTCAGGGCTGTTATTTCTCCGTGAGTGATGGCGGAGGCAGAAGTATCAGCCAGGAAGTAGTCATAGGTTGGGAGTGGAGTGAGAGGAAGGGAAGAACACGGTTCAGGCTTGCTTAGCATCCTCCCTTCCTCTTCCATGTCTGCTTCTGAGTGTACATGTTTGTACATATGTACCCATATGTGTGTGTTCATAGGCGTAGAGGTCTGAGGTCAAGGTTGGGTGCCTTCCTAAGTCCCTGTCCACCTTATTTTTTGAGGCAGGGTCTCTCCTTGAACCTGAAGAACACCAATTGGCTAAACTGTCTGGCTAGCAAGTGTCAGGTTTCCTTGCCAATATTAAGATTATATATATATATGTGTGTGTGTGTGTGTGTATGTGTATAGGTGTGTGTATATATGTGTGTGTATGTGTATAGGTGTGTGTGTGTATACATGTGTGTGTGTATGTGTATAGGTGTGTGTGTGTATATGTGTGTGTGTGTGTTTGTGTGTGTGTATGTGTGTGTGTTGAGGGTTCAGACTCAGGTCTCCACACTTGCAAAACCCTTTACTGATAGCTGCTTTTCCCAGCTTTATCTTTTCTTCCTTAAAGTTCTTCACCCAATCCCCCCTCCCTCCTCCTTTCTTCATTCAGGCAGAGCCTGTGAGCTCTTCCTCTATGCTGAATGGAGGCGGTGGTGATGATGCTGACAAGAACGTGGAACTAGAAGCACTTCCCAAGGGCCGAGCACATGACAGGCACGGTCCAAATGCTTTCCATGTTCTCACACCTTTGTTTCCAACACCAGATCTATCGAAGACTGTTGCTGTATTAGCTGCTCTCCAGAAAGAGAAACCAAGAAACAGGGAAACTCTTGTTTCTAGAATCACACAGCTGCTAGACGCGCAGAGGAGACTGAGGGGCATGGCCACCAGTTTGCTCCGGCTCTCATAGGCCAAATTTAGATAACAGTTTTGAGCATCCAATACAATAATACAGTTTTCATTAGACCATGCTTCTTCCTAGATGGAGCAGGGGGAATTCTTAACAGAAGAGAGTCAATTAATTAATGCGGAGTGGATGGGGAAACTATAATTTACAACCCCAGTGCAGTCGTGGATTCAAGCCCAGATCACAAGGGATGCTGAGGCTGTCGGGGGAACAGCACATCCATATGTTTCCCAAGATTAACTACATTATGAGGGATAGATGGCCTTCCGTAGAGGAGAGGTCTGGTAGTCAGCACCTTCGCTGAGCGCTTAGACTTTGCATCACCGAGGGTGGGAAGCCTGACATCATGGACCTTCCCTTGTGATACAGGGAAAAGCCAAAGTCATCACCTACATGGGATTCTTGCCTATAATACTTTCTCTGAATCTACTGAGGAAGCAAACACACAGGTCCACAGCTTTTTAAGCCATCATTCCTCATCTAAAAGGAAAGCCACTGTCCAGGAAAGATGCTAAAAGGCATCTGTATGGATAGCTGGTGTCAGGGATGTGAGTGAATACGTTATGTAAACATGTATGTGCTCATGTGGAAATCTTCATGTGATTCTGTCAATCAGTTTTTATTCTTTCATTCAGACATATACATGGTATCCAAAAAATGTCAGCCCGTCAGTTTTACCATTTTTTGGGGGGTTGCGGGGCTTACCTAAAGTCTCAGGAGAGGATTGTTTAAAAAGATGAAATGCCTGAAGAGGGAAGGAGACTTAGATAATTAGCAGGGAGTCTGGTGCTAGAGTCAATGACTCATACATAGAGTCCAAACTTCTGGAAAGAAAAGAAAAACAATTAAATCTAGGATAAATGTTTTAAAAAAAAAGTAGTAAAAATAAAAAGGGACTCATATTTCTCCACTCCAGTGTGTGGGGGGATTCAGAGAATGGAACATTTTGGAATGTTCAGCCGAGTCAGGGAGTCTGGGGCTACAAGGAGTAGACTGGCCATGAGTCATAGGGTCAGCCCATGCCTGCTGAGCAACCTTCGCTTGCTATCTGGGCTGAGTCAGCCTCTACTTCACAGACCTGGGGAGAATTCCCGAGCCTGACTCCCCAGCTCCTGGCTGCTGAGCCTTTTAGCATTTCTCATTGCAAACGGTCTGGCTTCTCTCCTCCCTCCAGCTCTAGCATGCATCCCCTAGGGTCTAGACTGTCCCTTCGTCTTTACCCTCTGTTGTCACTGGTCTTTGGCGGCCATCACCTCGTCCAGCCTCTTTATGCTTGCTGCTTTACTTATTTATGTTCTAAAATCCACTTCTTCTCCGTTCTATGGGACTTTGGCAGGAAGACATGGTAAATGTGAGCATATCTCTCACTTTCTAGCCTAGGAGATGAGCTAGGCACTTCCCTTTTCCGTTTTAAATTTATCTCCTCTCTCCTAGCCCCACTGTGAACAGAAAGCTTGTCATCCCAAGATGGCTGGGACTGGGGTAACATTGTGCCCATGTGTCTTCATGTACTTTGGGTCCAGGCTTTCTTGAGCTGCAGAATAAAGCTGAGCCTGTGTCCCATGTCCCCTTTCCTTTTGGTTGTACTTCCCCAGTGCACCGAAGGCAGTTTCCGTCTTTGACCTGGCGCCTGTGTTACAGTTTCTTTGTCCTTTAATGGATTCAACATTTATGGGCTGTATTTCTGTTTTAAAATTAATTGGTACCATCGAAGAGGGAGGACAAAAAATGTGCAGAGGGTTGGGCAGCCATGGGCCACTCAACTCCAGCCTCCAGCCACAGCGGCTGCAAAGACCTCTTGCTTTTGAAGGGGCTTTCTGCTCTCTGAAATATTTAATGAAGGCGTGTGGCAGACCAGGCAAGGGAAGGTCTCTGAACCTGTTGGCCTCCCTTCTGAAGAGAGCTGCCCTGCGTTCTGTAACAAAGAGCCCAGAAGCGCTGGGAGGGCTGGTGGTGGCTTTGGGAGCAGCACTGAGGCGTGTCCGCTCCTCTGGTCAGGTTGGTGCTGGCCTTTCAGCCACCTGCTGCTCTGACCCCAGCTGGCAGGCAGCTGCATTGTCTCTGCTGAAGCTGTCTGTGATCTCCGGAATGAAGCATTTCTTCCTGTGGTCTCCTCTGGTTCCTCCCCCTGCTTTGGATTTGAGCATCTTTTTGTTCCGCTGCTCTCACAGGGCAGAACATACATCCTCCCTGGGATGTGATCTTTTCGTTAACAATTTCCCCTAATTCCATTTAATTGTTTCTTACCAAATTTGCTTCCCAGACATAAAAGGTCTTTTTCCCGTTACCCCTGCCCAGTATCTCCTTCCTTCATGTTGTTTCTTAACTTCTGCATCTTCAGGAGGGCGCGGCTTGCCACAGGCTTCCCATTTGCCTAAGGATCAAGGCCCTCCCCAGCCCAACCTGTTGTGAAGAATATTCTTTCCTGAACAGAAACAGAGACAAGCCTGGTTTCCAAGCCTCAGTTCTTCACTGACTCTTCCTTAACAAAGAAGAGAAAGGCAGTCCAACCTAACTCACTGGAGACACTTGCAAAACATTGGCTCCTTATCCGAATTTAAGTGCCGCACAGCCTCCTTGCCTGCCTGCCTGGGTTTGTAGCTGTAGCTCTCCAGTAGGACTCCATATTTGAAAATACCAGAAGTTTTTACCCACTTCACTCTCTATTCCCTGGGCTGCTAAGAACCAGGGGTCTGTTTGTGTATCAAGTATTTTAGATCAGCACTGTCAGATAGCGATATCATAAAAGCCCTTTACTAGTAGTGAGGATGGACAGACAGCTCAGCAGTTAAAAACACTCCCTGCTCTGGTAGAGGATCCAGGTTCTGTCCTTAGTCCCCACACAGCAGCTAACAATCGTCTGTAACTCCAGTTCCAGAGGGTCTGATTATCCTCTTCTGGCTTCTGTACTAAGATTTTCTGTGTCATTTTGTCCTGTCTTTGAAGTCCAGCATCTGCGTTCTCCAGGCAGCACATTCTGATCCCAATGGCTACAAGCACTGTGAGGGCTGGATTAGATGGTGTGGCCCTGTGAGATGAAGGCTCAGGTTGAGCCACACTTGTAGAACGCCCCCCCCCCCCCCCTGTGTAGTTTCCATGCGAGGTGGGAGGGAACCCAGGGAGCAGGCTAGCAAAGGTATCGCGCTTTCTGCAGCCCTCTGCGCATTTCTGGTTTGGAGCACTCCAGTGACTGTTTCTCTCGCGGGAAGGGGTTGATCCGTGGGGTGAAAACTCGACTCTCTCTTCGGCCCCTTACTACTTGCAATAGATAGAAGCTGCACCAGGGATGCCCATCTGTGAATCCCCAAGACCTACAAACACACTACTTTAAAAATGGTCTACAAGAGCTAGTTCCAGGACAGGCTCCAAAACCACAGAGAAACCCTGTCTCAAAAAACAAACAAACAAACAAACAAAAAACAAAACAAACAAACAAAAATGGCATAAGTAGCTTCAGAGAAGTGATTAAGGAAATAGAACCGAGGGTAGATTATCCTCAGTTATCCCGGAAGTTCCAAGTCACATGTACTTAAACACCCATCAGTTTTGCTGGATTCAAGGAACTGGAGCCATGGCAGCAGAAGGTCACAGCCCATATTGCTGGCTGTAAAGACGGAGAGGGGGCCGTGAGCCAGGGAATCTGAGGGCCTCTAGGAGCTGGAAAATGTGAGGAAACAGATTGTTCCGTGCTGTATCCAGCAAGATCGCGGCCCTGCTGATACTTTGTTTTTAGCCCAGTGAAACCTCTGTTGGATTTCTGTCTCACGGAACAGTAAAATAATAAATATGTGATTCTTTGAGTCACAGAATCTGTGGTGATTTGTTGTGGCAGCAGTAGAAAACTAATACACTAGCTTTGGGGCTAAGCGATGAATAATTCACCTCTCCGAGATCCAGACATAAGTTATACCTAACTCAAGGGATTGTCAGAGGATGAAAATGAGGCACCAGCTGTAAAGGTCTTAGTCCAGTGCCCAGCTTGTCCTAAAAGCCCCCAACTGATAAATGGAGCTACACGGGTTGTGATGATTTCCCACCGTGGCCTGTCTGGAGCAGGGCTCCTTGAGCACTTGTTGAACAAGTTTCTAACGGGCTGGTCTAGGATTGTGACCTCCTCTGACATGGTTGGCAGCCTTGGAGAGCTCATCAGCGCCATTCTTTTCCTGAGTGTGGAACCCGAGTGGATTTGGGTGGAAGACAGTCAAACATGTTTTACTTGAGTGGTTATGCATTTTAATATGCATTGGGAAAATATGGCTGGCACATCAAATCCATAATTCACAGAAAGAGGATAACAAAGGGAATCCATTTTTAAAGTGTGTTATGTAAACCCCAGCTCCCACGGTGAGGGGCTGAAACCCTGGTCTGTGTTGCTGCTGTCTCATTCTAGAGATAAGACAGCTGGGGCTGAGGCTGAGGGATAGACTGTGTGTGACCACAAAGGAGCTACCTCCCTTCATTCCCCAGATTACTGGGTGATGTACCTGCCTGAGTGAGATAAATATCAGATTTTTAAAAACTGAATCTCGGGATTGGGAATTGTTACAAGTGAATTCACCTGGTTGGTTTACATGCAAGGGACATCCTTCACCCATTCTTCTCTCAGCCTTACTCATGAGATCTCCAACCAAGCAAGGACTAGAAAGCCTGTAAATAGGGCCCTCATGTTTGTTTGAACTCCTCTTTGGCTGCTAACCTAACATTTCACTGTGGACAGGCAGAAGGAGAGCATTGGCTCACAGCGAACAAAGAGCACTGAGCAGTGGAATCCCAGGGAGAGAAGAGACACAGCTGGGTATTAGGCGCTACCCACACCAGAGGCTGGGCACTCCCACGTCTCTCTGCTCCTTTCCCATCTTCTCTTTCTCCTGTCAGTGGCTTCCTGCTGCTCTTGGACTTCTTCTCAGAAATATAAGATAGGATCTGACCCTGTTTTCCCGTTCTGATGTGGAAAATTCTATAAAAGGATTATTATTGATTAGATCATTATTATTATTGATCATTATTTATTAGATATGGCTTGACTATCAATACCTGAACTAGACACCTATAACCAGTGGAAATAAGGCAGGGCTAAGGCCAAGGCCAAAGATGACATTAGCTGCTTTAGCTCAAGCCCTGCGGAGCTGTTTTGCAAAGAAGACGATGGTGAGGATAAGACCTGTTTATACGCTCACTTCACACTGTGAACAAGCTTGTAGGTCACATCTCAAAGCTGCTTTTTACTTACCAGTATTAAAAATTCTATTATATGTTAGTTTACTTACTCTCTGTGTATATTGTATACATGGTGCGTGTGTGTGTGTGTGTGTGTGTGTGTGTGTGTGTGCATGTGTGTGTGCATATATGTGCCACAGACTGTGGGAGGTGGTCAGAAGACAATGTCTCAGGAGTTGGTCTCCTTTCTATTATGTGGGTTCCTGGGACTGAACTCAAGTTGTTAGGCTTGGCATCCAGTGCTATTTATCAGAGCCATTTTTCCAGCCAGTTTTTTTTATTTGTTTGATTTTTATTTATTTTTTTTTGTCTTGAGAATACTCCCAACTTCTATAGGCTCCAGTTTCCCCAACTGTAAATTTGGTGATTGTAACTCTTATTTTTCAAGATTTTAGGAGGACTGTGGGGTGTTACAAATGAAAATATCGAGTGCACAAGAAGGGATCACGAAAACTTCACTACCTTTTCTCCCAAGTGGCCATTTTTCTCCCCTCCTGGATTTTTGCTTAAGAAGCAGATTTCATAGCTCCTTTTCTTATTATTTCTTCCTGTTGATTGGAAAGACACAAAACCAGTTCCTTGCTATAATTACTACTAAGACTGGTTTTAAAACATACTGGGTTAATGATAATTGGAGAACACCTAGGACATGAAAAAAACTATGTAGGTCAGGCTAATAGTGACTGCTGGAGTGCCTGAAATAAGCAGAGTGGAAATGGGCTGGGGGGAGCACATTATGCAAAATGCTAGCACGGGTGAGTGGGAGGCGATGGGGAAGGGAGGCGATGAGGAAGGGCGACATCCGTGTCCTCTGGGGAAGCGGCCTGACGATGGCATGAAACAATGATCTCAAGAGCTGCAGGGCTCACCACGGCCTAGGAGGACCCCATTCTTCACACAAGTCTTAGGTGGGTCTGCTCTCTTGCAGAACATCCGTGAGACAGCTTCGGACAGCTAAGGAACTCCTCGGCAAAGTTTAGTTGGGTGATAAGGGGATGAAGAGGAAAGCCAGGATTCCAGGCTGGGGAATGTCTGGGTTGGGTAGACACTCTATCCGATAGGGGAAGAAATCAAATATGGGCCAAGAGAATTCCTAAGTCCTATGGAAAGGACACAGGGTTTGAAGTGCAGAAACAGAGAGAAGTCCGGAGGGGGTGGGCAGGAAGGGAGCACAGGGCTCACCACTCCAGCGTCTCTCCACCAGTCAGCCACCCATCCACCCTGTCTTGTGATCATCCACCTTGCTGCTTACAGAAATCCATTCCGGTGTGGGAGAAGGGGCAGAGGAGCTAACCAGCCAGCGCTGGAGAAATGGAAGAGAACCTGACAAGGCCTTTCTCGTATCACCAAGGGCATTACCATATATTTTACACAATGCGCAGTGGGGAAGGGAGGCGTTTGCCCTGTACACACCGAAGTAGGAAAACAAGGAGAAATATTTAGAATACACCACACATACTCTGAAACTCTATCCATCAACACCATTATCCCTGCCTCCTTCTCTTTTCTTTCCCTAAGCTTTGTTCTACAAATAGCCTCCTGATTCCTCTGGGGAGATTTGCTAGATTCTGTTTGGATTGGGGTGTGCAGAACAATTATTTCTCCCAATGCACTGCTTGCCTGTTACTACTGGCTTACTTTTGAAAGAACGTTGCGTTTTGACCTGCTAAAAAGATGGAGGTCTAGCCAGCCCTGCTCTCACTTGCCCTTTGGGGTTTGTGAGCAGTTGTGTGACTTAGTGGACAGGATGCTTGCCAGGAATTTCGAACCCTAGCTTCTGTGCTGTTAGTGAGTCATTTCCTGTCCCTCACTGGGTTGCATCATTTCTGTCTCCCTCAGCGTTATCCTTCCAAGGTCACTCAGTTTTATCACTCGGGTATCTCTGCTTCCGAGTGAATGTCTTTGGAGCAACATTTCGACCTCCTTGCCTCTGGAGAGGGGTTTTGCAGGGTGGCTACATCTATAACTATTTGAGTAAGCTACTTCAAACCACTTTAAAAGAAATCAAATCCCATCCCCTCTCCCCCCCAATAAAATGTTAACAGTGCTCATGGCACTTAGAGGACACGAAATGCAACCCAGAACAGAAGAAGTCACGTGGCCCTTTAAATCTATGTGTGTAAGGCTCTGGGCTCATTGACAAATTAAGACTAGATGCTGACTTCAGGCGGCATACATTTCACGAAGGAGGTGAGGTAGCATAAGGTGGTCATGGGTCCTCACACAGAGGATGGAGTGAGGATGCTCCTGTATTTCAAGGTGGTGGTGGTATAGAACCAGAATCTGAAGGCACAGGTAGGAAAACCACAGGTGAAAGGTGTCTCTTTAGAAAGAGACAGAGCTCAATCCTGAAGAGAGAGAGAGAGAGAGAGAGAGAGAGAGAGAGAGAGAGAGAGAGAAAGAGAGAGAGAGAGAGAGAGAAAGAAAGGGTGTAGATTTGGGTGGGTGGGGGTGTGGGAAGGATTTAGGAGGAGTTAGGGGAGAAGAAACTCTGATCAGAATCTATTGTATGGAAAAACATCTATTTTCAGTTAAGAAAGAAGAGCTGAATTCTATAGGGCCTTGTATAGGAAGTGGAGGAGTGTCAGTCAGTCTCACTTGAAAACAAAGAGCTTCTGAGGACTGCTAAGGAAGGGAACTGGGCAATGAGTAAATGTGAGGTCAGAGCTTAGATAATGACTAGGGTGCCCGTGGTTCACTTGGATGGGGATCCCAGGCAACAGAAGGGTATGGAGAAGTCATCCAAGGAAAGGACAGCTGTAGTAATATGGAGCGGCGGCGGCAGGGCTGCGTCCCCAAATCCCCAGCCGCCTGGCCCGGCTAGCTCAGTCGGTAGAGCATGAGACTCTTAATCTCAGGGTCGTGGGTTCGAGCCCCACGTTGGGCGCCATTTGTAGTAATATGGAGCGGCGGCGGCAGGGCTGCGTCCCCAAATCCCCAGCCGCCTGGCTCGGCTAGCTTATGCCCCGAAATAATTACACAGACACTGTATTCATTTAAACACTGCTCTGGCCCATCTCTATCTAGCCTCTTCTAGGCTAACTCTCGCACCTGGACTAGCCCATTTCTTATCATCTGTGTAGCGCCCCTAGGTGCGCTTACCGGGAAGATTCTGCCTAAGTCCATCTTGGGTCAGAGCTTCATAGCGTGCGTCTTCCCTGGAGCAGGTAGCATGGCATCTCTCTGAAGGCGTCTGCTTTGGAGAGGAGAGCTGTGGAGTCTGACCTCACTTCCTCTTCCTCCCGGCATTCTGTTCTGTTTACTCCACCCACCTAAGGGTGGCCTATCCAATGGGCCTAGCAGTTTCTTTATTCTTAGCCAGTGAAATCAACAGATTGATATATGACACTCCCCCATCAGACAGCAGCGACAGAAGGCGTTTGGAATTGGCTAACTAGCAGCCCTCAGCCTTGCTGAAGGTCTTTTAACGAATTGTACAGAACACCGCCCAGAATTGTCACACTGAAGAGCAGAGCCAGGGACACGCTTCAGTGGTTGGAATGTGAACTTCACAGGCATTAATTCCTTATCCTTTGGGCTGCATCTACCATTCGAGTTAGCTGTAACTTTGGAGAAAGCTCAAATCTAGAAAAGCAGAGTGACATCTCAATGTGTTCTTCAGGTGGGAGGGTGGATATGGGCAGGAGATAGCTCGTCCATCGCATCTGCTCTTAACTCAGCTGCCCTTTGGGGGTGTGGGTCATTTGTTCTGCACGTGGCTAGATGTAACTGTCAGAATGTAACTTTGGTGTTAATGAGTGTGCATCGAAAGGGGCAGGGTCAGTAGTAGGCAAACCCAGGTTATGGGAAAGAATTTTCCAGTAGTTTTCTAGTCTCTTCAAGGCTATGAAATTTGAATATTTCTTTGAGTCAGGAGCAAAAGAAAAATGCAGAGCAGTAGTGACTGTAGATCTGTCCAAAAGGAAGACGACGTGAGAGGGAAAAGTCAGTTTAGTCTATGGTAAACGGTGTTGTAAGTTATTGTATCTTCAGACTTTATCTTTGGACGCACTTAAGAGGAATATAAGTGGGGTAAATTCCAAGGGGCCAATTAGGGTTTTAGCCATTCCCCATTTCCAGAACCCATGGAAGGCAGATCAATATTTATGGAGTTACAACTCCTGCCTTTAGAGCTGAAACTTCTCCTATTTGGTGGTGCCATCAGACGCTCACCTTGTTGGGGGGAAATTAAAGATGAAATCAGAACTTTCAAATATCCTGTGGGGTGTATTGATGTAAACGTGGGACATCCACATCAGATGCCTTTGCTCTGGGGAGAGGAAGGTTATCGTATTTCTTTTTCTTGAGGAGAAATAACATTGAGAGCCAGTGGGGGTTTGTCCTGTGTATCGCCAGCGTCTCCCGTGGAATTGAGATAATCCCTCTCTTTCTTTTACATTCTTTACCTGCTGCTCGGAGGAAATGACTCCTTGGCCACCTTCAAAAGCAGCTTTCCTTAGTCTCCGCGGGGAAGAGTCGCCCTGCCATTCTTTGCCTGTAAAGTAATGATAGAAAACTCTGGAAAGGGCGAGGTCAGAGCAGCAGTTACCGTGTTCTCTGGAAGTTCCAGGACCATAGCTCTGGGGCTTTGCCCATTTCCCGCTGTGAGGTTGTAGTGTTTGTAATGACTGGTGTGTTCTCTTCGCCATCTCTTCTGTCTGTGTAAATGACACTAGTCTACATTGCAGGCTCTGACCTCCATCTCCATCAGAGCATTTTGCACACGTGGTTATGTAGAGCAGGCAGCCCCAGATAGCAGAGGACCATACCTGTCCTTTGCCCCTTGGCCTGACCTGTCCTTTCTGCAACAGTTACTTTTAGAGTCACATGAATTTCAGGCAATCTTTTCTCTGTGGGCAAGGAATTTAATCTTTCAAAATACAATCCCAGTGCATTCATTTGTGCTGATGGATTAAAGCACCTAAGACTTTCTTTCATATATATATGTGTGTGTGTGTGTGTATGTATATATACACAGACACATCTCTATATGTATGTGTGTGTTTATATATGTACACACACATATGTGTGTGTGTATTTATATGTATGTATACACATACACACATGCACATACACATATATGTATGTATACAGAGAGAGAGAGTTATGTGTGTGTGTGTGTGTGTATTTTGTTCATGGTGGGGCAGGGACAACATTGTGATTGTGTGTGTGGTGTGTATGCGTCTTCATGCCATGTGCTTATATATACACACAGAGAGACCAACAGGAGATGTCAAGTGTCTAACTCTGTCATATTCTACCTTATGGGTCAGTCTCTCCTTGACCCTAGATTTAGGCTAGTGACCAATAAGCCCCAGTCTCTACTCCCCCTACTGGAGTTATATGTCCAGGTGGCCATGTCAAACATTTTATGTAAGTACTGAAATTCAAACTTGGTCCTAATGTTTGCACCGCAAATACTCTTACCCACTGAGCCACCTACTCAGTCATCAGTGAAACTTTTACAGGACCCCAGCTTTGTATACAGTAGGTGCTCCATAAGCATTTTCTAATAATTTTGTATCAGCAAAGAAGATGCTAAATTATTAATGATAATTAGAACAATCAGGGCATGGTGCAAAGTAAAAATACAGGAAAAATGAATATATTTGAGATGATAGTAGAATACTGAACACAGTACAAGAAACTTCTAAATGCCAGGTCCTTGTGAGAGCAGGTTGGACATCCATGAAGGTGCTATTGGTGGTGGTGATCTTTACACACTGGGATTATAGAGCTTCCATTCCATATTTCAAATATTCTATAAAATGAATATACTTGATAAAGAGGGGGGAAGTCATTTCAGAACTAACCCCATGAGGGAAGAGCAACAATATGCATGCCAGACCACAAGACAGGGGCTCCTTCTCCTGCTTCGTTGCTTGTGTACAGTCTTATGCAATCTGTCCTTTCTAGTCCCCTCCCTGGTACCATCTTTGGGTTGCTAAGGGCACCTGCTCCCATGCCATTCTTGGATGTTAAGACAACCAATGGGAGAATGTTTGAGAGGGATTTCGGGGGGTGGTACAGAGGTTAGAAGAGCGTGGGAGGGCAAGGTCTGCCAACATTTCTTTCTTTGGAAGAGTTCCTAGCCAGGCTCTCAGGGGCATCGCCCTCTTTGCGGAAATACCCTCTTGGCAGCAGCTGGTAGTCTCTCGGGGATGGACACTCTGTGTGACTCTTAGTCAGCAGTGCAGAAGAGGCAGCCATGGGTGTCACTTTAACTCAACACCTCAGTCCTGAGTGGGGCCTGACTGGGAGGGAGGGAGGGGAGTCATGTGCTGCCCGTAGTCCCCTGTTTTCTTACAGCAATTGCATGAAGACTACAAATATTTGAGCTGATTGTACTTGCTTATACGCGGCAATGAATCATCTTGTGATGAGAGGCCTGAAATGTGCGGAGATGAAATTAACGTCAATTGAAACAGAAAATGGATTCTAGCTCCTTCCACAATGAGCCTCCGAAGATGGGCTCAGAGTACGGGGAGCTGGCTGCAGCTATTCTTAGTGGCAAAAAAGCCCCTGCCATGGGTATGGCTTTTTTTCTATTTTTATTTTCTTAAAAAAGCTTCTTTTTGGCTCCTCCTCTGGGGTACCTTTTAATCAGGGACTTTGTCTGGTTCAGGCTCCGTTTTGACTTCTTGGATCTCTGGGGATAAAAAAAAATGTTTAAAAAAAAAGAAAACTCATACAGACCTTTAGAATCTAAAGGAAAAGAAAAATTAGGACCTTTATCCTAAAAAGTTCACATTTCTCCCAGACGCTAGATGAATAGTGCCTAGCTGCTGAGGTCATATGATTTTGTGGGCAGGGGATGGGAAGATTCTAAAACATTAACCCATGTTCTCTCTCCCTCCTCACTCCCCTTCCAGGAGTGTCCATGGCGGACTTTGATTTGCATACAAGCAGGCCTTTTAGGAGACAGAAGGAACTCCGTGCATGGGGTAGACTTAGAGACTTCATGGTGGGTCTGAGTGAAGTTTACTAAGGTAGCGTTAGAAAAGGATCCCCTGTGATGAGCAGAGTATGAGTGATGGTGAGCATCTGGGAAAATCCTGGGGCTCGGGGTCCTTTGGGACACTGGGACTCTCCCGCAGGACATCCGGGTGGCGACTGATCTTGGTTGTCAACCTGACAGACCTGGGAGGAGGGAGCCTCCACTGAAGAATTTCTTCCATCAGATGGGCCCATGGTGCATATTTTGGTCTCTAATTGATGTGGTAGAGCAGGGCTCATCGTGGGTGGCACCCTGCTGGGCAGATGGGCCTAGGCTGTCCTGAAAACCTAGCTGAACAAGCTTGAGACAGCAAGCCACCAAGCAAATGGTTCCCACCTCTGCTCCTACTTGAGTGCCTACTTTGACTTTCTTTAGTGATGGACCTGTCAGATGAAATAAACTCTTCGCCAGCATGCCTTTGATTATAGTCTTTGTTTATCTTAGTCATGAAAAGCAACCTACAACACTCTAATATTGCTTTGCTTTGTTTGTTAGCCTACAACTCTGGGCTCTGTTCCTTGCATCCTTCCATGACTGACGGGAAGGTTGCCCACAAACTACCACAGTCTGAAGACTGTTGTGGAATGTTTGTACACTGTGTGAAAATCATTGCTGTGATTGTGTAATCAAAAGCTGAATGGCCAATAGCTAGACAGGAGGTATAGGCAGGACTTCTGGGAGCAGACAAAGGAAGGAGAAGGAAATTAATGAGGCACAGGGCCAATGAGACCTGGAAGGAGTTGGACATCCAGAATGACAGAAAGGCAAGAGGCAAAATGTGGATTAAATATAAATGGGTTAATTTAAGTTTTAAGAGTTAGTGGGACAAGCCTAAACGAAGGCCAAGTTTTCACATTTAATAATAAATCTCTGTGTTGTTATTTGTGAACTGGTGACCAACAACAAAGCTTGCTACAATCTCTGTACACCTGCTCTGGCTACCTGCCGCAGCAACATGGATGATATGAATCTGCGTGGTACCAATCCAGGAATTTGAATTTTGTAGGTCAGAAAGACTCAGGGGTACTAGCCCTTTACCGGTCTTTGATTTCTCACAGACTTCGAATGAGAATAATGAATGCAGTGTGCACAGTAGGGGTGGAGAGCACACTCAACTGTCCTCTCAGTTCTGGTTTGCCTGCATAGTTGCTCACTGACAGTTTAGTGTCTCCCCCAGCACTCCTGCTAAGCTCCCTGGGCTCTGCCCTGAGCCCTGGCACCTTACCTTATCATTGCTCAACTCCCGAGATTCCAGCATCTCTTGGGACTGCAGCCACTTGAGCAAAGATGTCCGAAGGCATATGCTTTGGAGACTCAGCCTATGTTTTGCAACTTGATATGTTCTTGAAAGACAAAAACCTGCTCTCTAACAGAAGGGCAGACCTGAATGTCATGTGGACCAGCTTGTTAAGCCATTTAGGGGATCAGCTGTCTGTATTTGAATCGTAATCTAATGCCCCATAAATACAAATCCCTACTCTTGACCTCTTTGCAGTCCATTTCTCTCACTATTGATCTGATAATGATCATGACTATAGCCTTCCTTGTGGATGGTGAGGAGTGTATGGGTCAACAGCTGCCAAATGCTAAAGAAAGCACCAGGTGTATGGAAGGCCTAGTTTAGTTTGGACCACATGCCTAACAATATCATCTTTCCTTCCTTTTGCTTTTCCATTGATTTATCTTGCTGATCCAATTAGTTTTCTTAGGTGGTAGAGATTGGAAACTTTTGTATGTTTTCTTTGAGGAAGAATGATTTCTCTACGATATTCTTGGGCATAGGAATGAATTTAGATAACCCCGCGGTGCTGAGCTGCCTTTAGAGAAGAAGGGCCACTGTGGCTCCTGACTTTTCTTTCTGCCCTCTTTATCCTTTGCCTCTGCACCTACTTCCACAGATGCTATTTGATTGCTCTGAGTCTCTCCATATCTTTAAGAGCTCCAGAAGACAGATCCCAACAGCAGGTCCTGACATGAGGCTTCACAGACAAGTGGCTACTGGGAAGTGATTCTGGGAACTATAAGGAAAGGGCTGGAGGTGGTTGTGGAAGAAATGCAGGGAAATTAAAAAGCTGTTTCATCAAGTAAGTCACTGTGATGGACAATCTGGCTCTAGCCAGTCTTGGGGAATCTGTTGGATCAGCATAGAGGAAGAGACTCGAAGATAGTTTCGCTGAAGGGCACAGAGCTGAGGATTTTATGTCTCAAATCCTGTTCAGATTTTAGGGCTGACTATAGGGGCACTATCTTTTAGCCATTTTCCCTGCTCTCTCTGTCTTGGCCAGAGTTGTGGATGTTTGTAGAAAAGCCATTTTTGGTACAGTCAAGTAATTCCAGGACCTAAAGGACAGGAGAGTCAGGCATCCAGAGCGTCCACCATGATTCCTCATTGCTTGATGGCAGCTTGTCTTTCCATTTAATATTTCCAGATGTGAGGTGTGAGTGAAGGAGAGAAACTGAGGAAGAATGGAGGACATGAGAAAGATGGAGGGGAAAAAAACAGGAAGAGACAGCATATCAATCTAGAAGATGCCATTTTTCTCCCCCCACCCCCCGCAGTCCCTTTGCTCCACCGAGTGATGACCAGAACGGAGGAATCCTACAATCTATGTGAGGAGGCCCATCTGACTGGCCTGTATGTTGCCTATTCCATTTTTGTATCTTTTGTATAATTTCACGTAGAGGAGGAATATAAAACTGGGTTTGCTCTGACAGCTTGAGGCTAAGAGAGGTGACATCAGATGGTCTCGGCCTTGTTCCCATGTTTCTCAGCATCCGCATCAGCAAGATCTACCGAATTTCTTCCTGCTCACAGCTGAGGTGATGAAAAGTCACATCAAGCCAGATGAAGCCCTGGGACAGCTGCCAGCCCAGAGCAGTTGTTTCACCTTAAAACAAGCCTCGTCTTGGCGGTGTCACCATTGTGAGAGAAGTCACACATGGCTATGTTGTCTTCCCGTTCGTTTGCAAAAAAAAAAAAAAATCTGGAAGAGGAAGTAACAGCTTCAATGCCTTGACATGTGTTTTCTTTTCTTTTCTTTCTCATTCAAGATTAATCTCAGCTAGGACTGACAGAATAGCATAGCCAAATTCTACTGGGAGAAAAGTCAGAAAGCATTTAATACATGGGAAGCCAAACAATGAAGGATGCTTAGAAAAGGGTCTTCTAGGACAGTGACATAGAGACTGACGTGTCCGTGAAACACCTTGTGATGGTGCCAAGATGTAGATCAGGCACTAGAGGTGGAACCAGGGAATCTGTATCTGCTAACTAGCTCCAAGATGCTGTTGATGCTGCTTGGTCCAAGGGCTTCGGGTAAGTAGCAAGGACATCATCTTCCAACTCAGGGATGGCTATATTCAAGGTGCCCACTAATTATGGGGAGTTGGGCAAGTTACGTAGTGCGCCTAAATTTGAACACCTTGACGCGGAGCATGTGGAACGGAATTACCACCGCTTGGGGTTACTGTGAAAATGCAGAAGGTTAAGACGTGCTGATAATCCTTCCAAATAGTCTGCCTCCCAGTTAGGGAACAGCTGGCATCTGCTCATCTTACCTTTACTCTGCTTGTGGCTCCCCCCCCCCCCCCCCCCCCCCCCCCCCCCCCCCCCCCCCCGCCGCCATACTACTTCCTGACTTCCGATTCTGTTTCTGGCTTTGCACCCTTGTGCCCACTTCTCTGAGCTTATAAGCCCTGCTAGGCTTACATTGCAAGGACTGCTTGTCTCCTGGCAATAGCCCTCCTGTCTTTTCCTAGAGAGGGTTTCCCTTTCTTTTTTTTTCTTTTTTTTAATTTATTTATTTATTAAGGATTTCTGCCTCCTCCCCGCAACCGCTTCCCATTTCCCTCCCCCTCCCCCGATCAAGTCCCCCTCCCTCATCTGCTCGAAGAGCAATCAGGGTTCCCTTTCTAGGTCTCAGTTTTCCTGTCTCTACAATGCTAAGTGTAGGTCAAAGCAACTTTCAATAGCTCTTTCTTTAAGCAGTGGGTTGACCACAGTAGCCCTGCATAAACTCCCTTCAACAATTTTTTTTACATTGTTGTTGTTGTTGTTGCAGGCCATTCGCTTTCATATCTTGCCCTCGTACAGACCGCATATATGTAGGAGTGTCTGTCCAGATAAAATGGCGCCTCCTGGAGTTGTGTAGTGCATAGAATAAGCGTCATTGCACTGGAAGCTTGCATGACTATACCTTGGAAACTTCATGATACTTTTTGAATTCCAGAATCCCATGCTCTTGATTCTAAACTCTTTCAATTCAATACCCACTCTCGGCTTCCCAGACCCTAGCATCCAGTAACCTTCTGGCTTTTTCCTAAAGAGTCCCAAATAGAGCTAATGAGGCTTATACCATGCAAAAGAATCAAGGCACAAGTTCTGTGTCCACGGACGCAGATGACCAGACCAGCTGTCAGTAGCGTGAGCCCTTCTCAGATTTGTGCCTCAGGCTTCAAGCTATGACTCACTGCCTTAGTGAATATCAGAATTTGGTGTGCTTCAGAGAGCTGTCTTGCTCAGCTAAGAAAGAGCATGGCAAATCAATTTTGGTCACTGGATAACAAGCTCCAGTTGTTTAACAAGCGTTTGTCTCTGTGGCATCCACAGTAAAAAGGCAAATGGCAATTAGGCATCTATCAGCCTCATTGCTAGTTCCTTTGAATGGAATTGACTTCAATAGCTTTGTTTCTAGAATAGCTCTCTTTCTCTGGCCACAGGCTCAATGTCATTGTTCATGTTTTGATGTTCATGTTTCAACATTCGTGTTTCAATGCCACTGTTCTTGCCAGCAAGGAACCCACATTTTGTGCTAGAGTTTTGTAGATATGAATTGAACAATAAATCATACTTAATGTAAGAAACAGAAATGTATGATCTTTTCCGATCCAAAGAATATCTCAAGGCCATGTAAACAAGGGGGAGGAGGGGGGCAGCCTACAAATGAAACACTAAACCACACACTTGACATGGTGCCTACTGACTATGGTTTCAGCACATACTCTGTGGCAATCAGGCTATGGACTTACTTCAGAGCTGAATGTATCCACTTCTTCCACGCTCTTCTTTTGGATAAGCCATGTTAGTGTCTTGAAATTGGCCACAGCGAGAGCATTTTCACCATGAAAATTGGTTAGTGCCTCAAATAAGAGGTATTGTTTATTCAGCTATTTTCTACAAGGTTAAATATTTTTTTAGCTTATGACAGAAGGGGATGGCAACTTCCCCGATCCGCATGCAAGACAGAGCTCACCAATGGATCCCAGCACATTCTCTCTCAGCACCCATAAGGCCTGGGAACACTCCCAGTACATTTTCCCAGTAGTGATTTCTAATGAGCTGGTGTGAGTTCATGGAATGATGCTCTCCCAGCAATAATCTGCTTACCTTGGTCCAGTATATCTTGCCTAGAACTTCATAATAGTATGAAGTAGTGGACCTTAAACTTCTGATTTTTTTCCAAGTACTTTAAAATGCCCCCCCTTTTTTTAGAGTACCTTGGAATAACATGCTACATGGCCAAGTAAGGAGATAAAATACAATAACATAATATCAACCTTCTGCCGTAATCATTTCAATCAGAAGGACATTGTCTCTGATAGTTTCTTGTGATAAAATACTCCTGCATAAGCAATTCAAGAGAGGAAAAGTTTCTTTGGCTTATAATTCTAGGGAGATATAGTTCATCATCATGCAGAGGTTATGATAGCAGAGAAGACACGACACCAGGAGCAGAAGGCTCTTTACACTGCCTCTCATGTAGGAGCAGAATTTGAACTGGAAGTCTACAGGCTATAAAGTCTGACCCTAGCCACCCGCTTTCTGTTCTCTTTTTTTCCTTTCTTTCTATTCTTCTCTCATATATTACATCCTGATTGCAGTTTCTCCTCCCCCTACTTCTCCACTTCCCCTTTTTTAAAAAAAGGGCCAGCCTCGTAAGAATATTCACCAATGTGGCATAACAAGTTTAAACTAGGCCCAAACCCTCCTATCAAGGCTGGATGAAATAACGCAGTAGGAGGGGAAGGGTCCCACATGGTGGCAAAACAGTCAGAGACACCCCCCCCTTCCACTGTTGGGAGTCCCACAAGAACATCAAGATACACAACCATAACATATATGAAAAAGGCCTAGCTCAGTTCCATATGGGGTCTGTGGGGTCTGTGTGTGCTGCTTCAGTCTCTGTGAGCCCCTATGAACCCTGGTTATTTGATTTAGCCCTTATTAGTTGCTACTATAGTGACCCATTTTCTTTAGTGAGGCTGCCTGTCCCAAGGATTCCTCAACCTTCTTAAACAGCACCACCTGCTGGGGACAAGATGTTCAAACACGGGGCTGTGAGGAACAATTTACATTAAAACCACGACAGATATTCTACAACCAAGTTGTTCCAGATAACAGTGTGTTCCTTGGGACAAAAGGAGCATGAGTAAAGAGAATAAATACTTCTTCATTTTTCTCATTCTAATGCAAAGTCTTCCTTGGACAAGGCTAAAGTCCATGATTAGGCTTCAGTGACTACATCCTTTCGGAATGTAGAGGACATTGTGTGAGCTGATGATTGTGAGTTACCCTCCTTCCTTGGTGGGGCTGCAGGGACAGCTGAATAGGATGCTTCTCATTAAATTACTCTCATTAGTGGAAGGAGCTGCTAATGCCTCTGTTTCCAGATTTGTAAAATTAGAGAATATTCTCCCATATTATTAATAAAACTATTACACTACAATCCTAACCATGCCACAGTTTTCTTGGTGATATGTGGGCTAGTGAAATAAATCTGTCCTTATTATTGGGAATAAATTCAGTGAATTACAAAAATGACTTCCTCTCTCCTTTTTTCCTTCCTTCCTTCCTTCCTTCCTTCCTTCCTTCCTTCCTTCCTTCCTTCCTTCCTTTTTTCCTTCCTTTCTTCCTTCCCTCCCTCAAGTAATATTCTAAGAATATATGTGTGTTAATGGGGCACACCTTTAATCCCAGCACCCAGGAGGCAAGGGCAGACAGATTTCTGTGAGTTGAAGACCAACTTGGTCTACACATTGAGTTCCAGGAGAGCCAGGACTACCAGGACCACAAAAAGAGACCCTGTCTCAAAGTCTCAAAACAATTTCTATCTATCTATCTATCTATCTATCTATCTATCTATCTATCTATCTATCTATCTATCTATGTATTATGTATGTATGTATGTATGTATGTATGTATCTATCTATCTATCTATCTCTGCCTATCTCTTTACATATATATGTATAAATACATATATATGTAAATATAAAGATAAATAATAAGTACTTTGTCTACTCACCTTGTTCCTTTTCCTACTATGTGGCAGCACAGGCTAGCAAAATAATAGGCAAGTCTATCTAGATAATTCTCCTATGGAAATCTTCAGTAACTCTTCCTTGTCCTCAAAGGAATGCAAAACTTTTTTTCCATTTCCATTTGGCTTCATTGTTCAAAACCAGGTGTTCATAGGTGGATAGATTAATGTTGGGGGACTTCTATTTGATTCCATTTGTCTGCATGTCTACTTTTATGCCAATACCAAGGTATTTTTATTACCACAGCTCTATAGTAGACTTTGAAGTCAGGGATGGTAATGCCTCCAAAGATCCTTTATTGTATAGGATTGTTTAAGCTATTCTGTTTTTTTTTTCCCCATATGAAGTTGAGTAACGTTCTTTCAAGGTCTGTGAAGAATTATGTTGGGATTTTGATGGGGATTGCATTGAATCTGCAGAGTGCTTTTGGTAACATTGCCATTTTTATTATGTTAATCCTACCAAGAGCATGGGAGATCTTTCTATTTTCTGGTATCTTTCTTCGAAGTTCTTGTCACACAGGTCTTTCATGTGTTTGGTTAGAGTTACACCGAGATATTTTTTATCATTGTGGCTGTTGTAAAGGGCGATGTTTCTCCGAGTTCTTTCTTGTCCCATTTATCATTTGTAAAAAAGAGGGCTACTGATTTTTTGAGTTAATCTTATATCCTGCCACATTACTGAAAGAGTTTATTAGCTGTAGGAGTTACTTGGTAGAATTTTTGGGGTCACTTATGTATACTATCATACCATCTACAAAGAGCAAAAGTTTGACTTCTTTCTTTCCAATTTGTATCCCCATGATCGCCTTTTGCTGTCTTATTGCTCTAGATAGAATTTCAAGTACTATACTGAATCGATATGGAGATAGTGGACAGCCTTGTCTTGTTCCTGATTTTTGTGGGATTACTTTGAGTTTCTCTCCATTTAACTTGGTGTTGGCTATCAGCTTGCTGTAAATTACTTTTTATTATTTTTAGCCACTGTGTCTGGGATGAGTAGGAGAGGGATGTGGGTTGTGCCCTGGGGTCTAGAACCTAGGGAATGAACTGTGAGGCTGGAGGCTGGTCACTCACTTCTTGGCCCAATCATTGCAGGTGGTGTCCATGTCTCAAGGAGCTGCTGAGGTGACCAGGGTTGGGTGGGTTTGGGGTGATAGTTGGGATGTGAATATTACAGAGTCTTATGGGGGGCGGTAGTGGAGCAGGCTGTTGCAGGAGCCTTGCCTACCGACTGACTAGTGGGGCTGTGATGGGTGGAAAAGGGATGTGTCCCAGGGCCTAAGGCCTAGAGCAGATGACTTTTTTTCTTTTAAAGAAAAATTTCCAGTCTTCTTTTTGGCCTGTACCAGGGTGCAAATTTTATGAACCCTAATGGTTCATTTACGTGCCTTCACCATTTGTCTCAGAGATCCTTGAGGATATAATGCCTTATGGTAGGTGCTCAAACATTTGTTGTACAAATGTGTAGGTGTACATTATGCAAAAAGAGATGGAAAAAGTCCCCTCCAAGGGAATAGTCTCAGTAAAAATAAGCCGTGTGGAGGAAGATGCTATACTGTGAGGGAGAAACAGCCAATATGTCTCAGAGGGAGGGCGTGTGGGCTGAGTCTGCATACGTGAAGCTAGGGAGGTGGCCCAGAGAGAATTCCTAAAGAATCTGAACACCATGCCTTAGAAGTCATCCTGAATGCAGAGAGGTTTGAGACAAATGGGGCAAAAACATAATCTTGAATTCTTAAAACTGAAGCAGAACATAAGACAACAGAATGAGACAATTGGTGTCGGGTAGAACAGGTGTTTAGATCGTCACTGTCCATGCAGTGGACCGTGATGGAGTCTAAAGCAAGATACTGGGGACAGGCATGGAAGGCAGGGTGCATATAACCTACAGTTCTGTGCATAGAGTTCGAGTTTATTCCTGGAAGCAGCTCCGAGACACTGAGCAGACGCTCCTTTGCAGGATGTAGCTGACAAAGCAATCAGGTGTGCGGCACTAGGGGAGCCTGAGATATAAATTAGCACCACTCAGAAAAACCATCCATGGAGCCCGAACCTGCAGGTTCACATAACTAATTTTGTTGGGAACGAACAGCCATGTTCCAGTGGCTGCGCGCTGGGGGTATGTAGATTTGGAACACATCTTGATGCTTTGCTTTGCCAAGAGCATCGCTTAGAACATTTTTCATTAGAGCAAATTTGTTTCAAAATTGTTAGCAAATTTTATTGCATTTCGTTTGAAAGAAGTTTATGAATTAAAATATGGAACTGGATACGTGTTAAGCAGAAGCTAAATTACCTGCCACTGTGGGGTGTTCTTTCTGTGTATAGACGGAGTTACACATGTAAAGATTTCAGGGCTGGGACGCTGCTTTACAGATTTCTTTGTTCAGCAATCCCAAAATAGATAATGAAAGCACAGAGAGGGAAAGGAAAATGCCTGAGGTTACATAGCAAGTTCATTGCAAAGTGGGAACTGGCTTATGTGTCCCGATACTGTTTTCTTTCTTTCTTTCTTTCTTTCTTTCTTTCTTTCTTTCTTTCTTTCTTTCTTTCTTTCTTTCTTTCTTTCTTTTTTTGGATGAGATAGAAGAAAAAGTGTATTTCTGAATTTCCATGTCACAGGATATTCAATCTACAGACTGCTGTTGGGATAAGTTGTCATCAAACAGATTCCAGAACAGAGCGAAAGTAAAAATATGCCGGAAGATGTAAAGGACTGTGTCTATCTCACAATGGAACATTCTAGAAAGGATAGCAAAGCTATATTTTTTCACGTTCAATTGAGCAACCTACCACAGTTCTGCACTTTGACAGACCTAGCATCATGAATCTGTTTTGCTTGGCTTCAGAGGATCTTGCACAGATGAATACTAGATAGATACTAAGGCCTAACTTGATGCTGTGGTCTCTGTCACCCACCTTATACAACCCATTGCCGACCTCTGCAGATTTACCTTCTAGAAATCTTCAGGTGTTTCCTGTTCACTGCATCTATTTCCTCGAGTGGAAACATTCCCTTGAGAAAGAGGAGGAGGGCTCAGACGCGGGAAGCTAAGGAAATTTACAAGGCTCAGTTAGTTCCTGAAACACAATAGGTTTAGGAAGCTCAGAAAGTCACAAGGCCTTTCCCAAAGGCTGTAGAATAGTAAATAACAGCTGCACGAGGACGATCTCTGGTGGAACTACCTTCAGTTGCTAGGAGCGTTCCAGTGATTCCGTTCTCATGAGTCTTCATCATGGAAGGGGCCTTTCCAGCCGTGTGGCTACCTTTCTCCCTCATGCTCCTCGTTCATGCTCTTGTAAGGGAATTCAGTAAGCCCATTGGAGCTGAATTGCTTCCTTGCTTTGCCATTGGCAGCTTCTCTGGGGTGAATGAACATTTGTTCATGTCCTTCCAGGAAAAGCCACACAGCATTTATTGAAGTCCGACATCATTACTCACCTTGGGGCCATTGCAAGAAGCCCTCTTTCCATCTATCTGCCTCCCATCTTGGCAAAGTCTATAGCCCAGTCACCACAGAGCACCCAGATTTAAAACCTGAAAAGCCCACCAGGTGGTGGTGGTGCACACCTTTAATCGAAGCACTTGGGAGGCAGGGATAGGTGGATCTCTGTGAGTTCAAGGCCAGCGTGGTTTACAGAGCTAGTTTCAGGACAGTCAAAGCTACACTAAGATACCCTGCCTCAAAAACCAAAACAAAACTATTTAAAACCCATGTCTAATAATGCTCACCTGTTACTCCAACTTAAATCATCACCATGGCCTGTTCTTGGTTTGGCTCTGGCCCACGACCTACCCCAACTCATTCCTGGGTTCCAGCTACGCATTTTCTTCCAGTCATCCAGACTCCCAGACATCTCTCCTATCACAGAGCCCTTTGCACCCAAACTCACTCGCACCTGCCCTTTGACTACTCAATGTCAACTCACTTGTCAGACTGCAAGCGTGATTTGCGTCCTGATGTCTTTGTCTGATCTTCAGATTGGAGCCATTTCCCAAATTCTGGCTTTGTACAGAGTCATGGAAATTGGTGGAATTACAGCTTAGAACTTAATTGTGTAATTTTTAGTTAGCACCAAGAGTCTCTCTCCATCCGCAGTGTGCATTCTAAAAGGGATTGATTTTATTATATGTTGTCGGGGACCATACTGAGGTTAGAAGTCATCACAGTGAGAAGCTACCAGCAAACATTGTTGAATGAATCACAAGATAAACAAACTCTGGATAAAATAGTCCTTGCAACTTGGTTCTGCTGACGATAAGATTTTATTTCTAAGTTAATGCCATTAGTTTCCAGGAAACATTAGCAAAACAAGGGGTTGCAGCTGATATACTGGCTCATAAACAGACTTAGACCCCCCCTCCACCAGTCTCTGATGTCTATGAATCTTCGTAATTGCTGCTTTATAGGTGAATCGCTGTTACAATCGTAGGTGGACCCTTCATTTTCTCTCCATTTTTCTGTTCCTTTGACAGGGGTCAGTGAGTCAGCTTTCAACTCTTGGAGCCTATCTTGGAATACATGAGGAGCTCAGGATTCTGAAGTGAGAGAAAACAGAGAATGAACGCCAGCTCCAGTGGTCTTGGGATGCTAGGCTTATACCAGGGAAATGCTGAGCAAACACGTAAAAGCAAAGCCAACCAGGTGCAAATCAACGTGAACCCTGGGGAAGGAGGGGAAGCAACAGCAGGGTTACTGCATTAGTTCCTTTTCTCATTGCTGTGGCCACGTTCCTGGCAAAACAGCCTACCTAAGGAATGAAGGAAGAATGAAAAGAAGGAGGAAGAAAAAAAGAGGGAGGAAAAGAGGGAGGAGGAAGGAAAAGAGAGAGAGAAGGAGAGGAAGAGAGGAAGGTGGGGTTTATTTTGGCTTAAAATTTGATGGTGCAGTCCATCATAGCAGGGAAACGATGGTGCCAGGGTCTTGAGATGGCCAGTCATGGTCACATCGCATCCCTTGCCAAGAAACAGAGAGAGAGCTGAATGCTGGGACTCAGCTCACTTTGTCCTGTTTTTGTTCAGGGAGGGACCCCAGACTATACAATAGGACTGCTTACATTGAAGTCTTTTCACTTCAATCAGCCCAATTAGAAATTCCCTCACAGACAAGCCCAAAGGTTTGTCCCTAAAGGCGATTCTAGATCCCATTAACTTGACAATCAGTATTAACACCATGGGCAGAAACAATCCAGGCCCGTCCACTGTAGTAGAGAATATAGCAGTCCGGATGGAGGCGGGTATTCTCTTGTGGAATTTCTGAAGGAGGGCTTTAAAAGCAGAGTGAGCCAGCGAACATTCTCCAGTTCCCTCTTCTCATCATGGTGTTGATACTAGTCCAAGTCATCTCATTCCATTCTGGCTCCATCCCTCAATTACTCTCTTTCTACTTAACTTATAATTACTGTTCTGGAATCTTCTTAGCTTGTTATGAGTACAGTATTAGGAGGAGGTTCTTAAAAATGTATCACCAGGCCAGTTTGTCGCTGTGTGAGCATTCCGGAATGGAGTTCCACAACCAAAGATGCTACCGGGGTGATGTCATCTTAGGGGAGCACTTTTTTAGTCCATCATTGACTCTGACAAGAATGCTATGTCGCAGTTCAGGATGGGGCATTATTTACAGATGGAAACAGTATGCCGCCTCTTTCCCCTAAGAACTTGTGTTCTCTTGATGGAAAAGGAGTTGCACGTGGGAATAGTTTTTACAACATGTCTTCCGCACTGAGAAAATAGCAAATAAGTTATTCTCAATAGGAATTTGAGGACATGAGAGTGAAATAAAATTAAAAATACACCTTCCTAGTTAAAGAAACTGTCAATCAGAGAGAGCCACACCAGTTACCCATGAGAAGATGGCGCTCTCAGAACACAATCAGATAGCTCATCAGCGCTGAGGAGGCCAGACACTGAGCACGCAGAAGACAGTCTATGTAGCTCTGTTTTGTTGGTCGGATTGGAAGGCAATGCCCTCAATGGAGCACTGGGCAGCTATGGCGGCTTCTCAAGTCCCCTCACTGCTATCAGCACCTGGCTTCTGCAGCTGCTTTTAAATCGCTGCTCCCAGGATTCAGTGCTCTGAAGAACTGGTGTTCTCTTTACGTTTGAACATGGATGGCCAATCAGTGAAGGGCGAAAGGGAAGTGGCAGCTTCCTGAGAGTTAGCTTAGTCAGGTGGGGGGAGACTGGGAGAATGGCGACCACAGTGCTGTTCAGTGTGTTTCCACAGACCAGCTGAGAATACACGGTATCATGAGGACTGATGTTGGTTGTCTTTCTCAAAGAGAATGAGGAAAAGGCAGGGGATGGGAGCAGTGGTCATAATCGGAGATGGTGGTTACTGCTTTTAGAAGACTCACGGTCTCTTGCTACACCACCTTCCACCTTTGAAAACATTTGCATCAGATACATACTTTCTATGCACTGAAATTCACTCCAGTAGTTGAATACAGTTAATCCTCCTTCCAGTTTGAGATCTGAGGAAGATACACACACACACACACACACACACACACACACACACGTAACCACCAAGGGGGCTCTTACCCACTTGTTAAACATACTAGTTTGCCTTTCATACTCCAACGTATTTGTGAAATGCATGAGTTAGTGAATAAATGAACAAAACAAACAAAAAGGTTCTTTCCACTTTGATTAGATACTTTCTGCTTACTCACTTTAAACATTGGATCCCTGCTTCTTGAAATGATGACTGTAATCAACACGGGGCGAGGAAATGATTCATGGGTAAAGAGCTTACTGTGCTGTCAGGAACCCTGAGTTTGGATCCCCAGCGCCAGTGTTAAGAGCTGGGAGTGGCAGAGAAGGGCAGATCCTAGGGCTCTTGGTAGCTAGCCTAGTGGAAATGGTTCATCCCAGGTTTAGTGAGACACTCCCATATATCCCTCATTCAGCACATGTTCACACCCCACTTCCTACACAACAATTTTAAGCAGCATACAGATGTGACTTAAGTAATGACTACCATCTATAAAAAAACATAAGAAAAAATTCAACCTTGACCTCATGGGGGTGTTTTTACCTTAAGCTACCGTTCTACTTGTTTCTCAGAACCTGTCCCTGCACTCTTAACTTCCTCATCCCTCAGGCTCTACTCAGGCCCTTCCAAGTGCAATTAGTTGCTTTTTGAACTTGTTTTTGAAGTTACCTTATTAATCAGAATTTTTTTTGTACGTGTGTGTGTGTGTGTGTGTGTGTGTGTGTGTGTGTGTGTGTAAAACAAAGGGAAGTAAGATTTGCTTTGGGTTTTGGTTTTAAAGATTTCAGGTCATGGTTGGTTGGCTCTGTTGTTTCAGAGTGGATGTGTGGTGGGATGCAACACCCCAGTGGAAGGGCTAAGTGTCTCACCCCGTGGTGGCTGGAAAGCACAGCATGATAGGAAAACACCAGACCAAGGCATTATCCCCCATGGACTACTCTCAGGGACCTACTTTCTCTAGCTAGGCCACACTTCCCAAAGTTCCCTGACTCCTCCCAAACTGTGCCACCAACTGGAGGCCAATCCTTCCACACAGGAGTCTGTGGGGGGACCTTTTATACTTACGCCATGACAGTTACCCAATAGCTCCATGCAACCATTTCCCCCGCACCTCTGTGCTTTCTACGACCCCAGTAGCCTCTCTCATGCTGCCCTTAGTTGTTTATTTGATATCCTTCCTCATATTCTGACTCTCTGACCGCTATGTGCTGCCGACTCTGACATTTTTTATATCCAGATCTGCGATCTCGAAGTGCTTTAGAGTATTTTTCATTTGCTTGACCAATTTGCATTTAGGACTTAACACGCAAGGAACAAAACTCCAGATCACCCACGTCAGACGTCTAACAATCTGTATTCTCCCTTTTGGTAGCTATCACCCAAGACAGTCACAGTATAAACACTCCAACTCCTCTCCTTTTCAGCACATCTCATTCATTATTTCAAGGATTTCAACTGCTTTTATGATGCTATCCAAACTACTTCACTTAAATTAGTCGGTTCTGCTGGAAATGACGTGAAACGGAAGGACAAGTGTTGAAACAGAGATGGGAAGGGAGACGACCTCGCCAACAGGGCAAGCTCAAGGGGCTATAGAAAACGAGAGTCAGAAGTGAGCTGACAATAGCGTTTAAAGATTTATGTTCAGGGGTGAGGCAAGAGGGGGCCTGGACCTAATCCAGGTAAAAGCCTCAATCAGAATATAGGAGTTTGGGTCTGTGCAAGTGTAGGTGGACGGTCAAGGCTCAGCTGACCTGGATAGTTGTCAGGTTTGAGATTTAGGTCATTGGTACCCAGTTCTCTCTTTATCACAAAGCCAAACTCGTACTGATCCCTGCTGGGTTTTTAAATATATTTCTGTTACACTGGCCTGGATTTCGCTGCTTGCAAGTTTGGGAAGGTTAGAGTTTTTAATATTAGCAGCTAGGATGGGGAAGAAGGGTGGGAGGTGGATGAAGTAGGTACTGTCTGCCTCAATCTAGATCAGGTCACCAATTCTTGGTGCAAAAAAGAGAGAAGAGTCCTTGGCTCTTTCAAATCCTCTTTGTGGTCCGTCCTCTTGGGCCAGCTCTGTGTGTGTGTGACCTGGCTCCTAAGGCGAGCCCTTGTCCTTTGTAATTCACCACTGTCTGCTGCCCAGATTCACTCTCACTGTTCCAGTGAGAATGACAAGCGTTCCTCATAACTCAGTGCTGTCCTCCTTCTGTGGCCAATGCTCCCCCGCTGGGAGCTCTGAATGTCTCAGTGGTTGAAGGAATGAGATGGGCTGGCATAAATGAATGTGCCGTTGCAAATGCCTCATTTTTAAAGTTTATGATTTGAGATCACATTTCCCTGAATTCTGCCAAGTCACAGAGTGATTTGTGATAACACATTCTGGTGATGATTTAGAAGACTCTAAACGATATTTCAACAAAGCTGTAGGAAAGTTAGGTCGGGAGAGACCCCGTGGGGGCTCCGTTCAGTATATTTGCTTATGCCTCTCTTTTTCTTAGAGATGAGGACCTGACTTGACCTGAGCTCTAGTCCTTTCAGATAGGCCTGCAGGACCCACCTTAATCTTCTCCATTACTTCAGAACCCTCTAGAATTAATCATAGAAGGGATAGGAGACTTATCATCCATCCTGAACCTATATAGGGATTTAAAATAACAAAGGCATATAAAAGAATGTTAAGGATTATAGTTTATAGAGGAGGAAACTGAAGATCTTAGAGGCTGGTTGACATTGAGGTCAGCTGTGTGGTAGTATAGATGGAATCCCAGATCTGTTAAAATCCCAGAGGTCTAGGAAGTGTCTGTTCAGTAAAGAGTAAATGAGTAAAAGATTGGGGACTTTTACTTTGGAGAAGAGGTCATGTGAGACCTGGTCCAGGGGTGCCCTGTGTCCCTGTGCCTCCAGGTCATTGGTGAGAAGGTTTCAGTTTGCTTTAAGGAAACCATCTTCTGATGGAGCATATGGGCCTGACAGGGTGGATTATACAGGCCCTAGGTCTCCTGGAGCCCTTACACTCTACAATTCTGTCACAGCCGTATTGTTCAGGCCTGCAAACATCTACATGCAACTGAGCAAATGGTTCTAATGGAAATCGATTTTCTTTTCCAAATCTCGTATGTGGCTTCCATCATGATGAGATTACAGAATTATTCTTGTCGCTGGTGTTGCTACTAGGCATTATGGAGTTCGTGCTGGTAGCTGAGGGGTTTGGATGATGAAGTTAAAGTGTATTGGGCTAACTCTAAGAATTCTGTTAACTCTGAATATATTTCCACATTTGAGCTCCATTTTCTTCTTTTCCTTCAGCGTAACACTTTAGAGCTTGAAGTTCTCAGTATGATGGAGCAAGTATATGTATGAACCTAAATCTGAGCATGCTGTTTCCTTCCCTGTAGCTCATTTCCTCACTGAGATCTCAATATGATGGAACAAATATATATATATGTATGAAGCTAGGCATGCCATTTCCTTTCCCCTAGCGCATTGCCTCACCTAGAAAATTAAGTCTGCAGTGTCTATCATGCTTTCTGTTCAGATTGCCAACAAGATATCTGTTGTACAGCTAGGCATATGATACTTATTAAGTGCTGCTAAAGGTCATTATGATTTGTTCCATATCAGTCACTGTGTTCACATGTCATGACATGATTTCTGGGCTTCATGGTGTGCTGTATAGTTTTTTTTTATATTTAAGGAAATAAGCCATGGGCCCAGAAAGGTCATGGACAAAGAGTACTCAGACCACATAGGGTCTTTCAGTTTTGACTTCCTTTTCTTTGGTGCCCTTGCACTGTCTTGATTAGTGTTCCTTCTCTAAAGCCTAGTGATCTTCCACATGACGTACTCACCAAAGAGATGCCCACCAAGGCTTCTTACTTGGTGCCTAAGTGATGTGGGATTCCCTTCAGTGTGCCATGAATACCATTGGTTAATAAAGAAGCTGTTTTGGGCCTATAGACACGGCAGAAGAGAGCTAGGCAGAAAAACTAAACTGAATGCTGGAAGAGAGAGTAGGTGGAGTCGATGAGAAGCCATGTAGCTGCCATAGGAGAGAGATGCTGGATGCTAGACAGAACCTTACCAGTAGGCCACAACCACATGGTGCTACACAGATTAATAGAAATGGGTTAATTTAAGATAGAAGAGCTAGTTGGGAATATGCTAGAGTCATTGGTCAAGCAATGTTACAATTAATATAGTTTCAGTGTGATTATTTTGTATCTGTGCAGCCGGGAACAAATGAGCAGTCTCTGCCAACAACCATAGTAGAAGGAGCTCATCCATTTCCCTTTCTGAGACCCCAGTCTCCTTGCTTATAGCATAAAAAAGTTCAGAGTAAATGGGTTCTCTATCCCCTTGTCATGATTAATAGGTTCTGGAATAGTGTTAAATATAGAGTATGTATCCTGTGCACTTTGGAGCAAGGCAAGTGTGGCATTGAAAGGGTACAAAATTTAAGCATGTACATAGGTTGGCGACCACTCAAACGTAGTCCAGGTATTTGAGCAAACACTCCAAGCTCCTTTTCTCACTCTATGCCCAGTCCAGTCTTTCTTCAAAGGGTGGAAGTGTATGTAGAAGAATTAAGCACCTAGTGTCCCCAGAACTTTCCCTACTTTCATCCACCAGAGTTCTGCACTATGATAATTTTAATAAAAATTGGCTGGTACTTGGAATAACTCCACTTGAAAAGGCGTTCTTGAGGAAGGCTGCTATTCATTTGGTTATACGTTTTAGGCTCCTAGGGAAAGCAGTAGGGATATGAGCTTGTAGGAAATAGAAGTGCCATGAAAGGGAGAAGATGAAGTTACTGCCACAGCCAATAGACTCGCCAAGGAACTCATTTCCAGTTGATATGGTCATTATTTAAACAAGTGTCTCTCCCACGAAAACAAAGCAGACCAATGGAATTTTCACACTTACTTCTTCGGTTTAATTGTCTATTTGTTTCAAAATGAAAGCTAATTAAAAGATTATTTTCATATGCTTTAATCACACTACGACTAACTGTTGGAAAATTTGCAATTAATTGATGCAACAGTTGACATAAGAATGCATTTTTTAAAAATAACATCACTATTTGAATACACAGAGTGAATCAATTAGTCCTTCATTTGTTCTGAGTTATTGCAAATACTTCGAAATACTGGTGTGTTTAATGTTTAATCATCATGGAAATATGTCTGGTAATGGTGCTAGCTCTAGCATTTTGGACTAAATATGGCCGATAGGGGTAAAGAGAGCTTGGGAGAGAAATGTCAGCCTTCCAACACCTGGGTGTGGGCAGTCCCACCCTCTGTTGAGCACATGCATGGTGAATGCTGCTACTCTTAAGGTGTCCTCACCTGTCCCTTTACTAGAACGACTGCAAGCTGCTGCCAGTTGTAGTGGGGTAGACTTACCAAGGCAGTCTGAGTCTGGAGGCCTCTGACAGAGTGTAGGGGATTTTAGGAGCTATGGAAGAAGATGTGGGAATCACTAGAAGTTCATAGATTGGACATAGTCTGGCAGTCCTTTACATGCATAGGAGATGTGCTCCAAGACCCTCAGTGGATGCCTAACATGTCATGAACACTACCAAATTGCACATACACTATATTATTACACACACACACACACACACACACACACACACACACACACACACACACGCACGCGCGCGCGTTCTGTGCAGTTTTGTCTATAATTAACCCCAAGAACTTTTGCCTTTTTATAGTTAAAAGGAGCCCTTTCCTACTTCTCTTGAGGGCATCTGAATTGCTAAGTATCTCTACCCTTAAACCTTGGTGCTATTGCCAAGTACCAAGTATGACAGTGACTTGAACTCAAGCACTTTGAGAAGGAGAACCAGTACAGCTATTGAGTGGGGAGGACTGGCTGGAAGAACAGCTTATGCAGGATAGAGTGTGAGTTCGTCATCTTACTGAGTACCCTTGATTTCTCTCTTCACCCTCCTTCTCTCCCCTCTTCTGTGGTGCTGGGGATCAAACTGTAAGCTAGGCAAGGGCCCTACCACCACCACCAAGCTCCAGTCCTAACCTTCATTATGCTAGTTAGAATGATATATAATATAAAGGTCATACACATTTTTCATGGAATTTTTTATTTGGTATTTTTAGATCATCATTGATAAGTGAACCTGTGGGAAATGAAAGTAACAACAAGATAAGTAGAGGGAGGGGACATTGTCTCCAGATCCTGGGGATAAGCATTCCAGAAAGAGCGATGTCACAGGAGCTGTAGGCAGGTGCATTGAAGTTCGGTGGGAGCACGTTTCCCACAACAACAGATCTGGAAAGGAAGTCCTACCAGGCAGTAAGGTTTCAGAAGCCTCAGGCATCAACAGGCTCATTGGCAGGCAATGGCCATGGCTTTAGTCCACAGCTGGGAAACAAAGGGATCCACTCAAACCAGTGGTGACATGCTCCTTCCTAGGAGCTTCCTTAGGGTCTTCAGACATGAGTCACATCACAACTGTAGGTCACATTTCCTGCAGGTCAGTGGGAAACACATCACAAGGCTGTACACTTCCAACCTCTGGAGCTGTGCTCATGGAAGATGAAAAGGCTTTCATATCTGGGCTTTGTACTGAGTCATGTGCATTCCCGTCCTTATTTACTTCTCATAGTAACCCTTTGCATGGATGTACGCCCCACTGGAAAGCTAAGGAGATGAGTGCGGAGAGGCTAATGTTAAGGAAACTGAGGCACGAGAGCATAATGGAGTTATAGGAAGCAGAGGAGAATAGAACAGGGATGCTGAGGCGGGACTGAGTTCATCTCAATTCCATTTACCCACAGAACATGGATGTCCTTTTTTTTTTTTTTATAGAGAGAGAGCTGGCAGAGAGCAAGGAAAGGTTTGTCAGCAAAGAATAAGAAAGACATGAATGAGTGACATATAAAACCATTTCTACTATCATGCTTTCCTTTTGGCTTATAGGAGAAAATCAAGTCCCACAAGGCATTCTCTTTTAATATGGAGAAAAATACGACAAATAGTAGAGTGGAATATCTGTCCTCTCTCTCTCCCTCTCCCACCCCACCATAAACACTTGCAAGTGACTGAAGCAATGTTAGAGCTCAAGTCTTTCTGACTCCGAATTCCCTCATCTTGCAATGTCGCATGAGTATTTCTGGGAGTGTACTGTGTGTGCAAACAGAAAGCAGCAGTTCTCTTGGGGCACCGTGCCATGTTGGAGGCTCCCTCTGCGTTATCAATCAAGACAGAAGATTCAGGGAAGCAAACATAGCTTTCATGGGGCCTGGGATGATGTCTTCTTTTCTTAACAAAACTATCAAGAATGTTTCAACTCAGAAATCTAAAAACATCAAGGTCCAAGACTGTGCTAATGGCAGTGAGACACATTCTGGGCAGTCTTCCTGCAGATGTGCTGTATGGACAGAGGTGAAGTTCCCAGGTGGGTGAGGGTGGTATGATGCCAGGGAAGCTGGGCATGAGAAGGCCATGCATTTCTAAAGCCTGCACTGGCAAATGAAGACTGAAAGTCTGCCTCTTAGACTTGTCTGCCTGTTTTGCATAACACAAGTCAAGTTGCATAACACAATTCCCCTTCCTTTGGGTAAGCCCTGCTTGTTCTCCTTTAACAGGCAGCTTGGAGTCCTGTGGTAAAAATGAGCAAAGACCAACAGAGGTGTGGCTCAGTGGGTTGGAGGCAGCTAAAGGCATCAGGACCCAAAGAGGTATGACTGAGGATGGAGACAAGCTTCTGGTCTTGTCCTTTCTGTGGAGGAAATGAGGGGAACATTAGAACCTCAGAAACTGTTGTAGGTACTTTTCTATTGCTGTGATAAAGCACCAGGACTAAGACAACTTATAAAAGAAAGCTTTTATTTAGGACTTACATCTTCAGGGGGTTAGAGTTCTTGACCATCATGGCATGGAGCTTGACAACAGACTGATAGGCATGGTGTTGCACTAGTAGCTGAGAGTTTACATCTTGATCCATAAACATAAAGACAAGAGAATCACTGGGAATCCTATGGGTCTTTTAAAACCCCCAAACCATCCCCCAGTGACACACCTCCTCCCACAAGGCCACACCCCCAATTCTTCCCAAATGGTTCCACCTATTGGGACCAAAGATTTAAATATACATGCCTTTGGGGGACATTCTCATTCAAACCACCACAACATGATTCCCATGAGCCAAGATCTGGAGAACAGGAACGAGCGCTGTGGATTTAAAGACCAGAGAGATTTTTTTAGCATGGGAAATGTAGGAAATAGGGTAGGACAAAGTAGAGCTGCTGAGAAGGGAAGAGCATGAAATTCTCTAAACCCATTGGAGCCTGGATGCCTTCTTATGGAAAGTAAGCAGGTTCATAAGAAGTGGGCAATAAAATAATCATATTTCTGATAAGATAATTTGAATGTGTTTGTGGTGTGGCAAGCACACAAGGTAATGAGACAGAGTGGCTTTTCCTATAGGAGCCATGTACATTGGTGTGGGTATACACACATATCTATTCTCTCTCTCTCTCTCTCTCTCTCTCTCTCACACACACACACACACACACACACACATAAACATATCTACTTATAGAATCCCTAGAATCTTTTTTTTTACAAAGACATACATACTTTTATATTATCACAATGATATGTAATAAAAATGGACAAGCCAAATTCTTGAGGGAGTTGGGATGAGGTCTAGCATCAGTAAGAACATGGACTCTGTAGCATGTTGAGTAACTCCAGAAATAGCCCTGGGGCTCCCAGAGGCCAGAACCAGGAGGAAAACAAAAGATAGCTTCTCAATCCATAGTGGACTTGCGACCCAGCCAAGCAGGAAATCAATTTCCCCTGATACAAAAGATGAAATGCCACCTTTCTGGATTTACCAAAGGAGTCCCTATGGGAATGTTTCAGGTGTTCAGTAAGTTGTTTCTCATGGGGGACCCATGACATGGACTATGGGGATTCTATTAAAATCCTTTTCCTGGCAGAATTATCAAGAGCATCAGAGCTAAGCAACTCAGCCCAGGCTTAAGATTTTCTGCCAGCTGGCTTGCTCACAGAAAAAAAAAAGATAAAAATGATGGCTTTTGTTCTTTTCAGGTATCAAGCCTCATGTGAACAATGATTATTTTGAAATCTCCAAGCCTAGCATCTCTTGTGTATAGACTAGAACTGGCATTCTCTGGACTGGGACAGAGGCAGGGAATTGGTCTCTAAGGGAGACTCAGGGACACCTTCAGGAATCTCAAGGCTCTGGTGAAGGTAATATGAAAAACTGCTGAGCCAAATGAGTGATGGGCAGCATGTCCCTCTGGTGTGGGACAATTGTCTATATTCTGTCAATCATGTTTTAAATAAATGCTGATTGGCCAGTAGCCAGGCAGTAAGTATAGGTGGGACAATCAGACAGGAAGTAGAAGAAGGTCAATGAGAAGAGGAGAATTCTGGGAAGGAGGAAGCCCATTTCTCCCCAGACCTGTTTAGTATATGGCTAACATATACTAGAATAATGAACTAATATAAATTATAAGAGTTAAGAAGAAGCCTGAGCTAAGGGACCAATTTATAACTTATGTAGACCTCTGTGTGATTTTCTTTGGGACCTAACGACTGTGGGAACTGGACAGGACAAAAACCCCAATAAGCATGTTACATCCCTTAAGCAGGCTCTATCAATACTGTTCTTCATGGTGGATGAGGAAGGTTGGGACATGGCTTCCATAGAGACATGTTGGTAGATGTGCAGAATTTCTAAATACTGGAAATCAAGAAAGTATCAAATTCCCTGGGCTCACCAAATCTCTAGTTTCAGGCCTCAGAGGGTCTTGCCTTGGAGAATTCAAAGCTCTGAGCTTGAAACCCAAGGGCCACATCCCTCACAGCAGCCCTGGCAAGAAGTACTTTCCCTGTGACAAAAATCCTCCAGGATCTTAGGTTGCTCTACATCTTTTAAACTGTTTCTTGCTCTGTCTTTAAGCTGTCATTCTGAAATGTGATATCTATGTGTGTTTGTCTAGTGTCTCTTGGGGGAGATGTGTGGATAATTGCTTTGCATAGGCATCCACCTGTGAGATCTCTTTCTCCCTAGGCTGTCTTTCCTCACCTGAAATGGTTTCGTAGTAGAAATAGACAATGTCTCTGGCAACAATGACAAAGCACTTGGCTCAGAGAAGCAAGTCACCAGTTGATGCTCAGGATGTGCAGGCTTTCTCCTGGGGATGTAGTGACCTGTGCCTGAAGTAGCTATGTACCAGCTCCATCCTAGGCACAGAGATGGGTGGTGGGAGGTTCCCACAGGGAGGAAGAAGGTAGATGCTCTTAGACATTTCCTACCAGGTGAGGTGCCTGATATATAGAAAAGTATATACCCACATGTATAGTTTTCTGTTGTAAAGCAGGGTCCAGTGGTTGTGATTTGAGCCAGCAGGTGCACTGGGGTGGTCTGTTCCCCATCCTCCTCTGAGCTGCTCTGTGTAACAGATGCTCAACTACACAGATGCCACCACTGGGTTCTTTGGTTGCTGCTTTCAAATCATTCTAGCCAATAGGGGACTACAAGAAGATTTTAGACAGGAGTCAGAGAATGCATTTAATCCACCCATTTCTTCATTACTAAAAACAAATGCTGGCAAAGTAAGGGGGAAAAACTCAGATTCCTTGGATACACAGTTAAAGTAACACTCTTAATTTGCACACTTCATAATTTAGTGAAAGATTATTGCCACACAGGTTTTGTGTCAGAGCAGCCTTGGCTGAATTTATGTTTCTGAAATTATCTTTATCACCAGAGTGAGATCAGTACATGCCGTGAGAACTCCTTCAGCCAATAGCCTTTAAGATACCAGCCCACTTGGGCATGGTCTCTTATACTATAAATGCAACCATAAAGCTTGTGCACCCTTTCTCATGGTTGCTGGATTCGGTTCTTGTTCTTCATTCATGCAAAGGACTGTGCTCTATGAGTCTAGCCCTAAATAAAGAACCCTTTATTATACTCAGTTCTGAGCTAGTGTGGGACTGTTTTATTCACATTCTCTTACATCTGGCATCCAAAGTGGGTGATGTTGGATTTCCCTATGCATGCTGTGAATACCATTGGTTAATAAAGAAGCTGCTTTGGGCCTATTGCAACACAGAATAGAGCAAAGCAAGAATTATAAGCAGATAGAGGAGTTCAGGGAGAATCCATGTAGCTGCTGAGGGAGACAGATGTCAGAACTTTACCCAGTAAGCCATAGTCACATGGTGATACACAGATGAATAGAAATGGATTAATTTAAGATATAAGAGTTAGCCAGGAATACACATAAGGTAATAGGCCAAGTAGTGTTTTAATTAATACTTTTAATTTAATTAAGTTTCTGTATGATTATTTTGGGTCTGGGCAGCTGAGAAACAAACGAGCAGCCTTCTACTACAATGATGAGTATATATAGAATATATACATACACATATATGTATGTATATAAATCCTAACCTCTCCTTTCTAAGAATGTATCTTGGTTGGATTATCCTTTGACTGAAACCATTGCTCCTTTGGAGAAAACCTGATCTCCTCTTTTGTTTCCTCCTAGTTTCTGGTAACTTCCCAGCCTCAGATATGTTGGTCCTAAAGATGATGTAATTCTGCTATTACCAAGGCCTAGACTGTTCTTTTATTCCATTAGTGAGCTTTGCTTACACTCCTCCACGCTACATCTTTAAGAAGAAGTTCTCTTTGAATCCCTCAAATTTTAGGCACATAGCTTCTCTTTTTTGGTACCACCATTTTTCAAGAAGTAATATCTTAATTCCCTAAATAGGAAAACAGCTTTCTTGAAGGACGAGTCTTAAAGAAAAGGGAGATCTTAGAGGTGCGTCAACTTGGAGTCAGGGATTACTTGTAACACAATGAAGAGGATTTCAGTTATGTTCCCCAAGAGTTTCAGAGGAAGGGATACCCCATCCAAGATAAGACAGGCTTGCAGAAGACATTTGGAAGCATTATTCTCATGTTCCTGTGAACAGAGAAAGAACTTTATTATTAGACTCACATACAAGGTATCAATATGGCCCACAACCCAGTATCTCTTCTGGTCAAAGACATACATTAAAATCTAAGCAGCAACTTGGACTGGATGGTGAAGAAAGTTCTGTAAACATTGGAAGATATGTCTGAAAGCCTAGGGAGAGAAGGGAGGACTCTGACTGTTGTTGGGAGACAAGGTTGTGTTAAGTAGTCAAGCCATGCAAACTGGGTGTGATGGTTAGTCTTGGGCATCAACTTGACTACATTTGGAATGAATTAAAATCCAAAGAACTGGGTGAATCTGTAAGGGAATTTTGTTGGTTAGATTATTTGAGATGGAAGACCCACTCTAAATCTGGATTATCTGAGGTCAAAAGACACACCCTAGATCTGGTCCACACCTTCTGGGGGCAGTCGCATAAAAGAAAACAGAAGAAGGGAGCCTGTGGTTTCTGTTTGCTTGTTTTCAATCTCACTGGAAAATTCACGCTATCTTGAGACATTTTTTTACTGTGTTAGAACCTTCTTCTTCCTGATTCCAGCATGGATTGAAAACCAGCAGCTCTCTAGGACCTTCCCAGGACTCTAGTGCCATATTGGGACTGCTGAGACATCCAGCCTCATGGACCACCAGATCCTTGCCTTTCCATTAGGAGACAACCATTGCTTTATGTGTATGCGTGCACATGTGTATATGTATGTGACTAAGACACCATATGTTTTGAGTCCCTGAAATCCTAATTAAGAAGTTATATAACCTTTCATAACCTAGGATTCCTCAGCCATTGACAGGATCATAATAGAATTTGCTGCAGAGGGCTTTAGTGAGATCAAAACAAGTCATACACAGGCTTAGCACAATCTCTTTTCTATACTAGGCACATGTTAAATAGTGGTTATTGTTATAGTTAACAAGCAAGAGAGATGTGTGGTTGATCAGGCAGCCTTGGGAAGGACAAGTGAGCAGTACAATTTTATGATGTGGTGTGAAGGGTAAATCTTGTGAATTGATTAGATTGAGTAGTATCTTTGGGTATGCCTGTGAAGTCAAGGAATGGAGACCCAGGCTGGATGTGGGCAGCCTAGTCCCATAGGATAGGACCTGGGTAGAACATGAAGGTAAAATCCAGCCAACCCATCTCTCTTCATCCTGGTCACTGTAGAGTGAGCTGTTCTCCACCATGCCATCCATGTCCTGAGAGAATGCAACCTCTGAATCTGCACGCTTGAGAACTCTCTCCTCCCTTCACCTTCATTTTCTTGGGTATGGGGTCACACAGTAGTGACCAGTTCACAGAGACTGAAAAGTCTTAGACTCAAAGATTATGGAGGCTAGAGCTGAGTGGACACACATGTGAAGCAATACTGGATTGTGGACGAAACTGAAATCCTGTATGTGAGCTGAATAATAGTGTCTTTTTTCTATCCATAGAAACATGAGAATAATGCTCTCAGATGTCCTCCTCAATCCTGAGTGGTCTTGTATGGAGTTTCCCTATTTCTGTTGAAAAACACAAGTGAGATCCCATAGATTGTGTTGTGAGGCCAGGGACCTTGATCATGGGCTCAGGACTTGAACTCCAACCTCTTGATTGTCTAAGGTTGGCTCATTTTTCTCCCCTCAAACTCATTCCCTTGATTTTCTCACCTCACAAGAAGTGATGGCTCTCACAGGCTTGTTAATGTCATTTTGTGGGATGTCTGAGAAAAGAATGCCCATAAATCACAATGAATGCATTCTTGGGAGAGAAGTAACAAAGGCTGATTTCACTCTGGTGTGGAAACATCCCCAGAGTCACATAACTTGTGGGAGGTGGAAACAGGATTAATTAAGATGCTGGATTTTCTGGCCTCCAACTTTGTATGTTCTCCTGTTTATCACACTCCTTCAGCCATTTCTTCATTGAAATTGAGAACCGCACTTCCAGAGCCGCTTGCTTCACACATTCTTACTTCTTTGCTTTAAGAAACCCTGTTTGTGGCTAGCTCAGATATTGCTGCTTGTTAAAAAAATGCCAAGGGACAAGAAAACAGGGCCTGAAATGTTTTATCTGGAAAAACAAATTCACATGCAGACAAACAAGGGGACAATTAGTTTTTGTTTGGGCTGAAGCCAGAGGGGTATTTGTGTCATGGAAGTCGAAGTCTATAGAATTTAATAGGATTATTGTAGGGCAGGAAAATCCATCTGTAGTATGGTAGGCAATAAGCAAAAAAACAAGAGGAGCAAAACATATCTATACACATTTTTGTGCACACCAAAAGAATACTAATTAAAAGTTAAATAATATATGTTCATATCCATATTTATTGATGTGCTATTCTGAGCAGAAAGAAAATGGAGTCAGCTTCGATGTGTAGCAGTAGATGAATGAACAAAACAAATGTAGTCCATATACACAAAGTAATATTATGAAGCCATAAAGAAAAATGAAATCACAAATTAGAAGGTAAAATGGATAGATATGGAAATTATTATATTAATTGAAGTGACCTAGACCCAGAAAGACAAATACCTCATGTTCACATATGAATCTTAGATTTTAATCTTTATATATGAATATAGATGTGTGTGGGTGTAGGTTATAAACTAGAAAGGCAATGATGAAAGGAGAAAATGGAGTCTTAAGGAAGGGGAGGCAGAATGAGGGCACTAGACCGCATCTGCCCTGAAAGAGGGGGGTGGCTGCTAGAAAAAGGAAAGGTACAAGTTGGGGGAGGTAAAGTAGCAAAAAGAGAGCAACAAAAGCAAAGCATGTATGAAAATATGATAATAAAATCCATTAATTTGCATGCTAATTAAAAATAAGAAAAATTTACAAGCCAAACAGAATAAATAAAATCCTATAAAAACGCAATGTAGGAATATCCTGCTAGTTGAAATTGCACTACCATCCCCAAAGACGATTGCATCCTTCACGAATCACCGTTAACTCTGACCCACACTTTGTATTAGACACTCCACTTTCATGTTCTCATTTAATCCTCAGGCTACAAAGTACATATTGCTAGTTATAGTGAAAATTCTTTTTCATGCCAGGCGGTGGTGGCAAATGCCTTTAATCCCAGCTCTCGGGGGGCAGAGCCATGTGGATCTCTGTGAGTTCAAGGCCAGCCTGGTCTATAGAGCAAGTTCCAGTATAAGCACCAAAGCTACACAGAAACCCTGTCTCGAAAACCATACAAATACTTTGGTCATATTCTTCCCCCTCCCTCAACACTTCCTAGATTTCTCCCCCTCCCCATACACATAGCAGCACACTCTCCCCCCCCCCAAAATCAAAACCAAAAACAGCAAAACAAAACAAAACAAAACATGGTGTCCATTTTGTGTTGGCCAACTGTTCCTGAGCATATGGCCTGCCCTGAACTATGACTGGTCCACTCATTCACACTTTTGAAGAAAATTGATATTTCCTCTCCCAGAAGTAAAGAACTTCTTGATGAGCGGTGTGACTTTGTGCCCACTTCTCTTTCTCTGTGCTGCGATTTTGTCCAGTTTGAGTTTGTTCAAGTCTTGTGTATGCTATCTCGGTCTCAGTGAGTTCTTCTGGGCTTCAGCCCCAGTGTATCTGAAAAATGCTATTTCTTTGGAGTTACCAACCTCTGCTGGCTCTTAATCTTTTTCTGCCCACTTTCCCACAAGGATCTCAGAGCCTTGAATGGGAGGGCTTTAATGAAGACAGCCCATTTACCTCTGAGTCTTTTGCTTTCTTCATGTTTTCAATTGTGGGTCTCTGTGCTAACTACCATCTATTGCAAGAAGAAACTTGTCTGGTGAGGAATCAGTGCTGCAGTAATACACGGTTATAGAAATATGTATTTAGGGGTTGTTTCATTGCTATGCTCACCTTTTTTTTTTGGAGTTTCTCTAATTGGGAAGATACTTTATTTTTTTAAATTTATTTATTTATTAAGGATTTCTGCATCCTCCCCGCCACCACCTCCCATTTCCCTCCCCCTCCCCCAATCAAGTCCCCCTCCCTCATCAGCTCGAAGAGCAATCAGGGTTCCCTGACCTGTGGGAAGTCCACGGACCGCCCACCTCCATCCAGGTTTAGTAAGGTGAGCATCCAAACTGCCTAGGCTCCCCCAAAGCCAGTACGTGCAGTAAAATCAAAAACCCATTGCCATTGTTCTTGAGTTCTCAGTAGTCCTCATTGTCCGCTATGTTCAGCAAGTCCGGTTTTATCACATGCTTTTTCAGACCCAGGCCAGCTGGCCTTGGTGAGTTCCCAATAGAACATCCCCATTGTCTCAGTGTGTGGGTGCACCCCTCGCGGTCCTGAGTTCCTTGCTCGTGCTCCCTCTCCTTCTGCTCCTGAAGCCAGACCCAAAAAGAGGAACATGGGATGTACTCACTCATATTTGGTTTCTAGCCATAAACAAAGGACATTGAGCTTATAATTCGCGATCCTAGAGAAGCTAAATAAGAAGGTGAATCCAAAGACAAACATATAGGCATCCTCCTGAATATTAACCTTCATCAGGCGATGAAAGGAGACAGAGACAGAGACCCACATTGGAGCACCGGACAGAAATCTCAAGGTCCAAATCAGGAGCAGAAGGAGAGGGTGCTATGCTCACTTTGCAGAAGAATTGTAGTAGGTTTTCCTGTATGGCCTATAAGTCATGACCTATCTAGTGTCAGGCTCTTGGCCCCATTAACAAGATCATGTTTGCGTGTTATCTCATGGAATGGGCCTTAAATGCAATCAAAAGGTGGTTGGCCCCTGTCATAACATCTGTGCCTTCATTGCACCATTACGTATATTTTCTAGACAGGTCTCTATTGTTGCTTTAAGTGTTTGCAGCTGGATAAAATTGATGATCACTTTTCTACTTTTATGGTGAAGGTATTAGGGTGAAATAACTTTTGAAAAACTGAAAAGTGTAACATGAATGTGGAATTTGAGCCTCGGTCTGAGCCATTGTTCTCATTTCTGCCTCTTGCGTTGTCTCTTAGCAGTCCAGAAAGGCCTCAAAAAGCTAGCTGATGGATAAAAACTGGATATCTAAGCAGTGCAAAGGCCTAAGTCAAAGCCTGTGATTGGTTCTGGTCCAAAATCAAATGCATTGACTGCACAATTCTCCTGAGACAGTAAAGCAGTATAATTCTAATGGAAATAAGCCTGCTGTTGCCTTTGAAGTTAAAACATCCTATCTCCTGACACATGGCTTTCCTTAGGTAACAAATGTGCATATTTTAATTCTCATCTCTGCTTCTGAGAGCCAATAAAAGCTGGTCTCCATACAAACATGTTGATCTACTGACCAATTTGATTGATTAATTAATTCATCTATTTGGGGCTGTGTGGCTATGAACTTCCAACTCTTGTTGGGAACTCATTTTTAAACTCTGTAGGTTAAAAAGCAAAATCTATCAACTCCATTATAGGAGATGGTGATGAGACACATCTTATTAAAGAGAAGCTAAAAATTTATCACCTTCCAATAGCTCAAGGCTAGTGTGTGTGAGTGTGTGTGTGTGTATTCTTGTTCAATATCTCATTTATTTGCTTTTATTGAGGGAGGGGAACCTGTAATTCTTATGTCCAGTTTTTATAACAAACAAAAAGCTTACAGAGAAGGACATGGTGGACATGAAAACTTTTTTCTACTTGAAGAAGCACTTTCTCTAAACCTTGGCTACGATAACTTTATTCTTAATCTAATTTCTTTTTTCTTTTCCAGGAGAAGAATAATCAAGGTCTTGCAGTGTCACCCAAGGTCACCTAGAGTGATGATCTTCCTGCCTTTGCTTCCAGAGTCCTGGGATTACAGGTGCGTTTCTGGAACCTTTTGCTTATAATCTTTTTCTTTTCCTTACAGAAGATGCCATTGTTTGTGTAGTCAATTTGATTTTTTGCAAAGTCTTTTCTCTGTCATAAATACTCACAGGTTGCTTACTAAAATTTATCATTTAATGCATTTCACAAGCTAATTAAACTCTCAAGCAGCACACAAATTGTACCCTCTGGCCATGGAAGCATTTACCTTGTCTGGATTGGTCAGGACCTTATCTTGCAGGCCACATGCACCTGAAAACTGGGTATTGAGGAAACTAAGCTTGTGAGGTTTAGGGCTGGGTACATGGGAACGACTAGGAACATTCCATTTCCTGTTGTGACAATGATGGGCTCTTAGTGGGGCATAAGATCTTAAGAATAGTCAGGGAGAATAATCCTTGCGATAAATCACATTGCTTCTGGATTTGCTAATCTGGAGAAGGATCGGGACAAATGTGCTGGGCCCCATTTTCCCAGGCACATAGGGAGAGAATCATAAAAGCTGGAGGAGAAAGGCCGCTCTACAGATGGATGCAGCCGTACCAACACTGGGAGCAGGTTGCTCTTCTTTTATGAGACTCCATGAATTCCTTCCTTTTTAAACATCTCCTTACCATTTATCACCAAGATCGTTCACCGATACAGGTAAGTTTACTGTCTCCATTTTGCACTGAGTCGAGGCTCAGCGAGGTTGTACTTGAAGATTATAAAATGATAATTGTCACAGCAGGCTCAGAGCCAGAACCAAGTGATCAGTCACCGGCCCCCTTGGTGCCCGACACCCAGGAGGAGTCGGAGATCTTTCTCTTTTCCCATTATTCCCTTGACTTACTTTATAATCGTACTTGCTTATTTTTAATGTTTTCTAATTATAAAATTAATCCATACCCATTGCGGATATTACAGAGAAGCATAAAGAAGACGATAAATTTACTCACAATCTTACCACCTAGAGGAAATAAGTGTTGAAGTGGTGTGCTATTTTCTCTCCAGGCATCGGGAGCCTAAATGTTCACTGAACTCATCTGTTTTCTTAATGAATAGATAAAATTGGCTCAACCCCCTTTCCTGACTCCCATCAGTTCAATGTCACGGAACTGAGTGCAAACCCCGTCTTGTACTAGATGTGAGATTGTGGTCAGTTATGTAAGTACCTTGAGTCCTTTGTTGATCCATCTTTTGGAGTTCATAATCTTCAGAAAATTTATATGAGCACCTAATCAATCAGCAAATAATTTGGAAAATACTGAGTATGACCCTAAAGGATTACAAATCCTAATGGCTTATGAATTTGCTCCCTTTTCCAGTCACAAGACATCTTAAAAATGCCTATATGGAATCACAAAATATAAAAGAGATAAATAAATGATTTTCTTAAACCTTAAAGCCACCTCCAACCTATAAGCTGCCTCAGATGAAACCTGGGCCACAGAAGATTTATTCAAAGAACATTTTTTTAATAAAAAAACAATATTTAAACAATTTTTAAAGTGTTTTAATCTTAGAAAGTTAGTTGCCAAACAAACTCTGCAGACCATGAGATAGAGAGGGATCAGACTAAGGGGGGAAGAAGGAAACAGAGCACCATTGCTTTTGAATCCTAAGGGACGTGAGGCATACCTAGCGCCTGTATGAGAAGACAGCACTGAGGGGCTGCTGAGCAGACAGCAGATTCTGTCCATACAGCGCTTGCCTTCTAAGCACATGACCTGAGTCCGGTCCTCAAAACTCATGGTAACCCTTGGCTGGGGAGGTGGAGAGAGGAAGCTCCCTGGGGTTTGCTACCAGCCACTTTAGTAGAAGCAGAGAGAGCCTGGTCCCAGGGACAGACCCTGTCTTAAAGAAACGAGGTGGATGGTTCCTGAAGACCAGTACCTGAGGTCGTCCTCTCGTTCATACGCGCATGTGCAACCCCTCATCCCACCCACACATAACAGAAGGTGAGGTCCTCATAGTCCTCGAGTTCTTTGCGCGGTATCTTCCCACCCTCTTGCTCTGCATTGTGTAAGAGGTGAGGATCTAGTTAATGACTAAGTGTGCTCACATACACATTCAGAGACACTGCCAGGCTATGCGAACAATCTAAACAGTGTTTATTGAATACTTGTTCTGCACCTTGTTGGATGCCGGGGACAGCATGACAGTGAAAAGCAGCTGTAACTTTCTTCTCCCCCTTTTCTCTGAGAACTGACTGGTGACCTGGGGAGCTACAAATGAGCAAAAACAAACAAACAAAAAAACCATGAAGCTAACATAAAATTGCAATCAGGATATGTGTCATACGAACATAGGCTGAGAGATCAGAAAGACTGCGGTGAGGAAGAGATACCTAAGCTATGATCTAACATTAGTCAGAACTCAAGAAAGGAGGTTGTGCAAAGGTCCTGTGGTGGACAGGGGATTCGTTCTTTCTGGGAACAGGAAAAAGGTGTGCGTCCATAGCACAAGACACCACTGAGAAAGGAAGCAGGTCTGGGGACAAGCAATTTCCTGTGGACCATGCTAAGGGTTTTATCCTTTATCCTAGGAGTCATAGAAGGCTGAGACACTTTGAGAGATGGTGGAATTTTTTCCCAGGAAAGGTGATGGGAAGATGGAGGAAGGAAGTGTAATTTAAGATGCTTTAATAACAAATTAAGGAGGACTTAGCATGTGTGTTATTCTATGCTTTCTTACCTCCCTATTGCTATTCTGAATAAATAAACTTATGGCTTGAAACAAGAGGGATTAACTCAATTCTGGTGAGCAATCTTCAGTTTTGGTGGCTCAAAATAAGAGATGAGATAAAATTCAAAGTATCTGCAAAGTTGGTTTCTTCTAATGTTCCTGGGGAGTTCATTCCTTATTTCTTTTAGCTTCTAGTGGCTGCTGGAATTCCCTGTTTTTAGTTGCCCCGCTCTGGTCTCTGCTTCTGTCTGCACTGGGCCTTCTCTCATCTGTTGTGAAATATCCTTCTGCCTCTCTCCCATAAAGAACCTTGTGTTGACATCTATGATATTGGGATGATCAAAAATACTCTTATTTCAAACTCCTTAATTTGTTCACATCTTTAATATCCTTTTTTCTAATAAAACAACATTCATAGGTTCCTTTTTTAAATACCTGAGTATGTTTGGGATCATTATTTAGTTGGCTATAGAAGAGAACAGGGCCTGGGACATGAATGTTGCCTGGGATTCTGGATTGCAAGCTGGATGCATAGTGCTGAGATGAAATTGGAGTCACCGATAAAGTCTGTTTGATCATGCTGAGTTGGATATATCTGTGATATCTGAGAATAATAACTGTCTATCAATTTGTAAATATAAGTCTGGTGTCCAAACGAAAGCTCAGATCTAGAGACACATTTTGGGAATCAACATAGTAGGGTGCAAATAATATGCTCCATGAGGATGGTTACCTAAGAAAGAATATAAAGAAAAGTAGAGAAGTGTTTGGAGCTAAACCTAAAAAGACTTAGAGCAGAATAATGAAATAAAGAGAGTTGTCAGGGAGCATCGGGGGCAAGCAAGCATAAGAAGTTATTACCTTGGATTCTACTTGCCTAGGGCTATTTCCATACACTCTTGTAATGATGTTCTTGGCCACCTCAGGCCATCACCTGCATCCCAAAAATTAACATAGCAACTCAGGACCCTCACCTAAATGGAGCTATGTGTAGGTACCAGTAAATTTCTTGAAATAAACATCAATGACTCCCCTTTCTTTTGAGAGTTTCTATTCAGATGTATCCTAGGATATACATAGGTACAGAAGTAAGGAGGTAAATATAGCCTAGACTTGTTTGGGGGGGTGCATGCTTAGTAAGATAAACGGTCTCCTTTTACTTTTAAGGTGAAATCCCTGTTTGTTACTTACCTTGGATTCATAGTTAAAGTCAGATGCATCATAAGGAGGAATAAGAGCAGTAGAAAAACAGGTGACTCAAACTTATCAGTCGTTCTAGAGAACCGCTGGCCCCCTGCTACTGTGCTGTACCATCACTTTGCTTCTGATAAAGACGCCTTACCACTGTGTAATGTTTGCCTCTTTCAGTTCCTTGAATAAGATACAAAAGAATCAGGGAACACCTAGTTCAACACTGATCACCACTAACAAATTCAGAGAGGCAGAAAGGTTTGTGGCAGAAAGTGAAAGCGGAGGTGATTTCAAGAAGGCAATGGTTCAGTTTTTTTCTCAAAAGTCTAAAGGCTCAGTTAAGTTGAGAACTGCAATAGTCCATGAACTTTGCCACATAGACACCAGTGGCAAGAGTCTCTGAAACCAACACACACCCATCAGAGCTTGATGATCCATGGGAAGCAAGAAGGTGGTTTGGTTCTATGCCACCTAGTATCCAGGGTTGCTTCAAACTTCGGAGTCTGACCCCGAGTAGTTTATTTTAGGCATATTTAAGCACAATGCAGCTTGGTGAAAACTTTCCTGGTGGTAATAACTCAATGCAATCCTGTGTGCACAATAAAACTTAAGATATGGCTACATTAAAACTCTTCATAAAGTACATGTGACATCTTCCATGAAGATGGGTTCTACATATTGACCACATACGACACCTTCCATAAAGATAGGTTCTATAACTGGCAAACTCATGATCAGGGTCTGGGGAGGATCTTGTGTGGTCTTGGCTAAAGAGATAGTGCAAAGGAAACCAGGATAGAAACTAAATTTGCCCAAGCCTTCTAGATGGATAACAGGTTATGACTCCTTCCCTTTGAAGGAAAAAAACCCTGTGTGTTTAACATTCCTGGTTCTCACAGTGCTTATCTGTGAGCAGAAGAATCTCCATGCCTCCCACAAACCCCTATGGCAGGGCTGGGGAGAAGCTAGGTTAGACGGGGAGCAGGCAATGTGTGGATGGATGGAAAGAAAACACAAGACAAGAGGGGTAAATTCCTCCGTGTTCATTTTAGTGTTTTCTCTTTGCTCATTACATTTTTACACTGGCCTTTCTGATCACACACTAACTGGTACTTTTTCAGGGAAGAGATCCTGGCTCCAGGATTCTCCCTTTTAAAAGTCCTCATTGCCCCATGTCTTCCTCCTATTCAGTTATGGTTTGAATGTGAAGTGGCTGATGCTAAAGTCCGAGCCTCCTGTTGGTGCTGTTGGGAGATGGTGACCAGGCAGTGAAGGCGCAGCACATCTAGGCAGAAAGCAGGGGCTAGGAAGACCTAGGTTTTCTTTATAGATCCTCACTTTCCTCTTTTCTGTTGCCATTCCACCCAGGTACCTGGCAAGGGAGGCAGGACTTAGCTGGAGGCCACTGGGGGTATATCCTTGAGGCTATCCCATCCCTAGCCTCTTCCTGCTTCTTGTCTGACATGAGGTGACAACCTCCTCTGCCCCACACTTCCTCTGCCAACATGGCTGAAGCTTCTGAAGCTGTGACTGATCTAACCTTTAAGTCGGTCTCTCATATAACTGGTCTCTGTGACAGGTTACTAATAAGGTAACCCTAATCAACGATGACGGAAACGTTCATATGTGTGATAATTTTGTTTACGACATTCTTTGACCATTGAAAATGGGATCCAGTTTATTTTCTGATTATTGGTTTTCCAGAACACAGCCCCAAATTGGCACATAGTAGGCACACGAATGGCTCTTGGGAACAGCCCAATGATCTGATGAATGCTTCCGTTGTAAGAAGGGTGGAATGCTTTCTATCATGCTCACCCAGGCTTTGCTATCATTTGTGCAGAGCTTTGAATCCAGAGCCGTCTGTTTCTTAGTAACATGCCTTTAGAAAATGTAGATTATCTGACTAACTCTGGGCATCCTGGTTTTCACAGCTATACCATGGGATGGTTGCTTTGATCTATATAATACCATCTACCTGGCTGAGTCTGGTGCATTTTGCCCTCAATGCAATTTCACCTTGTCAAGAGCTGACAATCAGACACACAAAGCAGGTGATGCACATGAATTTTGTAAATGTATCCCTGTAGGATGGAAAACGGAAAGAGTGAACATGTGTGGCAGTGGAGAGTGTCACCATGTAGTGGGTGTTGAATGAGACCCATTTAGTGCTTGTGTTGGGTTTAATTCTGCCCTTAGCACACGTGCTTGAACTCTTGTAGCCGGTGAGGCAGGATTTTCTAATTAGAGAAGACAGTCTAGTGAAAGCCTGTACCTGTCCATGCTGATGAGGGTTCAACACAGCTGAGCAGAGAGGCAAGGACTTGGCAAACCTCGTTTTCCTTTGTGAGAGCCTCACTTTTCCCTTTCCTGTTGCCATTCCAACTGAATACTCACAAAGAAAGCCAAAACATTTCTTTTTTTTTTCTGAATTGAACCCACACCTCTGAGATCACATGGTGAGATGGGTTGCTTGCTGGCAATCTCTAGTAATTTCAGTTTATTGGTCTGGGCCCCTGTAATTAAACAGTCATGTTCATTAGCATTTCTGCTTGTATGCCTTCCCTTTTCATGTTAGAGTCGAAGCTCAAAGTAATTATTTATATGATTTCTCAATTTGTTTTGGTTTCTCTTTTCCCAAAGTGATACTTTTGCAAAATTCATACACAGCACTTGTTTTGCATGTCTGATTGTCAGCTCTTGACAAGGAAGAAATAACCGCGAGAGCGAAATCATCAGATGGAGTCTGTGTTCTGGATGTTAGGTAATTGTAAGAATGTGCTCCTTCTGAAGAATTTGCAAAGGGATTTCCAAACTTTATGTACCCTTGGGGTGTGTGTGTGTTATAAATCTGGGAGCATATAAAATTATTGTTGAATAATGATTTAACTTGGTTTGAGCATCATAGTGAGCAGATAGTTTTCTTCCTAGTATTATGCAAGAACAGCAGAGTCTTCATCAAGAGGCAAGTGGGGAGTCACAGGACTCAGTTTGGGGCCCCCCTTTTCCCTTCCAGTAGATCCTTTTTATGATTGATGGGGATAATTCCTTCCTAGGGCATTTGTGGAACATATCTAAGCAGCTGTCACTCAAGAGAAGGCAAACTGTGGTTCTTGTCTCTGGAACATTTATTACCCTTTCCCATTCATGGTAGACAAAAGTCAAAGCGATCAGTGCATCAGTAAAAGACATCCCAGACACAAGAGCAGCAGGAAGGAGAGCACAGTGCCACACTGGTGACATTTATAACAAAGGATGCTGATGGACAGATGTGTTAATGCTAAGGAAGTAGAGATGAAGAGGAAAAATGAAAACAAAGAAAGGGAGGAAAGGACCATTGGCAATGTTTTCAGTGGCAGTTTCTCTTTGTAACTGTAGTGACCTGAAAGCCTTGATATCTGGTTTTTCTTTCCAGCCCCCATCTTACAGATATAAAGGTAGAGACTCAGGGAACATCGAGTGACTCAGTGATATAACCAGGAGCATTCATTATATTATAGACAGGTCTTAAATGCCATCTGTCTCCCCAAAGCCTGTGCACCTTCTGATATTGCTTTTAGTTGCTTATAACAGCAATTAACATGCTATTTGGGAGACAAAATTATTGACAAGCAACTCCAGATTTACTGACCTATCAGTATATGCTGAATTTTCAGTTGCATGGCTGAAGAATGCTCAGTGAAATGTGGGGTGAGTATGGACTTGGAACCAGGATGATATAGTCAAAAACCTTCAGGATGACAATGCAGCTAGTACAAATGTAGGTACCACTGTGATATCACCACAAAAATGAAGAAAAGGAAAAACAGAATCATGCATGGAAAGCGAGTGTGAGTTGGGATATTATGAATGATGGATGCTGGTCCAGGGACAGCCTGAGAGAGTGGAGCTGCATCAGCCACCATGAGTCCCACGTCCTGTTCTCAGAAGAATCCCAGGTGTGTCCAGCAGGATACATGAAACCCAGATAGGAAGCACTGAGCCAAGGGTTCAGAGCAGCAGGGTCATCAGTGACATGGAAAAGAAGGAGTGTGGGCTTTTAAATAAGAAAAAAAATTAAAAATAAATAAAAAATCCTTTTGGTGTGCAGATATTAGCTCTACTGCTTAGCTGTGTGTGGCTCTGAAGCGGTGACCTTTAGCTTCCTGGAGCTCAAGTTCATCTTCTGTCAAATGGAACAGAGCAGTAGGACTTCCTGGTGGGCACAATGAAGAGTCTGTAAGTTCGTATTGAAAGACCCTCAGAGAGGACCTTCCCTCAGGAGGAGACCCCTGAACCCAAGGAACAGTCCGAGACCACTGGATGCAATGGCAAGAGGTTTTTTTATTGAGCGGTGCACAGGTACCTGCGGGTGCCAGAGTCTATTTGGAAGACTTGCATGCCCTCAGGCTGGGCAGGGGGTCTTTTATATGGAAACGGGCGGCAGAAGCAGGCATACAGAAGCAGAAGCATGGTTACAGGAATCCCATTGGTTAGTTCGAATGAGGCAATGTGTTCACTTGGGGACAAGTTCCTCGGGGACATGAAGATCTGATAATAGCTGACTTGGCTCTATCTAGGGCACATGTAGTTTTTCCCAGAACTTTTTGTTCCCCTCCTAGGCCTGATGTCTGACCACAGATATCCTGTTTGGCAGCCTAGGAGTACCGACTTTACCTTGAACTTATACTTGTTTGTGTGAAAGCCTTGCAAAATGGCGTTATAGCAGCTAAGCTGGGGTCGTTCATTATTTGCAGAAAGGCCAGAGCAACCCTTGACACACTGGCTTGAGGAACACTCCAGAAATATTTGAGAAAAGACGAAAAGGAAAAGAATTCAAGTGAGGAAATCACAAGAGTCTTCAAGGAGTAGAGGGTCTTTGAAAGTACAGAATTTCCTGGTTTTTATGTGAACAGACTCTAGAGGTGTGTCTAGGACGAAGCAGGAAGAAGTTCCTGGGTACTTTGTGACATTCTGGGAGGCTATGGAAAGGAGCCTATGAATCTATACCATGGTCGATGATCCAGTTAGAAGTCATTACCCACTGTGGCCCAGTCTGCGCCTGCTGGGTGCCTGCCTTGTTCCCACCTCCAAGCGAGAGAACCACCCAACACCAGCAGTTTGGGAGAGGCAGAATGACTTGTACAGATTGTGCCGAGTCATGCTGAGTAATGTTTAGTCACGCTTGAGAATGGGTGGCCTAGCCCCACTGGGCTTCCAGCTTTTGCAGCCTGTTTTGAAACTGGGACATTTAGGATGAGCCCTCAGAGCGAATCTGTACTGCCAAGGCTCACTGTCCTGTTCCCACTCAGGGTGACTGACTGCCACATGGCGTCGAGCCTCCCAATGAAGACGTATGTGGGGCTCACAGAGGCTGCGATTTCTGACATGTCACCTCCAGCACAAACATTTCAAATTCCACAGCTCGCTGTGGAGAGGATTTGGAAGAGGGAGATGAAAGTTATCATTTATTTAGGGGGCTTTATCAGCAGAGGGCTTCTCCAGCTTTTAATAAATGAAACGTGTTTTGCGTATGGCAGGATCACTGAGGCATGAGAGACCATGTCTGCCTAGGAAGGACTTTGAATAATTTACATCCTGGAAGGGTATTTTATGACAGTACTTATAATCTTCTTATTTGTTCAAAATCAACATTTACAGCTGACGTCTTTGAACTGATGTGGCAGGTGAACTTATTTCTTTATTAAGTGACAGGATTCAAGCTTGCTCCAGAAAGGGAGGTTTCATTGGAATTGATTCCTTTTTGGATATCAATATTTTAGTCTCCCAAAACAGCCAATAAATAATAGAGGTTAGCTATTAAATTTTCATTTTAATTAATATATTAGTAGAAGGAACTCTTTTAATTTGAAAGGGCACGAGAGTGAGCTTTGGGATTTTACAGGGGTGCCCTTTTTAGGGGCCTCCATCTCTGATTACCAATTGGCCTCCCTGCATAGGCCTGAAGTTTGTTAGTGGGAGCTGTAGTCGGTAAAAGAGGCTCTTTCAGGTAATATGACCTTGGAGAGCCCAAACGAAGAAACATACTAGAACGGAGTGTCTGCAAAAATAGGATGAGGACATTTTTCTTCTACCAGCTCTTTGATGTTGATGTTTGGGGCATGCAGGGAAATGCATCATGCCCCCCAAGAGTCCAAAGGACCGTCTGGGCACCACCATGAAGCACTTAAGGGGTAATCACCGCTAGTGTGTCCCTGTGAGGAGCAGCCTGGCTCAAGAGAAAGAGCTTGATCACTGGTGCTCCTCAACACTGGTGTCAGGGGAGAAATTTGTCTCCTCCTGGAGCTTCTCTTTTTTCTGCTCGGGAATAGATTAATGATGTTTCCCCCATAATTTTGTCCTGACAAATATGCGGTTTCCATAAGCAGCACTGTGGCTGTTTAGAAAGATGCTCTAAATATCCTAAGCTGAGAGGTGCTGGTACCCAAAGTCATCCCACCAGGGAATACTAATGTGGACCTTCGGAATGGATAGCTTTTCATCACTAACAAAACACCAGAGACCATCAGCTTACAAAGCAAAAATGTTTATTATGTCTCAGTTTTTGGAGGCTCCTAGTTTGAAACTGGGGAATGAGGGCCTGCTTGCTTTGGACCTGTAACCAAGCAACCCTTTGCAACGGGAGTGCATGGTGCAGCAAAACTGTTCATATTCTGACCAGGGACCAAAAAAGATGAAAAGAAAACAGAGTTCTCCAATCCCACTGAAGGGCATACCTTCATGATTTCAGGTCTTCCCATAAGACCCTATCTTGGGGGAGATTTCATTATTTCCTTATAAGGTCACTCTGAGGAATAAGCCTTTAACACATAGGCTTTTGTGGGATATTCGAGATCCAGAGTACAATTGCACTAAAACAACCCCTGGACATGGTGGGTTCTTCATGCCACTAGACCAACAAGCGAAGCAGGGGTCCTTTGACTGTGATTTGACAGTGAATGACCATCTCAATTACCTTGACAAATCAGTCTGCTGCTATTCAACATTGGGTATGACTCAGAGAATAGAAGACTAGGAGTTTCCTGGGGAAACTTTTATTTGTCCATTTTCTAGAGTCTTGGCTAACACAATGGTGACTCCCCAACAAAACCAAGGCCATAAGGGACTGGTCCCCTCTCCGAGCTGAAAGACTGATTTACCTTCAAGGTAGAGAAAGCCTTTTAGAACAAGGGGAAGAAGCTTGTGGAACGTTCAACAGGAGAAACTTGGTGAATCCCGGGGACTGGAGGACTCGGGGGAAAGTGTGATTGATTGACACCATACTGACATCATTCAGCAGTCTTTGGACTTCATGCATCTGATTATATTGGGCACACAGCCTTTTGACCTGGATAAAGTAGGAATGCCCTTTGCTTTTGGTCATAGGGACCAATCTTTCTGGAATATCAGCAATTCTACACTTTAGCTTCCTCTTGCTTGTGGTCAGTGTGCATGAACAGGAGGTCAGACAGAAAAGGAGAGAGTGCTTGGGTGTTCGTCCCCTGTGTGCCACTCCTGTTGGGTCTATGAATTGGCTGAGGCTGTTGTCATAAAGTCCACTGCCTTCACCACAGTCTTCTTCGGGTCTAGTTATAGGACTATCCAGTCTGTTCCTGCCCCGTTTTCAAGGCTGTAGTAGAGATAATAGAGATGGCTGTCCCTGTCACAAGTCTAGGGAAGAGATCAGGCAAGACAAGAGCCAGGCTAGTGGAGAGATCTGGGCTCTGGTTTCCATTTCCTGAATCATGCTTAGTGACATCAATGACTTTTCAGGGTTGAAGTCCCTTCCGCTGTGCTTCCTTCATAAGCAAATCCATAATTCATTACGAGGTTTAGGATGTGTACACAGTTTATAGTTATATAAGAGGGATCTGGGAATAGGCGTGGAAGTTAAGGCCGGATGCTGCCGAATCCCACTGCCTCCGGCAGATGTGCATGATGTCCCTTTGCTTATGCAATCCAGCAGGTGTTCGCTTTCCCCTTGCCCTCTGCCGGTCAGCAGGCCAGAGAGGAGGCCAGGAAGCAAAGACCCAATCAAGTTTCTGTGGCTATACTTGAGGAAGTGTTTACTTCACGTAATTACGGGGAGTAGGTTGCTGAGAGCTCTTTTCTCACCTTCCAATCAAAAGCAATACATTAGGCATGCTGCCTCAGGAACTCCTTCAGTAGCCAGTTGGGCAGCTGCCTCAAGAATGAGCGCTGATTAGAGCGATGGAGAAAAGTCCTGTCCAAGCTCATGATGCTGACTGTCTTTGATGGGGAAACAGCACTGCTCCCTTTAGGCACCCAAGTGAGACTTTGAGGAAAGACGGAAACAGTCACAGGACAAGGGCATGCATGTGGCAGCCAGCAGAGTCCCCAGGACATTGATTCAAGATCAGCACAAAGTTGATTATTATTCTTCCAGAGTGCTGCTCTGAGTGTGGTCTTGCTATGTTAGAGGATTCAAAGTGAATAAGACTTAGCTTCGAGATGCTAGAGCTAAGCCAAAGATCTCAACGGGAAACAAGTCAGTGGAGTATGGTATGTAATCACAAGATAGAGAGAAATCAGAACTGGGGGAAAAGGAGACGCTAAACTCAGTGGAACACATCTGAACTCCCCCTGCCACCGAGTCCTCAGAATCTCACCAGATATATGAATGGATGGAAAAATGAATGAATAGATGGATGAATGAATGGACTGAAAAGGCAATCACATTGCTAAAGACACATCCAGAAAGTCTTCTGTACACACGATTTGTGAACCATCTTGTTCACACCATGCTTGCCAAAGATGGGAAGGAGGAGGTTGATGACCACAGAAAGACTAATCCACAGAGGGAGGCTGGACGATGACACATTTGGTGCAGGTGGCCCCAAGTATCCCAAATAGAGTCCCAACTTTCCATCTTTGGTGGCAACCTTTGGGACATAGTTAGATGGCGCTGGGAACTCATTGGGAGACGTCTTACCCTCCAAAATGCCAAGAGTGCCTGGGATTAGAATGTTTGTGATATCTAAGCCCCATGGAGGGGGCAAACACCACATGATAATTCTGTTTTCTAACTTGTTATTTCAAAAGTTCAGTGTACTTGGACTGGGAAAAGTGGACTAACAAGTTTGGGACACATATTTTGGTTACTTTTTGGTAACACCAAAAAGGGATCACATGCCTTAACCTAATCAGGCAGCCAGCCAGGGGCTTCTCTGAACTCTCTGCATTTATGTAGGAGGATGAGACAACTCACACTTAGGCTTCTTCTACTTTAGCTTCCTCTTCTCAAAAGTTGAATGAAATTATTCACCTGATTTATCAGGAGAACATCACTTAATTCTTTTCCAGTGAAGTGCCCCTCCTCCCAACAGCCCCAATCAAGGGAGTGTGAAATCACAGCTCCGAGAGCTGACAGTGTCACCTGAAGCACAACATGGTTTGAAGTCTGTTGTTTGATCTTGAAAATCAGATTTTTTTTTTAAAAATCACTCCTCAGAATATCTGAGTTGGCTTCATATTTGTATATTTTAAATAACTTATCAGGAAGCTTATCCTGATGAGGAGAGCTGGGCACTCACCTTTGGACATGAAAAAGAGACGAAGTAACACTGGACATGGTATTTTAAAAGTTCAAATTATCAAACTGTCTATTTGTAAATAAAGTTTTATTGGATATAGAACTGAGATTAGCAGGAGAAAAGTGAAGCAGAGCTGGACCACTATAGGAAGGAATGCTATCTGCATTTAACATTTTGCTATTTGGTTCTCCATGGATTTGAGAGTATTAATTTGGAGGTTTGTAAAGAGTGCATTAAAGTACCTCTTGATTACTGAGTTTTTGATACCCATAAGTTTTGTTCTCATTTTCTCATAGTGTACATGATTGTCTTTAGTGTCATTCTCTGTTAACAATGACATACCTGCAGGATGCTGCTGCATGGGACTCCTTGGGCCTTGTATCAGGGGCCAGAGCACCATCGTGTGACACACAAGTGCAGTGCCCAGGTATCCCTGTGGATGCTCTTGGCGCCTAGGCACTCTGCATAAATATGGGCTGCTATTCCAATTCTCACCATCAAGCCATCATTTTCTCTTCTCTTCTCTTTTTTTTTAATTTATTTATTTATTAAAGATTTCTGTCTCTTCCCCGCCACCGCCTCCCATTTCCCTCCCCCTCTCCCAATTAAGTCCCCCCCCAGCCCGAAAGGCAATCAGGGTTCCCTGTCCTATGGGAAGTCCAAGGAACCCCCACCACCATCCAGGTCTAGTAAGTTGAGCATCCAAACTGCTTAGGCTCCCACAAAGCCAGTGCGTGCAGTAGGATCAGAAACCCATTGCCATTGTTCTTGAGTTGTCAGTAGTCCTCATTGTCCGCTATGTTCAGAGAGTCCGGTTTTATCCCAGGCTTTTCCAGACCCAGGCCAGCTGGTCTTGGTGAGTTCCCAGTAGAACATCCCCATTGTCTCAGTGTGTGGGTGCACCCCTCGCGGTCCTGAGTTCCTTGCTCATGCTCTCTCTCCTTATGCTCCTGATTTGGACCTTGAGATTTCAGTCCTGTGCTCCAATTTGGGTCTCTGACTCCTTTCATCGCTTGCTGAAGGTTAATATTCAGGAGGATGCCTATATGTTTTTCTTTGGGTTCTCCTAGCTTCTCTAGGATCACTAATTATAAGCTCAATGTCCTTGGTTTATGGCTAGAAACCAAATATGAGTGAGTACATCCCATGTTCCTCTTTTTGGGTCTGGCTTACTTCACTCAGGATAGTGTTTTCTATTTCCATCCATTTGCATGCAAAATTCAAGAAGTCCTTGTTTTTTATTGCTGAGTAGTACTCTAATATGTATAAATTCCATACTTTCTTCATCCATTCTTCCATTGAAGGGCATCTAGGTTGTTTTCAGGTTCTGGCTATCACAAACAATGCTGCTATGAACATCGTAGAGCGTATACTTTTGTTGTATGATAAGGCCTCTCTTGGGTATATTCCCAAGAGTGGTATTGGTGGGTCCAGGGGTAAGTTGATCCCGAATTTCCTGAGAAACCGCCATACTGCTTTCCAAAGTGGTTGCACAAGTTTGCATTCCCACCAGCAATGGATGAGTATACCCCTTTCTCCACAACCTCTCCAACAAAGGCTATCATTGGTGTTTTTTATTTTAGCCATTCTGACAGGTGTAAGATGGTATCTTAAAGTTGTCTTGATTTGCATTTCCCTGATCGCTAAGGAAGTTGAGCATGACCTTAAGTGTCTTTTGGCCATTTGAAGTTCTTCTGTTGAGAATTCTCTGTTCAGCTCAATGCCCCATTTTCTTCTCTTCTCTTCTCTTCTCTTCTCTTCTCTTCTCTTCTCTTCTCTTCTCTTCTCTTCTCTTCTCTTCTCCTCTCCTCTCCTCTCCTCTCCTCTCCTCTCCTCTCCTCTCCTCTCCTCTCCTCTCCTCTCCTCTCCTCTCCTCTTCTCTTCTCTCTCTCTCTCTCTCTCTCTCTCTCTCTCTCTCTCTCTCTCTCTCCCTTCTTAATTCTCTTGCCAGTCAAATGCCTCTATCATTTGACCGGGGCTCCTCAAATAAGAGTGCTCAACCACGCTGGGCCTGCTATGGGTTTTTCAGAGCACCACACTGGGTACAAAAGATGGTCTCAAGAGACAGATGGAGGATTGTGTCTATGTGTCTAGTGATATTTGTGTGTGTGTGTTGTCTCCTTCCCTTTCCTTTTCTTTCCTTTCCCTTCTCAAGCTTCTCTTTCTTTTCCTTCCCCTATCCATCTTTACTCCATTGAGGACCTAGAAAAACCACCGCATAATGTCTAATATTCTGATAGACTCCTGAATATTTCTTAATAGCCCAAGGTGCCTGCCTTTAGTTGTGTAGGTGTACAGCCTGAAGCTCAGATATGGGACACCTCTAAGGTTGTCTCATTCAGATTACTACAGGTCTGTCTGACACTGAATCCCTGAGCCCCTGCCTCCAGCCCACCCTTTATATATCAAGATGATGTAGTCTTCTTTTGCTGTCTCTGCTTTTCAGTTTGCCATTTCTAAAGGGATTTTCCCTTTCCCTTGGTGTCCCCAAGCTGTCCCTGAGGATGAGAAGGTCAGACTTTGTCTCTTCCAAGAGACTGACTCTTGGAAAATTCAAAGACAGTCTGTGTGGTCCTGAGGTGGGAAGAGACTGGATAAAGAGAGCGAGTGAATCAGTCAGGGCCCGAGGATGAAGGAAGAACCCAGAGAAAATCCACTGGAAGATGATGGAGCTTCATGGGACATCCCCATTGGCCTAGAGTGGGGATGCAGAAAAGCAGTGAGTGTCAGGCTGCCCTTGGGAAGTGTGTGCTCCATCTGGAAAGAAGCGACCAGGAACACTCAGGCAGTGATTAATAAAGCTCTCAACCCCACAGCACAGACATTTTTATTAGCAGTTGCATGTACAGATGTAGCAATTTTTAGAACAGGAGAGCAGTGACATATACCCTGGGGCTGCTACTCCTGCAGTCTCCGTTCTGTAGCTCAGGCTGTGAGCGGAAGGAAGGGATCCTGCCTCATCTTCCCACGCTGGGCTGGAGTCCCACAAGGAACAGCATCTGGCTTTCATTACCGTCTTGCTCACAGACTTACCTGCAGGGCTGTAAAATATTCACAACTTCTGTGTTTTGTCTCCAGTCAATCTGTCAAAAACCAACATACTTTTCTTTTCTAGCAGGTACCCAGATAATGCTGAGGTCGCTCTTCTGGGGAGGACACTGAGAACCATTGCCACAGGACCTTCGATCCTGACTTCTGTAAGAATCACCTGCAGAGTGATTCAAGGAGTCCCCCAAACCTGAGTCTTATTGTAGAGCCGCTGCAGTGAGGAGGCATACATGGTACTCCCCAGAGCCCCCAGCTGATTCTGCTGTACCAATTTACATACGTTCTAACTATGAGTTGTTGCCCACTCCTCAAATACCCTGCTGGCTGGCAGAAGATTGAGAATGCCAGTTTTTGACCACAATGGGGGGCGGGCACTCAACAAAAAACTTCTACAAACTACATACTATGCACCTTCTTGACTTGTTTGTTTGATGTGTTGAATCAGCCAACAACCTTTTACTGAGCAAACATTGTGTGCCAAGAGTTGGACTGAGCACCAGATTCAAAGGAACAAAACAGATCATGGATATCCATGGTATAAGCTGGGGGCTGCTTTGTTGGAGAACAAAAGGATTATAATGGTTAAATATTGATTATACATGCACAACTTAGTGTGGGAAAATCTATTTCCCCACTCAGGTACTAACCAGGCACAACCCTGCTTGGCTTCTGAGATTAAACAGAATAGGGGGTGTTCAGGGTGGTATGGCCATGGACAAGTTCACCCCTTTTCAAGACGCCTCCCTGTGCTGTCCTAGGTTTCTTCTGATCCTGGCTAGACAGAAAACAGCTCTAGCCTTCAGAGAGCATTGACACCCCTAGGAAACTGATCAAATAAGTGACGTTGTCCTCTATGGAAGAAGTGTACCTTTCCTCCCACATAGGTGTCAGGCATGCATGTGACAGTGACTTTGCCACCCTGACCCCATGCACTTGGCTTTTGGAAAATTGTCATATATGGAAAGCCAGACAGGTCAGGTTAATGCAGTTTTTCTATGACAATTAGTGTAATCATCTATGTGTATTTAACATATTGCTTGTTTTTATCTACAAAGGTTCAAGTCATGAGGTAGAGCCCACGCTGAACTTTGAGAGTTTTCACGTGGTTCCAATGTTCCGGTGCATATTTACTTTGGAAAGTGGAAGTCAAGGAGACCTCGGTACTCATTTTCTCTAGTACTATAAGTATAGGACGGAAGGTAATCCTGTGAGTTCAGTTGCAGAAGAAGCATGCGGTCCCCTCAGTGTACAGAGTGAGGCTATGTCAGAGATGCTAAAGGGCATCCTTGTAGGACATCTGACATGTCTGCATGTGGGCGAGGGCATGACGCTCTGCACCCGGCTTCACTTCCTGTTGTTTCTCCCTGCCTCCACACAATGACTGCTATGACCGATGTTTCCTGAGAAGTCAATCCTGCGGTTAAAATTTGCTTTTGAGGGGGGGATGCTTCAGTCAGTCAAGTGCTTGTTGCATAAGACTGAAGACCTGAGATCTACGCCCAGCATCCACATACAACAAAAACAGTTGGGCACAGCAGCATATGCCTGCAACCCTGGGGCTTTGTGAGCAGCCAAGTCAGGTGAATCAGTGAGTTCCAGGATCAGTGAGTTGGAGCCATCAAGGTTGAGAACGACATGGCAGACACTTGGTGTCTACTAGGGCCTCCACATGCATATACAATAGATGTAATTTTGCCTATAAGAGGAACCTTAGAGAATCGAACATATACTGAGCTTGAGGAGGGGAGAAGGAAAGACAGTTTCAAGGTTTATATGCCTGACTCTCATTCTAGCTCTCATCCGGGGGAGGGACTGAGCTGCCTGTCAAGTGGCAAATCAGTCATTTGAGGCAAACATGTGAGTTTTCAGTTTCCATAGGTGCAGATTCCTCTAACCACATAGCACAATGAATATAGACGAATTACAAGAGAACACTAAGAAGGTGCGATTGTGTGGTCCCTTTCTCTACATTGTTCTCTGTTGGGTCCTGTGTCTGTGATGGGAGAAAGAAAGAGCCAGACTTTACCGCTGGGATTCTGATGTATCTGTAACCCCCCTTGTTTGTCCTGGAAGAGTGGGCTTCCTGTTAACTGGCAAGGTTCCCCAGAGGTTTGCTTTTAGCCCCCAACAAAGTAAGAAGCATCCTTTGCTGGAGAGAGAAGCTGCTGGCTCCTCTTATTCCAGTGTCTCTTCTCTTAGTAGCAGAGTTAAATGCGACAGTGCCCAAAGATGTGTCTAGGTGGGCAAGGTGCTGCTGTATATGCATGAAGACCTGAGTTTGAATTCCCAGCACCCACATAAAAGTTGGGTGCAGTGGCACATGTCTGGAAACACAGAATTGGAGGTGCAGAGATCGATCTTGGGGCTCACTGGCCAGTCAATGTATCCAGAATAGTAAGCTTCACGGAGGCACACATAGGTTAGTAAACCTGGGCACATGCACATGAACACACACACACATACCACTAAACATTTGCTGATGGATTAGGTTGGCACGATAAATAACCAGACCAGCTCAAGAACAACAGTTAAATTTTAATAGTCGAAAGGGGAAACTCACACTACAGGAGTGGGAGGTCTGAAATCCAATAGGTCTGGCGAGCACTGCGCAGAGAGAGCAGCTCACCTGGATCTCCCAGTATTTCTACTTAGGCCCCAGGTAGCCACACCCTAGTTAGATGTGATTGGTTGATAGTTTCCCCATGAAACATTAACTATGATGATTGGCATGACTCACGATGTTCAGGTGTGTGCATCTTTGCATACTTGAAAATTTGAAGACATTTGAGCATTACAAGACCCTACCTTTAAGACCTTATTTTGTCTTTTTATGCTGCATGGTCCTGGGGAATTCCCTTCCCTTCTCCGGGTTCCAGTTGCTAATCTGCCAAAGACAAGATGGAATGATTGGTCTTCACATCCAACGGGCTACAAACATGTGTATTTACTTCAAACTCCAGGCTCTTGCCACATTAAAAAGATGGATGAAGACAGTACTGATCAAGAAATTCTTTTAAAAGGTCATTTGTTTCATGGATGAGAATTCCAAGGGTTAGAAAGAGGAGGGATGACTTGGTCCTCATTCTCACCATACATGGCATTCAGACTGTCATGAGTTCAGATCCCACCTCTGCCATTCAATCATCAAAGCAGTTGCTGTAATTGCTGTTTATTCCATCAGGGACTTAGTTTTTCTCTCTATAAAATGGGAGAGACAACCTTGCCTTCCTTATAGTGTGAGAGATGCCTCCAGCAATCTAGTCTGGAAACCAAATGAAGGTTGAATGGGGCTTAATCCTTCCTATTTCTCTTTTCTCCTTGATCCCTGGTTCTTAGCACAAGGCACAACACATAGTGGCAGTTATTAATTATGAAATAGCAGCAATACCTGGTGATGGGGGCTCAGCCCTTCATGTGCCCCATGAACAGAACACACTTGGATGATCAGTGAATGGTGCCACAAGGGCCCAATGTGGCCACCCGTGGTATGTGATAACTTTCAAAGCCAGGCCGCCCCTCTTCAGTCCTGAAATGAAGGCAGAGAGCTTTTTGTGCCTTCCATAGGCTTTTAAGTTAATTGCTTTAGGTGGAGTTCTTTTGCTTTTGTGTTTTTTTTAGAAATAATACTTCAAAGGGCAAATCTCTGCCAGTTGTGATCTTGCCAGCTGTGCTAATCCTTGGGCGGGAGGAGTAGACAAACTCCAGGTGGGGAGAGCCTGATGGAAACCCCTGAATTAAAGCCTGTTGGGTGGGCTAGCCTTGGAAGCCAATCACCAAATCCAGAAAGACTCACCCTTATTGTGCAGTTTCATCACTGGATGGGCTCCGTGCCCTCGTTACTTAGTGAATGATTGTATCCTCTTTACTGCACCATGAGGACAGTGGCTTTGGGGCCATCACTCATGTTGTGACACCCTTATGCAGTCTTCCTGTTAGCACAGTACTCATTGCAAGCAATGGGATAGCTGTGGCCATTACTTTAGAGTTTTCTAGTCTTTGCCACATTCTTACTCTGGGGCACTGGGCTTGTATAGGGGATGAAGAAGGGAAAGTCCAGAGAACTTGTCTCTTGCTCAAGGACTGATAGCTGAGTGGCCATACAGCAAGCCACAAGAGGGTCTTGGAATCAGTATATTGTTTAGCTCCCTGAATCATTTCCCTGCCTGAATGTTGTACCCTTGGTGGTGGCCTTTGCTCCCCAGTGAAGTGAATGCTGTCCTCCACCACTTGTTCTATCAAACCATGACCTTCAGTTCTGAGCCTACCCTTCCAGAAGCTCCAGGAACTTCTCCCATCTCACCTCCACCTCTTTCCTTCACCCAGTATCAGTAACTCCAGTACCCAAGTCTATCCTTTACCTCCCTGGCAACATGTCCTGCCTCGTTTCCTCCTCTTGCCTTCACCCAGGTTCTGTTCAAACACATCTTGCTTCTCCACTTCCCACAAACACTGAATTCCACCAAAATTGCTAATGCCACCATTTTCCTGGGCAGTGTATCATTGTTTCCTCATAGACTCTGTTTTTAGTGGCGTGTCTCTATCTCAGCTTTTCCATACAGTTTTATTCCTTAGTGCTGGTAATCTGTAGTAACAGAAGGGCCTGGAGTCCTAGTGGGCTGGCTAACATGCAGACTGCAGGGGCTCCCAAATAGAGGTCTTCATGAGGACTGAGGGTTTGTCTGTCTAACAAGCACTCAGTTGCTGCTGCTGCTCGTGATTTTATTTTTATAAGCACGGCTGTAGATTTCTATTCAATACATTGGTTTTTTGCCAAGAATCTTCTAGTGTTCTCCTGATTAAAGAAGAAGAATACACTCTGCCTTTGAGGATCCCATGGTCCAGGTAGCAGCCAAGCTCAGTTTCAGCTTGGAATCCCCTGGGGAGCTTTGAAAAGGCTATGTATACTCGTCACCACTCTGAGCAATTGGTCAAAATCTCTGAAGCCGGGCCTGGCATTGTTATCCTTGTTAACTCCCCAGAGGAGGCTTAAATGACCCCAACCAGGGTTGAGAACTCCTGGGAGGGCCCATCCTGTAAACAGGAACCACTTTGCTAAGGTCAGCAGGTTATTTCACTTTCCTCAGAGAAGTGTTAGGGGGAATGACTTGGGCGAGGTGTCCTCAAACCTGGGTTCTAGTTCTGACTCAGTGTTGGATATCCAGAAAAATATCTTGGCCTCTCTGGTCCCAGTTTGGGGTTGTGATGAGTCTGAAGACTCTGATAGCCGTTTCCACATCAACACTGATGATTCTGATGCGAGAGTGGGTCTCTGAAAAGTTCTTTATTGTCAACACCTGACTACATCTGGATTCTGAGATGATAGTTATTCCTTGTTGCTAACCTGGCTACATCTAGATTTACCCCAAACAACAATGGTTGGGTACACATAGGAGGAGCTCTTTCTTAATTAAATCATTTGAAGTGGGAAGGTCATTTCCAATCAGGATCTTGGAGGTGGGAAAACCCATCTTTAATCTGGGCCATATCTTCTGCTGTCAGCATATATAGAGGATATGGAATAAGGAAGTTGACTTTCTCTTTGCTTGCTTGCCCTCACTGTGGCTGGTAAGTCCATTCCTTCACTTAGAGTCGACTTCTTTGGGATTCTGGAGTATGCTGAAGACCAGCTGAGAGATCCAGTCTTGAGGTCTGAACAGCTACTGAATTATTGGGCCTTCTGTTGGTAGACAGACATTGTGGACGTAGCTGGACCACAGCCTGTAATCCATTCTAATAAATCCCTTTCATATATATGAAAAGAACCCTTACTAATACAATCTCTGTCATTCTATAGAGATTTCTAAACTAAGGCTAGGATGTTATTGCATATGAAAGCAAACCAGGAAATACAATGAAATTGCTTAGTGGCACTAGCACCACGCCAGAAGATATGAATTCCATATCCCCCACACTGTCTGGGAGAAACTGTGTGGCTTTGCCAGTGGGGCTTCTGTGTATTAAGAAGTGGGTCTCGGGCTGTGGACCAGCAATGCTATCCATCCTCAGCATTCCCTAAGAGCTTCTTAGAAAGGCAGGGTGTTCAGCCATGCCCACCCAGACTACTGAATCAGAAGCACTTGGGTAGGCCCAGCAATCAGGTGGTCATGAGGTGCACTTGTTAATATAAACTAGAGAAAGGTTGCTGTGATGGGAAGAGCCCCTCTGCCCCACTCCACCCTTGTATCAGGATGACGGCAACTGCTGTGTGCAACCGCAGAAAAACTAGTTGTACAGTTTGTTCGACACGAGAGGTTGGAAGTGTGTCTGTTGCATTCACTGGCATTTTTTTTTTTTGCTAACATCACATAATGGGTTTTTTTTTTTATCTTCATTTGACTTTGGAATTTGATATCCTTTCTTTAATTAACATAGATAAAAGAAAGCATCACCACCCAGCAGGATGGTTACTTCTCTCTAAATGTACTCGTGTCCAGTGATGTTAAAAGACATTACTTTTGTGATGATCTTTGCACAGCTCCAGGGACAGAGTGAGGTTACAATGGAGGACAGACATTTGAATAGGCGTTGCTCTGTGCAAAGGATGAGCTAAGTCAACAGCGGACCATGGCTGTGGTTGGAAAAGCGGTGGACATGAAAGGCTGGCGAATGGCTGCATTGTGTCAAAGCGGTTGAAAGGAAAAGGCCCTTTTACCTTCCGCACAAGAGGGATGTCTACAAGGATTCCAGGTCTGCTTTTATGAATATGAGGATCTAAGAAGCATTGCAGTTGTGAGCTGTGGGGGACAATGTCACCTTGATCCACCAATTTACGGCTGCCAGCAGTCAAAAGAGCCAAACATCTTCACAGGCTTCTCAACCCACTTTCATTTGATCACCCAAAGAGGTGCCTGCGACAATAGTTGTTGGATGTGACATTGATGTCACATATATTTGCTCCAGCTAAAAGGAACAGGTATCTTTGAAAAGCCCAGAACTAAGAAAGGGTTCTAAATCTCCATCCAGATCCCTGGTACCAGAGCAAGTAAAAACAGGGTTTTGTATCACTCTGACTCTTGTTTGACCAAAGTTTCTCCAAATGAAGAAATTTCTCCAACTCCCAGATTCATCACTGATTGGAGTCTCGGCCCACTGCATTTGTCCAATCACCTCAGGCAGGTCCCCCAACTTCTGTGTCTCATTGAACTTCAATGTCCATTTATACGCAGAGGTGTCTTTGAATTCTATCCCGAGACCATAGTACGCCCTCCCAAACACTGAGCAACAGCATTTTTTCTGCCTTGTCTGTTTAATTTGTGTCTGGCAGGTTCCCACACCCCCTTCAGTCTAGCTCTGGAAACATCTGTCTTTTTTACCCACCAATAGAGTCTCAAAAGGGTACCAAACCTGTTAGACAAAATATCAAAGTTATGAATTCTGATTTAATAAATGTGCCTTTGAGAGATGATTCATGGCGTGGATGATGGCTTTCAATTGCTTTCTCAAACGGTTCATGCTTCATTTCATTAAGAGCTCCAGTCAATGCCAGCTGACTAATTATCACAGTGCTCATCAGCTTTTGTTTCTCAAGCACGTGTGTAGGACCTGCCTGGGAGTTGGCCATATAGACATTTATTGAAAATGCAAATAAAAATGATATTTTTATAAGTGTTAGACTCCCACTGATCCTGGAGATCATTCCTTTCTAAAAAGAGCTTTGTGTGTTTTTATTTTATGTCTGTGAGAGCTTGCCTGCATAGGTATGTCTATCACATACATGAAGTTCCCTCACAGGTCAGAAGAGGGTGTTAGATCCTCTGGAAGTGGAGCTACAGATGGTTTTTCTTGTAGGGGGCCAAGTACTCTTGACTGCCGAGCCATCTCTATAGTCCCTGGGAATAATTTCTTTGCTTAAATCTTGCCCAATGAGAGCCTCCAAGACCAAGAGGCTCCTAGATAAGACACACACCCCTGTCTCTAGGAAGCCTGCGCTCTAAGGGCTGCAGAGCTACGGTGGGAATGACTCCACTCTGAGGAGTGGTGGGGTCTTGATGTCCAGGGCTTAGGATGCAGAGCTCCAGCTAGAGCACATAGCAGCCTTGAGACACTGTACAAGGGCATGCTTGTGTCTTCCCTCCATCCCTCCATCCCTCCATCCTTCCATCCCTCCCTCCCTCCGTCCTTACCTCCCTCCCTCTCTCCCCTGGTCCCTCCCTCCCTCCCCCCCTCCTCCTTCTCCCTCCCTCCCTCCCTCCCTCCCTCCCTCCCTCCCTCCCTCCCTCCCTCCCTCCGTTTCAGCACAAGGAGCTGGAGGAACAGAGGTTCTGACAGTGACAGACGCAGCCAGACAGCTGAGCAGAACTCTTCACCTCAGAATCTTCCATCTTCCTCACACTCTCATTTCCCTGCTCTTCCCATAATTGCAGAAGCCACAGTGAAGATCTCATTTATGGGTGAAATTAAGGATCTTAACGCATAGAACCCAGTGACTTTTTTGCTTCATACGTGGTCTCTGGAGGTTTTTATTTTAATAAAGAAGTCCAGATCCTTTTTGAAACAAATAAATAAGGAGACCCTTTCATCAGGGCCCATATATGGTGGCTAGTCCTGGGAGTAGGCGCCATTCACATAGTCACCAGTTGTCCCTCTTGATCACAATTCGGCTTATTCCTACGGGCCAGGAGTCCTTAGAGAGGGTGTGCCAGGCTCAGGGGAACTCTTCCTGGGTTATTTCCTAGTTTATCTCAACGTTTTCATTTGACTAAGCTTCTAATGACTGACAAAAGTAACCTTGAAGTGGAGGTACATTTGCTGCAAGGCATTGTGGGAGGCTAAGCAGAGTGTGTGTGTGGGGGGGGGTAGGGGGTGCGTCAGAGGAATGGCTCAGTGGCCGCCTTCCTGCTGGGAGTAAAGCTCTGAGAGATGGCTGAGCTTCCACAGAGCTCGGAGAGCTTCTGAAGTGCCCATGTCTAGGTAAAGGAGCTTTGGCCACTCTTCCTGAAAAACATTTCTCTGCTAGGACAGACCTTTCATGAGGCAAGGCAGGCGGACATCCTGGTGACGGGGAGATGATGTGTTTGTCTATTCAGCCAGGGGTATCCTGATCCCATCATTTTAGGTGATGAGTTTAGACCCAAGCGCCTTTACTTTCCTCACCTGGTAAATGGCTGTGCCTTCCTGATAATGACCGTTTCTTGAGAACCGAGTGAGTTAAAGGTCAATCAGGACTAATGCCAACAACAAAATTACCAATTATTATAGTTAAATTGGGCACGTCTCTGTGTATGCTTGTCACTTCCCACAGGCAAGTACTCCACGGATTACAAAGCACATCTGCATTTCAGGTCTCCTGCGAGTCTGGCAGGTCTGCTGCAGAAGAGTTGGAGCTGTATTATGCAGATGAGGAAGGTCTGCCCACCCAATAGGAGCACAGCTCAGCCCAGCTTGCTTAGAGGTCAGCTCTCTTTCTACCATCCCAGTCAGGGGAGCCACTGAACAGGTGCTAAGCAGTGTCCTGATTGGCTGGTTGAGCGCCAGTTTGCACTGGAGGCATCATGACCTTTTGGTTCAACGGTATTATTTATTCTTTGCAAATAATTTTGACCCGATGCTATTTCGTGGTGATAAATTAGTTAACTAAAACATGTCATGGGGCCAGTGAAAGAGCTCAGTGCAGAAAGGTGCCTGTTGCCGAGTTGATGACCTGAGTTCCATCCCTGGGACTCACATTGTGGAAGGATAGAACTGGCTCCTACAAGTTGTCCTCTTACCGTCACATGTATGTGCTGGTATATACACATGTTCACACATATGCATGCCCATAAAACAAACAAACAAATAAATGTCATAAAATAAGAAATGTTCACAGGAGAAAGTTATGGCTATACGAAAGAATGTTTTCTCTTTCCCTTTTTTCTTTTTTGTTACAAAAAAAAAAAAGGAAAAATTAGCTGCATGCGGCTGTGCCCACATATAATTTCAGTACTTGGGAGGCAGAGGCAGGCAGACTTCTGTGAGTTCAAGGTCAGTCTACATTGTGAGTTCCAGGACAACCAGAGCTGCATAGTATAACCTTGTGTCAAATGAAATCAAATGACAAAGCTTCCCATAAATAAATGAATCTAAAATAACGTTGTGATATTTGTGTATTTCTTTCATGTCCGTCCTGTACTTGAGCATGCTGAATGGGATGCAGAGTTATAACAGGAGTATCATGCAGCAGGCATGGACTTTTTCAAAGGTGTACAACTTGGCTGTATACATTTGTATAACGTGTTCTTGTCTTCTTTCCATTTTAAGCATCATGAAAGTTTGGGGGCCCATATCAACTCTTACAACTTAAACATCCAGATTCTTAATTTAAAAAAAAAACACTTTTCTCATTGTTCCAGTATATTCTGTCCGAGCTCATCTGTGAGAGCTACTATTAATTATCAGCTGGACCAAATTTAGAGCGCGGCTTCTAAGCTTGTTGTGAGAGATTCTATTGATCAAGGTGGGACACCTCCCACCATTCCCTAGGCAGGGGACGTCTGGACTACATTAGATGGAGAGAGCGAACTGAGTGCTAGGACTGCACGCATTTGTTGCTGTGTCCCTGGTTATGATTGTAATTATGATTGTGTGTCCTGTGATGGACAGTGACTAGAAACTGTGATCTGAAAGAAACCCTCTCCCCTTCTCTTGGTTTTTTTCAAGGCATTTTATTCCAGCAACAGGAAAAGAAACCACAACACTATATATCAGCTATCTATCTATCTATCTATCTATCTATCTATCTATCTATCTATCATCTATCTATTATCTATCTATCTATCTATCTATCTATCTATCTATCTATCTATCTCATCTATCTATCATCCATCTATCTATCTATATCTATCTATCTATCTATCTATCTATCTATCTATCTATCTATCTATCTATCTATCTATCTATCTCATCTATCATCTATCTATCTATCTATCTATCTATCTATCTATCTATCTATCTATCTATCTATCTAAGTCATGACATCATCTATCATGTGTCCTATCATCTACCTATCATTCATCCATCTACCTACACAAAGCCCCTATCTGCCTTGAAAGCTTCATCTCAGCCAGTGACATTTTAAGTAGAATAATTCTTTGCTGTGGGCTTTTCCTTTGTACTTCAGGATATTTATCACCATGCTTTGTCTGTAACCTCCACATTCTCGCAACAGTTCCCACCTATTTCTGCCTGTAATAAACTCAAATATTTTCAAACTTGACCACTTTTAGCCCAAGGGAAAGAATAAATCCTGGTTGATGACCACTGTTTTAGATCCATTTCTGAGGTTTATAGTTTAGACACACGAATCCACACCAATATCTTCAGTTCCAACCCAGAACCTCCCATCCAATCTCCCTTTCTTTGTGTATACATGCTTTCCTTAAAAAAATAAAATAAAAAACCGACTGTTGTTCATTTCAATGTAATTTTTGATTTGCTTAAACTTCCCAAATGTAATCAGTGCCCTTACTATGCTGTTTACGTTTCTAACCCTCAGACCCTGACCGCCATCTGAAGAGCTCCTCGCATCTTGTTCCTTGGTCTCATGGTCATGCCGAGCCTCTAATTGCTTTTATGCATGTTTTCCACTGATAAGTTTTGAATACCACGAAGGCAGATAGCAAACTTGTTCCATTCCTGTCTAATTCTCTGATACCTAGCATAGTGCCGATATGTAGATGGAGCGCCTCATTTGTCTGATGAATGACTGGATGTATGTGTGCTCAGCTTGTTGATCCCATGGCAGCATGGAAGCATTGCCCCTAAACATATCATTGCCTTATGTCCATCTTCCAGGTAGGAAAAGCTGAGGCTGAGCTGTGTCTCTGATACTGTACTCCCTTGCAAACTGCAAAGTGGTCTTTGGCTCAAATACAGCTCTATGCTCTTGTACCCCAACAGGCAATATGCCCTTTCTGACCATGTCGTCTTGCAGGGTTTAAGAGCCAAATTTATAGCTGCCAGCAAGTCTTTATTTATGTCTCTGTTTGATAACAGGGAAGCTCTCTTCTTCTGTCCCTTCCTGCCTGACCTCGTCCTTAACAATCCCACTATCGCGCTGCCCCCTCCCCCACCCCTGTGTGGAAGCCAGTGATATTTGCTCTTCTTTTGGAGCTTGCCTGGGGTAGACCGATGATGTGGAAAAGGACTATTTCTCTGGCACCCTGAAGGGTTTTCAAATAGATCTCCTTTATTGAAGTTCAAAGACACCTGACTATCTCGCACCAACGCTGATAACCGAAAGAAGGGGGAGCCGGGATGTTGGGATGTTGCTCCACTCTGTCTTTCATCTGAACCTGATGCCATGGCTTCCCTTGTACGCAGTGCAAATAATTCTGAACCTTCTGCCTGCCTCCTACAGTCCCTTGCAGAGTGGAATGCTGACTTTCTATAGACCTGAGAAGTATCTCTGTGGTGCTGGTGGTGTCTAATACAATATGCTAGCAAACAAACAGCCCATTAGAAAATGGCCTTGACCCATAAGTATCAGTTTTATTTCAAAATTTCATTTCTTTTCCCTTTTCACGGTGTCAAAATCTCAGAACCTGTCCCAACCTCTGCAAAATTTGGCAGAGTTTGAAGACAAGCAAAGGACACTTTGACCTTGACCATGCAAAAAAAGGGTTTCTTCTTAAGGAGGGAAACTGCAGGGCAGGAAGAGAGAGAGAGAGCGCTTGACATCAGGAGAGCCATCTTCCAGTATGTACTACAAACCTGACCTTGGAGTCTCAGGGGTCTTTCTTTCCATGGGGCTGGGTCCTTGGAGACTGATCAGTGTAGGTAGGCCTGCAACAGTCATAGCCTCAGGGTTTGTTCTTTCTTGAAAGTTCTTGAGCTCCCGTGCCCTGGCTTCTGAAATGGGGATAGCAGTTTGCTTATCTGAAGATGACTTGGAAGGATGGAGATGGTATGTGGTAAGAGCTGGCTGCTGCTGTCTGGGACCAGAGCTCTGGGTCTTCTCATTTTCATTGCATGGCTCAGTCTATATCCTTCTGAAACAAAAAGGGTGGAGAGAGAGGGCCTAGGACAAAACAAAACAAAACAACCTCTTCAATGGGACTGGCATTTGGCAATCAGCGTATCTGCAAGTCAATTTACTTGCATTTATTTTTTACTGTGATGTTTAAGCTCCACAACAGTCTTGTGGGGTAAAATAATGAAGACCATCAATAGGTAACACATCAAGAAACTGTCCCCTGGGCAGGTGAGGGATTTTTGTCAGGCCACAGCCAAGCCATGGTGCCAGAACTTCAGGCTCCATCTCCTCTTGGTTCCAAAGTGGGTGTTCTTTCTACACATCCCCTCCCATTAATGTGCCCGTTTGATTTATCTATCAAAGTCCACCCACCCATCTCTGACCCTGAATTGTGATAATGGACTCCCCTAATTCCAAATAGGGGGTCTTTACTATTTATTTGGGAATCTATTGGCAGACAGTATGGATCAGGCCAATGGGTATCGACAAGGAAATAACTGCAGCATCATCACCCCCACTAACTGTGTTTGATCCAGTGGCTAATGGGGTCATTAGCAAGGGACAGTAATTGTAGGTGTGCCTTGCCCTACGGTTGCCGCCAGATCAATGGCCATTTATCATCTTCCGAGATCTTTGCCTCGGATGCAGGCGATGTCCTCAGGTTGGTGTTGGTATCAATTCCTGGGAAGGTAAACATACTTTATAACCGTCTCAGGTACCAGACACTGCCCTGAAAGGCCTTCCTGGGCTGGGAGTCTGCTGCAGCTTGGGTGCTGTGCCTCAGCCCAGAGAAGGGCCTTGGCATCTCAATATTCTCCACATGAGACAAGCCAGACCCTGAGGGCACACTGGAGATGGTACATTTGATCCTGAAGGCACCCAGCAAGTCTCCTGCTTGAAACAGCACCAGCTAGACAGAATCAATTTCCCATTGACTTTCAGCTCCCTCTCAGACACAGTGTAATTCCCGTCTGAGGGTTTATAAAGGCCATTGACTGTCTTATAAAAGATTTAAACACTCACCTAGTGGCACACAGGAGCTCTATCTATCATGATGCCTTTTTGACAATTTGTGGGGGTGGGGCTTGGTTGGGGGAGGAATGTTTGAGCTTCCCAGGGCAGCAGTGGTTCAGCCTGCCTGTGGCTGCAGGATCTGCTCACAGAAAAATGAATGAATCAATTGAAGGGCCCTCCTCATTCATCACTGAGGGGCTCGTCTCTACAAGGAGTCAGACTCCCCTTGCTCCACTTGGAGAGCAAATCACATATGACGTCAGATAGACCTCACCCCCCGCGTTGCCTCTGCCAGAACCAAGGGCAGGCAGCTGGCACCTGAGTGAAGTCAGAGGCTACTTTTTTTTTTTTATCAGACCCAAGGCATTTCATAGTTAACAGGGGAAGCAACAATGATGGTTTCACCCGTGCGTAGCCCTGTGCCGTAAGATGAACAGGTCCACAGAGTAGGTTCGGAAGGTAAGAGAAGACAGAGCTGCTGTGATCATTCTATGTGTATAAAACTGAAGTTCAAACAGAGTATTAATTTGTACAATTTAATCTTAATTTTCATGAAAAATATCAGTTCTCAGGGGTTGAGAAGATGGCCCAGTTAGTAAAGCATTGCCTGTGCAATCATGAAGACTTGAGTTTAGATTTCAGCAAAATGCTGGGCATGGTGGCACACACCGGCAATTCCAGTGCTGGACAGCCAGATGCAGAAGGCTCCCTGGGTGTTGCTGGCCAGTCTAAGCAGCTGGACCAATGAGCTACAGTTAGAGTCACTGTCTCAAAATATAAGGTAGACAAATGGCTGAGGAATGACATCTGACATCACCCTGGAGCCTCCACATGTACATATGTGCCTGGATACCTGAACATGAGGAACATGGATGTGCATATGAGCACACACACACATAGATAGATAGATAGATGATAGCATTTTCCCCACTCATCTCCTTTTGCATATTTTTGTAATAGCCATATATTTTGTAGTCAGATAGGTGATGATTCTTAGAGACAAAGGGTGGAGTAGAATGACAAAATTTCTCTCCCCAAAAAGCTCTTTCCAGGGTGATCTAGTCAGGAAGCTGGGCTTTTGCACTCAGTGTGTTGACAGATATAACTGTTCTGTGGTCAAGAGATCCAGGAGCACAGGGGGTGTGGTGTTCTGAGATCTATAGGTGTCAGGGCTTGGCGGGAGGATGAAGATGGCATGGGGGTGTCAGTAAAAACTTTGATATATGAGGAAAGCCAACACCCTTGGAAAACTGACTAATGTGGATAAGGAGGGGGCAATGACATGGGACAGTGATCTGGACCTTTGCTTGTCGATGGCAGGCTGACTCCTATCCCCCATGTTCACTGTGCTTTGGTCTCTGGTCTCTGCGTGGTTTCCCTATTATACTAATTGTACTCTTCCCTAATGGCCTTTCCAGCGTCCCTTCCCATCTCCTGGAACGACTTTCCTACAGCTAACTATTCCTGAGACTTAAACTCTTCCCAAGTTTTTGCTGAAGCATGATTAATAAAAACTCAGGGATACAAACTGGGGTTCAATCTAAAGACCCGATAAGCAAAGCACCCAGCCACTGGCTCTTACCTCGACCTCAGTCTGAAAATGGCGATCCTGCCTCCAGGAACCTCAGAATGAGACTGTGTCTGAGAGCTGTCTCCACCAATCTTATATTCCTCTCTAGTTCTGGGATTAAAGGCATGCACCACCCAGTTTTTTATGGCTACTAGTGTGGCTACTGGGATTAAAAGTGTGTGTTTAATCTGGTATCTAAGGCTAGCCAGTGTGGCTGTTTTACTCTCTGAATTTTAGGCAAGCTTTGTTTATTAAAATAAAAAGGAAATGCCTCTACACTTTACTCCAAGGTTGTTTTCTGAGTCATGCCTATTCTAACTACCTGATTGATAACTTGAAACCCCCTACTCCCCATTTCCAGAACCCAGGACCACTTTTCTCAGCTACCTTTCACTTTTCCCACAGCACTTGCTTGTCCGCCTCTTACTTTTCCTCCTCTTCAGTTAGATTCTTACTGCATAGGCCAGGTCAATCTTGAACTTAGGACTTGCTGCCTGGGCCTCCAGGATACTATATTACAGGCCACATCGCCAGGTTTGAGACACTTATCACCTTCTAACAATAATATAAATTGCCTGCTTGCTAAGGTTATTATTGGTTTCCTTTTCCCTCAGCCAACTTCTCGAGGCAGGGATCAATGTCTGATTTATCTCCAGTGCCTAGGACCCAGCTGCCATAGACTAGATACTCGGTGAAGATTTGTTGAGTGGGTGAATTAATGAATGGCTGGGCTTTGATGATTGCCAAGGAGAAAGGTACAAGTTCCTTGCTGCAGGTGATGGAGCTGAATGAGGTTAAACAGAGGAGTTATGTAATTATACTTGGTTCAGAGAGGCCCGTACAGTGGGAAGACAAAGAAGAATCAAAAATAATCCAGATGAGGAATGGAAAGGAGGCTCTGGGTTGAGATGGGAGTGTGAGGCTGGGGACAGTAGTTTAGTGGGGATGAATGGACTTGACTTGGGGCTGGTGATGGGCTCAGCAATTAAAAGCACACATTGCTCTTGCAGAAGATCTATATTGGGAAGCTCACAACAGCCTGTAATTCCAGCTCTAAGGAGTCTGATACCTCTTCTGGCCTCTGAGCACAGACCTGTGCTTGAACACACACACACACACACACACACACACACACACACACTTAAAAAATAAGAGGCTAGAGAGATAGCTCAGTGGGTAAGAACATTTGCTACTTTTGCAGAGGATCTGGGTGTCTTCCTGGTGGCTAACAACATTTGTACATCTAATTCCAGGGGATTCACAACCCATTTCTTGCCTCCATGGGCTTCAGGCACGCACATGTTGTACAGACATATATGTAGGCAAAACACCCCTGCACCTGAATAAAAATTGATTAAAAACAAAACCCAACTCTTTGAAAAGGTGGCATAAACCTTTAAGCTCAGTATTCCATGGGGAGATAGAGTTGCCTCCACAGACCCTCTCACACCACCCCCACACAATCCTCAGAGAGGTAGGCACATTGCCTTGTGGAAGGTCCAAGGCCTTCTCTACTATATCTAGGTGAGCAAGGAATGCAGCCAAAGAGAATAGGATCCCAAAAGCCTTTGAGCTTGAATTCTTCTCCCTCTTCTACCCCTATTATTCTTAGGTTTGGTCTTTTCATGGTGTCCCAGATTTCCTGGATGTTTTGTTTTAAGAATTTGTTGGATTTAATATTTTCTTTGGCCAGTGAATCTGTTTCCTCTATAGTATCGTCAGCACCTGAGATTCTTTCTTCTATCTCTTGCATTCTGATTATACTTGTCTCTGTAGTTCCTGTTCATTTACCCAGATTTTTCATATCCAGAATTCCCTCAGTTTGTGTCTTATTATCCCTATTTCAGTCTTCAAGTCATGAACTGCTTGCTTCACCTGTTTGATTGTTTTTTTCTTGAGTTTCTTTGAGGGATTTATTAATTTCTTCCAATTTTTGTCTTTTCCTTCATTTCCTCCTTAAAAGTTTTTCATTTCCTTGTTAAAAGTCTCCATCATTTTAATAAAGTTATGCTTAAAGTCGCTGATCAAGTCTTCCTACTGTGTGACTGCTGGGTTCTGGTGTTACCATGTTGCTTTTTAGGTTGTTGGAAGAATTCTTGCATTGGTACCTACCCATCTCTTCCTTCAAATGAGACCGGCAGTGTCTTTGCATCTTGGTCCAATCCTTGCATTCACTGTCTGAGTGTTTGGGAGTTTTTCTTGGTCTGCTCTGTACTGTCAATGTCTGTCTCAGAAAGCCTCTGAGGGCTCTATAAAGTCTCTTCTTTCCTGGTTTGCTCTCTTGGTGTTCTCTCTTAATCCCTTCAGTGTTGTAGCAAGTTCTTGGTCCCCTCAGTATTATTGCAAGCTCTCAGCTTTTAGGCAAGGTGTGGCTAGTAGTTTGGGGGGTCCAGTGGATAGGTTTGGGTTTTGGGGGAGACTACCCACAGGAAACTCCCTGTTGACTGGCTAGCAAAGCTGAGGGAGTTGGGGGAGAGGCCCTGGGATTTGTCCCATCGTGGAGGTACTATAAAGTGGGGTGTTCTGCTGTGTGGCTGTTCACCCACTTCTTAAGTCCTCTCAGTATTGGAGCAAGCTGTGTTTCAGAGTTTCACTGAGGTTGCAGGAGGATAGGCAGGGTTGGAGGCAGGGTGAGGCTAATAGTTTAAATGGGCAGCTGGATGGGTTTTAGGTTTTGGGGGTGCCTACCCACTGGAAACTCCCTGCTAACTGGCTAAAAAGCCGAGGGAGTTTGGGGAGGGTCCCGGGGTTTATTCCTACATTGGAGGTCCTAGAGAGTGGGGTGTCCCACCATGTGACTGTTCACTCACCTCTTAGGTCCCTCAGTTATTGGAGCAAGCTGTGTTTCAGAGTTCCACCAAGGTTGCAGGAGCCGCTGAGTGTTCTTGTTGGCCCTCTAAAGTGGCTCTAAATCCAGTCATGCTGGCATTGACTATTAACCATCTCACTAAGGAAAATTTATCTGTGGAATCAAGGTCCTCATTGGGAGAATGGATATTAACCAGCCTGGATATTTGAGTGAGATTGGTGGGCTCTTAGGACTGAGAGTTGGGACAAATATTGGTCACTTTGTTGGTGATATTTGGTTATGGACTTGCAAAGATAATGCCCAGGTCAAGAAAAAAATACTTTTCATAGCATCTTGGGGTGTGTGGTACACTCTGTGGAAAGAAGACCCAACTGGAAAAAAAAAACATGAAAACCACTCCCCCAAACAACATTTTCAATGTGCAAAAGTGAAAAGCAAAACAAAGACCCATTATCACCATCATCAATCCCCCCACCTCTAGTTTAAGCCATTTCTGATGAGATGTCAGGAAACCTTTGATCTCCTACTAAAAGCATTTTGTGAAAGAGGAATTTGCTTATGGTTGAAGGGAGCTCAAGTTCAGTTAGTCTCAAAGTCACCTTCCGTCAGTCAGCTATGCGTCAGTCAGCTTGCCATCGCTCTCAGGAATAACTGAGACAACAAACCTGTGAAGATAACAACTTTCCAGGGAGTTAGCCACAACCGCTGGCTCTTACAGTCTTTTCACTCCCTCTTCCATAGCGATTCCTATGGATTCCTGAGCTTTGAGGAGAGGGCTTTGACCTAGACTTCCCATTTAGGAATGAGTACTCCAAAGTCCCAATTGTCTAATACATTATCTCATTGTGGGTCTTGGGGTTAATCATCATCTACTGCAAGAAGATTCTTCTCTGAAGAGGGCTGAGGAATGCATTGATTTATGGATATAGCATTAGGAGTCACTGTAGTCAGTTCATTGCTATGTTCGTCTAACAGAATGATAGTTGTAGGTCTTCCCCAGAGACCATGACCTGTCTAATCTCAGGTCTTGACTTCATTAACAATGCCAAGTGAGGGTTCCATCCTAGCTGCTGTTGACCACCATAAAATAAACCCCATGGTTTGAGGATGTTTTTATTTGTTTGTTTTTTGATCATTTTTGTTTTAGCTTTGTTTTGCTTTCTTGCTTTTATTATTTTTTCAGTGAGAAAGAACATGAAGTTGAGTAGGTAGAAACATGGGAAGGACGTAGGAGGACTTAGGTGAGGAGAACAATATGATCAAAATATATTGTATGAAAAAAATATAAAAGCTATTTTTAACTGTAATAAAAACAAAGAGAAAAGGTTTGCACTCTAGCAAGTCCCAGAGCGTGCTCACTGGGCACAGGGCACTGTTTCGGGAGTGTGGCAGAATAGTAGAGCCAACCTACTCACCGCATGCCCAGGAAGCAAAGAAAGCAAGAGGGGAATTGGGATCCACTAGAACCTCTTAAGGGTACCCCTTCCATTAGTCCTGCCTCTTAAATGTACTACTACCTTACGTGGCAGCATCCCAGGGACCAGGCACTGATCACACTGCCTTTGGTAGCAGCTGTTACGGCAGCCATGTTCACTACATTGTGAACATGTGATGCAGTGGGACCATTTTAGAACACCAGAAAGGGCAAGAACATTTCCATTTTCTTTTTTTTGTGGGGGGCATAGGATAGGGATTAAGATTAGGTGTCTTTGGATGAGCCTGCAAAGCTAAAATATATTACTAGCAGATGGAAAGATAGATAGTCTTTACAAGTATTATATTAATGCAACAGAGCCAGGGCGGATGGGGATTTGAATTACTTGATCAGGGCAATAACGGAAAGGAATCAAGTGTAGTTCCACGTTTTACTTACTGAACTTGGGGTAATTTCAAGGGAGGGAAGAAGGCAAGGGGCAGTGGAAGGGAATGGGAGGAGAGGGAAGAAATTAATGATTGAAGAAACCGGTCAAAAGAGAGAGCAGGAGGACATTTATTTTTAGTTTTGAGATATGGGGGCTCTGAACATACTCACGCAGGTCTTTGGTAAGAGGAAGCTGAGCAATACAGAATGCCACCATGAGAAATGCCGAACAAGAGCCTTAGAGGGATGCATGGGTCCAGACGAGAGCACAAAGCTGATGCAGCTTCCTCTGAAGCAAGCGAAAAGAGATCTAGAGGCTTCTAACTGTGTCAGTAGTAAATCTAAATACAAGAGTTTACCGCAAAATCTTTGATCATCAGTTTGTAATGGGACCCAGGTTTCTTTGCTGTGAGGACTGAGAGAGGTGGAGGAGCTGGGATCCTACGGACAGTGTAACAGATCTGTGTAGAACAATGGAGGAGGTACACTTGGGGTTAAAAATGTCTCAGCATCCCAGCTGGGATAGGGAATGGCTGGGGTGTTTCTTTACCAGGAGGTAGGACCTAGTGGGGCAGGAACAGCGGCAGATGGTTTGGGCTGGCTGAGCAGTGTGATGGAGAAGCTGGAGAGACCTAGAGACCCAGAGACCGATTAAAGTGATGAATTACCATGGTGGAATGAAGGAGGATTAATCTGGGAATGGAGGCACTAGGAGAACAGCTCAAAGGATGGACACCATGATAAAGTCAAATCAAAGATGTCACGTGATTAAGGGGGCTGTGAAGCAATGGTCTGTAGCCAGGTGTTGGATTTATGATTTTTAGAGCCAGAAGCTGCTTCTTAGGTGATTACGTATCCCAGAGCATGGGAGGAGAGGGGAGTGGAGGTGATACAAGCAGCCATGGAATGATGCTAAGCCCGAAGTTCCTTTACACAGATCCTCTCCTTGACTCTCATAGCATTCCCTGATGTGTGTGTGTGTGTGTGTGTGTGTGTGTGTGTGTGTGTGTGTATTCAGGCGCAGGTGTGTGTTTGTGTGCATGTGTGTGTATGTATGGTGTGTGTGTGTGTTCAGGTTACAGGTGTGTGCTCATGCAAGTGGAGATTAAAGGACAACCTCCTCTGTCATTCAGGTGCCCTCTACCTTGTCCTCTGGGGACAGAATCTCTTATCTGCTTCCACTTGCAAAGTACCTGGGATTGAGTCAAGTGTAAAATAGTCAGTGACCATTTACAGCCCTACGAGTGGAAATCACATGCCTCATGCTGGAGATGTTTCTGGATGATCCAGGATAATTTCTGAATGACATATTCATTTCAGAATTTCTGTACAAGGAATTAGGTCTCTGGGCTGACAAGTCTTTGGCTATGTGGGAAGTGAGTGCCATGCTTTGATGTTTCTGGGTGTTTCTATTTAGATAGTATATATGCTATAGTACAGCATGCAACATTTCTTCTCACATACTGTGCCATTTGTTTAGACACAGGACACAGTACAACTGTGTGGAAAGAGCAAAAAGTGTCTAGTGAAGCCACCTGGAGTTGATGTCTTATCTCCAAGTCTTTATGATAAAAATCCCACAGAGTCCTTCCTTAGTCTAATAATATTTCGTTATTACCCAGGAGGAAACATCTTGCAAAATTCAAGGAGCCAGGGCAGGAGAGATAGTTCAGCCAGCAAAGTGTCCACCAGGCAAGCATGAAGTTTAGAATTTGATGCTCAGAATCTATGAAAAAAGCTGGATACACTGGCCAGTACTTGTTATCCTAGAGCTAAGAACTAGAGACAGGTGGATCCCTGTGGGTCACTGGTCATCCATTCTAGTCTACTGAGTACATATGTGGCCAGTAAGAAATCCTGTGTCACAAAACAAGGTGGAAATGCCTACAGAATGATACCCGAGGTTGCCTTTTGGCCTTGCATGTGCATGTGTGTGGGCATTCATACGCGTGCACATGCACACACACACCACACACAGTGTACTTGTTTAAACACGTACAAACATGCATACATACACAATACAAAGAGCACTGTAGCTACTGCTTACAGGTTTATTTCTGTCCTTCTTCAGTTTATAAGCCATGACCCACTCTTTGAAGACAAGCTTCAAGAACAAATGTAATAGATATTTGTTTTTAAAATACAGTTAATCTTTCAGGCCATTAATAGAGCCAGATGGACAATTCCTCAGTGTTTATGTGCCCATTCCTTGCTTTTAAGAGTAGCATTTGGATGGTTGGTATGAAGTTTTAGAATCCATTTACAGTGTGTTTTTAAAAAGATTTTTCCTTTAGTTTTTTGAAAAAAAAATCGATGCCTTATCATCTTAGCTTTAGTGGTGATTACGTGAATAAAGGCCACAATGTTATCAGTGTCCATTTTAGCAACCACGTATGATCTCTCAGATCCCATGAGCTGGGGATGGTAAGGAAGTTGGCCTGTCCCCAGAAATCGAACTCATAAATGTCCAATGCTCTCTTCTGCTTTGTCTTTGCCTCACCCACAGGCACACCCATTTTTGGAACCTCATTTTGTTTTGTTTTGCTCAAAAACTGCTCGGCTCTTCTCTTAGTTACTGTTCTGTTGCTGTGAAGAGACATCGTATCTCAGGCAACTCTTATGAAAGGAAACACTTAACTGGGAGCAGGCTTGCTGTTTCAAAGGCTTAGTCCGTTAACGTCATGGCAGAGAGTGTGGTAGCTGGCTGGCATGGTGCTGGAGAGGTAGCTGAGAGCTACATCCTGATCTGCAAACAGAGAGAGAACCTGGGCCTGACATGGGCTTTTGAAACCTCAAATCCACCCACAGTGATACAGTTCCTCCAACAAAGCCATACCTACTTCAACAAGTCCTCACTTCCTGGTCCTTCCAAACAGTTCCACTCCCTTGTGACTAAGCATTCAAATATATGAGCCTAAAGGGGCCATTCTTGTTCAAACCATCACAGCTTCCCATTGCCTACCATATTCCCCAGAGTCGGGAATGTGCCCTGACTCATTGGCATTATTCTCCCAGTCCCTCTCATTCAGGATCTGTGTCCAGGTATTTGTTTATTGTATTTTCCCAGTCATCCTGCAAACTTGGTGTTTCGTGATTAGCCCCGAGGCTCACCTACAGCAGAGTGCTGCCATCACGAATTTCCATGATGTTTCTCCACAGGAATCACTTGCTATCTAAGTGATGCCCAGTGCCGGCTTACCTTGTGCGGATATTTGTCTTCACTGGATCAGAGAAGAGGAGCATGTACAGATCCATAGCCAGCTGAAGAATCCCCACAAGATAGGTTGCTTTTCAAGATGAGGAAATCTTGGCATCTGCCTATGATCTCACATCTCCCTGTTAGGAAAAAACCGCCCTCTTATGGGCACACCTGGTTGCTCTGCATAGATCTCATCTATTCTGCAGGCTATGAGCAAGCTGAGGTACATATTTCACTGTAAGATCACATTGCTTGTGTTATGGTTACCCAGAGAAAGTTTCCTCAGTAAAGTTTTTCAAGTATATTAACGTTAAAGATTCTCACAGCTGCTGCAAGCATGATGATATCACAGCACCTGAGGCTGCCTTTAATACTAGCCCCGGGCAGGACTGGGCTTGTCATTGTTTATTCATGGATGGGTGGATCCACAAACTCAACTATTGACTATTGGTGGCTTCGAAGGGAGGGGAAGTCATTGTGTTCATTTGTGTCCCCATGCATGAGTCTGCCAGGTTTCAATGAAGAGTTCCAAACTCACGGTCACCCAGAAGGCCCTGATTAAACATAATGGGCTGCAAAAAAAATAGACATGAATGAAAGAAAGAAAGCTTTGTGGACGGATAGAGAGTGGCAGAGGAAACAGGAGAGGGTGGAGGGTGAGAGCTATCAGAATTTATTATGCACATTTTAGTAACAAGTTATTTAAAAATCAACAGAAAGGAGAAAGCAGCCACCTGTGTTCTCATGGGTTTCCCAAAGCTTAGAACGTTAAAGCAGGAAAAATACCAAAAGTGGGTGAGTATGCTAGCCCTTCCTGGAGCAGATGCAAACACTACAGCATGAGGTCAGTAGGCAAAATTACTTAGAACCGCACACACACACACACACACACACACACACACACACACACACTGCTGTAACAAGTTACTTAAAATTAGGTGGCTGAAAATAACGCACATTTATTATTTTACATTTTGTATGCTCAATGTATGGTACGTTTCACCAGGATATAATCAAGCTATGTTCTTTTCAGAGGTTTCAAGAGAGAATCTATTTACCCTCCCCTGCAACTTTTGGAGGCTGCACACCGTCCTTAGCTATGGCCCCAACTCCATCTTCAAAGCCAGCAATGTTGCATCTCTCTGGCCTTTTGTTCTTCTCTCATGACAGTGGTAACATCTGAGAAAGCTGCTTGAAAAGAACTCTGGCTTATTCCTCCTGCTTCTACTTTTAATGGCTTCTCTGTTGACCCCGGGTCCTTCTGAATAATACAGGATAATGTATCTGTTTGGTTTCCTAGCATTAAGTTTTTTGCAATTTTTTATTTGCATGTGTGGGTATATATGTATGTGTTTTCTCCCCCGCCTCTCTGTGTGTAGAAGTCCGGGAGTACCATCACTGTCTTCCTTGATTATTTTTCCTCTTATTTTCTGAAACAGAATCTCTTATTGAACCTGGAACTCAGTATTTTGAGCAGACTGACTAGCCAGTGAACTCCCAGGACTTTCCTATCTCCACTTACTCAGTGATGGATCACAGATGCATCCAGCGCTTGGCTTTTTATGTGATACTACAATAAGAATCCAGATTCTCATGTCTACATAACCAGCAATGAGCCGCCTCCCTAGCCCTACTCCCGCAATCTTCACTACTTTATTTTGCTATATAACTGAGTATATCTGCAGACTCCAAGGAATGGGATATAGACATTATGGTGGAGCCATTATGCCTATCACAAATACAGAAGGACAACAGCCTCTAAATCCACTTTTATCTCACTGTGGTGAAGAAGACATTTCTTCATAAAAGAGATATTCTTTCTTAAATCTCATCTATTGAGAGAAAGCAGGCCATGGGTACAACAGAACTCTTGGTAAATCCGTCATTTTACTAATTATCAATGGACCCCTCCGAAAGATGGATGTCTGCTGCATACATAGAGGTCTGAGACGCTTGGCTCTCTATGGAAGGAAACTCTCCAAAGAGACAAGATGCTTTCATGGAGGCTTCAGAGAGTTTGCAAGGAGACCTGGGTCACACCCTGGTGCCCGTTTGACAGATAAGGGAGTTTCTGCTAGAGAATGTGCTTACTGTAGAGATGTAGGCCAGCACAACATGTGCCAAAAACAGTCAGAGAGGACTCTCCTGCCACCCAGGAGCCCATGGAGGCTTACTGGTATGTGGACTTTCAAATGATAATTACATATGGAAAGCTTTGTCCCCAGGTCACTTTTGCTGGCAAGAGTTTTCAAAACCAGAAGGCATATACAGATTTTCTTGAAGATATTTATGCCTGGAGTGGAATGAATTTTATTTGGACAAGAGACATGCTTATGTGTACAAAGTAAAGGATAACACGGGATTTGTTAGCCGCAAGCCAATCAAAGCCAGAGTTATCTGGGGAAAGGCAACTTGTGTTCAAGGATACAGTAGCATGATTTGTGCCAAATTCTGAAGCAAACTTCCAAAAGTCCACAGAGACAGATCTTATAACATTATATAGCTAAAGACTTAGGAATCAGAGCAATAAGATAAAATTCCGTAGTTGGGGGTGAGAATAAGATAGTGGTTTGAAATTATTTGATAATATGTGGTAGAGGACAAGCAGCAGGTAGATAAATTGAACCTCTCAAAAATCTCTATGTTGGAGTCATGATCCACAGTGACTTAGGATGTTACTGTACTTAAATTAGACCACTTGAAAAAGTCACAATAGCAAAGCTTCGTAAGAATGAGCAATGAATAGGTACTAATCCAATAGGACTGGTGCTCCCATAGGAAGAGAACGCTAGGATACAGACACATGTACAGAAGGGACACTGTGTGAAGACAGAGGATAAATGGCCATCTATAAGCCAAGAAGGGTGGTTTTAGAGTAAACCATTCCTGTTCCTTTATCTTGGAGTTTCGGTGTCCGTAACTGTGTGAAGCTAAATTTCTGGTGCATGGGATACCCACCTGTGGTGCGTTGTTTTAGCGTCTCTTGCAAATGAATACAGTGGGGGGAGTCTATAAAACCATATTGCTTATTGAATGCTATGTCCCCCGAGTGCTCTGATGCAACACTCAGTTCTTCATTCAGGACTAATGGTTTTCTTTCCTCCACTGCTAAGAAAGCTACCGCCAGAGCCCCGAGCTGTCATCTTTCTCGTTTCCTTCAAGATTTGTCTTGGGTTAAGAGTTGTGCTTGCTGGGGATCCTGAGTGTAAGGCTTGTTGACATACCATTATTAAGGCTTTGTTCCTTTGATGAACTCGGATTAGATCTGCCAGGACATCCTACTTTCTAGTTTCCCCAACAGGTGGTGGAGATCTTTGTTGAAACTTGGCGATGCTCAACTTCTGTTCAGCCCATTTCCCTTCAAATGTTTTTTCTGTCTTCCTGGATTAACCTCAAGAGTGTGCCCCACACCCCCACATGCTATCTTCTGTCTTACAGTCTGAATCTGAAGAGCACAAGCTACAATACTTCATAAAGAAGTCGGAATTTATCAAGACAGAGTCCGGGATCTCCTGAAACAGTATATTCATATTGTTTGTAATAGGGTTGGTTTAAAGGGTAAGTTTGAGAAGATCAGATTGGATACAGGTGGGTCAATTGATTACCAGGACAGGAAGCTAAAGGAAAGGCGACAGTGGTCAGGCTGTTACTGGCTTCTCTTCACATGGCTTCTCTCAGATATTCTATCTCTTCTGAAGCTCAGAACCATTCCAGCATGGGAATGAATGCATAGCCCTGGCTTGACTGGTAACCCCTTCTTTGTAAAAAGAATTCAGAGGGAACGGGTGTCAGATCTATTTTTGAAAATTCAAGAGTCAGTTTAGACCACAGGTAAATACAGCACAGGAAACTTGAAACTCCAGAGCACTCTCACAAATCTAGAGGGGAATCAGAGGTGAAAGTGTGGACTTTGTCCCCACGTTGTGCGGACATCTTATGAGCTTAACTTGACTGGGCTGGGTACAAGCCACACAGCAGCCCAGACTGCCTGTGCCCTTCCCCCACACCATACTGCAGTGTTCCCTGAGCACCAGCTCATACCCTCCTGCTTCATCACCTGTATTTAACTTATCTTTTCACTCATACTCTTTTCTGCATGCACCACTTCCAGAAAACCATCTCTGATGGCCTCTCCCGTGCTGGGTTAGGTAGATTTTTTTTCTGTATGTATTTTTATCATATCTTTATGTTTTACAACCAGACCATAAATTCCAGGAGAGCGGAAACTATATTTTCTTTAAGAGTCGTGGCATAAAAAAAAAACCCAGCTCTTTATTTTTGTTATTCAAGGTTCTGATCATTAGGGAATATACACACAAAGAAGAGGTTGCTGCAAGAGGACCCCTTTATCTGCTTTAATAATGCTATAAAATGTCCGAGCCATCAAACCTGGATGCAGTAACTGTGTTGAAGTGTGTAGCTTGTATCTGGGCGGAACTGGTATCTTTTTCTTGTTAGCCTGTATTTATATCTCAAGATATGCAGAGAGGAGCATGGTGATGTGCAGAATGGGCTCCCGATTCCTTTAGCTATCCCACCTTGTGAAGTAGAACTGCTGGTCTGTCTACTTTAACCGCTCAAATCAATGGGGAGTAGAGAGGAGAATGGGGGTGCACAGTGGGGTGGAAAACACGGAAAGGGAACCTTCACTGACAGGGCTGTGACAGAGAAGCAGGGAAAAAGGAGGGTGGAGGACATGAGCACTTGGAGGCCAAAGAGGAGAGGGAGATTCTTCTAGACAGTATCTCTGCTTGCACGGGAAATGTTGCACACTGTAATTAGACCAACCAATTGGAGTAGACAGTCATCTTGTTTGCAAGGGCAGAACAGAGAGACGGTGGAGAGAGACCAATAGTTCCCTCCACGGCACCTCCGTATATGAGGAAGTGGATGGGACTATGGCAAAATATTATTTTCATAAGACAAAGTCGGGGCACAGGGGGAAAGACCACATGTAGGTTTCCACCCAAGGCTTCTGGTCTTGTGTCCACAGCAACTAGCAGGAAGATTGGCCCAAAGCGTGTGTTTGCCAGTGCCTGATGACGGAATGGACAAATGGCTAACTGAATGGACAAGAAGTGACATCAGCTAACAGATTCATATTTCTCTAGTCTACTAGTTGCTAATTGATACTTCAAGGATCTTTTATTCGTAAGTTATTGTCAATCTCACACACATGCAAACTCCTTAAGACCTCTTGCAGCCTTTCTTCCAGGCACATCCGCCGTGAAGGTGTGTTCTTATCTAGGATTAGTTGCGTCCCGAGAGGTGACAGGATGAAGGTCGCTTGACTTGGGACCAGCACCTAGAATCAGAAGCTTCTTGTTATCATGATGAAGTGAGCTCTGTTTGGAGGCAACTGTTCTTGTTGTCTGGCGAAAGATGGTTCAGTAGATAGCTTGAATGCATGAGGAAGATGGAAACCAATGGCAAGTGGGTCCAGTTATGGGCTTCTTTGTTCATCATGGAATGTAAGTAGCGTGAATGTTTGGATTTAATGCTCTGTGAGAACTAATGGTGAATGTGGCCACCAGAAATCAACTGGGAGCTCAGAATGCAAGCCTAGTCTCAGCAGATAACTGGACAGAGGAATGGAGGCCAAGACCCGATGGCAGAGTTGATTCACCCAGACGAGGATTAAGAGGAGGCTGTTAAAAAGCAAAGCCTCGCCGGGCGGTGGTGGCACACGCCTTTAATCCCAGCACTCGGGAGGCAGAGGCAGGCGGATCTCTGGGAGTTCGAGGCCAGCCTGGTCTACAAGAGCTAGTTCCAGGACAGGAACCAAAAGCTACAGAGAAACCCTGTCTCGAAAAATCAAAAAAAAAAAAAAAAAAAAAAAGCAAAGTCTCTTTTCCTAATGCACAGTCTTCAACATGCACACAAGTTTATTACTCTTGATTGTCTGACTTTGGCATGAGGGCAGGCTGTTTCCACACACCAGGAGGCCTAGATCAGCTCGTTACTATGTGTGGAATATGCTAGAATATACTGCTGAAGTTCTAAAGTTTCCTTTCATTGTGGCCCTATTTTTTTTTTCAGTTGTGGTGATCCACACTGGTAGAGATAATCTTGGGACTGCCAGACTCTTTAAGGGTGGCTGAAAGCCACCTTGTCAAGGTCATATCTCTCCTTGGCATGGTCTATCCAAGAACTAATAAGAAGTGTCTCAAATCCTCAAATCAGGCCGCTGCTAAATGGCTATTCTAACTCCAGCACTTCCCATAAGGTCATCTGAACCTGCTGTTTGGTCCGCATCACACCTGCCCATCCTATGCTGCCTGTTTTTGCTTCCCTTGCTTTTCCCTCTTATAGGTTAAATCTGAAGACACTTGAAGATCCCACATGCTAAATACACCATCTGTTGTCTCTAACCCTTCCCTTGGTACAAAATGTTTTAACCTGGATTGAGAAGAGCCTGGAGTGAGTTCAGATCATGAAAGGGTAGATAGATCTGGGTATACCATGGGAGTGGGAACCCAGCTTGATGATGCTGATGACAGCTGGCTCTAGGGATGTTCAAAGGGATGCTATCATGTAGAATAGATGATGGTTACCCAAAATCATCTGGCTCATGTTATTCAAACCGATCAGTCAAAAATCCGGCTACTCTCAGAAAACATTTTATTTTAATCAGATGACCCATCCATCAGTAGTTATTTTGTGGGTGCTGCATGGATAATATTTGTAACCTTAAAGTCTAGATATTGTCAGAATGTTACCCACTACCATGGGCTAGGATGGGTTTGAGTGAAGCCCCATCTGCAGATGAGCCTTGAATCCTGACCTTGACTTTGTCTGGTTGTTTTGAATAAATTCTTTCCTTCAAGTCTAGAAATCTGAAAAGCAAAGAACAGATTTTCTACTTAGATTTAACATAGGAATTGTGGAAAAAGCCCCAATCGTCACAAAAAGAAAACCTAAAAATCACAGCTTCCTTTGTCCTCCCTCGATCACTAGCAGCTCCTGGCTACCCACTCCACTACTCACGTATCAGTTTCTTAGGAAACAGCTGTTTTTTGAGTATTGTCCTTGTGGCAGGCATTGTGCTAAGCGGTGCAGAAAACAGCTATCAGAAAAGCACGGTCCCACTCTTGAGTGCCTCTTAGCTTCATGTGGGAAGCAGTCACAAAGTAACAGTAATGACAGGACATTGGGTTCCATTTGGCTTTCTGTAAAGGCTAAAGAATGCTTGGGGCGGGGGTGTCCAGGTAAGGCATTGCTGTCACACATACTCAAAGAACGGCAACAAAAGGCCACAAAACCCCACTGTTTTGTTAACTAGACAGAAAAGACTCAAGAAGCCAAGCTGTGCTTCCCCGATCTCTGTTTCCCAATATACTATGGATTCACATGAAAAGAAGCCTTAGGCATCATGGTACCTCAGTATTTCCCATGGCCAAAGCCAGATCTGAGAGTCCTTCATCTCCGAACAGAAGGTGCGTATGGGGAGTTTAAAGTTGTTTGGTGCTGATGAGGTTATTTATTAACTACAGAATGTCAGGAGCTGAGACTGATCCCCGGGCACATCCCAGGTTATTGAGGAGCACACCAACGGTGCCGTCTTGCTGCTGGCTTCTATACTCTTACTGGGGTAAGCCAGAATCTCTGATGCCTGAGGCTTGTTTCAGCTAATATTGGTAATCAGTAAGATCTACAGTCAACAGACGCTGGTCAAAATAAAGTCACATGAAGTTGGCCAATGCTAAATTAATGAGAATGACCCTTCACTGAAGTAAAGCCCTATCGGCCTCAGAAGCAAGACAGTGATCTGTTAGGCGAGGGTCAGGCTGTCTGAGGAGCGCGTGTGCATGTATGCGGCCCCGCAGGCTCGTTTGCTCCATTGATACCACGGTCCACGCAGAATGGAGCCCTCAGCAGCAGAGCTGACAATGAGCCACACTTTAGGTGACACTGTGTTGGGAAAAGTATTAGTGTAAATACATTTAGTGTACAAAAACACGAGTGCTGATTAGCTAGTGAAAGAAGTATCAGGAAGCTCATTAAAGTAGTGCAGTATGTTTGGGTCCTCCGATTGACCCAAGTGTCACCATTAGCATCCACACCCCCACAAAATGCAAATGGAGTTGTGAAACGAATTTTGAAAGTCTGGTTTCTCAGGCTTCTTGGTTCCCATGCCAACAGTGCACTTGGAGTCTGAGTGCATGGCAAACATCTTGTTCTCGGCTCTTCCATGGAGTCCTCAAACACATGGATGACACTTTGGACTCTATAAAGGAGAAGCTTCTTTATCAGAAGAAAGCAGTTTTGATGAGACATCCTGTTATGGGCAGCTGAAAAGCTGCAAGCCTCTGTATTCTTCCAGGTGATGCCTGCCTTCTGTGGGGGTCTCCTTAGTAACACATCTTTCCTTTGCTGCTGGTTCAAATGAACTCAAACTTTTCCTCCCCCCAACTGCGTTCTAAGCTACCACCTCTTCTTATTTCACTTCTTCTGTCCCCTAAGAATTTGTTTCACATCATGAAATGTTATTCTAGCCATGTACAAATAAGAAAACCATTCCCAACTCTAGGTACATGGTATAATACACAGTACTATACAGGGCTGTGGATTGACGACTGCCCCCTCTCCCACTCTAATAATTCTATGCTCGTGGCTTCTAGGTCAGGTGGTTTGAATTTGAATTGGTTCTGCTGTTTCTAGCTGCATGAACTTGGGTAAGGCCTTAGTTCTGTGCCTCAGTTTCCCTGTACGTGAAATCAGGAAAGAGTGACATTCTGTTTGGGGTGGGGATATTTGATTAGTGAGGGGTGCTTATCAGTACTTAACGTTAATTGGTTTGGTTCTTGGCTCCCTTCTGTCACAACTACCCTTAAGCACTATGGTAACTGCTCTAGACTGGTGCCAGTATCATAACAATGAGCACCTGCTCAGTGGTGGGCTAAGAACTCAGCCAGATCTGATTCCAGGCTGCCTGCTGCCACATCCATCCCTGAGCTTTGTTGTTGTTGCTTTTATTTATTTTGTTTTTACAGCCTGACTGCAGTTTCCCCTCCCTCTTTCTCCTAGCCCATCCCCCTCCCATCCACTCTTCCTCTTCTGTTTCTGTTGAGGAAAGGGTGGGTCTCCAACAGATATCAGCCACCCATGGTATATCAAGTTGCAGTGATATCCTAATAAGGCAATCCTCCATAGGATGAAAGGGTCCCCAAAGCAGGCAACAGTAAGAGATAACCCCTTCTCCCACTGTTAGGAGTCCCACAAGACCACCAAGTTACACGATAGTAACATATACACAGAGGGCCTAATTCAGTCCCATGCGAGCTCCCTTGTTGTTGGTTCAGTCTTTGTGCCCTATGAGCCCAGGTTAGTTGATTCTTTTAAGTATTCCTGTGCTGTCCTTGACCCCTCTGGCTCTTACAACCCTTCCACGCCCTCTTCCCCAGATTTCCTGAGCTCCACCTAGTATTTGGCTGCTGATCTCCACAACTGTTTCCGTCAGTTGTCACATCCTGGGAGCTTCTTAAAATGACTTCTAGCCCTGATCTTTCAATGCCTAACCTGCTTTCCTCCCTAAAACATCCTCACTATTGAAACCACCCCTGGAGGTTGTTAGAGACAGACAAATACCCAGAACCTCCGGATTCAAACCAACCCCCAAGTCTGGTATTCTTCCACCTTCCCTCTTCTGTGGCCTGTGTGAACGCTTCAAGCTGTCTGCCGCGCCACATCTAAGCTCTCTTGCTCTTTCTTTCTATTCACTTGCTTGAAAGTGACTTTCCCCCTAACATCTTTGTCTTTTTTTTTTCTTTGCATTAGTTCTGTTATCAGCCTCGTCTTTGCGTTTCAAGAATGACCTTCACATGGGTGGTTGGCACACGTCCTTCCTGGGTCTTGTCTTTGAAAGGGCTGGTCTCAAAGCCTTTGAATACCCCAACTTGAATGCTGCATGTGTCTCAAATTCACTAGTACAATGTGTCTGGAATAAAACTCTAGCATTTGTCTCATGAATATGGTTTGTCAGAACCTGAGATACTCTGGTTTCCTTGGGAAGTGATGTCAACAGAGTCGTTTAGACTTGGAAGGAGCACAGACTAGCATCAGAAGTCAGTCATTAGAATACCGACCCCCTTCTACCTCTGACCACAGACGTGGCCAAGAAGGGCACAAAGAGCTAGGATGAGAGACCAGCTCATTTTCTGTCCCACCAAATCCAGAAGCTAAATTTCCATTGGTTGAGTCTGTGTCACATACCTAGTAAATCCCACGCATTGATAACTCACCCAAAGTCAGGCTCCTCATTGCAAAGGATGTAACTATTGGGAAGCTGCAAGGGGCTTCTGGGCAAAAAAGTCCCAGGTTCCCAATTTCTGTTAATTCCATGGCCATCCTTTCTAGATACTTAGATCCTTAGGTGAGAAACACTCAGCAGTTTCTCTTACTGCCTGTCAGTTGCTATTGCGGGAGTGCGGTCCATAAGCCAATGGTATTCGGGCAACTTAGCCCTATGCGAGTGGTCTGAGAGCAAGCATCTGGGATGAGAGGACCGGCAGATCTATGGCTAGAGTTGTCCTTGGTCCGTGAGGAAGGAGGTTATAGTGCCTCAACAGAAAGCTGGTTCCCCATCGTGATGGCTGGAGCAGCTGGTGACGCTACCCGCATTCCTCCTGGTGTCTTGCAGTCATTGTGCACAGATTTGATTTAATAAAAGTTAAAACCGTCCTCAGGATTCCTGCTTTAAGTTCTATTCCTGTTCCTTCTACGTTGGCAATATAGGAACTCTCCTTCCCATGTTCATTTTTCCATTTTACTCGTTAATTTTTTTTTAATCTTACTGGAAATTGAACCCAATGCCTCATACATGCCCGATAACCACTTTATATCCCCCCTGCTCTTCACTTTTTATTTAGAGACACTTAAGTTTTCCACACTGGTCTTTAACTCATGGGAGCTGACACAGACCTTGAATTGGGATCCTCCTGTGCCGCCTCCCAGGTATCTGAGATTATCTGCTTCTGCCACCAGGTCAGGCTTCCTTTTTCAATTCATGCTCGGCATTTTTGTAACTCACTTAAAAGAGCCTTCTGCCCTATCTACCTCTATCACGTATTCTCTCTCAAATCAATATCTAAAATAACATTTCTGTTTTTCAGAAACATCTCCAAATCTTCTTTGAGACCCTATTATCCATGAAATCTGGCCTTCCAAGAAAGTCTACGCTTACCCTCTTTAGCTGGGCTTGTTCCTAAGTGATTTTTTTTTTTTGTTGCAGTTACAAATGGGGTCATTTTCTCAATTTCCTTTCCAGACAGTTAATTATTGGCATTTTTTTTAAAAAAACTGATTTTTCAAGTTGATTTTACATGCTACAGTTTACTGAATTTGTTTGCAAAAGATGAATGTATTTATCACCCTGATCATGGTAAAGGTAACCTGAATGCATGCATGTGTCCAAACTCACCAAATTATAGACTTTTTCCTTTTGAGTTCTTTGTGTCTCAGACATGCCCCAAGAAATCTGGGAGTGGGTGGGTACACAATTTGCTCCTGTCTGACCCTGAGTTCCTTTCATAATTATTCCCCACTAATCAACGGTGCTGTCTCCAACATGAACTTGTAATATGAAATGTTCTCTTCTAAATAACTGTGGGGAGAAACCGTGACTCTCCTTCCTCCAGGGTCTGATGTGGCTGGTGAGTTTAGTAATTGTTCTGGTTAATTTAACACAACCTAATGGGATCTAAAAAGCAGGAGTCTCAGTTGAAGAATTGCCACAGTCAGGGTGGCCTGGAAACATATCTGTGAGAGATTGTCTTGATTTATGATTGATATGATGTGGAGAGCCCAACAGTTGGTACCAGTGAATACCATAATGGTGGTACCATCTCTGGGTAAGGGGCATCCAGGTTATGTAAGAAAGGCAACTGAGCAAGCCAGAGAACAAGCCAGGAAGCAGAGTTCCTCCATGTTCTCTGCTTCAGTTCTTGCTTGAGCTCCTCCTCTCCTGCTCCGACGTCAGTGATGGCCTATGACCTGGAAGTATAAGCCAAAGAAACCTCCTTTCCCCCGATGCTTTTGGTCATAGCGTTTGTCCCAGCAATAGAGTTAACTAGAACAGTAATTCTGTTCCTTTCCTTAAGGGAAGGGGAATGACTGTAATTTTCAGTCTGAGGCACAGGGGCTGACGGCAAAGCAAGCTGAGTCGTGTTCAAAGCCCCACAGAAGCCAGGTTCCTTGCTCCCAAGATGTTCTTAGTGCCTTTGTAATGGCTCCAGTCGAGACTACAGTCACTCTCAGGACCTTGTGTGGTAAATAAAGCAAGTGAGGTTTGGCCTCCTGTCACAGGGTGGGCAGAGGCATTGAGTGAGACAAGCAGGTCTTGAATGACCTACTTGTTATGTGGGTCACCTGCTGCCTCCCTTGTCAGCATAAAGAATCTCTACAGCAAAGGTACTGGTCACTTTTTACCCCCAAAGATTTAATTTTAGGGTATTGCCTGTGTATGTATGTGGGCAATATGTGTGCGCTTGATGCCTGCTGAGGTCAGAAGAGGGCGCTAGGTCACTGAAACTGGAGTTAGAGATGGTTGTGAGCTGCCTTGTGGGTGCTGGGAACAGAATTGTGTCCTCTGCGAGAGCTAAATTAAGAGCTCTTAAGCACCAAGAAATTGCTCTAGTTCCCATGGCTGTTTTCTTCCTTTATTACTTCATCTCAGGACCCAGAACTCAGCTTGGTGAGAGCACAATACACATCTGTTGAATGAATACGCTGAAATATATGTTTATCGCATTAATTATTAGAAGATACAAACATAGAAATAAATTTCAGCAAATTGAAGTATCTGAATGTGTAGTTGAGGGTCTTTCCACTTCAGTTACTTCTTTCAAAAAAAAATTTTTTTTAATGTTTTAGCAGGCTGGGCAGGTTTTGTTGTTGTTGTTATCGATCGTCTGTTTTGTTTTTTAGAAACATGCTGAGTCCAGTGTCATCTGTGTTATCTAGTGGCGCCAAAGGAACCTGCAGAGGCTTCTGGCTGGCAAGTGTAGTGAGTAAGAGCTGGCCACCAGAAGCCCATGTACAAAGTAGTAAATTCCAGGTGGGAGCAAGCTTTCTTAAGCTTAGAGTTCTGAAGGGGTCCCGGCATCTCCATGGGCCAGCATGCACTTTCCAGTACTCTCCTTGGTTTTACTTAGTAATAACTAATGAACTGAGATTGTCAAGCCCAAAGTATTTCTATCTAGGGTTTCTTCTTCATTCTGATCTCACCTAGAGTGAGAGGCTTCCAAAGCAGGTCTTTCTGACCCTTCTATTGAGCAACTGATCAAAATTGTAGATGGCAAACACTTTGGTGAAGTCTCCTCCTACACTGGTGGCCTGTTCTTGCATTGCTTCGTGTGTGTGTGTGTGTGTGTGTGTGTGTGTGTGTGTGTGTGTGTGTGAGTTTTCTGAAACCAGGTTTCTTTACTGGGAACTTCACTGGGAACAGCCTGTTGGGTCGACTGTCCAGCCAGCCTTGGGAATCCATCTGTCTCTACCTTCTCAGTGCTGAGATTACAAGCCTGTGCTACCATGCTACATTTTACACGAGTGCTACAGGTCAAATTCAAGTCTTCTTGTTTGCCAGTTTCTAGCACTTTCTTGACTAAACCATCCTCTGAGCTATCCTGTTGGCGAAACCTCTTCTCCAGAGCCTTTCTTCCTTGGGCTGCTGCAGCGTCATATTCTTGCCTTGGGCTAGCCTTAGACTTCCTATAATGATGCATGAAAACCAAGCTCCTTTTTACTGAAGACATCAAATACACATTGCAAAAGCTGTGAACATAGCCCCCGCTGCAGCAAGGGATGTTCACTTTTGCCTCCTTAATGGATGAGAGTAAGTGTCTTACCACAGCCTTTCCAGTTTTGAATATTACTCTTTTTTATTAGTCTATGCCAAGTTAAAAGACACCGTGATGGAATTTCATTACTGGCTCCACTTTATTAATTTTTCTTTAATTATCCAAAAGATGGAGCAATTTTCATATGTTAATCAATCATTTGCATTTCGTCTTCTGCAGTTTATCTTAACCTCAATGAATTAATTTAAAAAAAATCCGTCCTCCCCCAGAAACCCAATCTAGTTTTTGGCTTTCCCTGGATGAATTCACAAAAAAAAAACAGTCAGTGGTCAGAACCATATTAGTGTATTTGTGTATTGCCATGACATCATTTTCTTCTTTTTCACCTTATACATGTGAGCTCTCTCTCTCTCTCTCTCTCTCTCTCTCTCTCTCTCTCTCTCTCTCTCTCTCTCTCTCTCTCACACACACACACACACACAAATGTACAGGCTTATGAGCACATGCATATACCCAAAGATACAATGTGTGCTTATATATAGTCAATTATGTGTGGGGTATATATGCTTGTAAATATTCAATATGTATATGTATTAAATTTATAGCATGGATTGGACTTTAATGGGAAAGGCTTGGTAACTATAGCTGAAATGAGGGTATTTTCCAGTTGGGCCAAATAAGGATCTGTGAGTCAAAATATATTTTGCTTTGCAATGAGAAGCAGCAACAGTTGCTTTATAAAACTTGAGAAATTAGTTTCTGAGTTTAGCGTTACATACCATGGTCTGGTCTTTTACAGTAGCACTTGATGACTCTCTGGTCACTGGTCACTTCCACGGTCAGACGTAGAGGCAGAGTCAGTGTCTAGTGTTTAAGCTATGCCTTTGAAATCTGGAATAGTCTACTGATGCCATTTGTAGAAAGAGACTGCTCATTGGTTTCTCGGCCATGCTGATTTGAATAATCATACAGAAACTATATTAATTACAACACTGTTTGGTCTACTAGTTCAGGCTTCTTATTAACTAATTCTTACATCTTAAATTAACCCATTTCTATTATTCTGTGTATCACCATGAGGCTGTGGCTTACTAGCAAGATTCCAGAGCAACTTTCTGCTTCAGCAGCTACATAGCATCTCTACAACTCTGCCTTCTCTCTCTCTCTCTCTCTCTCTCTCTCTCTCTCTCTCTCTCTCTCTCTCTCTCTCTCTCTCTCTATCTCTTTCAGCTTGGCTATATTATGCCCTGCTATAGGCTGAAGCAGTTTCTTTATTAACCAATGGCAATAAAGCATATTCATAGCACACAGAGGGGAAATCCCACATCATCATTTCCTGAAGTGGAGTGTTTCTCAGCTAAAAGCTGAACATGTGATGTGGGTTTTTTATTCAGGTGCAGACATTAGCATCCACCCAGGGATTGCACGAAGTACTCCTTCTGGGTGGGGAGGGGAGTCTCTGGGAGTAGCCAGGGCTTCCACAAGACCTCTTGGCAGTGTTGTCTGGGATCCTACAGAAGCTGACACTTGCTGGCACCTGTGGATTTATGAGAGGCATATTATGGCAGTAACAGGGCTACATATCAGGCTCCAACATCAGAACACTGAGGGTGGTGGGGGACGCAAGTCTATTTTATGACAAAGATGACTTATTCAATAAAACTAGTTTATTAAAGGGGCCCAAAGGTTGATGCTCAATGCTTGAATATGCTGAAGACATCCCCATGGGACTTGCTGTCCTCTTTGCTACCCACCCCTAATCAAACGCACAGGTACATGGTTGCCCTAGACCTGAAACTTTTGCTTCTGGCTTTTGTATCCACAATTGGCCCCAAGGAGACCCACTTGTCTGGGAGGAGCTCTGTTTCTGCTCGTGTTCTGGCATTGCACATTCTCCAGCTTGCATTGGCCCCAAGGTATCCCTCTGTCCCAGCTGTCTGACATCTCCTCAGCTTCCCCTATGAGCATCCCATCCTTCACTTCTCCAAGCAATTTTCAGTACCTTGCTGCTAAGGACAACTTTCTTCAGGACCAGAGAGTCTCCTTTGTAGCTAGCAGCCCTTCCTCTTGCACACTTGCACATGTGCACGCTGGCGTTCCACACTTCTAATTTCAGCTTATTCATTGGTCTAGACAAGAAATGCTTTAAATGCTTGGCTTCTGTCCCATGGGACCCATTCCAAACTGGCTGCTTCCTTGGATATTCCCTGTAGGAGGAAGACATTTGTAACCATCAAATCTTTGGAAGGAAGAAAGCAAATATCCATTTAAAAAACATCCAATCCTGGATATTCAGAGCAGAGTGATGGAAGGGGAAAGAGCTGAGGTGCCTCTCTGAACTGGAATTGGGGATCAATTTGGGGGTCTGAAGTTGTGGAGAAAAAAAATGAACATTAACGTAGGAGAATCCCTGAGATAGAGTTACAGAGGCACAGAGATGGACAAGCCCTCAAAGATGTGTAAGTGGCCCTCAGCACCCTTCACAGAAGGCTGCACATTTTCATTTGCTGTGCTCCAGGAAACCAGGACAGACCTGTTCTAGATGCGCATATAATTTGTACATTCCGACTTGTTAAATCAGTGATCTGAGTTACAAGAACAAGAGTTGAAGGCCTGCTTTCATTCCTGCAAAAGTAGAAGACCAGGAGCTGGAGAGATGGCTTGGTGATTAAAAGCATTGGCTGCTCTTCCACAGGACCAGAATTTGATTCCCAGCACCTGCCTGGTTAGCCACAGTCTGGTCTGTAACTCCAGTTCCAGAGGGTCTAATATCCTCTTCTGGTTTATGTGGGCACTGCAGGCACATGGTGCATAGATATACGTGCAGGCAAAGCACACATACACAGAAATTAATAAATCTACAGGAGGACTGGTGGAGTCCCATGGTTCACATGAAATATTTCCTATCAAAGTGTTTCCTGGTGTTCTAAAGGTCTGAACTGAGATTAGAAAAAAGTTATGGAGAGTTTGAGGACAGCCTGATCTACAGAGCTAGTTCCAGGACAACCAGAGTTGCAACACAGAGAAACCCTGTCTTGAAAAACTGGGGGAAAAAGTGTTATGGAGACATTCATTTCGACTTCCCATTCAGTTTGATGAGGAACTGGGCTGAGTCCTGGGACAGTGAACGCTGTCATAGAAGATACACTCATGAACTAGAGGCACACAAGCTGCTGGCCAATGCTGTGGGGAGAACTTCTTAGGTGGCTCAAATGGAGCATTACTATTTAGGGCCTGGGTTATAGCTCAGTTAGTAAAGTGCTTGCCTACGATGCATGAAGCCCGAGTTTGATTTCAACACCTGATACAACCAGGTGTGGTGGCATATGCCTGTAAGTCCAGCAGCCTAGAGGTAGGGGTGAGAGGAGCAGGAATTTCAGGTCGTCCTGGGCTACACAGTAATTTAAAGGGCAATGTGGACTATAGGAGACCTTTTCTAAAAAAAAAAAAAAAATGGAATCAAGGAAAAAAAAGCTCATGAACATTTCTAGTGGAGAGACAAAGGTGACCGTCAGGGAGGCATGCCAAGTTATTAGAGTCTTTCCTGTAGGTAAGAAAAGAGGTAAGATGATGGGACATGAGGGATGCTAAGTCAAGTAGGACAGACTGAGAGTTTGGGGTCTGAAAGTTTGAAGGGATGGCGAGAGGAATGGGGAATTTAGACCCTCCATTAAGCTGAAAAGCCAAAGTAATGTGGGTGCTTTTTTCCCCAGGGAACATACGGGCATGACTGCAGTTTTTGTTTTTATTAATATATGCCTTCAAAAAGAAAAATACAAAAGCATATCACAGGCAAAAAGCTGAGAAAGACAGATCTGGTTGCTTCAGACAGGATGGCAAGCTATCAGAATCAGCATGCGTACACACACACACACACACACACACACACACACACACACCAGCAGCAGCAGCAGCAGCAGCAGCAGCAGCAGCAGCAGCAGCAGCAGCAGCAGCAGCAGCAGCAGCAGATAAGCCAGTCAATAAAGGAGGGAAGGATGAAGGAGGAACGGGGAATAATGACTGGATGGCCCCAGCTCTGGCAGGAGATAGCAGTGTGCTTTACGGCAAAGCATTTTCACCATCTCCCCTGGTCTGCTCTCCAGGATGGTTTCTGTTTTAATGACCTCTTTCTCTTGGAGAATAAATTTCTGTTCAGATGGATTTAAACACCAAATGTTGAACATTATTTAGCTCATTCTACCGAAGTTACTGGAAATTATGTTGCAAAAGATAAGGGCAGAATTAAGTCTGAATTCCAGATCTGTCTTATCAGAACATGAGGCTCACGGACCACAAGACACAGAGTTTGGGGGAACTGTAGTAATTGACACACTAATGACTGTCAACACTGTTTAACCCAAGAAGATGAAGATGTAGACAATTGGAGGCGTGTTGTTTATGGTAGTTTTACTCGACACGTTTTAAAGCTCCTACACGGTGGTTATGGGAACTGTGTGCTGCCTTTCTCTGTTCTTCATTTGGAATTTAATGTCGCCTCCTTGAAGTTTACTGTCAAGAGAGCAACGAGGCAGCATCATTGTTTCAGGGATGAATCAGGCTGCTGTAGGGGAAACAGAGTAGGCATAATGGGAGCTGGAGGGAAGTTTCTCAGAGCTGGCCTTCTGGACTAGAGGATGTGATTGTAACCCCGATTTAGGCTCCATCAGGACCTGGCCTGGTCATTTCCACACTCAGCCCTCTCGGGCTGCTTCATTAGGGTTTCCTTTTCCTAGGCAACCAATCCAGCCTTGAAAAAGAGGGGTCATAAAGCAGACCCCTAAAGAGATATGTAAAGAGGACATTCAGGAGGAACTCAAAGCATAGCCAGACTGAGCTGGGGACCAGGCTGGGAGCCATGATGCCTTCATCATAGGTGGAAAAGGAATCTCTGAAGATAAAGAAGGGCTTAGGTCTGTCCCATGCTGGAAGAATACTGAACAGTTGGGCTTGGCACAGGTATCAGTTGGAAGGACGCTGCTTTTGTTTCAGTTTGGTAGAGGTGAGGTGCTGGGAAAGCGTCTGGTAGGAGCACCGGGATCCTGGGGGGCACCCAGCCCTGCTCCTGCACCAGGTGTCCACTGCTCCCTATTCGGTCCAGACAGCATGAGAGCAGCAAGTAGGAGCTGCTTACACTGTGCCGCTACTAGATAGATATCCAGCTAGAGCCATGGGATACTAGAATGTTCTTCAGAGCCAGCGGATTAGAAAGAGCCCTGTCTCCCACAGGAGGTAAATTGAACTTCCCTCAGACAATGCCTCGTCCTCCTCAGCTATGTAGAGAATAAGCAGCCAAGGGCTGGAGAGACAGTTTAGTAAATAGATGCTTGCCTTGTAGACACAAGGATCTGAGTTTGATTACTGTATTGAGTACGGAAGTTTCAGAGACGGGAGGATCCCTTGTACTTGCTTCCTCACCTAGCCTCCTTGACAAATATGAGATTGGCTAATAGACGTTTACCCCCAAAGGGTAGATGGCTTTCCCAAGGAATGACATCTGAGGTTGTCCTCTGGCTTCTGCCTGCATGCACACAATTGCACACCACCAGCACACACACTTATGAACTTGCACATGCACACACACAAAATAAATTGCTAATAAAATAACACAAGAGACACCTTCATATTGAAGGAAAGAAGTCAGACACAAGAGAAAACACACCATACGATTCCATTTTTAAGATATGTGAGAGCTGAACAAAGAAATGAAAGCTGTAGTCCCTGGGGAGTGGAGGACAGGGGTGGATGGCAGAGGAGGGAACTTTGGAGGGAATTGGAAACACCCCATCTCTTCCTTTGAGCAGCTGCTTAACAAAGGAATCATATCTGGTAAAATATTCGACTGTACCTTTAAGACCCACACCTTTCAAGTGGGTATATATTTCAACTCAAAATGGAAACTAAATGCCCTGCCTTACAGTCAAAGGGAAGGCTCCTCTTATGTTAGCTCACTGCAATGTCTCTGAAGTATGCCACCAATCTGAGGCAGTGGAATCAGTCCAAGAGTATGAAGAAGCCGGAAGTGGAACTAGGCTAAAGCTGACTGGCTTGAGGTCATGAAGAGAGGACCACCTTGAGGACAAGGATGTGTCCTATAGGCCCTGAGCTAAGCTCTTTCAGGAAGTACCTGCCTAGAGCAAGGAAGGGTCTGGGTGTGGGGTGATGAACCCACAGATTTAGTTAGAATACGAAGTCTGGGAGGCGGAGTGACCAAATAAGGATTCTACTTGTTTAATGGTCCTGCCTCATCTTTTTTTTTTAAATTTATTTATTTATTAAAGATTTCTGTCTCTTCCCCGCCACCGCCTCCCATTTCCCTCCCCCTCCCCCAATTAAGTCTCCCCCCAGCCCGAAAAGCAATCAGGGTTCCCTGTCCTGTGGGAAGTCCAGGGAACCCCCACCTCCATCCAGGTCTAGTAAGTTGAGCATCCAACCTGCCTAGGCTCCCACAAAGCCAGTGCGTGCAGTAGGATCAGAAACCCATTACCATTGTTCTTGAGTTCTCAGTAGTCCTCATTGTCCGCTATGTTCAGAGAGTCCGGTTTTATGAGAGCACGAGCATGGAACTCAGGACCGCGAGGGGTGCACCCACACACTGAAACAATGGGGATGTTCTATTGGGAACTCACCAAGGCCAGCTGGCCTGAGTCTGGAAAAGCCTGGGATAAAACCGGACTCTCTGAACATAGCGGTCCTGCCTCATCTTAATGTGTCAGGCTTTGTTGACTCCCCATGGGAGGTCCTCTTGGAGGAGTGTATGGTTATGTGGGTTGGGGTGGAGGGAGGTGTGAGAAGGTGCTTACACAGGGACACCAGAGAGGTCCCTGGAGATCGGGCAGGCTCTGACACACTTGTTCGTCTGGATTGCCAGACCTTTTGGTCCAAGGTCTCCGAACTCTGGTGAGACACACCCCAAGCTGTGTGGCATCTTGTGTGGCCACACATGGGAGAGCGGAGGAGGTACAGGAGCTAGGGAGCCTGCCTGGCTTCGCCCTCAGAGCTGTGTACAGCCTCTCCTGACGCTTGCTGGAGCCTCCGCCTTTGTTCGCGAACCCACTCACTATCCGTCGTCACGCATTCTGGCCTGAGGTCACAAGGGCCAGAGTTTGCCTGGAGCCAAACTACCTACCAGTTGCTCACTTTTCGTTTTGGCGCTCTGCGGATCTCTAGGTCCCGCAATAACTCCGAAATGAGAAGGTTTTCCGTGCTGCGTGGCTGCCCATCCTGCAGTCCGCTCACTCGGGGCCGGAACCCTCCGTATCTCATGGTCTGGGGGAAGCCCCTGCTGTGCCAACGTCGCCAGGTTTATTCAGCCAGGGAAAATTCCTCTGTGCGCAGACAGGACTATAAACCCTGGGCTATTGGCCCCTACAGCTCCCCCAGGAGGCAGTATGATTTCGGGAAATTCCTTACTTCAAAAACCGAAAGGATCCCTCCTCCAAGGCGAGATCCCATTCCCTTTACTACCGGGCCACAGAGAGTGGCTGAGGCTGAAGACCTACTGACTTGGAGGCGTCTCCCTTGTCGAAAGACAACAGAGGTGAGGACCAAAAGAGAATTTAAAAAAGGGAGGAAAGAAGAGAAAAAGAGGATGAATGAAGAAAAAGAGAAGGAGGAAGAGGAGGAGAAAAATGTGGGAAAGGAAGAGCAGGAGGCAGTGGAGGAGGCAGAAAAGGAGAAGGATGAGGAGAAGAAAAGGGAGGAAAAGGAGGTGAAGGAGAACAAGAAGAAGAGGAAACGAGAGAGTTCGTGGATGCTGGAGGAGACTGAAGGACAAGGCAATAAGAAGAGAAGGAAGCCTAGCAGTCATATGCAAAGAGCAACATCTAGAACCTTTGGGGATAAGGTGGAAATGATTTCTGTGAGGCAGACTTGTAGGTCACAAGAGGAGAATTGGCACGCCCAGGACATACCACCACCCGTGGAGGCAACTGCCCTGGTGTGTCCTAGGAAGAACTCCCCTGGCTTTGGCTGCAGCAGCTCTCACGGGTCTAATGAAGACAACTCTACGGGTGCACCAGGGAGCCCCGGTATTCCTGTGCTGCTACAAAAAAGACTTGGCAAGAGAAAAGCACCCAAGTTGGAACTTCTGTTGCCACCCTCAGGGCCTCTGCCATGCCCAGCACTACTACAGCAACTGTGGGATCAGGATGACCTGCCCCCACCTCCCAAGATTCCACGTATTGACACAGAGAAAGCATCAGACATCACAAAGAACACGAAGGGTCAAGCCGTCCAGATCTCAGATGAAGTGGATGCCTTACAGCCTATGAACCAGATGGTGTCAGTCCACACTGCCTGTCAGCCTGCCCTGTCCAGCCCCCAACCTGCTTCAGGGCCTGCAGGCTTTCTGTCCCTGTCCATTGATGGGGTTTCCAGTCCTGGTCCACCTGCCTCCACTCCCTTGTTATGCCAGGCTGCTGGGCCCTCGAACCCACTTGTCCCTTCCCCGTCCCTCACACCAAATGTACCCACAATCCCTGGTGTGGAGACCCCACCAGATGCAAAGAAAGACCCTGTCGATTTGGCCACAGTGTTGGCTTCTACCACTTCTCACTCCCCCAGGTCTGGTGCTGAACCGCTGTCTTTCAGTTCCCCTTCCTGCAGAATGGAGTCCCCAGTTCCAATGTGTATAACTGACTCCCCTTCTCCCCCCTTCCCTGCTACCTCTTTAGCCCCTTCCCTCAGGAACCCTCCCACAGTCTTTTCTACCACAGCCTCCGGTGCCTGTGAAGACATGAGCTGGGAGTTGTCTTTAGAGCCTGCAGTGATGGACATGGATACCACACCCCCTTCTGAGGCAGCAATCGTAAGCTCGCCCACAGTCAGCAGTGATAACACTCTGCCATTTGCTCCTCGCCATGGCTGTATGCAACAAAGGCTGGCTGAAAATGCCACAGTGTCCACTGGCCCACTTGTACCCAGGATCCCCTACTACACCCAAGTTAAGAACAATCTACACACTCCTAGGACTACCAATGGGTCGGAGCAGGGAGTGTCTCCTTCTGGAGATCTTGCTATTTTGATTCAAAATGGGCTGGTTCCAGTTCTTCCTCCCACAGTAGCAATTCAAAATGGGCTGGTCCCAGTTCCTCCTCCCACAGTAGCAATAAGCCCTCCTCGTGCTGCTGAGGACTTTGAATTTATGGATACGACTCCTCCTTCTAAAGCTGCCGTCTTGCCCTCCTCCACTGCTGGTGACCGTGTCTCCGATAGTCGGCTTCCCCCAACAGTTTCGGGACCTACTATAGCTTACAACTACACTAGAGGTACCCCTCAGCCCACTATAGCTTACAACTACACTAGAGGTACCCCTCAGCCCACTATAGCTTACAACTATGCTGGAGGTACCCCTCAGCCCACTATAGCTTACAACTACGCTAGAGGTACCCCTCAGCCCACTATAGCTTACAACTACACTAGAGGTACCCCTCAGCCCACTATAGCTTACAACTATGCTGGAGGTACCCCTCAGCCCACTATAGCTTACAACTATGCTGGAGGTACCCCTCAGCCCACTATAGCTTACAACTATGCTGGAGGTACCCCTCAGCCCACTATAGCTTACAACTACGCTAGAGGTACCCCTCAGCCCACTATAGCTTACAACTACGCTAGAGGTACCCCTCAGCCCACTATAGCTTACAACTACGCTAGAGGTACCCCTCAGCACACTATAGCTTACAACTACACTAGAGGTACCCCTCAGCACACTATAGCTTACAACTACACTAGAGGTACCCCTCAGTCCACCCATGCTTTGCTCAATGGGTCTCAATCTGATGGCCGTGTCCCTATGAGGAATCCATATACTTCAATAGCGGCAATTGACCTAACCTCCCCAGCTGGCCAGCCTGCTGGTGGTAGCACAACTCAACGACAATATGCAAGCTCCAAGCCACCTGCTAACCGCGGCCAGCCTATTGGCACTGGGCAGGCCGGTGGGAATCATCTATGTGTTTCCTACACTGCCATGCCCACTTTAAGAATGGGTTCAGAGGACTGTGGCTCATCATCCACCAATGTCGCTCCCAGCACATCAGGACTGGTGAGACCTGTGGGGTCCCTGAGTGGAGAGAATGGCAAGCCCACGCAAGGACACGTGTCCATGCCTCCTAGGTACTACATTGTTAGACAGGAAGGGAAGGACAGTAGAGACGCTGTTCCCCCTACGAGTCTCAAACGTCGCCGCTCAGCTACACGCAGTGGTAATGCTGTGCAGGTGTGGCTGGAGGACACTAGAAGAGTTGTGCACGGGTCATCTTGTGCCCCCCCAGGACTGAATTCCACTCAAGGGCACTGAGTCTAGCTTCCAACTGATTAGCACAACCTTTGCTCTTTACAGAACTTCATACCCAAGTGCACGAAATTTGATGTGTCCCTCCCTGTAGATGTCTACAGACCTTTGGACTAAGTGTGGCTACTGCATAGTTAGCCTGCGTTTTTGAGTGTATTGATTATTTTCCTGAGTAGTATTTTGTGTATTCCTAAGTTAGTTTATTCTTTTGTTGGTAGTAGTTTTGTTATTTTCTTAAAAATTTATTAAAAATGAAGTTGATATTCTTATTAATGACTTTGCATTTATGGAATGGCTCAGTTTCACAAACACTTTGTATTTAATTTTTCAACAATACTGAAGAGATTTCCCACTGAAATTGTAAATGTAGAGAGGAGTTTGGGTAAACACTAGAATTTAAGTTCCACTCAACCAGCAATGTATTTTGGGGGGTTTCCACTGACGTTCTTTTTATTTATTTGTCTTTTGTTGTTGTTTTTGTCCCCCCCCCCCCAGTATCTCTTGGACTAGTTTTCCAAGCCGTCCAAAATCAAAAGAATGCAATTGTTATACACAGAAAGAGTTCCACGAGAAGACTTCTATTTCTAGTCTTTATGCAATGCTTCTTTGTTTTCTTCCTCCCTACAAAGCAATTCTATGGTGAGATCACTGTGTTACAACGTGTGTGTATCTTCACCAATTTCCTATTAGAAACAGTTTAAAGAAATAAAGGCCTATTTGGGCCGGTGCTTCTACAGGTTTCCGTGGATGGTTCTGGACTTGTTGGCTTTCAGCCTGAAGCCAGGTTAGCCATCATGGCAGGAGAAGGATGTGACATAGGGAGCTTCTAACATCATGGTAGCCAGGAGACAGATCAAGAGCCTTGGTCCAGAAATGTCCCGCAAAGACTCAACCTCTGTTACCTACTTTTCCCACCCTGGTCTCCAGCTCCAAAAATTCTTAACACCTCCCCAAATAGTGCCACCAGAGGGAAGAATAAGCCTCCAACACATGAGCCTGGAAGAGGACATTTCCTATGCACAACATAAAGGCCCAAATCTTTGGTGTGTGGCTGTGTTTGGGAAATGCTGCCTCTTTGGAATTAATTAAACTTAATAGAGTCTTTAAAATGGGGCTTTAATGCAACAGTGCCCTTCGGAGAAGACACCGAAAAGCACTGCTTCCCGCATCCCCCACCCCTTGAATGACAGAGAAGAAAAACTACGAGGACAAAATGAGAAGCTACTCATTAGGAGTGAGGCCCTATCAGAAAGCAAACGCAAGGACACTTTTGTCATGGATATGTAGCCTCCGTGGCTGTGAGAAAGTGAGTGCCTATTATTGAGGACATTCAGTCTGGGACATTTTGATAGGGAATCCTGAGATGACTCACACACTAGTCCAGGGAAGAAGAATCAAAGTTCTTATCTGAGGGAACGGAGGAAACTGCAAGAGGTGTTTGTTTGTTACTATTTCCTCCCATCTCAGCTCTCAGAAATCACCATGAGGGTCCACGGCAGTGACGGATGCCACTATCAGGCTGGCAGGAAGGAACCTAAACCCCAAGACTGGGTAGCTTGCTTTCTGACTGTCGATGGTCCCAAGGTTGTGGGGACAGGCCACTTTGCTTTCTGTTCTCATCTACCCTCTACTGCCTCTCCACTCTACCTTCCCTCTCCCCGATCTTCTCTCAAGATACACTCAGTATCAAGTATGAAACAGAATAGAGACATTAAGGCTCCAGTTTTCTGAATAGAATCCACCTAGGACCTTGAATGTCCAGGAAGTTCATGGAGAGATCCCAAGCAAAGATCCAATAAAGTTTTAGCTTAGGACTACCTCCAATTGTGCATGTGTCGATCTGAACCATACAGCGACCCAAAGCCCAGGAGGAGTAAAATCTATAGCCTAGCATGGCTGCGTTCCCAGTGGTCTGGCCACTAACATGGAAGGCACAAATCCAATAGCTCTACAAACAGTTATTGACGGAGCCCCTAGCTTTAACTTGGCCTTGTTATAGGGAACTCAAGCAGTTCTACAAGCCGCCTACACCTACCATACCTCCAACACTGCACCTAACACCAGCCGAGTACCGCCTACACCTACCATACCTCCAACAGTGGACTTAACCCCAGCCGAGTACCCCCTTTCCGGTGAGCCTAGGGCATTTCCAAGATAGCCATATACTGGGGAATGGAACTAGCCTAAACACATTTAAAAATGTCAACATTCAATGTATATCTGTGTTCTTGGACTGAACCAGTGGAACAGACATATACTACAAAGGTGATTTTATTAGACTGGCTTATGTGGTATGACCTGTGTAGTCCGACAGCAGCCCCACAAGCGAATCCAGCAGGAGAGCTATGGCCCAGGTTTCCACTAGACATAAAACCCACTCATACCCATCATTAGCTTGAGATTTCAATCAGCCTGTTTTCCTTTGGTGGTTTGTTAAGGTGGGTCAGGGATGTTTTCATTGAGAAGAGCAGTGGTTATTTCTGAGAGACCATTCAAGCCTGGCTTAGTATATGAAACTTGTATTTTGTCGTCCTCCTCCCTCCAGGGGTAGGTTCCGTTGCACCTATTCTGCAGGTCTGGAAACTGAGGGGAGGAGCTTGTGGGAGGTGGTACTTCTGCTTGGAAGGAGGGGCTGGATGTGTCTGTGGGATTTCCATTGCCCCAATCCCCCCATTCCAGCATGGGGCCTGTTCCTCTACTTAAGATGTAAATCAAACCATGGTAGGTTTTGTGTGCCCAGTTTGGACAAGACTTGCCTTTAAAAAAACGACTCCATGTTCTATCCCAGCAGGCTCAGCTCCACCAGCCTCACTTGCTCTTAACGATGGCCAGGGAGCAGGATCATAAATATTGCAAACGATGTGGCTTGAATGAAACGCCCTATGAACCATAATAAAACCCTTGTGATTAATTCCAGGACGCGCTCTGTTCGCATGAGACCTGCAGTGGCTTCCCTGATGAGATCAATACAGCGTGGCCGAGTGATCCTAATAGAAGTGTTATTATCTTTTAATCTTCGGGAAAACGCCAACTTCTCGAATCCGTCACTGGGCCGCCTGCTTTATTTTCTCGCTACAACCTTGAAGGCAGTTGTTTTCCCTGAAATGAAGATACATTAGAGTCTCCTCAAGGATTTATCAATAATAAGACTTGGGGGCGGCCGTCTTTGCAGGGTCCACTGCTAAAAGGCACATTTGTATGCGGCAAGCCAGACCTGGTCGCGGTGACCTTTGCTGTCGGGGCTATTTTCCCAGCAGACAAATGCCTCTGGAGAAGAGAGGGCTAAAGACAGATATTCATGGGAAGGAGACAAGGAAGCGAGAGTGGGGAGAGAAGCAACAGCACCAACAAATAATCAGGAGGATTTTAGGAAGCCAGGCATGTCCCTTGTTCAGGACTCCGGCAGCAGAAATGGTCTCCGTGGCCCTAGCAGGCAGCTGTAGATTTTTTCCCCTGTTGCTTCTATAGGTCTCCAGGACTGCAGCATAGTAAAACCAACTGTGAGCCTCCGTGGAAAATAAAATGTCACTGTCCAGTAGGAGTGTCCAGGCCAAAAGGAAGGAAGACAAACATCTCTTAGTGTTATGCCTCCAGGGTGTTGGGCCACAGGGGACCACAGGAGGCAGGGGGCTTCAGATAGAGGGGAGTTCTCTGTCAGCTAAGTTGAGTACCTTTCTTAGAGAGAGAGGTAAGTGGTCCATGCCTGTTGGAGGTGAAAATGCATTACCAATGCTTCCCTGTAGCCATTCCTGGGTCCTGGACTTTTCTGTTGATTTCTACCAGAGGCATCACACAGCCTCCTAGAGTGCCTGCAAGAGCCTAAGAGGAGACCTCAGCGCCTTTCCATTCTTTCCCTTCTTAAAGGGACAGAGCATCTCTGAATGGGAGGCGTGGAGTAATCAAGCATGTCATTAAGTCACAGTCTTACCTTGTACAGAAAGGGAAGGTGAGGCCCGCCACAGGAAAGAAAAGAAATGTGTCTCCCAGAAGATTACATGGAGGACTATGTCTCCTGGGCATCTGCTCAGGGACCTACCTCCATGTATGCTCCGTGACCTAGGCTGCTCTCTGGTACTCTAACTTTCTGAGACCTGCCTATTATATTATATATTCAGCCAGCATACAAATACCATGAGCACAGAGCATCTTAGGGTGGGGAAGAAATAAGGTGCAGGAAGTACATCTTTCATCCAGTTTGATTGGATAGAGCTCAACCATGTGACTGTGTCTAGGAGCCAGTGTGCTATGAAAGGCAAGAACAGGAATGTGAAAACAACAGTGTCTCACTTTCATCTATAAAATACGAAAGTCCATGCTGCAGGCTAGATCCCAAGCATCCCCCGGAGCGTCCTCTAAAGCATCCCATAATGTGGTGAGAGAAGCTTGCTCCCCAGGGACAACTAGAGAGAACTTTTGGACACTTTAAGAGGTGGAGTTTAGAGGGAGGACTTCAGATCAGTGAAAAGACGTGACCTTGCATACAAGAGCAAAACGGCTCTTTGTGGCATGGAAACAAAAGAGAAAGAGACTGGAACCTGATCATTTCCTTCGATGGTCTTTTCACTGATCTCTTGGGTGGGGAGAGCCTGCACCTGCCCTTCATCAGTTCCAGATTGGCGTCACCTCCTTCCCTTTGTTTCTTCCATTGTTATGGGATGGACCCGGGTTCTGATCTGAAAGAGAATCCCTGACTCCTCAGATTCATCTTTGCCATATCCTGTGTGTTTATCAGTCGCATTGAACTTCTTGGCGTCCCATTGCCTCTGAGCTGAAAGTGGTAATGGCAGCTGGGTACCATTGCTGCTCTCACGTACGACCTTGTGACCTGTGGAAAGTAAAGCCTCACTTGGGTTCTACAAACCTTGTAAAAAACAAAACAAACAGGACTGGGCGGTGGTGGCGCACGCTTTTAATCCCAGCACTCGGGAGGCAGAGGCAGGCGGATCTCTGTGAGTTCAGGGCCAGCCTGGTCTACAAGAGCTAGTTCCAGGACAGGCCCCAAAGCTACAAACCCAGTCTTCATAAACCAAAAGCAAGCAACCAACCAAGACACAGGTTTTGAGAGAAAAATAAAAGTCATAGTTGTGAGTCATCTGACTTAAAGTCCAGGTCAATGGGGTGGAGCTGTTCATGGCGGAGCTCCCCAGTTCCCATGGTCAGAAGTGCTCCCCAGTTCCCACGGTCAGAAGTGCTCCCCAGTTCCCACGGTCAGAAGTGCCCCCCAGTTCCCACGGTCAGAAGTGCCCCCCAGTTCCCACGGTCAGAAGTGCTCCCCAGTTCCCACGGTCAGAAGTGCTCCCGAGGACATACGGTCTGGAGGGCATGGTGCTCAGAATGGACGGATCATGAGAGCAGAGCAGATAAGGCGAGAAAAGCTGGGTGATAGCACCAGGGTCTGCTTTTCCCCAGAGTAGCTCTATGAGTTCAACACCTTCTCCTGGCTCTGGATGGATCACATGATCCTTTGCCACTGGGTGAGACGAGACACCACAACAATCCTGCGTGGAGGAAAACCATAACCTCCAGAGATCATGAAACTGGAGGGAACTTGAGTTTTCAGGATTTTTTTTCCCCCAAATCGGCCCTCTGCACCTCTGAGCTTTTAACCCTCAGCAGATGTCTCTGAAGAAGCTCATCAGAGAAAAAGGCAAGCAGGCCAGGTGAGAAAGCAGTGGTAAAGCCAGGGTGGGGCCCTGTGGAGTGAGGTGGAAGTGCCTTGGCCATCTGTTCCTGCTTTATTGAAACACTTCCCCTGTTATGGGAGTTTAAGAGATAGCTCAAAGTGAGCCAGGCCATGATGAAGAGACAGGTCAAGCACACGTCCCATTCCCTGCCTGTTGAGCATGTACCTGTTCAGGCATCTTAGTTCTGTTCCTCTTCAGCCCAGCCATGTCCTTGCTCATATGGATTCTTTCTTTCTTTACAGAACAGCTATGGTTCTCTGGGTGATTCCGATGCTCCAGCATCCAGGGACACTGTTCTTTCCTCCAGTGCATGCATGTCTTTCTCTTCTCCACCTTAGGGGAGTTCTTGAACCTTCCAGGAGATATATTAATGCACAGCTCTCTCAACCTTGCCATTGTAATAGTGACCTTTATTATTGTATTAGCTTCAGTTGCTTTTTATTGGGTCATCTGCAAGTACCCAAAAGTTTATTGGCACCTTCACCTGTTAGTCGTCAAAATGACTTTTGGAGGAGACATCATTGATAGCCCCATGTAACTGGTAAGGAATCTAAGCCACGCTGAGGGTAAAGAAACGATTGCAGATCCTCCAGGGAGTAAGCCCTGAATCCAGGATTTACTCCAAATTCTCATGACCTCCAAGTTAGATTTCTTATATATTTAGGCAGAGTTTCTGTATATCCCAACATGACCTTGGGACCCTATGCCTTAGCCTTTTAAGCACAAGAAATTACCGGTATGCATTGTTCTAAGACCAGGTTCTTGACCTGTCTTGTTCTTGACTTGTCTTCATTTGGGCTTTAGAGTTAATATCCCATAAGTAAGTTCTTTGTCATGCTGTCTGAGGCATAATACACAGAAGAGAGAATGGGATTTGGAATCAGACAGATTCTTTGGGAATCATCCTCTGGGCTTAGGACCACAGCATTCTGGGTACTCTATTTTGGACTTTTGTTCCTCCATTTTTCTTCTATGAAGTTAGAGAGTTTATGTACCTCAGGGTTGGACAAGGTGAGGCTTAGCAGATACCAAGCATGACCGACCTTTCTGACAATCTCTCACTGATTACAGTCTTAGCCAATATTTATTAAACACTCACTCTTTGGCATATGCTACCTCATGTGATTTGTATGGACTAATTCATTTAACTCATAAAAATGCAGAAAGTGGAGTGACTATATAAATTTCAGTTAAATTAGATTTAAGTCCTCAAAAATGTTATGAAAGTTCAAGGGGAATATTTGATAATGGTGTGAAGGGAAGTCCACAAGAAAGTTACATATATAATTTCTCCCTGTCTCTCTCTCACACACACACGAGAAGACAAGTCTGCTCTCCTCAGTTCTGTACAATTTAAGCAACACATTCCATTTAAAATACTATCAAAATAAATAAAAAAATTGAAGAATAAATTTAACAAAATAGGTGAAAATTTTGTAATTGGAAAACAATAAAAGCAGGCAGGAAAAAGGAACCTCTAAGAATTGGAAGTTAATAAAAAGTGACGAGTAGAAAAACAGTAGGGAAATAAGTCAGTGCAATAAAATGTTATTTTATCCAAAGGACCTGTAAAATTGACAAATATCTATTAGGCAGATTCAAATTGCTAAAATGAGAAATGAAGTAGTGGATAAAGTTATGCTATTAATAACTGTAGGTCAACAGTGCAGAAAGCTGGGAAGAAATAAAAGAGCTACTACAAACTACTAAAACTGGCTCCAGAAAACAAAATAGGTCATAAAAACTCTACCACACGAGAAGGTTGAATTGGTAATAAAACGATTCCTGTAAAGAACGGCCGAGTTTCAGATTGTTTCATGGGTCAATGCTACTAGATATTCAAAGAATTAATGGCAATCATTTCTAATGCTTTCACATGTTAAAAGCAGTATAATTTCCACCTCCCACTGAGAGGTCAGCATTACTCTTATTATACCCAAGCCAGATAGAGATATTGCCAGAAAAGATAAAATTATAACAAAATCATAACAAACCAAATTCAATAATGTATAAAAAAGATTATACACAGTGACCAAGTGGGAATCGTTCTACGAATGCACAGTTGGTTTAACATTTAAAGATCAACTAGTGTGATATAGTACGTTAATAAAACAAAGGTTGGGAAGCACATGACCAGAAGTTTGACAAAATTCAACACTTCACAATGAAAATACTCAACAAAAGGAGGGTTGTTTCCTCCATCTGATGAAGGACATTTGTCTTAATTATGAAGACTGGACCTTCCCTTCAAGAGCAGAGGTGTCTACTCTCATCACTTTTACACAGTATTGGGTTTAATCAACACATTTCATTTAAAATAGTATCAAAATGAATATGATACTGAAGAATAAATTTAACATAAGTGAAAATTTTGTACTCTGAAAACTATAAAATATCTTTAAAGGACATTAGAAAAAGATCTAATGAATGGAAAGGCAGCCTGAGATGGTAGAAAAACTGCCCATGAAGGAAGTTTTCAATTACTATCCTAGGGGCCTTTAGAAATGGTGTTATAGCCCTTTAGTACGGAGAAGAAAATATCCACATGTAAAAGAACTTGGACATCCTATCTCACACGACTTACAAAAATTACCACAAATAAGTCAAATAGCTAATGTGGCAGATAAAACTATGAAACTCATTGAAAAAGGTATAAATCTCAAAACATTGTGTTAAGATGTATTAAGACATTATATTAAGACACTTTCAAAAATGTTCTTGCAGTCCCTCTCTGAGTAAGTGATAAGCATTACCATCTTTCAGCCATTCTATTTCTAGGATTTTGCCAAGTGTAAATGCACACCTGTTCATATAAAACTTGTACATAAATCATTGTAGCAGCATCAGCCATTATAGCACAGTAGTGCAAACAATTCAAATGTCCTCTAATCCGTTGATGGACAGTGTGCGGTATATCTACTCAATGGAATATTATTCAGAAATAAAAAGGAGGAGGGTACTGAAGGCATGGCTCACTGTGTAAAAGCTCTTGCCTCAGAAGGCTGAGGACCTGAGTCTCCATTTAATCTCTGGAAATGTAACATGAATGCCTGTAATTGAGCATTCATGGAAGCTTCCAGGCCAGCTAAGCTGGCAAACGCAGTGGAAAAACAACAAAATGGCCATGTCACAAACAAGGTGGGTATGAAGACTGGCACCAAAGGCTGTCCTTAGACTTCCACATGTATGCCATGGCAAACATGCTCCGACACAAAAGTCTTTAAGCTATATAGCTTAAATGTATGAAATATATAGATTATAACTCAAGATATTTGTTCCCAAAACAATGGATGGATATTATTATTCAATGGATTTTACCGAAAGGTAGACTAGGTATGGAGAGATTGTAAAACATGTCTGTGGTCTTTGAAGAGCTAGGATCAGAGTGACATCATAAAGGATCACCTTGAGAAACAACAGCTATTGTTTCTAGAGATTCATTCGACGAAGACAAACCGAGCACTGATGTGAAGGCCTGAGGACTTCATATCTGAGATGCCGAGCCCGTAAAGCAGTAGGGACACCAAGGGATCTTCTTGATTCTACTTGCAGATTCTGCAGCTCGCCTCAGGATCATGGTTGCCACAAGCATTTACGGGGTGTCTTTTTGTCGAATGAAATGGCAAACAAGCACACAGTTGAAGGCCTGTCTTAATCTTGACTCGTGCTGTCCAGCAAAGCTTGAGACTTTGTTTGAAGACTGAGCTGATATGTGACACTCAGAAATGTTTGTTCATGAGCCATGAGTAAGGAGCCATGGTTTACTCTGCTTTGCTTTGTGTCGTTCTGTGTGGCACCAAGTGCTCGCTGCTAAGCTCCATCCTCAAACTCTCTTTTCACTCTAAACAACATTTTTTTTTTAATTTTAAGTTTTGAAACAGGGCCTCATTGATTTCCTGAGACTGGTCTTGAATTCACTCTGTCACCTATGTAGGCATTCAATTTAGGATCTTTTTTTTTTAAACTTAGCCTCCCAAGTAGATGAGACTATCAGCCTGCACCAGGAGCCCTGGCCTAGGTCCAGCACTTCTGATCAATGACTGTTTGACTTTGGAAGGCCACACTAGGCAGAGGGGCCAACATTAGCTGCTGCTGAGAATTGGACAGGGAAGAAAGTGTTCCAGTGGCCACCTAATTATTAATCAGACTCAACAGTAGGGAAGAGCAGTGCTAATCAAAGATTGCTCGCAATTTAGTGTGACTGATATAAACTACGCCTTCGCATGCCCTTTGCTCCATGATCATTATTAAAAAGGAAACCTAATCTAACCTAGGACTGGTCATGCCTATATTCTGTGATACTATTAAGTAATGACTGGAGAGTATAGCTCCAAAACAACTTAGGAGTTCTCAGATGCGTGCAGTGGTCCAGGATAGAGAAGGTAGTGTGGAATTGGGTTAGGAAGGAAGGCTCTGGGTGGGGACTCGATTCCCATTTTGGCTTGGGTATTGTAGAAGGGCAAATTATTGAATCCTGAGCTTCAGTTATGCTGTCTGTCAATTGAGTGATAATGGGAAAACTCTGTCAATTATCTTAAGGGTGAAATGAAATAATGCAATGTAAGTCCCTGTGTGTGGTAGAACTAATGTATGAAAAATGTGTGATATTCTTGGGGTTATGAAGATAAAGCATCATTCAGGTCAGTGGCACTGACGATGGTCCATATCCATCATCAAGGATGTTGGAGGCAGAAGGCTGCCTGTGGCTACTCTAGATACATCCCGTAAATATTTTTGGACAAAGAGGCAAATGGAACTCAGAGGGCTGAGATCAATTCCCCAGTGACCTCCCAGCAGAACAGTTGTTTGAACATGCTCATCTTGACCCATCTGCCTTCTTCCTTCCCTGCCCTGCTCATGCATTGTACACCACAGAAAAGGTATACAGCATTAGGTTACGAGCCTGGCCTGGTATTGGTGAGGGACTTAATTAACCAGTCAACTTTGCATCCTCATTAACCATCTCTTTTCCGAGTGCTCTGTTCATTCAGTGGAAAGTCTGTTGGGAATCTGGGGTTGAAGCCAAGACGATTCCCGGCCAAGATGCTAAGTAATGGAACTCATCATTCTCTGTGACTTCCAATGAGGGTGAACAACCCTTCACTTGTCTACATCATCCCTGAATGGAAGCCTAGCTGGAAATGCCAGTTCTCTTTGGGATACCAATGCTGTTGTGTGGCACGGTGGTACTGGTTTACTTCTGGCTTCTTCTCCATCTTGTGAAAACCTAAGGCTTACTTTTCTACTTTCATCACTGTCGTGTCCTGCTGCGCTTCACAATTTGTGTCCTGCTTCCTACAAAAAGCACCATGTTTACTCCTGGCCTTGCAATTCAGATTTAAGCAGCAGGGACTTAAACATGGAAATATCAAGTCATAATTACTCACTTTCTTTTCCTTCTTTTGCAAATGAATAAACTAAAGCCCTGAGCAGTACGTTGTTTGAGGCCAGACAGATCATGAGAGGCAGGACTTGGATGCTGGAGTGGATGAAGGAAGAAATGATCTGGGATGGAGCGGGTACACAGAGAGAGAAAGCACATATGCCACACTCTGGAAGTGCATCCTTGAGGGAGGAAGGATGAGTGAATTCTAAAGGCAAGGAGGAAAGAGCACTCCTGGCAGAATGAATGGTTTCCAGGGAAAACTGAAGGTACTCAGCACTTGCTCTTCCAGTATGTTTTCTACAAGCAATCCGGAGGTATCCACCCTACCGGAGGATCTTGGAAGTGGACCCTCTAAAATAAACTGTTAGAAGATCTCAGAGTTCAGGGACTCATGATTTCGCTAAGCTCTGGTTCTACTCTTCCCACAGTCCTTACCTTAGATATCACTCTGTATTTTAGCGTTAGGAACCTCAGATCTTCAAATAAGGAGCAAGAAAGAATCTTGACCCCAGTCGGCAGATAGCAGAGAAGGTGATGTTGGGAATAGTCCTATGGTAGGGAGTGTTTCAGAGGACCCTGTGAGGCTGAAGGCAGACATGGTTCTCATTGGAAGCTGCTCATAAGCCTGTGATATGACAAGCTGTAGTTCCTAGAAGATATTTAGATGGAGAGAAGGTAAGTAAATATTAAAGGGAATGAATGAATTGGTTAAGCAAAAGACATGGTAAGAGAGAGAGAGAGGACAGAGAATGAATGCAAGCCTCTATTCATAAAGGTACTCGTTCCTATGACCTAGGTGCTTAAGACTTTGCTTCTTTTGTATTCTTGAACTTCCCACCAATCAAGCAGGTACGTGCTTTTCCACGTGTTTCACAGTTGGAGAAAAATAAATCTGGGGAGCTCTGGAGACTTTCCCAAGGTCACACAGTCAGGACACTGGAGAAGAGCAGGACCCAGTGCCTTCAAAGCCCGAAGCCTGTGCTCTCTTCAGTAGCAACTGTTCTTTCCCCTCCATCATGACTCAGGAGAAAAGTCAATTTTCCATGGTTGCGCTTGTTTGCTGAAAGGAGCAATTCCCTTTCCTCTATCTCTAATTTTCCTCCAACTAATTGCAAATTAGTGGTAATTTTCAAATGAAAAGAGGGATCCAGCATGCCATCCATTTGTGCTTACCCAGCAAGACCCTGGACTTGTGACAGCTCTGTCACCATGGCAACCCTGCCTACAGGCCTTTCTGGGATCCTTGGCAGAGCTGCCTGGGCTCTGGAGGTGGGGCTGCTGGCCCTCCAGGTTAGCCTTGTCTGTTGCTTGAATGCCCCTGCAAGGGCACAGAGGCTTTCCTGGTTAAAAAAGCTCCCTGAGTCTTATTTACTGCTCCCTTTGATGTCTCCTGTAGGGAGGAGGTTCAAAATTAAAATAAAAAGAAGAGGAAGAAGATAGTAGAAAAATTACAACAAATGCAATTTAGAGGGGGGTGAAAGGCTCCTTCAAACATGGGGGCATTATCAATTCTTCAGTTCACTGCTTCTAGTTGTTGGGGTAAGTTCCCTGCTCCAAAGTCTGGGGATGCAGAGGACCCTAGAGTTAAGATCCTTGTTTGGCCTTGTTCACAAAAGAGTTGTGATGGGAAATTTGTTCATTATTTCAAGCTGAGAGTCTCTGCAGTAGGGAGTCCCAGACCTAAAGGAGAAGGTCCGTGCAAAGCATCATTCTATTAACTTGAGGTTGCGTGTATGTTCCTTATCCACAGCAAACGTTTACTGAGTACTTACTTTCTACTCTGAGGATAAAGGGATGAAGGGTCCATGTTTCCTGGTGTGAAACGGCTGTTGACAAGTGAGAGGGTTAGATGGTTGGGTGCCCAATGCTTTGTGTGGTAGAAATAGGGTCAGCTTAATCAACTACAGGTGTTGATTGTAGAGACGGTCCGGTTTTGAAAAGAATTAACAAATGGCTCAAAAAACAAGAAATGAAACCCAGGCAAAGAGTCCAGTAAGTGCAAAGGTATGAAGGTCAAATAGGAAATAATATATCTTGGTAATTCCAAGAATGGCTACTCTTACTACTCAGAGTTAGCAAAATATATTGAACTGCCATGGGAATGAATCAAGTACTTGGAATATGGCTGGGAGAGAATGGCTTAGTGTGGAAATCAGAGGAAACTCAAGCCAGTGAAGTTCATGGACACCAGAGCCTTAGGCTCGGGACATGGCACAGTGTTGCGGAATATTTGTTTACGCTCTGAAGATGTGTTTTTGCCAAGGCATCTTCTGACTGATTTAATAAAGAGCTGAATGGCCAATAGCAAGGAAGGAAGAGAATAGGTGGGATTTCTGGTAAAAGAAGAGGAGGCAGAATCTATACATGTAGGAGATGCCAGCCGACACAGAGGGAGACAGTTGGGTATACAGAATGGGACCGGGTAATAGGCCATGAGCCATATGGCAGAACATAGATTAATAGAAACGGGTTATTTAAGTTATAAGAGCTGGTTGAGGACAAGCTAAGGCCATGTTTTCATAATTAATAAGTCCCCATGTCGTTGCTTATGAGCTGGTGGAATCAAAAGGAAAGTTCTACTGCAGAAAATTCTTGCTCAAGAGACTGTGAGTGTTGATAGTGTGTGCAGAAAATGTCCACTTTAGCCTTCTCTCCGTCCCCCTCCCTGGGTACTTATGGCCTGAAGATTGCTCCCCTACAGAGACTACTCCCACCGAGATTAGCTAAACCTGTTCGCTAAACCCTGTCTCCTTGTTTGTCTGTATATAACAATCCTGCCTCATGTTCAGCTCTATATAAACACACTGAGCTTCTAAGTGCTGTGAGTTTTCAAGCATACAGTCCAGACCACCTTCTTGGGCTTTTCCCTCATTCTGTTGCCAGCCCCTGTCAGGTCCAAGTACCTGGAGTCCTGGTGTATGTGGATGTGTAGTTTGAAAAAGTGTTTGCCACAAAAGCATTAGAACCTGAGTTTGATCCCCCAGAACCTGTATTACAAGCTGGGCTTGTGATCCTAGCACTGAGGCAGAGGCAAGTGAATCCCTGGGACTTGCCATCTAATCAAGTACCTAGGTGAGCTCCAGGTTCCATAGAGATCCTGCCTCAAAATCTAAGGCAAGTATGTTGGTTGGTTTTTGTCAATTTGACACATGCTACAGTCATCTGGGAAGAGGGAAACTTGATTGAGAAACTTTCTCTATCTGTCAGTAGGGATATTTGCTTGATTAATGGTTGATGCCGGGGAACCCAGGCCATCCCGGGAAGTTGGTCCTAGATTGTATGAAAAAGCAAACTGAGCCATGAAAAGCAAGCCAATATGTAGTGTCCCCTCATGGTCTCTGCTTCAGTTCCTGTCTCCATGTTCCTGCTTTGTGTTCCTGCCTTGGCTTCCCTTGATGATGGGCTGTGACTTATAAGCCAAATAAGTCTGCTTATCACCAAATGGCTTTTAGTCCTGGTGTTCATCACAACAATACAAAGCAACCTAGGACAGGATCAATTGAAGAAGCCACCTAATGGCAGCATGTGACTTCTAAATGTGTGGTCACAATCATGCTCATATCAAAACGTCTGGTCCAGCACCAGGCCTCTACAGGATCCTTTGTTTACTCAAAACAAGATGGAGGACTGGGGCTGATATCAGCATCACATTATCACAGTGACCAGAAAACTCATAAAAGCTGAGTTAATGCCATAACTTTCTCATTTAGGGGTTTGCAGGAACCGCAGGCAGCTTCGCTTGCCTCATCCCCAGTATCGATTCCAAGGGAATCCCTCCCGTGGACATATGAGCAATCAATTAAAGATGAGGAATTAGGGCATTGGTAGGTAATCTGAGCTGGAGCCTCTCTGTGCAGGCTAAGGATTTGCACTCATTGGGAGATGAGGTGCCACGGTGACGTGGGTGAAATTAGAACTTGGAGTGAAAGCCCAGACCACACCTGTTCAAGGGACAGATGATGAACGCACTCAAGTTCTGGCCTTTTCAGCCAGGAGCCTCCTGGGTTATAGTCTCGATGGAGCTCTGCCCCACCCCAAGTCAGCCGCTGTGAGCTTCACTCCACCCTTCTCACCTCTGCGTTTTCCTAACTGAGGTTAAAACTCACAGTGCAGTGCAATTGCATAGCTTTGCGTGACTGTATCATGTATCTAAAACTCCAACAAGACACAGTACATCCCCATCTCCGTAGCTTCCACAGTCCTCCTTTCCCATGGGCAGTCCTGGTACTGTGATGCTTACACTGGTTTTGAACTTCATGTAAATGGAACATCCCTCTGTGTCCTCTTTGGCACAGATTCCTTTGATGTGGCTGCTGTCTATTGACCATGGTTCTCTATCTCAGAAAATGATAAGGGGATTTGCCAGCACTCATCAACCCCGTACCCAAATTTCCTTGGGACTCATTTTGCCTAAGCAGGAGTCTTGTCACTTCCATGAGGCTCTCCTTGACAAGGTCACCCTATCTCTCAGTGCCATGGAGGTGAGGTAGAAAGGACTGGCGAGCAAGATGGATGGAAGGTTATAGAGGCTCCAAAAGCAATACCTCAGAGCATCCACAGTGTCCAGTTTGAATGGCCCAGGCTCTGGGCCTACATCTTCTTCTCAGCAGCATGCTGCTGTCCTCCATATGGGAATCAGAATGAGAGGAGGCTGGTGAAATTATAATAGTTTCCTGACACCAAAACATGCGCAGCCTTCACTCGGGATACTCCAGGTTAAAGGAACACAGAGACAGATGCCAGCTATGTAGGAAAGCTTACAGGATGTCTCATCCCATTCCCCAAAGAAAACAATAATTTTAGGGAAAATTTGCAGAGGCTTAGTAGACGATGGATAGGCACTGTTTTAAGTGCTTTGCATAAATGTTTCATTTGACTTCACACAATTCTGACAATACACGAGTGATGGAGGACAGAGAGGTGTGTGACTCGTAGCCAGTGGCCATGCTGGGACTTCATCCAGGAACTCGACTTTTTGCTACTGGTCTTTCTCGGTAACAGGTCTTTTGAAGTACAGCCCCAGTCTGGGTAGGCTTTAAGAGGGCATGAGTAACCCAGGAAATGTATTCACTGATCAGAACATAAAATTCTCTTCCTCAAAATATGCTTAACAATCAGAGGACTGAGCTTGGTTCTTTTAAGTAACAAGGGGAAGGGGTGTGAGTGTGTGTGTGGGGGATCAGCAATGAATTTTGTAGCCAAGCAATCAACTGGAACAAATCTTCCTTCACAAATGGGGTTTATACTTAAGGAGAAGAGTACATGCGCTGAAGAGGCACATTAAGGATTAATCAGAGACAGAGTGTTCCTCCAGCGTGGCATTCAGGGTACTTGTCTTGCGTTTGCATTAAAAAGTAGGATCAGGTTTTACTAAAAGCAGACGACAATTGTGGCCTGCTAAGTGACAGAGGGAACAGCATTTTCCAGAACATTGCCACTCATGATTTCAGTTACTGGATGGGGGAACAGGAAGATGGTACCCTGGAGTTAAAAGCCTATCCCGTACACTGGGTCCTTCAAGGAGCCCGACCGGTGCTGGCTATGTCCTGCTTTCTTCTACCCTCCTCTCTCCTCTCCTTCTCTTCTTTATCTTTTGGAGGTAAGATCTCCTGCATCTGGTCTCAAACTTTCACGTAGCTGACAATGACCTATCAAGCACTTCTGACCCTCCTACCTTCACCCCCCTAATGCTGGGATAGTGAACTTGTACCACCACATTCAGGCTGCTGGATACTGCAGACTAAGCTTAGGACTTTGTGTGTGCTAGGCAAGCATTGTCCCAACTGAGCTACATTTCCAGCCTGTCTTTTTTTCTGAATAGGGATGTTCTTGCTTGGCCTAGGTTCCAAGTCTTTATATATACAAGGAATTCTTATTGTGAGTGGCAGACCTTTAAGATTTTGTCATTATACATTGGGAGTCATGTACGCTTGCAAATTCCCTCCCGTGCACTAGTGAATACTTAGAAGTCTTTCCCACTTCTTTATATTCTTTGGATCTAACCTTTTGAAATCTCAATTACCTTGCTTAGTCAGTGAGGATAACCAATTCAATAGAATTCCCCAGGGAATAAATGATATGATGTAATATTCCCCAGCAAAAGGCTGGTGTGCGTGAAGCCCTCAGTTTGCGTTCATTCTCTCCGTCCTTGATACTTCTGTTCATGCAAACTCCGAGAAAGGGTTCCTTAATTTATTTTCTCTTTGCTGAAGCCCACAAAGCTGTCTCCTGGGGATCTGGGAGAGGTACTGATAGCTTCCTGCCTCTTCCAGCGTCATACTTCCCCGCAGTTCTCCGCAGTAAACTTGCTCCCTATGAAATTCTAAACAGTAGATTTCTCATGGCCATAGGACTGCTAGTTATTATGGGCTATGATAAATCAAATATGGTAAAATAGACACCATTTCCTTTCAGAGGCTTCGTATTATTTTAAACATTAGATTTCTGGAATAAAGATGGCAATTAATAACAATTTTCCAATAAACAAAGGAGAGTATTTTTTTTTTTTTGCACTTATGTCTGCAATGCAAAGAAGTTCCGATTCCTATCAGAGCCCCCTTGTGAGTCCTTAGTAAGGTCTGCTCTTGGGGTTTGCCTTGACATCACTTGCAGATCCCAGCCTGAGGGGTGAACCTGAATTCGTGATGCACACTCGGGTCTTCCGTGACTCGCGCTCCTGGAATTTCATGAGGCCGACCTGTAACTGTTGTGGTAAGTGTTTACACAGCTAGAAATTATTATTAGGCAAGTGAGGCAAGGTCAGCCTTTCTCGTTCAAGGCCCTGGAAGCAGACTCCGGAGATTTCCCAGCAGGCAGGGGGGCTGGGATCTGATTAATTATGGACTGTGTTGGTGTCATGTTGACAACACTATTTCCTGCTGTGAATTTTGAAGTCCCAGTTGGGTCATCTTCCCTGAGCATGAAAAATTATCACCCTTCTACTGATTGTTTTGCAAGTGATTCAATTTTAAATCACTAATGACTATTGATAGCTGATCTTTTTTTTTTTTTTTTAACCCAGGCAGCAGAAGCTGGACCTTATTTTATCATAACTTCCTTCACTCGGTTGGGCTAATGCCTTTATTCTCAACTCAAGGACATTCTGCACTAACTATTTAAAAATTGCAATAACTGTATTTTAAGAACTTGTAAGTAGAAAGTTAAGTAGTGTAGCTAGATGCCCACAGTATGTTTGATCTTTTTATCCACTGTGTTATATAATGTAACAATTCTTGGAATCATTGTCTTCTCTGTCACCTCTTCTTCTCCTTCTTCAATATTGAGAATTGAACACAGGTCATGTCCTGGAATTGAGGTGGATCTCCAGAGATTTTTATTTACTTATATACATTGTTTAAAGTTTGAGACAAAGATTTGCTAAGTTATTCATGCATTTCTCAAGCTTCCCCTGTAATTCAGGCAGACCTTGAACTTGTGATCTTCTGCCTGCAACTCTGGAATTAAAGGCCTGTGCTGTCACTGTTTATGGCTTGTGACAATGTCTCATTGTTTCTAAGTAGCTTAGGTAGCTGACATACAATAGGATGTTAGGCTTTGCCAAACAAATAGAACCAACTGGATGGGGGAATGGAAGATAAGCGGATTGAGAGGTAAATTAGGGATTGGAATAGAGGTAGAGGTTGATAGAAACAAATTAATTGTAGGGGATGAGACCACAGTCTGTTCGCAAGCTTAGGGTACAAAAAGGGTCATGGTAAAATTCCCCCCAATGTGCAAGTCTGAGGATGAGGGGAGCCAACAGTGTAATGCTCAAACTGAGTCTAAAAGCCAAACAACTGAAAGGGCTGATGTTTGGTGGCAGGAGAGGATGGAAATCTTAAGGAAAAGAGGCAAAATTTGCTCTTCTCCACATGTAGGTAGAGCCCCCGAATTCTCAGTGGTTTAGGTAGAGTCCTCTGAATTATCAGTGTCTTCTGGAGATTCCGTGAACTCTCAGTGGTTTAAATAGAGCCCCTGAATTCTCAGTGTCTTCTGGAGATCCCGTGAACTCTCAGTGGTCTAGGTGTGGCGTCTGAAAACTCTGTGGTTTAGGTGGGGCCAGCTGGTCCCAGGCTGCATCCTACAAGTTCTCCGCTACCACCTTCCCTGTGGTCTCACTTTCCTTTGGTCGCCTGAGATCTACCGCAGCCCTAGAATATTCACATGCATGTGGAGGCCTGGGGGGTTTCTTGGGTGGCTTCCTTTGAGGCTTTTCACCTTAGGTTTTGCTACTGGGTCTGTCACTAAACCTGGAGGTCATGGATTCAGCTAGATTGGCTGGCTAGTAAACTCCGGGAATCTCCCTGTGTCTGCATTGCCTGCCCTCTCAACAAAGGTGTTACAGAGGCATGCTGCCCCCTTTTCTGTAGGTCCTAGGGACCCAAACTAAACAGACACTTCACTGATGGAGCCATTTCTCCAAGAATTTACAAAGTCTTTTGCAAAAAGGAATGATATAAGGACCTTCAAAAGCCCTTTGTTATGTGCAGGGCAGAGAGTAACAGATGGGGAAACTGAGATCCAGATGGTCTGGGTTACTGAAGACCTCCCCTCTAAACTACGGGGGGCAGACTTCTGGGAGCCTATGCATTTCCAAGACGTTCCTTTACCACCTCTTCTCGGGGTGCGTTTGTGTTTTGAGATGCATGGTTCTCACTGTTATGAGAAAAGCTTAATGCAATTTTGATTCTGAGTTAAATATGCTCCCCCCTCCCCTTCTGTCTTTCATAAAAGCCTAAAGCAGTCAGGTGTGTGAATCTCCATCCCAGAGTAACCTCTACTGCTCGCCTCAATGACAGTGCCGCACATCTCAGAGGTCGGGACAATCAGAGCAACGAGCCCAGGATCTATTGAACCGCAGCTTGTTGATAATTATTTCTCCTCCTTTTCAGCAAACTCCTATTAGTTGGTTCAAGGTTTGCATTTGCAGAGGGCTCTGTGCTCTGCATATAATGCTGCTCACCTCCTCTGCTCCGGGTCCAAACCCCAGTGCTGCAATCAGGTCCATCACCACCACCAGTTTCTTCCACACCCTCCCACACTTCCACCCAGCCAATCAATCACCAGGGGCTTTCTGCCCTTCAGAAGACCTTCCCAATGTTTTCTGATTCCACTCCCTTTATTTTAGCCGTGCTGCATTTCTGCATCTGCTTCCTCCTAGGTATTCACCAGCCCTAGTCTCTCAGCATCCTGCCTGCAGAGAGCCACCTTCCGTGTCCCATCTAATCCATTGTCCTCAGCACAGTTAGCAAACTTTCCGTGAATGCAAATGGCCCACTTTCTGCATAGGAAGTAGAAGGGATTCGTTGTGGCAGAAGTCACACTGAGAAGTGATCAGAGGCTATTGCTCTGTGATCATCCCCGTGTGTCTGTGTCATCCCCGAAGAATGGAATACAAGCTCATTGAGAGCGATGATTGTATGGAATTTACGCTCATAGTTTTAGCAATACACACAATTCTAATAAGCCTATTGTGAAGGCCTAATTGTGATTGAAGGAGATAAGCTAAGTGAGGAAGGACCCTGAGGTCACAAGAGGACTACAGAAGACAACACTAGCTTCTAGATCTGAACCTAAGGAAGGTATCTGGGAAAACAAGCTAAAATGTTCAGGGCCCAACAGGTCAGATGCATGTGGATGAGAGCCTGGTAGTGGTGACCTTAGTACATCAATATATGGTAAACAGAAAGACACTCATGAGTTTCGCTGAACATTTAGATACATGTGAGGCCCTAATCAAGGTCCTGTCAGGTCACTATTCCTTACAGTGCTGAGCTCCTAGGAGCTTGCTTAATCTGTATGAGTCTCAGTTTCTCAACTTCCTGAAAGAAAGTTTAAAAGGAGAGAGATAGCCAGTAACAGAGAGTTTATGTTCAATGCACCAGTCCCCGAATTTGATCCCCATAGCTAGAAAAATAAGTAAGTAAATAAATATTAAATCAAGTTGAAAAAGAATATTTCTATGGTAGGAAAAATATGGTCCAGGGAAAAGAGCATCATTTCTGGAATCAGATGGGCTTTGGTTGGTTCTCTTCTATCTGCATGATCTTGGGCAAATTACTTATTATCTGTGGGTATGAGTTCCATAATCTACAAAATGGGCAATTCCAACTTCATGTGGAGAAAAATAAACAGAGTGGGTATAAAGAAGGCAGCACGTAATTGGTGGACCATGGAAAGTGTTTGCTACCATTTTCTTGGGGAAAACACAGACTCTCCCCTTGGAAGCTTCTTTTCCAGCTGGGGCTTATGGTTCATCATACCCAGAAGTCACAGCTCACTCTGCTTGCTGTCCATTCTTGACATCCCGACCTTATCCTAGCACTGTGAACGATTTCTGCTTGTTTTCCTTTTCCTAAAGAATGAAGAACAATTTTATATCTTTGGCTTTTCATGAGAATCTTGACATATGTTAATGTTTGGGAAATCAGCCTGGAACAGACAGAGAGCTCTTCCCAACATGGGCCTGGAGGCAACAAATAAATTACTTTACAGGGATGATTTTGTCTGCTTCAAGTTAAAACTTAACAAAGAAAACAGTCCCCTTCTGTCTTTGATGGCCTAGAAGCTGTGGGCACCGTTGCCTCTGGGTCAGAACTCTGCTTGCTCTGCCAGGGAGGGAGCCACTATCAAAGGCATCTTGCACCATGTGCCTGGCATCGTGCAAGACCTCTAGCTCATGCATTACAGATGACAAACAGAAGTTTAGCAAGCTTAATTAACTTGCCCAAACTTACCTATGAAATAAATAGTCAAATCAAATTTGAAAGCAGGCCTGGTAGATTCAATGCCTGTGTTAACTGCTCGTCTTCATGGCTGGCCTCAGTACAGAAAAAGAGAGGAAGAGTATTATGGTTTTTGTTTAGAGAAAGCATTTGGAACACTTGCCCTTGGTGTACCATGGATTGTTAATAGTAAAATAGAGGTAGGGTACCAAATGAAAGCCTTCGTGGGCTGGTCAGTGTTAGGCAGAGACTGATCATTCACTTCCCAGCTGCCCAGATCTTTTTACCAGTGAGGCATTCTCATCTTGTTTCCTCTGCATCTGGGTGACAACTGCAAGCTGAGCCTTTCTTCTTCTAGAATTCTCCTATTCTGATAACCCCTGCCTGTGTTACAAAGTGAGACTCTGTCTTATTTAATAAAAACAAACAAACAAATAAATAAATAGCTATCCCCCAAACGTATTGTACTCAGACTTCTGGAAATGTAAGAAAATGAGTCAGGTTGGAAGAGGGCATGTCGAGGGGGCTGCGACCTTCCAAAAGAGATCAGACTTTTTCTCAAGGCGGATGGGGATCATGGAAGGACTTCATATGCAGCAGTGACCTGGTGACATCTGCAATTCAGGAAGCACTCAAGTACCCTTGAAGACCAGGCTGCTCCAAACTCACTGTGCAGCAAAGGATGACCTTGAACTTGTAGTCTTCCTGCCCCCAGCTCTTTAGTACCTGGAGTGCAGATACGTGCCATCAAGCACAGTTTGTATGGTGATGGAGAGTAAACCCAGGGCTTCCTGCATGCTAGGCAAGCGCTCTACTAGCTGAGCTACATTTCCAGCCCCACCCTTAAACCCTTTTGCCTCTGCCAATACATCCAACATAAAATAAGCCAAGCCCCTTGAGGACTGAATTTAATCAGTACCTGGGTGTTTTCAGAGAATTCAGGTGATTGCTATATGTTCACAGATGATCACACTATTTTGGCTCTGGATCTGCTACTATGTGCCACCTATCCCATGAAGAGTGAGCCTGGTGACAGGTCAAACAGTATTCGGCTCCTCCTGTCATCCGGTCTGCTTAGCACTGGATCTGGCAGAAACCCACCCACGCTCCTGAATTGAAATGCATGGGTCTTCGTGCAGTTTCTCCCCAGCTGCTGTTCAGCAGATGGTAAAATTCCTCTCCAGGTGTTTCGTGACCTAACAGGTGTACGTGCGGAAGGCCTTCCCCTTTGCAGAGTGTCTGTGTGTCTGATTTATTATTAACAAGATGTGGCGAGTTCGCACCAGAACCAGGAAACAGGCAGAGGCACGAGTAAAGGGCTAACAGCTCCTTGGAGGGTGTGCTAAAGTAAATGCAGTCCTCCCCCTGCACCCCCATGCCCTCATCCCCACACCTACCAGTCAGGGAATGCCATAATGCATGAGATGTCAGTCCTGTGAGCTGACTTTGGGAAGAAGGAACTCTTCCTTCTCCCTGCCTTCTTCTCTCCCTCTTTCCCTCAACCTTTCTTTCCCCTCTTTTCTCTCTCCATCCTCTCTCTCTCTCTCTCTCTCTCTCTCTCTCTCTCTCTCTCTCTCTCCTTTTCTCCCTCCTCTCTCAGCCCCAAGCTCTAGATTCTGAATTTCTAAAGCTTTTACATTTCTCCCAGGCACACCAGCTCCCTCCCCTTTGATCCCACCCCTCCACACCTGCAACCTGTTGCAAATGTTGTTTGAACACCTATCTGTGCTAGGCCCCATGTCAATGGATGGGCAGGATAAATAGGTTTATAATGCATACTCTATGCCTTCGAAGCATTTGCAATATGGCAGGAGACAGGAAATGAATAGCTGTACTAAAACATCAAGATTAAATGGAATGAGAGGTCACACAGAGGAAGCAGAGATCACATTGGGCTACGTGAAAGCAGAGATGAGCCATCTCCACCCCTTCTCCCCGTCCTGTTCCTTCCAGGCACCCACTTGACATTGCTTCTCCTCCCAGCCACCAGACTGTGGCTTCTCAACTGATGCTGGCTTCCTCTTGCCTTCTTGGTTTCCTCTTGCATTCTTGGCTTTGACTCAGGTTCTTGTACACTGGGGATCTCTCTCAAGGATGCCCTGACATTTTTCCAATTGCCTCTCTCAGGTGTGTTTCGTGGGGTTTGGATTCAGGCACTTAGGAGCCTCCTGGGCACATTCGTTCACCAATGCACTGACAGCCGAACTCTCCACCAAGCCCGCTCTCTAGCGGTTTCCATCACTGTGGGAACGAAGACAGAAGCATGGCACTCAGCCTTGACTCTCCATTCTTTATGCTCCGTGGGAAATCCACAGCCAAATTCTGTGGCTTCTACCTTCAGAATCCACCCTGAAAAGTGGCTGTTTCTCACTGTCTCCGGTGTTCTCACCCTGGTCCACGCCACTGTCTTTGCTCGTGTGGATCAGTCTCACAAATGACACCGTATCTGAGTCGGTACCCAGAATCAGCTCTTCACATCACTCCATGTTGCCGTGTGCTCTGTCACATGCTGTCAACTTTCTGCCCCCAGAGTGGAAGCTGAGGTCTCACAATGCTCATACATCCCCATGCTGGCCTTCACACTGTCCTCTCCTGTCTCCTCTACCATTCTGAGTTTATCTGCCGTCAGTCCTCCGCTTGCTCTGCTCCAACCATGTTGGCTGTTCTTAGGAAATCCTCAATCGACCAAGGATGCCACCACTTCAAAGTCTTAGCATTTTAAAAATCGCTTTTAAAAGGTTCATTGACGCGAGGGTTTGCCTGCATGTGGGTCTGTGCCCCACCTGTGAGCCTGGTGCCGAGAGAAGCCATTGAATCCCCTAGAACGGGAGCTACAGATAGTTGTGAGCAACCATATGTGAGAGTTGTGAGAACTGGGAACCTGACTGGTGTCCTCTACAAGAGCCAATGTGTTGCTGAGGTCTCTCCAGACCCAAGTTTTAGCATCTTCAAGGTCTGGTTTACAGTTCCCTTGGGCTGTCATAGCAAAATACCACTTAAACAAATAGAAATTCATTTATCACAGTTATGGAGCTGGGAAGATCCAAGGTCAAGAACAGGCAGGGTTTGGTCACTGGTTATGGCTTCCTGCTTTATAAATGGCTGCTGACACATTGTCCTTTTATAACCTCTCCTCCATGCGTGCAGAGAGAAAAATTTCCCCCTGTTCCTAGAAGGTCACCACCAACTGTGTTGGAGTAGTGTCCACCCTTAGACTCACATCTAATCCTAACTACATCCTGTTCTTTTCTCCCCAACTTGACACAAACTGCTGTCATCTGCGAAGAGGAACCTCCACTAAGAACACCCCTCCACCATATTCACATGCCTCCCTCATATTGCCCAAGACAAGGCTCTAGAGCATTTTCTTGACTGAAGGCTCCATTTCATTATGGGTGGGTCAATTGGCCCTATTGAATTTTCAGTATCAGACAGTTTGTGACCTCTGACTCTGTCTTTTATACAGTAGTATATTTGGACAATTTATGTCCCCCTAGAAACCATTGCTTTTTGATCCTTTTGCATATAAGCATCCTAATTACTAAAGGACGTTTTGAGAAATCTAAATTAGAAGATTTCCCAGTTTCTCTCATTCTTCTTGTAATGTCTGTGTTATTGCTGTGATAACTCAGCGTGATCTCTCTCTTGTGAACTTTTGCATAGTCTCAGAAGTTTAGTGATTTCTCATTCTCTTGGAGAGAAGTTCAGCTTTCCTAATGTTGGAAGAGTAATGAGTTTGAATGGATCTTTGCTCATATCTTTGAGGCTGAGAAAGCAAGGGAAGTGATGCATTTCTTGAGATCCATGGTTACTTGCACAGGAATGTTTCTGTGCAGAGGGTGGGGTGCCTACTGTCTCTCATGAAAGCCGTAGCATGGCTTTCTCAGGTAGAGATGTAGAGGTGACCTGGGGTAGTCTTCTCCTCTGTTCCCTTCTAGTTGGTGGTCAGTCACATGCCCTGTCCACCAAACTTCTTCATACCTTCAAACCTTTATATCAGGAAAGTCTGAGGACAATCTGGTCCCAGCTACCCTGGACACCACTACCACCTGTGCCACATATATTTACCTTGACTGATCTCTCTGAATTTCAGATTCAACGCCCTTGTGACCATTGCTTTTATTAAGTGACACTGTCTTTGTTCTTTTCTAAACTAGCTCTTGTAGACCAGACTGGCCTCTAACTCACAGAGATCTGCCTACCTCTGTCTCCCGAGTGCTGGGATTAAAGAAGTGTGCCGCCACTGCCCAGCCTGAATTTGTTCTTTCTCTACCACAGTTTCATCGGAGCACAACTTGGAATCTCCTAGAAAGCTTAGTCGACATGCAGATTCTTGGCCTTCACCAGTGACCCTCGCACAAAAACCTGACTTCTTTTTATTAATCCCTACTGATGACTTTCTTTTAATAAATGTGTGTGTGTGTGTGCCAGTATGGAATTTTTTGTGCACCATGTGCATACAGGTGCCCTCAGAGCCCAAAAAAAGGCATTGAATCCTGGGCACCGGACTTAATGTTGTCAGCCATCCATTCTGGGTACTGGGAATGGAACCCGGGTCCTCTGCAAAAGTAGTGGGCATTCTTAAGCCCTAGGCTATCTCTCGAGATCCTGAAGACTCTTATGGAAGCGGCTCTTTATTTTGCCTTTCCCAGAGAGCTGTTGTCTGTATCATTTATTCCATTGAAATATAAATGTATAGACAGTCAATATTTTACATATATTCCAAATTATATTTATCGGTCATTTGCAGTGGAAAATTAGAAGGGTGGGGAATTCAGTCTGCTGATATGTTAAGGCACCATCTTATTCCATCAACTCAACACATGAGATAGTTTTTATATTCGTTATAAGTTTTTATTAGGACAATAAAACCATATTGCAGAAAGCTGGGAAGATAGGTAGAAAGGTATAATTTCCCCAATTTGAGGCAACAACTGCTTCCATGCCGCTATGGTCCCTGTGGGTGTCTGTGCAGAAGCTCTGTAAATGTGTGCTTTGTCTTCGCGCATGTTCACACCATTTACTGTGATATATAGTCAGAGAGCAGAGGCCGAGATCACAGACCGCTCCGTGCTCCATCCTTCTTGGAGGACCTAGCCCACTAGACCCCTAGGAAGAGATTTACTACAAAGGGCTCATCCCCAGGCACCCCGAGGCCTCCTGCAGCATGAGATGCAGAATAATTTAAGCCAAAATTCCCAGCCTACCGAAGTCACGGGCTTCCCCTGGGCTGGCGTGCATGGCATTTTCCAGTTTAGCCCGTGTGTACTGTCACCTCCTGCATGCCACAAGATGAACAAGATTCTGTCACTTCCCCGGAGTTCCCAGGCTGGTAGGGGAGACAGACACATAAATAGCAATTTTCACATGGTGAAATATGTGTAACACTGGAGTTTGGCATGAGATAGGACCCTGGAGGCAAAGCCGAAACCGTGGCTTTAACCTTAGATCCCTGTGCTTCTACTCCTCCCTCACACTTGTTCCCTGTGGAGCCGAGGGGCTTGAGAGGATTAAGATCCCAGAAACTCTGTTACTTACAAGATCCTGTATTACACTGGGGCATCACTTTGTGAGGCGAGTCATGCTCCCCCTTTCACATTTTATTACATATTGTTGAAACTCTGAAATATCGAAATTATTCAGAAAAGAACAGAAATATGACTAATTAAACATCCATAAATACACCAGGATGACTCAACAAAGGAATTATTTTACCGCATTTGTTTCCCATCGTCCCTAAAGCAACTAAGACCCTGGGCTGTTGAAGTAGTCCAAGTTGAATAGCCCTGTGTGTTTGGTCTCTGATGAGGGCTTCCTGGATTGCATCGTATGACAGTGGACATCACAGAACAGTGATATGTAAGGGGAGAGATTGCTAGGTGAGACAGGAAAGCAAAGATTGCCAAAGCTGCCCTTGTTCTTTTTGTAGTCACAGCCCACTTGTAAGAACAAAGCATTGTCCCAGGGCAGTGCCACCAATGACCCAATCACTCCCCTCTAGATGTTGCCTCACAAGGGGTCTACTATTTCCACCCACAAATTGGGAAAACAGTTTTCAACACATGGAACTTCCAGGGGTATCATCAGCCCTTAAATTATTCTTCCATGGCAGCCATATTTTCCCAAGTGTTCTTCCTGTTGAGACTAGTTCAACTGGAGACCGTTTCCATGACAGTGTGCGGATATCCCACAGTGCACTGCTGCGTGGGTATCCCACAATGCACTTACGCATCCTGATACTGTCAGATATTCTGACTATTATGGTTTGAGAATACAGAGAGGTCTAGTGCATCTTTCCCCCCAGACTTCACTAGCCAGTTTCCAAAAGGGTCTCTTTCTCCTAGCACTCAGTAGTAGGCAGCTTCGTGGATTAAGCCTTGTGTGTGAGAGCTCCTTTCTGTATTTTGTGTTGTGACATTGATCTATTAGTCGCCTCTTATACTGGTGCCACGCTAACTTTATTAACCAAGCTCTCACTCACTCTCAGGCCAAGGAAGGCAGATTCTCTGCTTTCTTCTACTTCTTCCAATACATTCTTAAATTTCCTGGGTCTTTATATTCCTAGGTTTTAATTAGCTTTTCAAGAAACACATGCATACACATATATGCACACGCGCTGTTTCCTTTTAATTGGAAACCATCTGGGCTTAATTTTGAGTAAGTTACAAAGTTGGAATGTAATTTCATTTTGTTCTAATTTTCTTATTATAGTGATGGTCAATTGTCCCAGCTTACTTTATTGGCTTTTTATTGATTTATGAATATAGAGGCAGCATTTTTCTTTCACAAGTATAGTTGATCCCGATTATTCATAGATTCTGACTATGCATACTTACTAAAATTTAATTGTAACTCCAAAATCAATACTCATGGTACCATTGTGGTCAGTTTCTGATATGTGCTGAGCAAAGAAATATTTGTGTCAACTGATTGGTGTATTCTCAGTTGAAGTCAAACAAAGTGACCTGTGCCAGCTTGCTTCAGTACTTTTTGGATAAACAAGCGTCCCTTCTGGAATCTTTTAATTGTTTTCAAATTTTATTTATTATAATTGTATATATGAAATGTGTGTGTGTTTGTGTGTGTGCATGCACGCGTGCATGTGTGTGTGTGTGTGTGCATGCTATGGAGCACATGCAACAAACTGCTAAAGTTCTATACAACACTTTATATATCAAGGAAGCTCTAATTAATGTGCCTTATGGAATAAATACACATGTTGTAATTGTATTGTGTGCTATAATGCTGTGAGTTCAAGGTTAACAAATTAACAGTATATGTTAAAAAAATTCTTTAAACAGACACATAGAAAACAATCCTATGCCTTGGTGGCTGATGGAAATGTTGTAAATGCATTTTACAGGAATCAAACTATATATTTTCCCCATAGCCAATAGTTCAGTTGAGTGTTATTGTAAATTTATAAAACAGCTATAATAAGTATAAAGAACTGTTTGAATTTTATTATGATTGACTCTCTTTTTTCTCTGCATATCTTTGGCTGTGCTGGAACTCACTCTGTAGAGCAGGATGGCCTCAAACTCACAGAGATTGTCTCTTCCTCCTGAAAAGCAAGCACCACCATGCCTGGCTCTTTTTCTCTCTTTACTTTGAGAATTTCTGGGTGACTTTAACAAACATCATATAGCTTATATTTCCCCAATCTACTATAAGAATTTGTCTTTTAAAATGATAGTTAATCTGTTCATGAATAGTGAAGTATACTCACTTGTCTCTCCCTTTTTATCTTTTGTTTTGCATTTACCTGATTGCTTTGCTTTTCCCCACTTTATTGTCATGTTTGATTCTCCAATTCTATTTATTTATTTTTGGCATTTATGTTTATATTTTATGCATCTGATTTATTTGCCCTTAAATTTTAACATATATGTTTAAGTAATAAAGACAAAACAACTATATTTCTTTCCTTTCCCGTCAAAATACAATTATGTCGCAATACTTAATCTGGCTGCAGATCCAACCAATATTACAATACTTGCTTGGCATGTGCAAGGCCCTGGATTGAATCCCATGCACACACACACACACACACACACACACACACACACACACACCTAGGTAAGATAGACAGACTACCAGACAGAGAGTTTAAATTATACTTGGTCAGGCATGGTGGCACACACCTTTAATCCCATAGCTTGGGAGGCAGAGATAGGTAGATAACTCAGTTCAAGGCTAGCCTCATCTACATAATGAGTTTCAGGACTGGTAAGGCTATGGAAAAAAACCATGCCTTAAATAAAACAAGCAGTTGGTCAGCAGTGGCGCACGCCTTTAATCCCAGCACTTGGGAGGCAGAGGCAGGTGGATCTCTGTGAGGCCAGCCTCAACTATAAGAGCTAGTTCCAAGACTGGCTCCAAAGCAACACAGAGAAACCCTGTCTCAAAAAACAAACAAACAAACAAAAATAATAAAAAAAGCAAATGAAAGAAAAGAAAACAATGACAAAAATTATACATCTAATATCTCAGTATCTGTTATTGAATTGTCCTTATTAAAATTTGAATCTAAAATGCCTCCCACAGATGAATATTTTGAAAACTTGTTCTATTTCATCTAGTCACAGTATTTGGGGTAGGATGTCAAATCTTTCAAAGGTGAAGTCTAGGATGTAGAAAGAAGGACTCTTTGAAGGTTATGTCTACTGACCCTTGGCCTGAGACTCTGCTTTCTGGTCCATCAAGGCATGCTCCTGCACGATGAACGGAACCGCCCCACCTTGCCATCCCCTCTATGATGGATTGAAATCCTCTGACTCTGTAAATAAAGCAGGTCTTCCCTCCTTCCCGCAGCTGTTTGCATGAGGTATTTTAGCACAAAACAAGAGTTGCTGGTAGGCCTTTCGAGGCCGTGAAGAATGGATGGTCTCAGCCAGGAGCTCGGTACCCAGCAGTGGCCTGAGAGAAGAGATTCGGCCTCCTGCTCGTCCTCGTTCTGTCTTCATCACCTGCTCCTTCCACCAAGACATCTGGAGCTGATGTTAAATGCAGAATCCTCCCAGTGTCACGCCAGGGAGATAAAGAGAAAGCCAGCCCGCCTCGCCACTGCTCTGCCTTCAGCATGGTGCTGAGGGATTGCTGTCCTTCCAACTGTTTGCCCATCAGCTGATGGCCTTGCTGAGTAGAGACTTCACATTTTGAACATTTTAGGCAATTTAAAAAAATGTGAAACAGGGAAAGAAATGATTCCCACTCCACCCGGGAGTTCTGCGGGTCTTCACAGTCAGACTAATGCCACTATTTAGAAATGATTGGTCATCACTATCCAACGTGGGGCCTTTCTTCCCTCTCCTTTCATTTTTGTCTCTGCGGATTATGGGTGAAATTGGCTCTTGAAACCCCGCTGAATCCTACCTGGAGCTTTAGGTTGGAATTATATTCCTCTTTCAAGGGCAGATCCTATCAATGAATGTGGGTTTTGTGCCTCGCCTTGGAAGAAATGCTTACACACCCTGCCAACTCACTTACGCTCATGAACACAAGGCAGGGCCCTTTAAAACTAATTAATTGTCTGCATTTTGTGTCTTAGGAGACAGGGGCAGTGTAAAACCAGAGTCTAGGCAGATTCCTGCTTTAGGTCTTTGCTCAATTCTGGTTCTGCCCTTTCCTCTAAAGCAGGGTCCATACTCATTAGGTAGTCTCAGAATTGCCCAGGGAGATGATAAAACTGCACCTGACTGGGTAGTGAGCCCTTTCTGTATTCAGCCCCTCCACAGTAGTACCCAGGAATCTGTAGGATTCCTGTACTCCCCAGATGGTACAGAATGTCTGGACAAAGGAAGTCACCCTGACAAAGCCTCCAGAAATGTTCAACCAAAGAGGTCAAAGACCAGCCCAGACAAGAAGTAACAGGCTCCATAGTTCTCCTCAGGTATCACCTCCCTGCTCTGATTTGCTGGTCTCAAGACTGTGTCTCTGACCTGCTTCGGTCAGCATTTTCCTCCTGTGCATCAGATATGCCTTTGGATTTCTAATTTGTCCAGGGTCTAGAGCTAGCCTGGATCAGACCCATCCTGAAGGATGCTGAAGCAGGACTTGAAGGTCAAGCATCACTGGAAGAGAAGTAGTCAGCCTGGAAAAGGGGATAACAGGACCAGTCAGTTTCTCTGGGGTCTTGGACTGTGTCCTGCATTCCAGCATGCTGGAGCTGAGAGCATTTGCAGAAAGAGCCACAACATAAAGCTGAGAAGCTTCCCCTCTGTCTCTCCCTCCCACCTGTTCTGCAAAAAATGTCAGAGCCCCCTCCCTTAGTGTTAACACGGCCAGAATTTTCTCCCCAGGATGCCAGAGCAAGGAAGAGAAGTGTCTAGGACAAGAGGCCCGCACAGCAAAAGTCCTGCTCCTCTGTGTCTTACAGTCTTTCTGCCTTCTCTTCTGCTGTGATCCTGAACCCTGGGATCTATTGTATTGTATCTATTGGGCTGGCCACAATATGCTCAGTTGTTCTCATATTTTGGTCTATTGTGGGTTTCTGTAATTATCTCTACCTGTTGCAAGATACTACTTTGATTAGTATAAAATCTATATTTATCTGATAGACAGAGAAGATTATATTTATATATTTAGGAATACACACATACACACACACACACACCTGCACATACATTTGCTACAAAAATTTTTAAAAAATAGAGGCCATACTATGAATCTGAGAGAGAACAAGGGAAGGGGGTCATGGGATAGATCAGAGGGAGGCATAGGAAAGGAGAAAAACAATGTATTTTTTAATTGCAAAAAAATTCAAAAATTAAAAAAGAGGCACTCACAGAATACATAGACAAGAGAGTTTGTAGAATAAGGCAAGAAACCAGCCAGGTGATTCCAGAGCCACCTGAGTGAAATGCTGGCATGGTGCATCCTGGCATTGGGGAGGCAAGATGAACAGATTCCTGGGGCTCCTTGGTCTTTTAGTTCAAACAAATGGGTAAATTCCAGGTCCCAGCAAGAGTCCACAGGGTGTGTGTGTGTGTGTGTGCGCGCGTGCGCACGTGTCTGCCCGTCTGTCTTTGTGAACACATGTGCACCAGTGTGGAGGCCAAACCTCTGGTAATGTCACTTGTTCCACCACCCACCGCATCCTGTCTCCTGATCTTCAGTCTCCCAGGTTATGGCTGGGGGATTTGTTCCCCATTCAGAACAATGCTGCCCAGAAGGATGTTGGTTCTTGGTACATCTTATATTTCTCTTGTTCTGAAAGACATTGAGGAAGACGCTGTGTCTAAGACTCGCTCATAGACAAGGACCTGGGGCTGGAGGCACAAACTCCAGGCTTGCTGTGAGTTTCTTCTGGCTTTCTGGATCTTGTTTACAAATATCTGTGATGTAATGAGGCCCGAGTCTTTACCTACCCTGGAGCAGGAGCAGGAAAACATAGTGAAAATGGCAGGGGTTTGGGGGGAAGGAAGTAAGTCATTCTGGAATCCCAGTGAAGCTTCTGGAAAAGCCACAGACCCAACCCTTACCCAAGAGCTGAGAACCTGAATATGGGCTGGTTTTTCCAAGGCAGGAGGGAATTCCGCTATGTCTCCTTTGTTTTAGAAGTCGCTGTGTTTTAGAGATTTACAAGCCATTAGGGAATGACTTAAGAAGTTAATAGCCTGTTACCAATCTGGAGAATTGCATCTGATGTTGTTTATAGCTGTTTGGCTTATGAAAATAAATACATTAAGATCCAGAGGTAGCCCTTCCTCATGCCTCGTACTGAAGGCAGGTCACCCAATAATAAGCAAATATCATTCATCTTAAGCTCGCATGGGGGAGAACTTAGATTTTAAATATCCATTGGACTTGTGGGCTTGCAGTTTTTAAAAACTAAAGTGCAAATGGCACAATTAACTTTTTGTCACTGGAACAGACTATTACTTGTGAGGAGAAAACAAAGTAAGGGTGGAAGGCAGTCCGGGGAGTGATGCAGACGACCTGGGGCTCATAATTAGGGCAGCTCAGATAGGACGCTGGATTCTTCTTTGCTGGGGAAGAAACTCCAGGGTCCTTCTGAAGCTGGGCAGTTCACTTCCTTTGCCTGGCCTTACTCTGCTCACTCAGCTTATATAGGGATACTCCCTTGAGTGTAGGCATTGAAGCGCAGCTGTGTTTCTGTCTTTGTTTCTGTATTAACTTGTCAGGGGAAATGTGTGTGTGTGTGTGTGCGCGCGCGCGCGCTTGCGCATGCCCACGCATGCATGTGTGCGCATATGCAAGCATACAGCTACGTTTTTGGGTACACGTCTGTAGAAAAAAGAGGCCAGAGGTCAACCTCTGGTGCTGTTCCTCAGGAACCATCGTTCATTTTGTTTTTTAAAAACACAGGTCCTCTCTCTGTGTCTCCTTGATTTGTCTAGATTGGGAGGCTGGGGAAGCATAGGAATCCGTCTGGCTCCCTTCTCCAGAGCAGGGATTACAAGCACTCACCAACAGGCCTGGCTCTCGGATAGATGCTAAGGACCAAACTTATGTGACTGGATCTTTATCAACTGAGCTAACTCCCCTGTGGTGGATTTTAATGGATAAAACAGAGTTTACCAAGGGGAAGGGATGGGTCACTCAAGTTAGAGAAAATTATGCACTCTTGAGGGAGAGGTTGGGGGAAGGTTAGGAAGCAGGGAGTCTTGGCAATGTGAACAGCATCTCAGCCAGTTCACATACTCTAATTACTCAGTCCATTCCCAATATGTTTCTGGCTTCAGCCCAAGAAGCCTGACAGTGTTCCACTTTTACATTCTTCCAGTCCCCTTCTGCAGTGGAGCCTGACCCCATGTCACTCCTGATTCCCAAAGCCACCGTCTGGGCTGGCCTCCGCTGACTGTCCAGACCTTGTGTCCTGCCCGTGGCCTTCCATCTCAGTCAGCTGTCATGCCACCGTTTTCCTTTGTTCTCAAACCCGGCGGCCTCAGCTCTCCTCTGAGCCTTCACAGATGCTGTTCCTGCTGCCTGGCAACCTCAGTTTTATAGAAAGCATCATCTTTCCCTTCTCCACCCCCACCCCAACACACACTTGTTCTCTGAGTCCTTTGTTTTGTTATTCTGGACTTTGTTACCCATGTCATTACTTGGGGGAGGGGCTGTTGTCTCCCTCATTCAAATCCCGTGAAAGGAGGAAAGATGTCCTTCTCATTCCCAGTTGTATTCCCAGTTGCTGTGCTGTGACAGGCACCTCCCAGGTTCCAAAAAAAATTGTTTCTAGAAAAAAAAAAAATCGATGAGGGGGCAGATTCCAGAGGCCCTTGTGAGTCAGGCTATAGGCTTTTAACCCGAGCCTGTGAACAATATGAAGCCAAGAGAGAGATTTAACCAGGCCTGTGATGAGCATGGTGTGGGTCTGCCTGACACAGAAAATTAAGTTTAAAATATTTTCAGTAATTTCACTCATTCTCTGCCTTCCCTGGCATGCCTCTGTGGTGGTGTGATGATGGGCGCAGAAAACGATTTTCCTTTCTCCAGTAAAACATAAAACCTATTCCTGCAGGGCCTTACGCGTGCAGAATGAAAACAGAGCCGACTGGCTCTGTCCAGACAGGCCAGAACTGGTTAGCAGGGGGGTGGTGTGGGTCACTGACAGCAGAGGGGACTCTGGTTTGCAATTTTAAGGAGACATAAAATGCTGGCTGGCTTTCACAGAACACCGGGCTGAGCTGCAGAAAGCTGTAAAACCTCCCTGTTGCAATATAAATATGGGATGAAAGTTGATTAACCAATTTTATGTTGTTATCTGAGCCTTCAATCCATTTGCACTTGAATTAAAAAGACTGAAATTGAGTTTTGGCTGGACAGGCATTTTTCTACAGGCAACAGACTTAGAGAAAAAGAAAAAAGGTTTCAGTTGTCTCGTTACCTGAAATCTTTATCTAGCAGAGAATTTTCTATGATGTTGTCCAACTTGGCTTTTGTGGAACAATTGCCAAGGTTTCATATGAGAACTGGGCCACACAGACTTCCATAGAAAGAGTATCTGCATTGGCTTCTAGGCCTTTATTTCTTAGCTGGATTGTTGGAGTTAGTATCTGTTCCCCACCCTGCCCCTGGTATACGCCACATAGTGTTGGGCCATCATTGTTCCCTGAACTCAGGGATGTGCTTCCAATGTGTCTCCAAAGACCTTACCATCCTGCCAAAGTTCTCCATCTTGTTCATCCATCAAGCTCACCACAGAGTTCTTTGGTGTTGATCATCAAAGCCACCCATCTGCACATGGGTACACTTTTGAACTTGCCCCCTCTTCCCCCCTCCGTCATTCTTCTATGATGACAGCAAGAAACCACACATGCGTTCCCTCCCGTTCATATCAGCCTATCAGGCTTCCATACACTACCACTTCCAGCTCGGACTGTATTCATCCTTCAAAGCCCGATCCGGGAAGCAATATAGAGATGGAGCAACTTCCGGTTTTCCTGGCAGCGTGACTCACTCAACCAAGTACTGTATCAGGAAGAGGCGCTTTGGCCAGATGGAAGAGAGACGTGAGCGTGTCTAAAGACATATGGTCTCAGCTCGAAGTGACACCAGCGTCTCTGCCACTGGCTTCTGCTCTCCAGTTTTGCCTCCCGTATATTGCCAGGCATCTAACCTCTTTGAACTGAGTCTCCGATGCTTACCTATGGCGTGGGTTTTGACTTTCAAGTTGTTAGAAAAATTCTCCTTGCTTGTCTTGGGCATTTTCTTTTGATAGGTATATGACTTGTATTTGCCTCACCTTGAGAAAAATTAATTTCATATAATCATCCAACTTTCCATGGTTCCCCAATGACAGCATAAAACCAATCAGTTTGACCTTTTTTATAAAAAATTATTTTATTTAATGAACTTTTTTCATTTATTTGACATGATCACAATTACCCCTTCCTCCTCTCCTTCTATCTGCCCACCACTCCCATCTACCCCCCTCTTCCCATCCACTCCTCCTCCTTTTCATTCAGACAGGGTTAGGCCTCCCACGGGCTTGAGCAAAGCTTGGCAGATCAAGTTGAGGTAGGGCCAAGCTCCTCCCCCTGCAAAAAGGCTGGGTGAGGTAATCCAGCATGGGGAACAGTTTGGCCTTTAAGACTATTGCTCTGTGCCCTACATTCTAGTCCTGGACCAGTTGTCCTTGAACACAGTATGAACTTGACATCTCTGCCTAAAGGGTGACATTCTGTTACTATTTAATAGGCCAGTCTTGGTCAGTGAGAATCCTTTAAGTTCACCTTCCAAAATCAGAAATCAAAGTCCAGCTATCCTGAAAAGACATGAACGGGCATATCCGTTAATAGCACCGAGCTTCAAAAAGCCCACTGAAAATGAGATCCGTGACCTTGATTTTCATGAGACTCTCGTGAGATTCTGGGCAGTGTGAGATAGGGCACATCTCTACCCAAGTGCTGTGAGAATGTCAGTGAGGCTTCCTTGCCCCCTTACAGATAGTGGCAGCAGTCAGGAGAGGTATAAACCTCTTCTGGTTTCTGGGCAGAGGTATAAACACACTGTCATTTATCTGATTCCCCTAAGAGCCAGTGGGACCAAGGCGTAGAGCATGGTAGTCCATTCTTGATCGAGTCCCACTTCTGTGGAGCCCACACAGTGCCATTGCATGATGGCCCATTCTGTGATGTGTTCAAATGGTTTCGGGGATCTTACGCCACTGAGTCTTACTATGGCTTATGGTTCAGACTCTAGAATTTCCAGCATTGCTCAGGGAATTCTCACTTAGATAACTCTTTACCTGAGTCAGTTTCATCGTCCTGGGAAGGGGTCTGGGAGTCTTTCACAGAACTCCTAGCTGCTTCTTTATGTGCTGCCAAGGAAAATGTCTCCGAGCCATTGCAATGACTGGAATAGACAGTACCTTCTTTTGGCCATCAGATACCAGTTCCCTGCAACATTGTTGATGTTATTTCCTAAGTGACCTTTGATACATTTCTTTCTCTCCTCAAACCCCCTGTTTCTTTAACGGAACAATAAGGGCACTGGGCCAAGAGATCTCAAAGCTATGGGAAATGTCACCATGGTGTGATTGTTATTAGTGAGCGTCCCAGGAGCATCTGCCTGCCTTTGTGCACCTTGCTGGGATGCTGACGTAATAGCAACATACAACGCAACATCCCACCTGGAACGCATATCAGGCATTCAGAAATAGCCATGCTCTATAAATATTTCATCACGGGTAGCTAAAACCTGCCCAACTCCAGACGCTTTGCTCCATGAGCACCGCAAATGCCACAGTGACTTAGTTGGGATATTCCCCTTCCCCGGTGCAGACTCTGAGACAGGAGGTATTTACTCGGAGATAGCCAACGGAAGACATGATGAGCAGCGGGGATCAGGGAACAGAGAAGGGAGGAGAAGCTGTGTTGGGCGTATTACTGGAGTGGTCACTGTTGCCAGCAACTAGATGTAATCTCTAGGGTTGTTTCGAAGCTGAGGGAACATGGATCAAAATTGTTCCCTTGTATGTGTATGGGAGCCTATGCGCTTGCTCATTCACTGCCTTACAGTCCTGGATTGCGGAGACTCTGTTCAGGCATCAACGGCCTGGTTCTTTAGTATGTTTTTTGCTGTGGTCCATTCAGGTGACTGTTACTGGGAAGGATCCCCAGGCAGAGACACAGAAGACACTGAGGTATAAGGACCTCAAGACCAGTGACCTCAGGGATGCATGGATGTCTCTGATATGCTGGAGTTGGTTCCTGTGAGTTCCTAAGAGCTGACTGTCAACCTTTCAGGAATTTTTGCTAACTGGTTATTATGCGTAGATATTACTAAAAATTGCATTTTAAAACGTATAATTAAGTAAGTGATATGAAAGGCAAAGGGAATCCAACCTCAAATCTCTTTTAATTACTTGGCTATTTTGTTCATGCTCTGTGCTCGGAGGTTGTTGTAACGTAGTAATTCCTTCCTGAGACTTTTCCTGGGGAAATGTAAACAAATGTCTGCTCACCTTGAGCGGGGGAACTGATGATGGACCAGAGAAACGATTTCGTAGCAGTGCAATTTGGTAAAACAGTTTATTGGGGTGACTTACGAGTGAAGTGGCTTGTGACTTATGGGGTGAAGCATGGGTGAGGGGTTCTATACAGGGGCATGGATGTCTGACAGTCAGGGGCGTCACTGAAAAGCCAGCCCCACCTTGAACCTGGTCAGTGAAAACTGCAGTTCTGTGACCCTGCACAGCATTCAACAGCTTCCTAGGTCACAGTCTTTATTGCCCATGTAGCCTTAGAAAGAAGGGGCCTTGTGAACTTGATACATTTCACGGATTTACTGACACTTGTGGGTTGTTTGCATCCTGACACTTATGAGTTGTTCAAATCCTGAGTCTACGATTGAATACTAGAGTTCAAAAAAAAAAAAACTATTACATAACACATATTCATGCAGTAAAAACACAATGTGACAATGCATATGGACACCACCCGTTTGGGGACTAATAAGTCCTGGAATGTGGCAAATAGTATCGTTGCTTTTACTTTCTGCTAACAAATTAACGATTAAATACTTGCCAGGGTCATTGGCTGAGTTGTTTACAATAAATGCAGACAGGGCACCTTCTGTACTCTAGAACCATGGCTCTAACAATGCTGCTGTCCTGGCCACAGTTGGGAAATTGTAGATTGGGGAGGTGGCCTATGGATTCAGGAAGGAAGCCTTCACACCCCCTTCATTCCTGACCCACCCCAGCAAAGATGATTCTTTGCATCTTGTCTCTCCTCTGGCTTGACTAAGGTCTAATTCCACACATTTAAAAGGGAGGAAGAAAAATAACATCACATCTGGACCTTCAGATGTAATGGAGTCTGGGAAAGGCATTAAATTAGTTATCTCGTTGCTGGAACAAAACACCCGAACAGAGAAGCAACTTGAGAAAGAAGGGTTTGCTTTGTTTTCGGTCTGGTAGTTATACTCTATCATAGAAGTGAAGTTATGGAGCTGGAAATGGCTGCTCACATTGTGTCCACTGTCAGGAAGCAAAAGACAGGCCAAGTATTCTTATGCTCCCCTCACTTTCTCCTTCTTATGCAGTCTGGGATTCCTGCCCACCTAACAGAAATGCCCAAGTTTAGGGCTGGTGTTCTCACCTCAATTAACCTAATCTAGATTATCCCTCAGAGCCATGCCCAGAAATTTGTTTCCATAGTGATTCTAAATCCTGTCAAGTTGGCAGTCAGGATTAAGCATCACAGATGGGTTTTAGATTTACAATACATGCTGGGAGAAATTTGGGGACCAGCAACAGTAGGCACCTTCCTGGGGAGCTAGAGAATAGTGACTATATTATTACAGGCCTTTTGCTTTCCCATCCTGGAGCCTAATACAAGGCCAAGTATATAGTGGGAATTGCGTATCAGAAGAAATACTGAATCTGGAAAGAGAAATTATGTTTTCTTTAGTTTTGTCAAGCATTGAATTCTCCATGAGATTTAGGTTCAAGAAAAAATCATGTGGCCCGAAATGAATGCTTCTTCTTGCCTGTTCTTGCCCTCCCTTCCCGCTTCTTCTTGTAGCCTGTCCTTTTCCCTCTATGTCTCTCTGTGTCTACCCTGGCAAACCCTCCCCATGGGCTCAGCTTCTACCATCAGCAAACAGCTTTTTCCCAAGGCCCCACCTAAGCGCTCATCCTCAGTCCACCGTGCAAGCCCGTGCAATGTGGGCTTTGCCTCTTCCAATGACTCACCTCCTCCGAGGCAATCCCTCAGTGCTGTGGGATTCTCAGTTCTGCAGGAGCAAATCATCAGAGCTCAGATCTGGTGTTAATGGGCAATGTGCTGCAGGAAATGGCTTTCCCCTTTCGGGAGGGCCAAGCTTCTGTCCTTGGGAACCTCCACTGGGAAGCTGGGAACTCTCTGCTAGGAGGACTTGTATATTTCCTGTTCAGTGCTCTCCAGGGCACTGCAGGCTGAAGGAGTTCACGTGCCCTTTTCAAAACATGAAATATATGGCTAATTTGCAACATCACTGGGTCCCACTTCCCCTCACACTTCAGTAGGGCTTTTTCATGATGTGTTCTGCAGGAAGAGACCTTGGGATTGGGCTGCTAGCTCTGTTATGTCAAGGTGAGGGTCTGGCTTTTTCTTTCTTAGTTGTTCGGGTTAAGGAAGCTCTAAGTGATTGCAGTTCTAAACAGATACTCTTTGGTGAGTACTGAGTACCAGTCCTGCTGGCTATTGAGACAGGGACACAGCCTCTTCATGGAATTGCATTATGTCGGAGCAAAGTCTATGGATTTCCAGATGAGGCGGGCTCCTTCGCTGACTTGGAGACACCTGTGCTACTCTTCCATACCAAACTGCCTATTCTGCCCCCATCCTGACTGAAAGAATGAGACTTATGTACCTGACGAGTTGTTCTGCTTGAGGAAGGGAAGGCACATAGTCCACCCCCCATACCGTTTAAGCTGATTAGGCAGGATTTCCTAGGACATTATTTTCCTTTCCAAGCTGGAGAAAGAATAACAAAGGGCAGGCAAGCATCCCTCTAAAGACCCAAGACACACACACACACACACACACACACATGCATATGTATATATGCACACACACGGAGTCTTCTGACATCTCCAAGTTCTTGAAATCGAATTATGTACTCAATGCTGTGTCCTGTTTTCAAAGTTGTGCTTTGCTAAGTCATTTTGAGTTAGTCTCACAGTTCAGAGTGTGGGGTCAGGTTCTGACCTCTGAGAGTTAGGCATAGGACTGCTGCGACTTACTTGCGTGCTTGATTTGACATGCTTACTCCTCCTTCTGCAATAGTAACACTTTTTGCATTGATGAGATACTTTGAATTATATAGCCATTTTCTTGGGATGCCAGACCCATTTCTAACACGCAGAAGAGTGAGTTTGGATCCCAGCATCCTTGTCGGTAGCTCACAACTTCCTGGAACTGTAGCTCTGACATCCTCTTCTAGACTCCGTGGGCACCTGCACACACTTGTGCACACTCCCACGTATATACACGATTAAAAATAAATCTCTTTTTAAATTGCCTTGTATACCACGAAGCAGATGGATCTCTTCTGATCTTGGCAGCCTGCAGTGCAGGTGCTATTTGTACAGTGAGAAAAACTTCTACCTAGAGCATTCGCAGCAGGGCTCTGTAGGGTTTGCCAAGACATTGCAGGCTGCTTTCTAGTGTCCTTGTTTGCTCTTTAGAATCTTTTGCATTCTTGATAATGATATCATCATTGTTACCAGCATCACCATCATGACCACCACACATCATCGTTATCATTTGTTGTCATAGCAACCATCACCATCGCCACCATCACTATCATTTTCTCTTCCTCCTCCTTTACGTCCTTCTCTATCTCATCCTCCTTCCCTTTCTCCCTCATCATTATTCATTAGTCCAACCTTCCAGTTTCTCTTTTATTTTTCCCTACTTTAGATAGTTTCTCTTTATTCCCTGTGCCTCAAACATTTTTTTAGTTCTAACCCCCGGATCTTAGCTCTATCTCCAGCTTCTTAAATGCCCCTAGAATGCCCCATGTACTCCTTTTTTAATTGAACTTTAACTTACACTCAAGGCCATCTTCAGCCCATATTCTCCAGAAATCCTCTTCCTATCTCCAGAGCTTCCTGAGCACCTAGCACACATGAGAACTTGAGCGTTCACCCATTTCACTTAGCATTCCTTCAAATCCACAGGGTTTGGCATATTGGGGAAACTGACGTTGCACCTGGGAGAAGGAGCTGGAGCTCCTGCAGCTGTGCCTGGCTGGATGCATGTGGAACTCCCCAGAAGGTCACCCAACGTTCAGAGCTGTGGTTCAGGAACTCAGATATAGGATCATCATCAGGGGACTGTTTGATAGTACCATGGCAAGGTTGGGGAAGCAAACGCTTCTGCGTGAAACCCAAATATGAATACGGTTTGCTGAGGTCCTGGGTGTGTATGGTGGGTCTGAGGGTAGTTTGTGAACTCCTAACTCCGTGGGGATTTCCAAGGATGAGTGGGTCTTGAAAATTTTATCTAAATAAGTGCTCCAGGGGTGTTTTCTCATCTGGTGCCTTTGAGAAAGCTGACTGAGCTCCAGACCCGCCCAATTAGTACTTAATTGTATCCCAGTTTATCTTCTTCTTCAGTTAGTTCCACACCAATTAAGCTCCTATGAGACCCATACAATACTGTTAAATTTTGAATGGCTCTGAGAGCTGGGGTAGGAGTGGCTGGTGACTGTAGTATAGAAAACTGGGTGCAGTGTGTGTGTGTGTGTGTGTGTGTGTGTGTGTGTGTGTGTGGAGAGGCATTTCTGGGATGTAAATGCTAGAACCTTCTTACAAAGCTAATACCCAGGATTCTCCCTTTCCTCTCAGCTCTATAAGACTGGAACCTTCTTGTTGCTTCAGGGCCACTTCAAAGCTCTCTTACTCCCTGAGCTCGCAGCATGCCCTTAGTGGTGTGTGAGCTCATGACCCTTTACTTCTTTTTTACGTGGAATTACCTAGGATTAGTGCGGCCCTAAAGGGTAAACTCTACAAAGTTCCTGGCCTGATACATTTGTTTTTTTTTTCTTTTCACCCTCTTAGGTAAGGGACACATTTTATCTACCCAGCATGAAAAACAGTAGCTTATATATAATACCGGTTCAATTCTCAGCAGCACTATTAAGAATTAAAATAATACCAGAGCTGGGGAGATTTCTCTGTGTTAAGAGCACTTGTTTCTCTTGCAGGGGTTTGGAGTGAGTTCCCAGAACCCTCATGGTGGTTCACAGTCATTCAGTTCCAGGAGACCTGACACTCTCTTCTGACCTCTGTGGGCACCAAGCACACATGGTGCACAAACACACGTGTGGGAAAAACAATATATACATAAAATAAATAATCTGAATTTTAAAAATAATTAAAGTAACATTGCAAAGAGTAGGAATAGATGTGTGTGTGTGTGTGTGTGTGTGTGTGTGTGTGTGAGAGAGAGAGAGAGAGAGAGAGAGAGAGAGAGAGAGAGAGAGAGATCCCACTCTGCCCAAAGGCATTCCTAATTCTTTTTTTATTGACCAGTATCCAACCTACTGGCTTAGACATTTGCTTTTCTAATATTTTTGTTTCATTGTTATTGTTTTCTGAACGAATACAGTTATTCACTTCTCAGAGTAAGTAACTAATTTTTTTTAATGCTATCCCGGACTTGGTCCAGATACTTCACTATTGAAAGTCTCTGAGTATTTGCTTCTTTGTCACTAAAAATAAAAATGAAAAAAAATTATTGTTTGTAACTCTAACCACCTCTGGAAAATATTTAGTACAGTACACACATGCAGAGAGCGCTCCATAAATTGCTAGCTGCACAATATAACGCAGACAATTTGAGACACAGACAGAAGACAGAGCATATATTTCATTCCTATCAAAGGAAAATCAAAACAAAACAAAACAAAGGAAATTATCAAAACCCAGTGTGGGTGGCATTGTGATGGAACTGGCGCACACATTTGGGGAGACTGTTTATCAGTGCACCCAAGAGTCATAAATATTTTTACATACCTTTACCACCAAATAGCAGTTCGAGGGATTGCTGCAAAAAGAATGGCTTTTAGAGCAGAGCAATTCAGATGGAGGCATCAGTGTAATTTACAGATCTGAAAAGAAGAAATAACTTCAACATAAACAGGAGTGGGTTTATGTAAATGATGCAGACATGTAATGGGATATCTCAGCAATTAAAAAGGCTAAAAACAAAACCAAGGCAAACATCAATGACAGGAAATGACAAGTATAATGCTAAAGACACTATTCCCTGTACCTCTGGGCTAAAATGATGCAGGCTTTACTTGCTGAGTAAGAGAAACAAGGAACAGAAAGATGTATGTTTGCTTTGTTATGCTGGTTTTAAATTTATCTTATACATGTAGGATCTCCCTATGTTTTAAATCCTTTTACTAGTTCTGTAAGGTAGCTTTTATTAGCGGCTTCTTAGATGAGGACACAGTAAGTATTTTATCAAATCACATGTGTGCAGAAGACAGTGAGCCTTAAGTGACTTTGGAACCTTTAAGAACTGGTGCCTGGTGGGATGTCTTTAGGTCGCTGGGATGTGCCTTTGCGGGAAACCGTGGGAGCCCAGCCTCATTTCTGTTCTTGCTTTGGGTCACTAACCATGATGGGAGTATTTTGATCTCCTATGCCCTCCCTCCACGACCCACTGCCTTGTCACAGGACTGGGACCTCCAAACAGTGGCATTTACTCACTTAGGAGTTTTGTTATAGTGATAGAAAGATGACTGACACACACCACTACAAAGAGAACAGATCGCGCCCCCTGTGAGCTCAGTCTCCCCACAGGACTGTGAGAACGCAGTTTCAAGGCCCTAGCTCTGGGATGCTTGTTGACAATTGACAGCTGACAGGCTGGAAGACGGACATTTAAGTCGCAAACAGTTTAGCACACAGTAAGTACTTACTGAAAGCACACGAAGAAGAAGGGACATACTGCATTTTGGCATTGAGATTGACCCTTCCGCTTGCCAACTGCAGCCTTCTGCTTCAGCAAGACAATATCTCTGTGGCAGCAGATTGATCTGCAAACCTGACCAGCAGTCCTGACTAGGGAGGCCTTCCCAAAGGGCAGGCTTTCTGTTAGAGAGCCCAGTGAGCATTGTCCTCATTGAAAGGATAGACCTTTTAGAAGCCGGAGAGTTCCAGCCATGGCTTGGTAATTGCCCAGCCCCCGACTAGCGCGTCCATTCTTGGCTTTCTCTATGCAATTCAGCCTCATGCTCATTTTTTATCTCCCTCAATGGAGCCTGACATATGACAGCCATCTATATTAGGATCTTAGGCAGCCATGGCTCTCCCAGCATTGTTACCCACACTGCCATGGCCTCAGTTCAGCCCCTCATCATTTCTTCTTTGGATAATTACGATGGTCACTAGCTAGTTTCTTAGCATCTTGGCTTACCCACCTCTATTCCATTCTCTGCAGCAGGCAGTTGGCCATTTCTACAGAACAAATTGAGCCATTTTACTTTTTGAAAACCCCACAGGCTCCCTATGGCTGCACAGCAGAATTTCTCAGGCTGACTTAACGAGCTTTCACGAGGTAGGCTGGAATGAGAGTCACAGTCTAATACAACTGGGGAAGCCTTGCTTAAGCACACGTAACCAAGTACTTCTGTCCATTGGACTACAGGACTTCTCAGAACCTTTAGCAAGCTGAAGCTCGTTGTCAACCTCCAAAGGGATACCGTAAAATCAACGACCACGTTTGCCTTCTCAGCAACTGTCTTTGGTTCTACTGAACCCTTTATAACAGTTGACGAGTCTCTAAGTTCTTTAGTTAGGTGCAGATGTTTCTTTGTTTTCTGAACCCCTGCCCATCTCCCCAGCTCAAATTCCTGTACTTCTTTCACTTTTTTGCTTTCTGATCACTCAGTACCTGTGTGCCTGTAGTTCTGGGATCTAAAAAGTTTACCCGCTCTGCTCTTCGGTAGCCTGCTTAATTTTTATTTGCCCTTGAAACTTCAATTTAGCCTTGGATTTTCTGGGAAATAGTTTCCAATCCTGATCTATCCAGCTCCACTAGGGTTGAAATATATATATATATATACCCACTCTTCAACATCTCATGGTTTTCTATTACAGTAACTTTCACTTAGTCTTTATATATATATATGTGTGTGTGTGTGTGTGTGTGTGTGTGTGTGTGTATAGATACAAGGCTCTCTATATAACCTTGAACCCAATTCCCCCTGTCTCAGTCTCCTAAATTCATGGATGGCACTGTGATCCACCACACTGGATGCTTCACAAAGCCAAATAACTGTCAGTCTTTCCATCCATTGTGTTTCTTCCTTTAGTTGGGGTTGGCCTTTGCTACTTAGTGACCAGTTACTTAGTCAATGCTCATTGACCAAATGAACACAGGTTGGATGGGCATTCCTTGTCTGAAATGCTATAGACCAGAAGTATTTTAGACTAGAGAGGGGTTTTCCTTGTATTTGAAAATACTGCACATGCATTATGACATTTTTGTCTGTATTTTCTGGAGGGGACCCAAATCTAAACATAAAATTCATCCATATTTTATTTAGACCTCAAAGCATAGCTTGAAGGTAAGTTCATATAATATTTAAGATAATTTGGTGCATGATTAAAAGTTCAGTGGTGTGGCATTCTTCACATGTGGCATCAGAGCAGTGTTCAAGAAATTTCAGTGTGGGGAACATTCTAGAATTCACATTTCTCAGATCATATATAGCTCTATCTATTTACGGATCCATTGTATGTATGTATGTATGTATGTATGTATGTATGTATCTATCTATCTATCTATCTATCTATCTATCTATCTATCTATCTATCATCTATTACCCATTAGGTGTTGTGATCAAAATAACCAACATAAACAACTTAATGCAAAACACTATTATTGCTCACAGTTTTAGATGGTTCAACTCTTAGTTGCTTGGTCCCATGGTCACAGGAGAGCCATCACAGCAATGGAAGTGTGAGACAAAGCTGCTTCTCATTTCATATAGACAGGAGGCAGAAAGAGGCCAGGAGTAAGGTACTCTTAAAGACCTGCTCCCAGGTCTTTCTTTTAGGGAGGATGCACACCTAAGTTCCTAAAAATCCCTAAAACATTATCAGAGGTTGAGAAAAAGTTCCCAATACCTGAGCCACTGTGGAGATAACTTTAAATGCAAACCCAACAGGAGATGCAACCTGAACTGGAAAAGAGGGAATTTTCCGAGAATGATTGACACAGTGGCATAGAACTGCCCGTGCAGTTCCATTGATAGGTGTCTATCCATTTATTTGTGATCAAATCATGTCTCCCTTTCTGACTGTTCCCCACAGCCGTTCCCTGCAAAGCCAGCTCCCGAGACCATGTCAATTTCCAGGAACAAAACTGTGCCAATTTGATTTATTCCCTGAGAATTTGGACTTCACAGTTGTCAGAAGGTCATTTTCAAGGAAATATGTAAACTCCTGCACTCCGGTGGTCTTTCTGTGTGAGAGCAGATGGGGCAGTGGAAGTTGCAGGGAGGGGAAGGGAGGAGAGCAAAGTCTAGGCACTGTTTGCGGGGCAGCGAAGATGACGGGATGCAGTGGCCTGTAATTTTAGCCTCTCTTAGGTTTCTCATCACAGCGTGGTTGAGGCCCCAGCTACCTTGTCTGCCTTTGAATTATGAGTCTATTGTTGTAATAAACTTTCTTTTTCCGGTTCAGCTTATTTGAAGGGGTTTTGCTGGGTGTTACCCATGCAGCCTTCGCCGAACAACATCTAGTTCTTTCTCCTTGGAAGGCTTGAAATGCAGAGAACCCTCTCAATATGCATCTCTGTCACAGCCACATTGTGAATATTAATGACAATGCTTAAGCAGGTCGATCGCACATTGAGAATATGAAATATGTGTGTCACTTAAAAACAAATGATTGTCAACATAGCGCCTGGGCTGAATTTGTCTCTCCCAGATTGTCACACCTGATGTGAGGGGAAGCTAAGGCAATGTGTTTACGCCAGACTTTATGGATCCCAAGGTCAAGACCAAAACATACGGCTTCAGGAAAGGTGCTTTCCCACTAATGATTTGTTATCATTAACTTGACTCGCGGGTGGATTTATAGAGAGAGAAATGTTAATAAAGGCCCTCCGAGCTCCACTGCTGCTTTGCTGGGTTGTCATTCCATTAAGCAAATTCAAGGCAACGTAATTGCTACAAGATTCTACATATCCGCAAATGAACTTGTGAATTTATTTGGGAAATGAATGGGTTTTAACTTGGCTTGTTGAATTAATTCTATCTTCCTTTTTTTCCAGACGATGTTCTGATGAGGGGTTTCTAATAGCTGCAGCAGTCATTCCAAACAGTTTACTCTTGAGATTACAGACAGATAAATTCCGACTCTGTCATGTAGCAGTGGCAGTACCATATCTGAGCCTTGGTTTCCTCATTCGTCCAATGGGCATAATAATACTTAGTTCGTATGGCTATTCGTGTATCTCAGGAGGAGCGTTTGGAGGTAGCATGCGGTGTTGAGGAGATAACTCAGTGAAGTGTGTACAGTGTGGACATGAGGTGGGGCTTGATTCTCAATCCACATAAAAATGTGTGGGCAGGGACTTACAACTGCAATCCCAATGCTGGCGAGGTTGAGACAGGAGGATCCCTCGGGCTGGATGGCCAGCAGTCTAGGGAAGCTGCTGAACTCCGGATGCAGTGACGAGGCTCTGTGAGAGAACAAAAAAGTGAAGAAGCAATTGAAGAAGACACCCAGAGTCAACTCTGTCTTGTACATGTCCTTATCACTATATACATATGTACTTGCACACACATGCTCCCATACCCATAGAAGAACTTGCAGACATACAATGAGGCTAGTGGGCAATAGTTAGCAAATATCATTTCATAGTTTTACACGTATGCAGGTGTGTATATATATGCCATGGGATGTGTGTGGAGTTCAGAGGACAATCTGTAGAATCAATTTGCTTTTTCTATCAAGTGAGTTTTAGAGATGGAACTCAGCTTGCCAGCCTTTACTTGCTGAAGAGACAAGAGTGCTCCGAGAATACTAGTTAGCGAGAGAGAAGCTATAAGCATGGTGCCTGGAATGGGAACATTGTCTCTCAGATGAGTGTCCATATGGTTTTCTTTTGAATATAGCTTTGGAATTCTTGGTATAACAACAAGGTGGTAGCAGGATTGGTTGTCGCCCAAAGTGAGATGAAGTCTTCCACGTCAGTCAGTGTTTCTGAGACAGGCCAAGTCCAGATGTGAATCTGGCCAGGCAGTGTGAGCACCTCAAAACCATGAGTTGACTGAATGATCTGGAGTTTGAGATATTTGAATATTTATATTTATGACTGTTTTAATCTAATTCCCTCTCTTAAAGTCTACAATGAATAGCAAACCTATGAAGGCAGCATGCACAGTAAAATGTTTGATAAAAACCTTTTGGCAAAATATTTCTTCTCATAGACTATATATTTTATTGGAGAAATAAGTGAGATAGTGAACATCTCAGGAAGTAAAATGCATAGCTTATTGTTTAGTGATAACTGATGCTGGTGAGAAAGACATATCAGACAAGGAGAACTTGAGATGTCATTACCTGTTGGGGATCATGGATGCCAAGTAGATTGGCTCAGGGCTGCAGAGCAGGCTCAGCAGCTAAGAGCACTTACTGCTTTCCTAGAGAACTTTTCCTTGGTTCCTAGTACCTGCAATGGGTAGCTCACAACCATTTGTAATATGAGATCCAATATCCCTAAGTTCCTTGCACACACACACACACACACACACACACACACACACACACACACACACAAATGATAAATATAAATTCTTTAAAGTAGAGGTGCTGGGAGATGATGCGTTGCAGAGGTAGTATTTGAATAGAGACCAGAAGGAAATGAAGTGTAGCAACTCAAAGAGACATGAGGACTGGGTGGGGAAAAGGTCCTAAGGTGGAAGAGGATAAAGAGTGTGAGGAACCAAGAGGAGGCTGAGGGGATGGCAGTGAACTCAGTGAGAGGCAGAGAGGCAGATGATGAGGGAAGGGCAGGCAGTAGCAGATGTGAAAGGTCTTTGGACCATTCAGTGTTGAAACTTTGGCTTTGACTCTATTGCGGTTTGGATAAGAAGTACCCTGCATAGATAGACTCCTGGGTGCAAACCACTTAGTCCCCAGCTGGTGCCATTACTTTGGAAGGGTATGGAACACTTAGGAGGTGGGATCTAGCTGGAGGGAGTACATTACTAGGGGTGGGTCTTTCGGGGTCTCTTATCCATGGTCCCTTCCTTTCACCTGTGCTTTCTGACCACCATAGTGTGGATTGTTATAAATCTATTATGTCTTTGAAATGGAGACATCTTTTTTTGTCAAGTACTATGGTCATAAGAAGGTAAAAATAACTAATTCACATCCTGAGTATAGGGCCAAAGCAGTAAAACTTCTCCACAGTGCTCACTGGTTCTTATCCTGCTTGGCAGTATCTTCTTGACTGACACCATGCCATGTTTGAGCTACTGGTCCCCAGGGATGTGACTAGTGAGACGGAAGTGGGGATGCTGAATCTTTCACTTCATTTCATTTGAATTAAGTTAAATTTAAAAATCATTTGCTTGATTCAGATATTGGAAAACTTTTATAACTGTATTTGGACCAACTTGAATGCATGGAGCTAGTTCTTCAAATGTCAGTTTATGAGACCTAAATATAGACCAGGTACTTCTGGTAAAAACTTAAGATCTAAATTGAAATATGGCATAATTAGAAAAGACACTGGATTGCAAAAGCAGAGGATGACAAAATTAAGGTTAAAAACAGCTCAATTGTATTTTTAGACTAATGTTGAAATAACTATATTTTGAATACATTTGGTTCAATAAAATAAAATAACATGGATTTCACCTGTTTCTTTTTGCTATTTTGAAATTTATATCTACTAGAAGATTTAAAATTAAATACATGATTCACATTCTATTTCTATCAGAGAGGGTTGACTTAGGGAAAACCTTCTACCTACTTGGCAAGCACATATTAACAGGCTACTTCATTCATTCATCACCAATGTGCAGGACACTTACAGGGGACAGAACACAGTGCACAGAAAAGAAAAATTCAAGACTTAGGCTGAAAGGAACAGAAAATTGTACCTCTATATTTAGGGTTTGAATAGAAAGTACCCTGCACTAGTTTCTGGGTACTGACTGCTTGGTCCCCAGCTTGTAGCACTACTTTAGAAGGGCACAGAAACCTTATGAGGTGGGCTCTAGCTCAGCAAACCACATGTATATGTTTATATACATATATGTATGGAAACAAGAATTGATAAATAAAGAGAATATGCATTTGAAAGCAACATATAATCAAAAACTAAAATAATAAGAAACCATAATGAGAGAATACAGCATATTAGAGAGGGGCCTTAGTGGGTGGTAGAGACAGGTTCTCTCTGAAGTTGGGGAGTTGCTATTGTCAGAAAGGTAATTATCAAATCTAACCACTGAAGTGTTCCATACCCCCCATCCCCAATGCTATAAAGATGATTGCCAATATCTCTGTTCTTCTGGGCAAGTCATTCAGCTATAAAGGACTCTCCTTGAGAGAAGAGGTTGAATCTTAGTCACAGGTGATGTGGAGTTCCCCTCTGTATTCTGTGAATATGTTTCACTACCATTGGTTAATAAAGAACCTGCTTTGACCTATGGCAGGGCAGAATATAGCCAGACTGGAAATCTGAACAGAGAGATAGAGAGTAGGCGGAGCCAAAGAGATGCCATGCAGTTGCCAAAGGAGTAACATATTGGCACTGGTAAGCGACAACCTAGTGGCAATACTCAGATTAATAGAAACGGGTTAATTTAAGATGTAAGAGCTAGCTAGGAATACGCCTGAGCCATTAGCCAAGTAGTTTCTGTGTGATTATTTGGGCCTGAGAAGCTGGGAAATGAAGCGCTATCTCCACTTACACACAGGTTCATGTGAGATTTCTGCTCTGGATCAGGTGCATAAGATCTTGGTAAGGATTTGAATGCTGGTCCTTTGAGAGACAGAAGCACTGAATAGGTGCTGGTTTCATCAAGTTTGATGTGAAGAAAAATTTCAAGGAGGTGAACAGGAACTGAACTGTTGTCAAGTGGAATGAATAATACATATGGGAGAATGGGAGTTAATGTCTGTGGGCAGAGACCTGGTGAAAGGGGAGGATACAGCAGGGGAAGAATGCCATGCTTAGAGGTGATGGGATGTATGAGCTCTGGGTAGGGGTACTCAGGGCGGGAAGCTTAGCACAAAGGTTTGAACTGGGAGCTGCCGACCAAGACTGACTATATACCATCAATGGGACTGGTTTTCTGAGTTCTGATCTACCGACTCAATGGTTTAAGAGATAAATGAGACCTAAATACAAATTAGGTATTCCTAATGGAAACTTGCCATTAGAAATGAGATCGCCTGTAATTATAAAAAGCCCCCTTCTCCAGAATCTGTAACTTATGAGAAAACAGATAGGGGAAAGGGCATCTCAATTATGCTTTTGATATTTACTATATGTTGAAATCATAATATTTTGGATGATTGGGTTAGTAGGAGATATTGGTATTAATTTTATCTGCATATCGTTTAGTTTTGGAGAAAATAGTTAGAAATTTGTAAATGACAAACATGTCCCCATTGTGTTTTCTTGGAGAGCATTGCTGCTTGCTGTCCTGATATCCTTGGGAACCCTACAGGGTCTACACAGTCCAGCCCAGGGGTCTTCTCTGAGGTAGTCTTTAGAAAGCTATTGTGCAGTACATTGCAAGTATATCTAAGGTGTTGGAAATGCACTAAATGCTCAACCATAGGTTCTTATGCCATTAAATCAAGTTTTCTCCTCAAAGGGGAAATGTAGTTCTGAGTTCATGTGTCCTTGGTTTCTTTCCATACAGAACCTTTATTTAATGTCCCATGTCCATTTTTCCATGAAGTAGAAACTCTAATTTTGAAAATCGTTATGTGTGATATCTGGTCTTCAGTCACGTGGCGTAGCTAAGGTTCAAACCTTGACCTTGGGAAAACAGTGATTATGTTGAATCCTTGACATGAACGTAGAAAGGGGCCCAGTTAACTCATGTAACATAGATGGAAATTGAGACTCGGAGAGAGTAGATCCAAGGTCATGTGATCAACTGCCTTTTTCTTCATCAATTTCCTTCCAGATGGAATCTCATGGGGTAAAGTTAGTCCTCATCCATCTGAGTTCAGACAGCAATGAACAACCCTTTTTCTAGATCATTACTGAGACAATAAAACCAAGATTTATTGAGCACTGACCTTGAACCAGGAAAAGAGTGTAAACCAGGCCAGTGTTTCCTTCATAATTCTTTCCCCTCACACACGCGCGCTCACACACACACACATGCACACACACACAGAGATTAGACTCCTTCCAGTCTCCAATGACCTCCTGGAGGCCACAGCTGCACATCTGGCTTTTTTCTCATGAGGAGGCCAGTGGCTACAGACGTCTGCAGCTGCACGTGAGCACAGGCCAGGCTGGGACGTGCCAGAGAGACTTGCATGACAGCGCTACACTTTGCCCTGCCAACCAGGTCTGATCTTCTCCAGGGCTTAGAGCAGAGAGAGAGCGGGGAGATAAGGTCTGCCCGAGAGACAGGACCTCCCACATGCTGTTTATAAGCACATCTGCTGACATCTGGTGCCTGTCCCCACACTGGTTTCCATCCTAGAAAGCCAAGTCACGTCACACACACACTTCGTTTTGATGTATTCCAGGCTGCTATGCAGAAATGTACAACGGAGCAGCTCAGCCTTGTTATAGGGGATGAAGGGAGGAGAGATACCCATGGATAGACCTGAAAAGGGTCCTAACAGTGATCAAGGATGCCCAGGAGCCCCAGCTAGGAGGGAAATGTACTTCAGGGCCCCTTGGCGAGGCTCTGAGTGACACAGGTTGGTGGCTGTGGATGAGGAAATGGAAGGACATTGGTTCGATAACACATAGGAGGCAGGACGGGCTGTCTGGACTCTTCTGTTAATTCTCGGTGGCTATGGCTTTGCTAACTGAGTGTTTCACATCCCTAAAAATTACATTCTTTATCTGAAAAGAAGCGCTCTCAAATGATAGCAGTGGTTGATGTCTGGGGGTCTGCATTCCATGAATGACTTTTTAATGCTAATTTCCATTTCTTTACATTAACATGTTCTTCACAAAGTTTACATTAATTCATAACAATGATATTCGAGCAAAAGGTTTTATTTTTTTTCCTCCAAAAAGATAAGGACTTCCACAGACCAGATTGCCAACCTGGAGCCAAGATGCCTGTTTCTAAATCAGCTGCAGACCTTACTATCCGACACTCCATCTTCCTTTATCCTCTATCCCCACATCTTCATCAGAAAACAAACAAGTAAATATGACAACCTGAAGATTTAATGTGATTTATTTCATTTGAATTATCAAAAAATAAAGCAATAAACCAGAAAGTAATAATGGGGAGAGAGGGAGCCCTCTGACTTTGGCTCTCTGGTACTTACTAACACCTCATAGATACTTGTCCAGTTTCTGGAACATCATCCTATCACCTTTATCTCACACTGTATGCCATTGCTGCAGCTTCTCCATGCCCAGCATGACCCCAAGTCCTCCACCTATGAATTCTGCTTTTCCTGGATTCTCACATATGTGACCGTGAGGGTTCTCAGTGCTTGGATGGGGATTCAAATCTCTGAACTCATCATTTTCTTCATCTGCTTTGTCCAGGGACATTAGGAGCAACCAAATCAATCTCATAACGTCTACTAGTTTTCCAGGGTTGTTTGAAAGGATCGCGTACATGGCCAGTTAGCTCCTTGCACTTAGAAATGGATGATTAGGAATATACAATGGTGATGATTTGTGTATCTGTATGGACTATAAGTGCTCTGTTTACTACTGAAAATGGTTCATCAATATCTTGAAATAGAATCATAGTAGAGAGTCAGTTCTGAAGCCAAAAGGGCCAATTCAGAGGACTCAATGCCCAACAGATAACATTGCACAATTATCTGTATCAATGGCAAAAACTGGCAAAGACGGGGGCTCCCTGTGGAAAGGAGGAAATGCTCTTCTGCATTGTTACTACTGATGTAAGCTGGTGTGGTCACATTTGAGAGCAATTTGGAGACCCTGAGATCTTATATTTTAAGCTTGTAGTTCTTCCTATAGATATATGGATCTAGAATAAGGAGACACATGCAAGAATGGAGATCACAGCATCATTTATGGTAGCAAAGTTGGTACCTATCTAAGTACCAAGAGGAAGGTACATGGAAGAAAATTGATGTGTGCTGTGCAATAAATCTCCCCCAAATACCACTTAATGGCAGGGAAGCAAGTTGCTGAGGATATATGTGGTATGATATAATTTATATGATAATTAAAATGTAGAAAATAGGACCATAAATCGTCTTTATGCTCATACTGTATTCATATTACCTTCAGGTGTGTTCATTTAACTGCTATATACAATTCCTTGAGTTTTAAATTTCAATAATTGTAAATTTTCAATCCTAGAATTTATTTCTATTTAGTTCAATTAAACACCTGCCTGTTTGTTTTCTTTGTCTTTGTTATTTTCCAAAGTGTTTTCAACTTCTTATTTTCCATTTCTTTCCTTATTGTATCTTTCATATATATGCACATATTTATTCTATTTTGGTCTTTTTAATGTCAAGAGACTTTAATGTGAAGAAGATCAACTATTTCTGCACTTTTCCTCAGGATTTCTTCCCAGTTTTCCTTCTTTCCCATTCATGACACTATTGAATTTTTGCTGTTTTTTTTCTTGGTTGTCACTTCTTAATTTCACAACTAGGGGTTTCACTAGATGTCCTTTTTCTTTTTTAGAGAAAGTTTTGCATTCTTGTCTTCAAGGTATTCAGAAGTAGTGCTAAACTCAGACACCATTTTTTCAGCTTTGGATTTTATGTGCCTCTGAGGTAGAGCACATTCAGACCCCATGTTGCACTCTGCAGGGAAATTAGTCATACTTCCCCAGAGAGACATGTTCCGTCAAGGGAGGACATTTTTAGTGATCCCCCATCTCCCTGCAGTCTAAAGCAAATGCTTTCCCACTGCCTTTGCTAGAAGTGGTTGTTTCCTGGTTCAGGCCCGCACTGAAGGAGCAGTGTTCAAGGTTCTCTACTTTCTGTGTAGGTATCCATCTTCTGTATGACCAAGGCCACCAGTTCTGATCTCTTCCTCCCCCACTCTATCCACGCTGCTTCTCTCCCTCCTCTGTCCCCATTCTTCCACCCCGTTCATGCCCTCTCTGTTTTTGTTTCCAGGTTTGCCTCCTCAACCTCCTCCTTCCCCATTCTTCCTCCACACCCTTCTCCCTTCCCTCTCCCTCTCCTCCTCTTCTTTCCCCATTCCTCCTTCTCACCTTCTTCCTTCTCCTGACCTCTTCTTCCTCCTCTTCTTTCCCCTCTCCTCCTTCTCACCCTCTTCCTTCCCTATTCATCCTCTTTCTACCCATTCCTCTTCCTCCCCCTCCTCCTTCCCCTCTTCCCCTCTTTCTCTTCCTTCCCTATTCCTCCTCCTCACCCTCCTCTTTCCCTCCTCCTTCTCCTCTTCTAACTCTTGCTTACACAGTCATTTTCTTTCTTCTTCATTGCAGGAGCATTCAAGGCCACCTGTGTGCCTGTATATCAGTGTGGTCACCTCTTGTTTCCTTATTTTATTTCACTTTTAGCCCCTATGACGTCCCCTCTTTTAAAAATGAGACTATTGATGGGATGAAGGGAGGTCTAGTTCTTTTTTTTTTTTTTTGTCCTAAATGCTTTGTGTGAACTGACCTTCCTAGAAAAGGCTACATCTGGGTGGAAGATTCTGCAAAGCAGATTGACTAATGAGAACTCTGAATGAGGGGAAGTTGGAATGCTATAGATTCAGAGGAAAAATGATCCCTAGTTTTAGTTTCCTTAGGAGTCATTGCGCATCCACCTTCTTTTTCTGGCCTAACAGCCTTTCAGCCACCAGGAAAGACTTTTGGAGCTCACTAGCTTAGCTAAGGACGTCATCAAGTAGCCCCTGAAACCTAGAGCAGAGCTCTTCCTGGCTTTGCTGTACCCACCTATGTGACGCTTCCACCAAAAATGCTCAAAAAAAACACCTTGATTTATGACTTGTCTTCATCTCTGACTGTAACAGTGTGTGGAACTGCTTCCACGCTGGACAATACTATTCGGGGAACAAATCCATGTTCCCAGGCCAGATTCATTTAGATCGGCTCAGAATAGATTCTCTTTCCCTTTGAGGTGGGAGCTGTCATTTGCACTGATGTTTGTAGTGGGACTTTTCATTATATCTATTGTCCAGATTGTCCGAAGCAGAAGTACACACGTATTCTGTACAGTGTGCATCTACTTGTGTGGACACACACACACACACATACAATTATTAAATTTCATATGCTTAAAGTATCTGGAGATAATGCAATGTTTATGATAGGACTTCTTTTTGACAAGCATAAAAATAAACGAGTTAAGGAGGGAGACATGGAGGTCTCAAAATTACCAAGAATACATTTAAAAAACAGTCTTAAGCAAATGTAGGAAATGATGCTAAGATGTCTTATGAAGCTGTGTGGTCGTGTGCCCTGGACCTACTATATTATTGTCAACATGGCCCACTGGAAATACTTAACAGGTGAAAAGGAAGGAGAGAAGAAAAGACAAAAGGAGAAACAAACCAAGACAGGTGGGGATGGGGAAGCAGAGGAAAATGCCCACGATGCTAGTAAAATCGGGACACCGGAAGTCTCAGAGGATCCCCTGCTGCCATCAGAGCCTGAGTGCTAGGCACCTTCTGCTACCATGGGCACTGGGAGCTCTGTGTTGACCCCAGCACTGTCACTGGACACCCAAGTCCTCATGCCGTCAGCCTCACCTCAGTGGTGTGCAGGTGCAACCGCTGGCAGAGTCCCAGTCACATCCTGCAACAGTGATACTTGGGAAATGATGTCAGACGTTTTCACTTTGTGTGTTAAGACTCCACAAATGCAGAGGGGACAGAGGTTCAAGTAACAGACAACCAAAATTTAAGCCCTAAAAACTGAATTGCCTATGACCATTGAACCTTTTCTACAAGATCCTGACCACTGGTCAGACACTAGGCAGGGGCCTTCAGACACAATAGCTCCTTCCTGCGGCTCTCTCTGCCCACCCTGCTTTGTGACAGAAGGTAATTCACTATTCACTCCCACTGCATGGGGGGCAAAAACATGGATTCACTGTGCCACAGGCAAGCCAGAGACAGTTCAAAGATTGAGTTCAGACCGCTTTCACTCTAGGTTCTTTTTTTCTGAGACTTTTTTTCCCAAACAAAACTAAAGAGAAACGTCCTCCATGCATATGCCCGCCTGTTTCTTAACTTTTCCCCTTCACCGGAAGTTCTGGTTTGTCCTTGTGCATGCTTTTTCAGGACGGTAAGGTTAAAGAATGGGTGATCTTTCTTCTTTGTTGTGCTATAGGCGATACGGTCCAATTAATTGGGATGTAGTGAGAGATCTCCCTGGATACCATAGCGAATAGAGACAATGTAATGTAAGAGAGTCATTTTCCCAAAGCCAGCTATAAAGATTTTCTTATTGTTTTTTAAATTGTTTCTGATATGGCGTCGGTGAGGGAAATTATCTATTTGAGGTTTTAGGAGCTTTTCAGATGGTTCTGCTTAAATATATAGCTTAACAGTTTACAAATGACATGGGCTAATGATCTGCTGTTTGTGATTATGCATGTGGGAAGGGGTGTGGCCAGCATGTGGATGCCCCTGGGCAGCCCTTGTAGGTTTTAGTGCTGCAGAAATAGCCTGTGTGTCAAGCCCTAAGCCTACGTCATACCGCTTTGGCTCACTGCATCTGCAAAACCCAGAAATGGGTCCCACATTCTCAAAATTAAAATTCAATAAGAAGCCTCCTTTTTTTCTCCTACTTTTATGTAGCAGACACAATACTCTGGTGACAAATACAGGTGAATTGAATTTCGTTTCTCTTCATAATAGTTGTATGCAGCAGCAAACGAATTTCTGATTCTTAGTGATCGGGGATAAAAATAAGTATAATGTCTGACCCTGAACTTGAAACTGTGTAACTACTGCCAAATGCCATTCTATTCTACCGTATATCTGTTTTCCTTTCCACATTTCCTTCTTATTTCTGCTAAATCTTCATTTACCTGCTAGCACCGTAGCTCGTTAGAGGGCTGCTCTGGAATGCACTGAAATGAGAGGAGGCATATTTCACTCATCAGTATTCTCCTCCGCCCCAGGCTCTTAAACACCCATTCAAAGCCTCTAGTGTTTCCCTCCAAACCCAAGCTGTAGGACATACATTGATACATCCCAGTTTTCATTCAGAAATCTGACACCTATGGATCTAGCCAAGAGAACTAGGATCTTGCCTACTTCATGAATTGTCTTCAGAACAATAGACTCGTGATTTTTTTTTAAAAAAATTGTCTGATTTGTTTGTTTGTTGTTTTTTACATCGCAATTAAAGTTTCCCCTCCTTCCCATCTTCCCAGTTCCTCTTTCGCCCTGGCCCCCCATCCATTTCTCCTTCACTGCTTTTCTTCAGATATAGGCGGGCCTTCTATAAATATCAGCCTGGCAAGGTATATCAAGTTACAGTGAGACGTGCACCTCTTCCTCTATTAAGGCTGGATGAAGTAATCTGGTATGAGAAATAAATCCCAAAAGAAGGCAGCAGACTCAGAGTCAGCTCCTGCTCTCACTGTTAGGAGTCTCGCACAAAGACCTGTTGTAGGATTTCCCTCTGTATGCTGTGAAGACCTTTGATTAATAAAGAAGCTACTTTGGGCCCATTACAGTGCAGAATAAGGCAACGAGGGAATTCCAAGCAGACAGAGGAGGAGGAGAGAGTAGGCAGAGTCAGTGAGACGCCATGTAGCCCCCAGAAGAGACAGAAACAAGCTGCCAGCTGGAACCTTTGCCAGTAAACCACGAGCCTTGTGGTAAAATGTAAAATAATAGAAATGGGCTAATTTAAGATATAAGAGCTAGCAATATGCTTAAGTGACTGGCCAAGCAGTGTTTTAATTAATATAGTTTCTGAGTGATTATTTCAGGTCTGGGCAGCAGGGAGATGAATGAGCTGCCTCCGCCACCAGTATGGCACATCAACGTTTGGGGCAGATGCCCGCCACCCACTTCAGGTCTGGAAGCTTATGTGCCCACTTGGGGTTGGGAGAAAAGTAGCTGAGACCATGCCCATGGCTCAGCACTCCCTGCCAGTGGATCAGGTCTGCTTGGCAGAAGAGCATGGCAAATTCCCATTGCATACACAGAGATATTTCCAGGCTGTGCACTGCACTGTATGAAAGATTTAGGTTTTACTAAGATAAAAAGGGTTATGTGCTGGATGATGCTACCCAGAGTTAGGTGGTGAGCGAGGCAGTCTCAGAGTAACGTTCCCAGTAATGGTACCTCTGCCATACTGACAGACAGAGAAGGCTGAACCAGCATCCAGGGCTAAACAGCTGTGGGACCTGGTGGGAGGACAGAAACCAGAAAGGACAGAAACCCCCGACAACACCTCATGGTGTTACATAGAGTTGCATTTATTTATTCTGTGTGCATGTTTGTGTCCATGTGTGCCAAGGCGTCTATGTGAAGGCAAGAAGAACATCTTGTAAAAGTCAGTTTCTCTTGCTTTGCCAGGCTGCAGGATCGAACTCAGTCCTCATCATTAGTTCCTTTATCTGCTAACATTTCATTGGCCTCAGAAACAGAGTCTTGGTAAAGATGATGGAGTGGATGAGACAGGGAGACGGAGAAGATGGCTTAGTGTGGGGCGGGTTAAGAGAGCAAATCAAAGGTGAGATTTGGGAATGTGGAACTAGACGGTAGCACTTGATGAGTACCCCTCACCTCAGTCCCCCAAAATAGAATGGGTCTGGAAAGAAATGAATATTGGGCTAGCGTTGGCATCATTATTGTTAGGTCAACCATACAAGATGTTTGCTGGTGTCTAGCTGAACTGACAGTCACCTACCCTCCGCTGTCTTCACCTCTGTGATTTCGAAGCTTTCATTTGTCTTTTGTAACCACTGCTCAGTTCTGAGTCAGAGGGCAACATCATATAAATGAACTCATCAAATTGATACACATTTTGGCATCTCACTTTGTCTCCACCAAAATCAGTGGTTCTCAACCTTCCTAATGCTATGACCCTTTAATAAGTGCCCATGTTGCATTGACCTGACCCCTGACTATAAAATTATTTTTGTTGTTACTTTATTACTGCAATTTTGCTACTGTTATGAATCACAATGTAAATATCTAATATACATGAAGGTCTTAGGTGACCCCTGTAAAAGGGTCATTCAGCCCCCAAAGGGGTTGTGACCACAAGTTGAGAACCACTGACCTAAATGCTTAAAAGTTATAAATAAAGCAGGTCCGTTTTCTTTGTCTCAGCCTGGAATTATCCTAAACATCACAGGTACCCTGCATTCCTAAGGGCTTTGATTTTTCTCAGGTTTCCATGCGTGTGCTCACTCTTCTGCCCACAGATTGGAATATACAGGATTCATTAACAGTCACTTATTTTTAAAAAAATCTCTTACACACTCAGAAGCAGAGTCAGGCAGACTTCTATGAGCTCAAAGACAGTGAGTTCCAGGCCAACCAAGGCTACATAAGACCCTGTCTCATAAATGAAACCGAACAAATATCTTATGTTGCAAGTCCAGCAAATGAAGCAAGGGACCATGAGGATGACTTATTGTCCTCTAGCTGGTCAAATCAACAGAGAGTAGTTTTCGTAAGCTGTAGTCATTTTAATACAGAGAGATGGGATTGGCAGCTTGTACCCAGTCTTGTTACTGAGTAGGGAAATCGGCAGACGGCTCAGTTGAGATGTCACATGGGCCTGCAGGGGTAGAACTTGTGTATGAGAAGATTAGCAATGGACAAGGAGATGTCAAGCCAGGACGAGGGTGCAGGTGGAATGGAGAACTTCCTTTGACCCGCAGAACACAGGTCTATGAACAGACTGGCCTAAAGTTAGGTCAGTGGTATGTATAGGAAATAGCCAAGGGGACTGATAGATGTTTAGAAGGAAAAGAAACTGGATATTTAACATTTTTTTTAAATTTTATTTTACATTTCAACCACAATTCTCCCCCCACCCCTACTCTAACTCCCCTCACCTCCCCCACAGCCCACCTCCCATCCACTCCTCCCAACAGGTAAGGACTGCCACAGAGAGTCAACAAAGTCTGGTACATCAAGATGGAGCAGGATCAAGCCCCTCCCCACTGCATTGAGGCTGAGCATGGCATTCTACCATAGGGAATGGGCTTCAACAAGCTTGTTCATGTACCAGGGATAGATCCTGGTCCTACTGCCAGGGGCCTCTCAGATAGTCCAAGCTTCACCACTGTCTCCCACCTATGAAGGGCCTAATTTTGTCCCTTGGAGGCTCCACAGCTGTTGGTCTAAGTTCGTTTTTTTTTTACAAGCTAGTTTCAGCTGTCTCTGTAGATTTCTCCATCATGATCTTGACCTCCCTTGCTCATATATTTCCTCTTCCTTCTCTTCGATTTTATTCCCAGAGCTCAGCCTGGTGCTTGGTTGGGGATCTCTGCATCTGGTTCCGTCAGTTACTGGATGAAGGCTCTATGATGAGAGTTGGGGTATTCACCAATCTGATTATAGGGGGAGGCCAGTTCAGGTACCATTTCCACTATTGCTAGGAGTCTTAGCTGGGGTCATCCTTGTGAATTCTTGGAATTTTTCCCTAGCACCAGGCTTCTCTGTAACCCCATAGCATCTCTCTCTCTCTATCAAGATCTCTCTTTTTTTCTCTTTCATTGCTCTCCCACTCTATCTCTCTCCCCCTGACCATGCTGTTTCCTCATGTTCTTGGAAAGAGAGAGCCAGAGCACCCTGGAGTAGAGAGAATTAGCATGAAGCTGTGTGCCAGGAACTATAGGGTCCGAAATTTTATGTCATTTGATCAGAGAACTCTCATCAATGTAAGGATACCAAGGCATTAGCAGCTTGTGGGCACATTTGCACGGGTAAGACTCAGGATTTGAACTTCATAAAAATGGTGGTCCCTCCACTGCTTTCTCTGGAATTCTTGCCTTGCCTCTAAACCAAAGAACTTGTCAGGCTGACAGAATCCGGTCATGTATACTTAAAAGCACAGGCAGAAGTTGCCGACTTGAGGCAGGCCTGTGACTATAGCAAGAGCCTGTGTCATGAACAAGAACAAAACAAAACAACAAATCAAGCCTGAAAGTCAAATACAGGGTTCTTACTAACTTGGACTCAGTGCCCCAAATTCAAACCTTCTACTAGAGCACCCTGGCTTTTCCTGACATGGCTCCTCTCTGCTCCAGCCTTTTCTCACACATTGGAGGATTTTTCTTCCAATTCTGTATACTTATTCCATGCAGTTCTCCCAGATCCTTCTACGCAACTGGTCCTCTGTTCTACCACTAAGCAATTCCCATTGCTCATTATGATCCTTTCTGGCCGATACTACCTTGTGTCAAGAAGCCTGTCTCTCATTGTCAAACTGCCAGTGGCCAAGAGACTGAAGAAATGATGCTTTTATACCCCGCTTAGAAGTGACAGGTGTCCTAGCAGGTGTCCTTTTAGGAGTTATCACTTATTCAAGGTCAGTCCAGGGGCACCTGTGACTCTGGCTTTAGTAGGAACCCTTGTTCAACAGGAAAGGGAGTACAGCTAAACCTGAAGTGGTAACCATGGAGAATCTATGCGATTACTGTCCTTAAGTCCCTCTGTCACTTACTGAGATGACAATGCTTGGGCAGTTGTAGTCGAGTAATTGAGAAGTCAGCCATTGGCCTGTCTTTACTTATGCTTGCATGACCTGGGAATTTGGCTTCTGTGACTGTGTCAGCAGAGGGAGCCAGCCAAAAGAGACTGGAAGCATCCAATGAAATCCCAATTAGGCTCTGGCCTCAGTTCCAGAACCTTCCCTTAAAAGGTTTGGTAAATGGAGACAGAACAGCCCAACCACCTGTCTCCATAAAAACACAGTCTCATGCCAACCTTGCATTTATTCCCATTTTCATGTCATTTGTGCCCCACACCTGCTCCATGCCAGATTTCCTGGAGGTGTGTGCCTTTCTCTCCCCGAGTCCACGTGATACACCAGTGAGTTCTTGAGTCTCTTGGGCCACCACAGCACCTGCTGGAAGACTTGAAACCTGACTTCATATCTGCTCTTTGTAGATAAAAGGGAACGTGTGTCATTGAGATTCCACAAAGCATGAATACAGGGAGAGATTTTTAACAACAGACAGGATGTTGTATGACCACATCCTGTATATTGAAGCATTCCATCTTGGTGGGAAGACAGGAGCCCAGGAGACTCCAGAAGTTTGTGAATCTTAGAAGACTCCCAAGGTCCCTTCCTAAAGTTATAGAAGCAACAGATGATCACCAAGAGAGTGGAAAGCCTGTCCTGAAGCTGCCTTTGAGTTGCAGAAAACTTGAGTGACAGTATTTTTGAGTTGTCACCCATTCTGGTTGGGCTTTTTGATGATGCAGCTGCCTCTGACTGACCTCCTGTAAGTATCCACAATAAACTTAGTAGCTCACCACATTTTATTTGGTTGAAATTGTTTTTTTGGTCTGTCATCAGTACCTCCTATGGGGGGTTAACAGATGTTTGCTTACATCTTCCATGAAAAGTCATACAACATAGGCAAAAATTCAGTCAGGTGTCCACTATGCCTATGAATACTGAACCTCTGCTTTTTATAAGAGTCCTTTTATCAGCCAAGCTAGACCTATAGCCTGGATCCTTTACATAAACATCTCCTTCTTCCACCTCCATCTTGCATCCTAGCAACCACTCTTAAATACTGATGTACTTTGTCCATTTGTAGAGCAAGAAGGATGCAAAAAAAAAATACCCAGAAAAAAAAATTCCTAAATCACATGGTTAGTAAATGCCACAACTGATCCTCAATCAGATGCCAACTCTGGCCTCTAAAATAAAACAGGGCTCTTGACCATTTAGGAGACCAGAATTCCCTTCTTCTTTGTTTCCTTTCCAATTTCGTGACCTTATATGAGTGCCTTTACTCAAGCCTCAAGTCTAACATTCCCTAAACAGATGCCCATGAGTACCCCACCCACTCCCTAACACCCTGGCTAACAGAGTGCCTCACAGTCTGGATAGACTTCTGGGGACATCAGGATGAAGGAAAGTATGGATCATGGACTCAGAAGGCCAGAGGGAGGCAGGTAGAGAGAATTTCTATGAAAAAGATGTGCATTGTTGCAAGGAGCACAAATGTGTGTGTGGGTCTTATATTCCTTAAGGTTTAGTGAAATCATCCAAGAAGAGGAAGGGCTGAAAGGTCTGGATGCTCAGGGTGGTGCCCTTCCCACAGATCTCAGTACAGCTTCCCTGCTGACTCTACGGGTTTTATCTTTACGGGGTTGATTTCTCATTCTTCTAGGTTTTGCCGAAACTCTGTAGGGGAGACGGGAGTGCCTTCTTCCTCTTCTAAGAAGCTGGCAGGAGTAGGGATTTGTTTTCTCTACTCATCATGACTGTGCATGTGAGCAGGACCGGCAACGTGTCGCCCACCATGCACGGCTGCACAGCCAGCTGCTGGTGAATCCCAGGTCTCCAGCTGGCTCCGAGCAGGCTGCAGCACAGAAATGGTAGTGGAGCCTCCTGGGCTTGCTCTTCTGGAAAGTCCTCTCATTCCCCCACCAAAGATGTCCACTGGGGCAACCACCTAACTTCCCATTGGTCTGTGAGTTGGAGGAAAGTTCCACTGGTTGGAAGGCTGCCTCCAAAGGACCTCTATGGGTCTTCTCTGCCTCTGGTTGTTAATGCATGCTGCTTTGAGAGAAGGGTTTTCCTGCTTCGTCGATGTTCAATATTTAGGAAAAGGGGTATCTTATTTCTCTTGCTAAGTGTGAATCGGAGCAATCCATCCTTGGTGTGATCAAAATGCAAGGTTTATATCAGAGGTTGGGCAGAGAGGAACACATTTTCTCACCAGACACCTTTCCTTTGAAAGTGATAAGCTGATGTTGCCCCAAAGCCTTTCCTGGGATTTAGGCAACATGCTGAGATTGACAGCATGGACCCTTTTTGGTTTGGAGCCAGAAGATCAGGGTTTGGCCCGGAGCTTAAATGATGATTAGCTTTGATATGTGACTGTGAGTGTAGTGTTTCTATGGGTGTATATAGAGCCAACCATGCCTACAGCACAGGGCATCACTCACATGTCCATAAGCATCATCTCAAGGAAGGCTCCATTGCATTTATCCTCTCAGAAGAGGATAAATGCTCTATAAATTAGGACAAAATATACATTATATGTGTAGTTACATAATATGCACATAAAAATGAATGTTTTTAACAACTTAAAGAAAGATTTTAACATTCAGTGGTTTTAAGCATAGCTATCCTGTTATGTAACCATCACCATCATGGATTTCCAAACCATTTTGTCTTCCCAAATAAAAATCTACACCCACTGAAGGTTAACTCTCCATAGTCTAGTAACTATTGTTCTCTTTCCTGCCTCTCTGAATTCTGTTCTTGCATACACTCAAAGGAGTCACATGGCGTTTGTCCTTTTATATATGGCTTATTTTACTTCAGAGTTAATTCACATTGTAGCATGCCTAAGAAACTGCTTTTAGAAAAGCTGGTTAATACCTTCTTGTCTTCACAGACCCCATTTTGTTCATACAGCCCTCTGACAATGAACATTTGGGTTACTTCTCTGAACATAGATTTGCAAATACCCATTTGAATGCCTGCTTTCAATTCTTGAGACATATGTCCAGAACTAGGAATGGATCAGTGATAATTTTACCTTTAACCCTTGGGATGACTTTTCTTTTCTTGTAAGAGGTATCATCACAGTTATGAAGTATCTCATCATGCCCTGATTTGCATTTCCTTAATGATTAGTGAAGTTGAGAAACTCGCCATGTGCCTATTGACCTTGGCAGGTAGTCTCTGGAGAAATGTCCATTTGGCTTACCTCATTTAGCTCCATAAAGCAGAAAGTATATAACCCCTGCAGGGAAACTTCTACACATCACCATTTCCATTGGGCCAGCATTTTGACTCGCTGATTTATTAGTCACACTTTCCTTGCGTGTCTACACTATGTCAGACCATCAATAAAGTGCTAGAGACATTGGGATGGGGGGAAAGTGTGGTGTGTACACTCAAAGGTTGAGGGGACAGCAGGTAGAAAGGATAACGCACAACAAGATGGGCATGATTCCAGGGGGTGCAAAGGTGGGGCCATCTGATATTCCTGAAGGTTTGGAGAAATCATCCAAGGAAAAGATGCTAAGAGTAAGAAGCAAACAATGAGAAGGAACAAAAGTCAGGCATTCTAGGCAGGAGGACAGCATGTGGAAAAGTATGCTTATGGGACAACTACATTTGTTGTGGGGATCCAAGTTCATAAGAATCACTTCCTCCAGGTGGATACCCTTGAATCCAGATCTATGTCCTGGATCAAAGCTTCTCTGGGTACAGTATGGATTTGCTGATCAATGAGGCCATGTTCCATACCCAGATGTGCCTCCTCCAACAGGGCTGCTGCTGTTCAAAGTCACCTTAGTGTAGACTCTAAGTCCCAGGTGGGCTACAGGCTTATCTCAGAAAATGCTAGGAAAAGATTGAGGAACTATGTGCTTTGGTGAGCCTGATATTGAAAGCTGTACGATGGGGTCATAAACGTTCCCATGACAGCTGACATTACATTCAGCTTTGTTCTGAAGAGCAGCCCAGGCTGTGAAATGAACTCAGCGCAGACGTTGGACTATTTGTATTTTCCCTTGGAACCTTGACACTCGGGGACTACTGCTTCTGTCTACCTCATACTTCCAACACCTGGGATTCTAATGCCTTGGGAAGTTGAACGGAAGACAGGCTTCTGAGAGCACCCATACATTTACTGTAAAATGATAATTCAGGTCCTGCTGCTGTGCTGGTCAGGCTTTTTCTCTGGACGGGACAATTCATATTGCACCTCTACCTTCTTGGACTGTAATCTAAAACAGTTGTGCTTTTTTCATAGCATTAAATTTACTGTAAGTTGTCATAACGGCAATAAAAAAAGCATGGAGTTGGAGCTGGGAATCTCTAAATGACTCATCAGTTAGAAACATTTAAGGGATCCACCATTTTTGGAATGAAATATTTTATAAGAGAGCATCAATAGTTGTCACACTTCCCATGTAAGATGTCACTATGACAGGTTGAAACTCCTGGAGGCATTGTGCCTTTTTAAAATAAACATTTACTGATCAGTTACCAGTGTCCAGAAGTTGGCTCCACAATTTCACGAGCATCAACACATGATTTCACTCACATTGTGAGAGACATTGTTCTAATCTTACATGTGCCAATCAGCCTTCTGCCATGGTGGCACAATACCTGAGATGATCAATCTAGAAGGAGGAAGGGTTTCTTTTGTGTCACAGCTTCAGAATTTTAGTTCCTAGTTGTCTGTTCCCATGGAGTTGGGTCTGTGATGGAACAAAACTTCATGGTGAGAATATGAGCTGTAGCAAAGCTATTTGCCTCCAAGTAGTCAGAAAGTGCAGAGAGGAAGGTCCAAATTTCTAATATAACTTTTAAAGGCTTGTCCCTGTCACCCAACTGCCTTCCACTAGGCTACCTCCTAAAAGTTCTACCACCTCCCAAGCATCCAGAGGCTGTTAGGCGAGTCTTTAACAAATGGGACTTTGGGGGACATTTAAGATGGAAACTATCAATTTACACATGAAGAATAGTATCTTGTGCAAGAATACTCCTTGTCCTTGGACTGTTTATCCATCTGCCAGTCTCTAGTTTGCCCTTGTAAAGACACAACAATAAGACATGAGTTGCAAACCAGAAAACAGGTCTCTGTTGGGCTATGCAGTTGCCAGCACCTTGATTGTGGAATTCCTATTTTCTAAAACTGTGAAAAAGTAATTTTTATTGTTCCTATGTCACCTAGTAAATGACATTTTGTTATAGCCACCTAGTTACTAAAACAATGAGTCAGGGAGAGAGGTTGTTACGGACCACTTAGTGTGGTTGAAGTTATTGGTCACCCAGTTCCTTGTGGCTCTAGACCCAGGCTAACTACTGTGGGTCCAAGATAAAATACCAAATCTTTCTCTTTCCAGTTTGTTTGTTTGTCTATCTAAAATAAACACAATGATTCCCAAGACACAAGATTTGTGTAAAGGGATAAGATGAGTTAATTCATGGGTTAGTAGATATTTTTTTTTCTAGAAAAACTCAGGCAAGAAATACTTTAGACTATGAGGGGTTTTCAGCCTCAGTTTCAATTACTAAGCTCTGCTATTGTAGCTTTAAATTGGCCATAGACAATGAATAAATGAATAGCTAGCTGGCGTTTCCAGTAAAATCTTTTGAAGCAGCTGAAGTCCTTTGTTTGTGGACACCTGAATGAATGCCCATAGAGAACTTAACACATAACCCGGTTCAAGGCATAACACAGGAAAATAATATCTTTACTAGTAGTCCCTTGTGAAGAACTGAAAAGAGCCTCTGCCTGGCTGTGAAGGTGTCTATGAAAGTAGCAGCAGCCCAGGGGACCCTGAAAATCATACACCATTCTTCAACCATTGCGTGGCTCTGTGGAGACTGCTGTTGTCGTGAGGTTCCTAGGAAAATAGAAAAGACGTTTGAGGAACAGTACAAGCCAGGATATCCCCCCACCTCTATCTCCTGTGTGTGTGTGTGTTTATGTGTGTGTGTGTGTGTGTGTGTGTGTGTGTGTGTGTGTGAGAGAGAGAGAGAGAGAGAGAGAGAGAGAGAGAGAGAGAGAGAGAGAGAATGCATGCACCCGTGCATATGTTGGCCAGTTGGGCACATTGATATTCTTGCCCAGGAATATCCTTGCCAAGATGTGATGAACTAGCCATCATCATTGGTCCCTTAGATTCTTCACCTGTAACTGGCAGGGAAAGCCCGTCACCATTAGGAAGGTCCTAATAGAAAGCATTGCCTGGAGGTAATTACCATTTCTTCCAACAAAACATGACCAGGATTCTCCTTCTTGACTTCTCAAAGTCATTTGGGTAGAGGGAAGCATGAAGGGAATTGGGAAATCATCCTTATCATATAATTCCTTCTCTACCAATAGAATTTTCTTGGAGACCTTTTCCTTGACTGTCAGAAGTACCATTTGCCTCTTTCTGCTAAACTATAGGCTTTGGGATTCCATGTTTAGGACTCAGGAAAATCTTATCAGGCTCCTATATGATGACAAGATGGGGAGAAGATGAAGATGCTACTATCCCAGGTGACTGGTTAGGGGCCCTTTCTGAGGGTGACCAACTTTAGATCTAATTGGAAGGTCCTAGAAGAAGATAGAGACAAGAATTTCATGATGGTTATAGACACAATTCCAAAGAAATAAGTCTTGGAAGGAATACAATTATTCAGCAACCTTTTAGAGCTGGCCAGAGACCAATTCCTGAATGAATAAGTTTCCCAAAGAAAGAGAACCGAGTTTCTCAGTGAATCCAGAGCTCCCCAATCGTTTTTCATTGGGGTTTTCCATATGTTCATCCTGAAGCCGAAGAAGTGGAGGGTCAGGGTAGATTTTCCTGGCCCTGGGGCCTGTAAATCAAGGAACATTTCAGGTCAGGAGCCAGAGCTCCCATCTAGTCTGGTGCTGCAACACGACTTCTCATGCCTCAGCATCATGCTTGTGTCGTGTATTTGCACTTGGCTTCAGTCACAGTGGCATCTGTCTGCACAGCTTATAGCTGGATCCCCAGTCCTCAGACAGAGCCAGCACACAGAGGTTTGCTGTGAGTATTTGTCCTACGGATCATTAGTCTCAAAGGTAATTTCTCCTAACCTGTGTTACCAGTGGCTTCGATGGGTCTAGAGTGGGCCTATGCTTACCATGACCTGCGACAAAACAGCATCTGAAAGGGAAAGGGACAGAGCACCCAACGACAACTTGTAGACATTGTCTAAGGGCCATTCCTTCGGCTAGATTCTCTCATGAGCTGATGCTGAATGCAAGGGCTGTTTGGGATGTGAGCAGAGACACCCTGTTGAGAAAGGGGAAAATGAGATAAGGAAGGAGAGAAAGACAACAACACAGCTATGCATGAACAAGCATGCTCTGGGCGGAGTGTCTGTCCTGGACGGGGCGGGCTCTGAAAGACGTCACAAGAGTGATGTCTCAGTCTGTCTCACAGTGCTAGTACAGAATCCCATACTATAAATTATTCTACTGTTCATCATTATAAATTACTGGGCCCCGGTAATTTGTAAAGAAACTCATGTTGACTCATGTTCTAGAGTCTGAGAAGTCCGTAACCAACCAGCGGCAGCATCGATTAAGGGCTTTTTCTGATTTTAACTCATGGTGGAAAGCAGAAGGGCAAGTGGCCCATGTACAAAGGGGACAGGGATGGGGCAGCCTTGCCTTATAGCAGGCAACTCTCAGGTTAGTTGTTCAGTCATGCAAGAGCTGGAACTTATAAGAAGAAAAGGACATGAACACATCACAAAGACTTGCCCCCGCCATGAATCATTCCCACTAGATTCCATCTCCCTACACTGGCCCATTGAAGACCAGACTTTAGTGCAAGAGTTGGCGAGAAAAAACCACATTCAAACCCCAGTGGGTGAGGAGCAAGAGTATTGAGTGCTGCACTATGAAAAGCCCGACTCCAGAGCTGCTACCTCTTAGCCCAAAGACTTGCCTATCTTAGACTTGCCGGCCACGGTGCAGTATGAGTGGATACCAGCTGAGCCCCGTTAGTGTGTCTGGGAAAGCAACTGACCAAAGCGAGGCTCAAGGTGGCTGAGGACTTCCTGATAAGTAGAAGAGATGGGCTGGGTATTTTCTGGAAAGCAGCAACTAAGATTTGGGTATAGTTTTAGCTGGCTGCAGAGCCTGGGTCTTTCTGCTGGGACTTGTCTAAGTTCCTATCACTTCTGAGCAGGGGTGTGCGACAGAGGGTCTGGGAGGGAGAAGCCTCCTCTGTGGTTGGAGCAGCCTCTTGGCATATTTCTAGGATATTACTGCCCTAGCATATTCCATTACAATATTCCTCCTTCTGTTCAGAGCAGTTAGCTTTGCCTCATTATTATTTCATTGGGCTGAGCTTTAGTGAAACATGGCCTTTAATTTGTTTATTTAACATTCCTAGTCTGTACTTGCTGATAGAGTATAACTGATTAATTAATTAATTGTGGCTTGCCACGGCTCAGGCTGGATCATGGCACTATTTCAGACACTAATGGGATCTTAGGCAGAGGCGGAGGGGTGACAGAGGGGTATCAGAAGCCTGGGTTGGAACCTAAGGCAGGGCTGGGATCAGGCAAGACTTCCCAACTCTGTCCCAGCCAAGCTGCTAAGGTCAACTAGGCTGGCTGAGGCAGGTGGTAGGTCTGTAGCCACAGGCACTGGAAATCTAAAATTAATCTATTGATCAGTACCTGCTCAGTTGGGAACTGTGGGCTCCACAATGGTGTCAGCAGGGAAGCCACCTCATCAGGAATATTTCTGACTGTGTTTGCTCTGAGTATTGATTAAATTATTGGCCATTAATAATCAATCCAGACTTCTTTGTCTATGCCTAGGGATTGGTAGTACAAGTCTCCCTTATAAGGATGCTATCTAGGAGCCCTGGACCATTAATCATCTTATTAATAACATAAAAAGGTACTCACGACTTTGGAGATCAGGAGCTGTGTACCGTAAAAACAATAATAAACACCAAATTTACATATTTCTTAATTTATTACAATAAGCCATGATGTTGAAATAAGTATTTGTAGCAATCAGTGTAAGAGGTCTCCAGACCTTCGCACAACTGACACCATGTTAGAGGCATCATTCTGACCTTAAAACCCAGCATGTAGGCCTAACGTCTGTCAAACTGGAACAAAGACCCAATCCATCAGAGAACCAGTCCATAGTTCAAGGCAAGTCCCTAAATGCACTAACCTTGCTTTTTGTCTTCTGTAGTTCCGATTCTTGTTAAATGAAATGTGACTACTAGGATGTGTTGGTTTTGTGTGTGTGTGTGTGTGTGTGTGTGTGTGTGTGTGTGTGTGCGCGCGCGCGTGCGCGTGCATATGCATAAAAGACAAGAGCTAAAAAGCTTGAACCGAATGATTTGGGCAAGATCCCTGTGCTTTTCTTGACTGACATTAAAGGCTTTTGAGGGTTCTATTAATGTTTGTGTGGTGGTCTTTGGTAGGCTTGCTTTGCTATACTAGGACCCCATTTTATACCCCAGTTACATGTAAGCTCTGGGTTAGGATAAAATGACCACCACTTAACTTTGATTTCTATGTCCAGAAAAATGGAAATGACCATATATAGCTTCCATAATTCATTTTGACAAATAAGGAGCCCAAGCAGGTGTCTTTGGTAGAGAAGGCTGATGACAAGGGCAGGCAATGTGGCCACAGTGACCATTGCTATCACCAAAGTCATGGACATCCTTATCTCAGTGATGAGATACTATCCCTATTGGTGCCAACAGAGGGACTGAGTGCCTCTCCTTGACCATGCTGAATGGGTAAGTGGAGTCCTTTGAGAAAGCAGGTCTTGTGACCTGTGGAGTTCTACCTTGCTGTATGTCTTAAGAAGTGTTGAGTAAAACATGTCTCTTTCATAAAGTAGGAGTAAATAAACATAAACCAAGTTTTGAATGAAACAAGCAAGCAAATAAAAGGAAGAGTATTTTGGCTCACTCCAGACCAGAAGAAGGAAAAGATGCAAGGATGGAGGACAGAAAACTGAGCCCTGCCATGGTCATGGCCAGCTCTTCCATGCGGAATGCTTTTGCTCCACATGATGATTGGACTCTTGAACTTTGCCCTAGGATTGACCTGAGTCCCAGCTTACTACTCCCTGTGTTACCAGCCATGCTGCAGAAGAACGTGGGTTATGTGAGGGTCCATTTTCAGACAGGAGGCAGCGGCTTCTGGTGCACAGAGGAAGGAGGCACCTACTATGACCTGGGCACAGAAGAGGCCTCACTGGGCGGTGACATGAAGTGATCTTCAAGGACAAATTGAAATTTCATAGAAAACAGGAAGGGGAAGGCCATCTCTGAATGAGGGGATAATGAAGGCCGCCGTGTCTGAAGGAGATGGGCAGGGAGGGCGCCTGGGGTTCTGGGGCATCCTTCCCAGACTTGGGAGAAAGAGAAGGTCTTGTAAAACCATGTTTAGTGATCCTGTAATTACCTTCACCCTAGGAAAGAGGATAATGCCAAAATGAAAGCGATTTTTTTTTTCCAGGGCACAGATTCCTCCTTGGACTCAGCCCCAGAGACTCAGCATGTCCTGTCTGGCTAGGCCATTCCATTAAAGCCCAGGCCTGCAGCAGGGATGCTGACTTTTCCCAGTGGCCGAGCTTCTTAATGGGCACAGTGCCTGGCACAAGGTCATCCGGAAATAGATGTGTGCGGAAGAGCACATCGAATTAAGTGACTCTTGTTGCTTTCCAATTTTGGTTTTTTGCCTCTTTCGTTATGAAGGAGCCTTGAGCAAGAAATTCCATCCTTTAACTCTGAGATTTGCTGGCTGAAAAATGAAATTTGTAACACACAGGGTTGTGGGGAAGATCAAATGAAATGGGGATGTGCCCAGGACAGTCTCTGATGCGCAGTAGCTGCTAAGGCAAGTGTCCCAAGGTCAAGTGCATGCCGGGATGGACAGAGTGTTTCAGACAAGTGCTGGACTCCCAACACCACAGGCACCTTGTCTCCTGGGACTGCATGCGCGCAGCTTCTGAGGCTGCTCCCCTGAAGCTCTGGAAATACCTATCTTATCTGTTCCCAGTGTTTTTATTCCCCAAAATAGAGGCACAGATCTGTTTTCCAGAGAGTTCCACGGAAGCCCCTGTCCACCCTACAAGATCCTGGAAAGGAACAATGTTTATTTTCAGTGTGTTGGGCAGGAGTGGGGGTGGAAGTCAGCAGGGACTAACTATAATTATCTGTTTATTTCAGAGATGTGACCTGTGGATGTTTCTGTTCAAATACTAGTGTTTAGCAATGCTCAGCTGGGCATAAAACTTCCATCTGCTCTTTGGGCTGGTAGTGGACAAACCCTGAAGGGGACAGAGCCTCGCAGTATCACAAATGTGAATTGTTTGGTGTTACCTGGAGCAGTTCAACTGGTTGAAATATCAAGGATAGCACAAGTGCCAACAAATTTGTCTTTTGCTTTTTAATTGACAAGAAGGCAACATTTCTCTCCTTATCAGAAACTCGAGCAGGGATATAGGAGAACCTAAAATATTAATTTAGAAAATCATGGACATATTAAGGGTTAGATAGCTGATTTGCTTTGGGGTCTCCTACACCAAGAGAAAACGGTTAAAGAAGACCACTTGTAGAGTAGGGTCACCTCAACGTATCCAGTTGCCTATGAAGCAACAGCAAAGCTTTAGAGATTGTCCACAGTGGGAAAGGTTTTATGGCTTCAATAGGGGAAGAGGTGAATGAAGAAGTAAATGACAGCTATGATCGGAAGTTTCTTTACCCAAGTCAAGTGAGAGAGACTCATTGTGGACATAACAGAGATGCCAGTCTCTGTTGAAGGGGTGAGATGGACAATGGAGGAGCCCAGAAGTCTATGTGGTCTACTCAGGGTCGGGTGGAGGGAGGTTGCTTAACGAAGGCAGCAGAAATTTGAACAGAGAGAAAGAACTCAAGGCACAGGTAAGGTCATGAAGAGATTCTGACATAAGAAATGCTGGACCGAAGAGGGCCCTGCCATGGGGGCTGATGGGTAAACCATCAGCTGGTTAGATAATCCCAGATTCTACTTGCCCCTTTGTCACAAAATGGGCCACTGGGTGCTAGTCACCCTCCATCTCAGGACCTCAGCCTTTTTCTCTGCAATTTGTTCCTCATATCTGATTAACGGCATGAAATATAAAAACTGTACATGAAGTTTGGCTCAACCAACACGTTCCTCCCATTCTTCTTCTGAACTCTTTGAAAATGACTTCCCATGACCAAGTGGCATTGGGTATAAGGTTAGGAAACTCCCAGAATCTTAAAAACGTATCACTAGACGTGACCAGGTAGCATCATTCCTATTCTTCCCTCAAACTGCTGACTGCGCGTTCACATCAGAAGGATGGCAGTGTAACACAGTGTGACCGCAGCTGCACCCACTATGGCATGCCGGGAAGATGAGCCAAGTGGGCTCGTGTTCCTGTGATCTTGAATCACAGATCTGATATCCTGCCATGGAGTCAGGGGTGTGCTGCAGCTGCTCCTATCGCAAAAATGCTACTGTGAATGACAGGGAATCTTTTGCAGAAACGTATTGCGGTGAACAGATTGGTCCCTAGGACGTTCACACCGGAATCCTTGGAATCCATGATTATAAGAGCCCCATGTGGCAAAGGAGAATTACAATTGTGGATGGCACTCCCATATCACACTATGTCTGTTGATCAACTGCCCTTAAGAAAGACATTCTGTATTAACTGCGTGGCCCGGGGCTGAGAAAATGACTCAGTGGGCAAAGCCTTTTCTGTGCAAGCCTGACAACCTGAATTCAAAGGCCCAGAACCCACGTAGGATGCTCATGGCTCTGTAACTCTAGTATGTCTCTATGGAGAAATGGGAGATGGAGATAGGAGGGAACTGAGAGCCTGCTAGTCTGGTGGGCACACGAGTGGACAATGAAAGAGACTTTGGTTGAGACAGGGTAGAAAAGGAGAACTGATACTTCAGGTTGTATACACATGCACGCACGCACACACACACACACCACAATAATGACAATGATGGTTGTGATGTCTGAATGGTCTCAGAATAATCAGAGGGTCCCTAAAAGAACAGAAAACGGACATGGAAGGACAATACATTAGAAAGATTTGGTCTAATGGTGCTGGCTTTGAAGATGGAGGAAGGAGCTTAAACCAAGGAATGTGGGCACACTCTCTACAAGAAAGGGAAAAAGGCAGGGAAGAAATGATGTCAGGGTGTTCCAAAGCCCTGCTTCTCCTTAATTTTAGGCCAATGAAACCCATATTGGATTTCTAACCCACAGGACTGTGTGTATGATGACAAATGCATGCTGCTTAAAGTGGTCATGAATACGGTTGCTGCAGCAGCAACAGGAAACTGATGTACTTACCTACCCCCTCCAATGCCTCCAATTCTCCTTTAGCTCCAGTGGGCCCTCCCATTCACGCATTAATTCATCTGCTCATTCATTAACATCTACATGCATTTATTCATGTATCCTAGGCCTTAGGTTGCTAACGTGTAAATAGTAGAAAAAAAATGTTGATGGATTATTTTGAGGGTTAAACAGAAAACTAAAGGCTTAGCACATTGACAGGCAAAGTGTAAATGTTCCTGAGTGTTAATTGTCTCTATTTTTATTGTTCCTGTTGTTTAGTCAGCAAACATCACTGGCACCAGGCTTGTGCCTGCTGTGTCTGAGCTCAAGTCCTTGTTTCTAGGTAAGACAGTCAAGCTTTGAAGGGTACCATCCACGAAGCCTCACCTAATCACTTACATCTTTAATCTTACTGGCCATTGGCGTCTTTAAGGCAGGCTAGTAGATGTCGTTGGTTAGTCAAACTTCAGGTTGCCCAGGAATAAAACCAGAGGTTTCATTTTTTGAATTGGGAAGAAAGGAAGATGGGACATGGGTAGAATGTTGCCCACAATTGGTTAAAGCTTTCCAACCAAGGAAAGAAGTTGTGGGGAAAGGGAAAGATAATTTATGCTGCCCCATTTAATCACTCCACCACCTGACAAAGTCAGTAGTTTTATCTCCACTTTAGTGTGATGAAACAGAGACTGAGATCACACTGTTGATAGAGGAGAGGCAAAATGGAGCCCAGAACACTGAGTTGCAAATCTACATGTGTCAACCACTACTGCCTCTTGCTGGGGGGTCTAGCTACTGCTTCCTGCTGGGTGTTGAGAGCTGAGCCTGCATGCAAACCCAGCCTTTGGTAGACCTTTATGTCTCTTCCTCAGCTTTATGTAGCTGAGACCCAGGCAAAGGGGGATTATCCCTGGAGAGTCTACAAATATAAGCCAAGATCTGCCTCCTCTTGACTTCAATGATATTGAGAGTCATAAAGAATTGGTCGGAGAACAAAGTGGGGCCTTCACTATCATTTGAAAATAGCTGACTTACTAGCAAGCTCAGAAGTTGAGGCGACATCTCTAGCACATAGTTTGATTCTTCAGTGCCAGGGGTAACTGAGGACAGAATCTTGGTGTCTGTCTGGGCTCACACCATAAAGCACAGGCAAGCTCCACTTGCCTCTTCAGACCTCACTTCAGTAAGACTGTTTGGGGCCAGAGTGTATGAACTTAAACCCAAATGCTGCAGCTTCACCAGGGTATCTTTGCGTGTTAAAGAAACTCTAAAGAGCAGTTGCCTAAACCCAGGCTTGAGATATCTTACTGCTAAATAAGGCCAAGATTCTGGATTAGCTTTTCTAGTGGACCCGTGTCCCTGACCACAGGGAAGCCATGATGTGGTCCTGCAGAAGGTGCACTCCCTCCCCTCCCACCCATTTTACTCCATATGCATAACCTTCCAACACCTTCTCCAGCAAGGTCTTCTCCATGAGAAGGGCTAGAGTTTCTGTCATTTCCCCTGACTGGTCCCCTGCGTATTTATTTTTCATGGAATTGAAGGGGAATTGAAAGGGAAAAAAAAAAAGGAAAAAATAGAGTTGACTTGATTAAGTGTGTACTCTGAGGCAAGCAGCGGGCTTGTGCTAAGGGCTTTCCAATCATTATTTGATTACCACCTTAAAGCGAAGCCATTATATCAAATTTATAGATTAAAAACACCTTACGGCTGTGGAGATTATGTTGCCCCAGTATAGCCAGCTCCTAAGTCTACAGTCAGGATTTCGCCCAGATCTGTTGAACTGCCAGAGGAGTCTGTGTCATTCTCATTATCTCAACGAGAAACCTCCAATAATCCACATATTTGTCCTTATAAGACTTGGAAATTGGTTGTTTCTTATCATGCCTTGGAGGCAATACAAAAACCTACCATTCCTTTACAGCTATCAGATAAATATTAAATTGTGTTTGATTAAAATTTTGTTTGAAAAACCTTTGCCGTATTCCGACGCTGAGAACGAGAATTCCATGCACGCAGCATCGGATGCCTTCCCGTTAAATAAAGCACTCAATTAACCAGCACATTAAGGTCCTAAACATTTCAGATGAAACAGTTCTCCCTATAAAAATATAAGGGATACCATATGGAGAAGACTTCACAGAGCATTTCACAGAACACTTGGAGGCTGTGAGTCTCTATCCAGTAACAGAGGGAGACTGACTTCTAGACATCAGTTTATTCTTTCCTCCCCCACTCCCCTAATTTTCATTTTTCTGCTTGGAGAATGGGCAGAGTGGGGAGTGGGAGAGCCACATTATTCCTGGGTTTTCAGTTTCCTGGGGGTGAATGATGCCAGAGAAAAGGCACTGTGTGTCTCTGGACCATAGCAGGAGACACAGAGAAAAGCTGCATCATGTCTTTTCTTTAGCTTTCCCCGAGAAGGCTATTTGAGGGCCAGTTGCAAGCATTACAACCAATGGACTGGAGCCACTTTGGGGGAGTTATCATGAAAAGAATATTGTTCGAAACTTACATTACAGGATAAACAAGCCATGGCGACCGCAAGATGTGCTCTAGTCCACTGGCAACCTGACGCTGGTTTCCCTAAGAGATGATGATAAGACATGAGTTAATCTGTCTGTGACTTTAAAAAACCCTTTGATTGGGTCTATGACACCCACTGCAATTCTTGCCTTTCTCAGGATGTGAGAAACCAAGTATACAACACATTTCATTGCCTCAACACAATTCCTACAGGGTAATCATAATTTCATCAAGCTTAGAGATACAGCAGCCAAAGTTCTAAAAATTTTATGACTATATCTATATTATTTAAGCGGTAAGTGGTAGAACCAGTCTTTAAGTCCAGACAGATGCTTGTCTGGTTGAAGGTATGGCCTTAATGGGCTATGGTTCTGATGGGAAGTACAGCTGTGGATCATTGTTCAAAGCACTCTGCCCTGATATACAGGGAACTCGATAGATATCCTACTGAGGACCCCAGCCATCGTACCCTCAAGAGAAAGAAGCTGTTATTTGTATCATTCGGAGAAGAAGTTTCTGTTTAAAAAATGAGTGTTCTTCCCCCTTCAAACTTCAAGGGAAAGAGGATTGAGTGATTGAATGTAACAAAGTAAATCCCTCAGAAATATATGAACATTTCATACTGTGCTTCATTTCGGTTTCATGAGTTTCAAATAGCACTTCAAGTGATTAATGTTTTCTTCATTAACCATAACTAAGTCTGAGAAAAGCCTCTCTCTTTTTCTAACATGGTTTTGGAGGAGACTGAGGGTAGTTAGTTTATTGCTAAAAGTAACCCTTTGGCACCTGATGTGCTGGAAGCAGCTCAAATAGCAGAGAAAGTATGGGCCTTGCTGGCAGATTGACATGGGTTTGGTGGTTGGACCCATAACTTTCTGTACGACTTTAAAAAAACATGACCCCCTTCTGCATTACAATATTAGGGTATTCTTGTGACCCTCGAAACCTGGTTCTCTCCTCTATTGTTCATGGCCAGGAACTGTGTCTCTTGGTTTCATATGTGTTAAAACTGGATTTCCTTTAGGACTTACCTTCATCAACAGAATGTACCAGAACCTCTTAAAAAGTTTAAGTAATTTTCCAATAGAAATTGCTTATTATTCCTCCAAAGGGGCATGATGTCATTTTCAAGGGACATTTTCCTCATGACCCCACCTGGAGGAATGCTACTGGCAGCTAGTCAATGAAGGACAGGGATGCCCCTAAACGGTCCACGATGCAGAAGATGAGTAGCTCCCATCTCTCCATAATCATCCGTTCTCCTGTGTTCACAGTATTGAGATGAAGAACCTGTTCTAAATTCTGGAGCTCAGATCTGGTTCTCAGTCTCAAGCTGCCTTACTGGAGAGCTCGAGCAAGGGTACTCCACTGAGATGCCAGGGCCACACGGAGAAGAGACCCCGAGACTTCCTGGAGAGATCATAAGAAGGGCAGCTGTATTAGTTAGTTTGTTTTTCATTGCTATGTCTACCTGGCAAGAAGCAACTAAAGGAAGGAGAGGTTTGTTTAGTCCCACAGTTTCAGAGGAAATTGTTGTTCACCGTGGGAAAGGCACGGGGAAGGTGGCAGGTGGGCTGGGAATTCTCACATCCAAGCAGAACAGGAATTGGGAAGAGAATACGGGAGCCTAGCTGGCTCTCTCCTAGTTCTTGATTCCACTCAGCCTAGAACACTAGTCCAGAAGACGGTGCCACCTACATGCAAGGGCGGGTCTTCTCTTTTCCAGTCAACCCACTGTGTAAATGCCCAGACACACCCGAAGGTGGGCCTCACTAATGTCTTTGGTATTTCTTAACACATCCAACTTGAGCATCTACAGGAACTGTTAGCCCAGCCACCTCACATTTCAGATAAGCCCAGCCCTACAGGTGGCTCGCTAGCTGAATATAAGCAGAAAGGAATCATGGGTAAGAATGGTCAAAGAGCTACCCAGTTTAGCTTTCAAAAAAAGACGTTTACATTTTTTTTTTATTGCTGGCGTTTTTTTTTAATGGAATATCTTTTATTTATTTTTGACAATTTCATCCATGTAAACAATCTATCTTGGTTGCACTTCAACTCCCCATAAGAACCTGGACATGTTACTCCCTTTCTTTATGTCCTTTCCTTTGTTTTTGTAATCCACTGGGTCCATTTGCTGCCTTTTGGGATAGTAACTAACCTTATTGGCTTGACCTTATGTAACTCTTCCACAGGGAGGGAGCCCACAGCGGCACTGAATTCACGAGTGCACTGGCCACGCCATGTTCAGAAGACAGGATTCCACAGCGTTTCTTTCATCCTTAAGCTTATTATTGCTATTTTAAGGTACTGAGGTTTGGAACAGTTATAATAATTAGATTCAGAGAACCCACTAAAGACATTATAGTCACAATAAATAAAAGAGTCTTCGGCAGAGGACACACTGTTCTCGCCCTCGGGTCCCCTCTTTAGGTCTGGAGCTTTCAGCTCTCTGGCGGGAAAGCAGTTGACAGGTAATGGTGGTGTCTGAGAGCTCTCGGTGCAGTGTCTTGTGACAGTGTACTCTGGCTGACAAAAGCCACCTCATCTAAAACCACACTCTCTTCCCTTGAGTCGTTACATAATGGCTAGTCCATGTGGTCGGAAAGAGAGACTTCACCTCAAAACAGCACTACAAAGGATGCTCCTCTCCAGGTCCATTGTTGAGAGCAGCGGTGAAACACTTCCCATTGTTGGTCCCAGCATCCTGCGGCCCTTCCAGATCATGATCTGAAGAAAGGTGACCCAGTAAGTCCTTGGATAGGAACCTCTGATAAAGGACCTGGCTGGAAGCCCTTCTTCCTCCATCTTTTTCAACTTGCATTAAGATTTAAACTTAAGGTTTTTGCCTTAAGACCACAGTAGTTCAGTCCAAAGTGCCATGCTTGCTGGACGCCTTAAGCCTTGGTCCCGGCTTTATCACTGGTCTTTGGTCTGACCTTTGTCCAGTTACTCGTTGCTTTGACAATAAAGATGGAAACCGTAAGCCTTGCTCTGAACCCAAAGAGAGACATAGCCGGGTGGTGGTGGCGCACGCCTTTAATCCCAGCACTCGGGAGGCAGAGGCAGGCGGATCTATTGTGAGTTCGAGACCAGCCTGGTCTACAGAGCTAGTTCCAGGACAGGCTCCAAAGCCACAGAGAAACCCTGTCTCGAAAAAAAAAAAAAAACCAAAGAAAGACATAAAAGTTTGACTAACTCTAGAAAACTTATCAATAGCAAATAAATATGAGGAAACATTAATCTTCACCAGCAACGCACAAAGCATAAATTAAATCCACCTTAAGATACCATTTTACACTGACTAAATTAGCAGAACAAAGTAAAAATAAACTCAGATACACAGTACTGGTGGCATTGTGGTAAATACTGGTCCTTTTAATCTGATGATTTAAATGTAAAATTTTTAACACTAGAAGAAAGCAATATGGTTAACACCTGATGGAAGCTATAAATAAGCTACTGCCCTTTGGTCCGTTAATGGTATTATAAGAATCTATCTGAATAAATTCATTTCAGAGAAGACTTGAGATTTAAATTCAGATCTTGTGAATTTCACCAGCCTATGCATCATAGATGTAACATATTTACTTGTACAGTGATTAACAGGAGCCCAGGGCAGAGCTGGAAGGCAGAGCTAAGAATTGTGTAAGAAAAAAAGTGAGTGAAATTGTTGTCTCTCAAAGCTTTGCATTCTGACACATCAACCCAGTAACCAGGGAGGGAACCCTGCACCTGAACCCCAAGTCATGAAGATCAGACTGTGTGAGGCAAACCTATGCACCTGCATTTTAAGTGAATTCTCCAAGTGATTCTTTGCCTCCCAAACGTGGTCACTCTTGTCAAAATTCTTCCTGTTTGTCCCTAATGAGAGATGGAATTAGAAGACGGCATCTTTTCAAAATTTTCTGTGTCATTTTGTTATGTTTTTATAATTTTCAGGAGAAAAAAATGTGATCTTCCTCAAACACTCCAGATAAAAGTCATTTTAATTATGGGTATTGTAATAGATCCAGACTAAGGTGCATAGTTTTAACCTCCTCTCTGTGAGTAGGTTAAGTATGAAGAAAGGAATCCTGCCTTCAGAAAAGAACATTATTATCATGATTAATTTTCCTGATAGTAGATAGTTATGACATATTTAAGAATCTAAATGTTCCAAAGGTCCCTTGCTTCCACACACACAGAACTTCTGGCTCCTGCTTTGAGGCTGAGTGTGGTTGTAGGTTTGTTGTTGCTTTTCATGGAGGTGCTCTAACAACTGACTAAGGAATACCAATTCTCAAAAGCTTAAAGAAATTGTCCTCTTCCTCTGAAGAGAGGAACATCCAAATGGCCACTTTAGTAGACCTGGAAGCTAGGACCAAACATGGAATTTAACAGCTGGTGCCACCCCAAGCCTGTTCTTGGAGCTATGAGTATAAATGAGCTGGCTATAATAAAAAGTGATGTATGTCTTGGTCTCAGAAATGTGTTGCAATGACTAAGTGTCTGTCTGATAGCATAGGACATTTCCTGTTCTTTAAGGGAGACAAAATCTTGCCATTAGCGAAACATGTTTAACTGCAAATTCTGTGTCAGGATGATATTGGATGAGAAGACATTTTAAAGGTTAGCCCTTGACGCTAATTAGTGTTCACCAGATACTTAGCCCAATTACTGATGGCAAGGACTAATATAGCATTAGGGGGCAGGTACGTGTGTACATTTGTGTCCATACACACATACTACGAAAGAGTCTCAAAAAGACCAACAATTAGTTCAGTAGGCAATATTGTACAGCTGTAGGTGGCACACATTAATGTCGAGGGAGCAAATGACAGACACAGACTTCCTTTCTTGTCTTTGTCATGTCTGGAGAAGATGAAACAATATTTTATCCTTGCTTTCCTGTGCAGTGGGACCAGGTCAGGCGAGACTGAGTGCCTGCGGTGGCTTTGACTTCAAATAAAGTTGTGCCAACTGTGGTGTCCAGAGCGATCTCAAAGGTTTAACTTTTTCTGACAAAAGGAACAGTGATTTCAAAAGGCTAGTCTAATTAAGAATGATTCTGAAGATTGAGATTTTTATTAAGTAGATTAGTAGTAAGAACAGATTAAAGGAAAAGGATTCAACAGCAAAGGTAATTCTCTTTAAATGTTGTCCTGTTTATAGCTGTGGCTAAGCAGCCTATCAGGTTTTTCTGATTAAGTGTGACTAAAGAAAGAAAGCTGGTATTTCTGTACAAGGGGGGATATTATTAAGCTATATAAAGGAATAAAATACGGATATATGTTACAGTAAGGCTAAATTTAAAAAATGCTAAAGTATAGTAAATGAGATGCTGAAGACTTGATGATGCATTATTCTATTTATATGAAATGCTCAGAAAAAGCAAATCCATAGAGATAGGCTGGGGCCTGGGAGGGGCAGGGGTTAATTATTAGCAAGCACAAGATCTTGACCTAACATAAATGTTCTAAAATGCAACAGTGGCTGTGTGCTCTCTCTCTCTTCCTTCCAGACAGAGTCAGTAAGGCCCATGAGATTAGCGTTCTATCGCTCACCTCTCTTCTCACACCAAGACTTGCTTTCAGAGTTTAGGAAAATAGAAAACATGGGAAGTTACATGAAACCAGACTCAAGAGGCTGAAATTCAAACTAAATTCCACCTCATGGTTTTACTTGAATAAACCTACTTACCCAGGAGCAAGAATATTCATGTTACCCACTGTGATCTCCTCTTCTTGTAGATGGGTTGCTATCAGGAGACTCCTGTCTAGATATGGGATAAAAGATGGTGAATGAGGGATGTCTCACATTCGCCACTTGAGAAGCCTGTATCAAATCAGCCACTTGCCACAGATACCCACTGTGGACTACTTTGCCGGCAAAACTCTGTATTTGATGACTCTTGACCCAGATGCCACAGGGCAGCCACCATCAAGCCTTTCTCCTTTTACCATGTTGTTTCCAGACTTACCTGTTTGTTTGGTTTTTCTCTAGCCAGGAGTTCTGTTCTGTGCTCTTTGTTTCTTCATTCTTACATGTGGACATTATAGATCTGTAATGTTGAAATTTTGATTTGATCATACTTACCCTCCTTCTTTCAAGTCAGATGAGACCACAGGAAGCTGATATGCCAGTCATCTCTAAGGGCCCTACACTTGTATCCTAGTGTTACGCACCCCGGTGCCTTTGTCCGGAAATGAAAGAGACATTATCTTGAGACTCAAAGACTTCCTGTTTTTTCCCACACAAATTAATAAGCAGCTGTCTTTTCAAGGAATTGGTATAGTACCAGAATGCATCTGGCATTTTCTTTTTGCACCAATTTCCAATCTCTCCAGGTTACTTTTATGGAAATGAATCCAAATGCTGGATAGACTCATTCATCTGTGTGCCGGATTGCATGTACCTGGGAAAGTGGCTGGCTGTGGACTAGGCCATCCTCTGATACAGATGTCGGGACAGCAGTTCTCTCTTGTGAACTCTGAGAATTTACACAGGTTGCCCAATGCTGGCTCTTTAACATGTCTGCAAAAATAATTACTGGACTGTGGCTGCACCAGCACCCTTGACCCAACACTATTTTGATACTGACTGGCTTAACTCATAGCTACATCACTAATCCTCCTTTAGTGTTGGATGTGTCCCAATATTTATGATGTAAACATTTAGAGCACTTAACTTGATGGTTAGGACACTGTCATCCTCTGAGAGGTGAAAAAATAATTTCATCTTTAGCAACATGCTTTATTTCGTCTTGGCTCCAGTGCTGTGGACCATATTGGCAAATTTAAAACAAAGAATCACTTATGTTTGTTGAACGATTACTCTGTCCCATGTCAGAACAGATATCATCCATTTATCAGTTAACTAAGCTGTCCATAAATCATCACATACTAAATTAACATCGTTAAATCATTTATCTCTTATATCCAATACAGGATATTTTTTACTGTCAGTGCTATAAATATTTGGGGTTTAATCACCACTAGGGAGCCATCCTGGGCATTTTAGTGCATATAGTGGCATTCTGGGCATCTAATTTGATAATACCCTCCAAAACTATGACATCAGAAAAGTAATGCCAACATGAGAGGGAATTCATGTCTGGTACTATAACTGTGCTCAAAACCTATTGGTAGAAAAGTCAACGGCCCCAGGAAAACTTAGTGATGATGTTTGGCTTAATTGTCATGTGGTCAAATTGCTTTCTAACTATTTGTGTTTATCTGAAGGTTTGTGCTTCTCCCCACCTTGGTCAGAGAAGCTTTTTATCGCAGTGAATGATGGTTGATATGGAGGTCTATAACTGTTGAAAGTGCTCAGAATAAGCCACAGTGAGTGATGAGCTGTGCTAGAACTTCTGTGTCAGCTTGTTTCCCTAGAGCTCCAGAGAGCATCTGGGAAGAAGGGGAGAAATAAGAGAATGAGGAGGAGCGCTCTGAAATGTTATTCTCTGAGTAGGACATGGGCATGGCCATCCATGAATTTACAGCACAAGACCTGTACAAAATCAAATCAGTTATAAGTTCCAGCATGGACAGGAGGATCTTCTGAAGCCTTTGATGGTTACTGGGAGAGGGTGAGTCACTTTTCTTTGGAGGATTAGCTACTGATAGATTGCCCATATGCACCCGGGTAGCACTATTTAGACTCTGTGTATTGCACTGGTTCAGTTTACATTACCAGGAGAGTTTCCCCTCGTTAAACGCCAGCCCATATTCTTAATCAGCCAAGTGTGTCCTGTGTTCCTACAGCTCAGACAATAAGAATAAGAGAAGTATGTAAGACAGTAAGTAAGCTGAGGAGAGATCCCCCAGTACTTGTTAACCCAACCCTAGCAGTAGATAAACTTCTTATGGCCAGGGCAAGGCTTCTTATGCTGCATCTTAAAGAATACAAGTGGTTTCTTATCTTGTATGAATCCACTATCTGCTATAACCCCTGAAGCTTTGCTGTTTGGATCCAATTTGCTCATTTCAACTGTGTCTAGAATTTAGAAATGGAAGCTCTTAAAAGCTAAGTACTATGTCAGAATGTGTTGACCAAATTCACATCTTGAAGCTGAATTGCCAATATTCAAGTGGTAAGAGGGGAGGGTTTAGAAGACAGATAAGTAATGAGTTAGGTCCAGCTAATGGAGAAAGACTTAAATCTTGGTGCTGTGTGAGGACATAAAGTCCAAGGTCCAGTGCATACGCAGAAACCAGGCACCCTTTGTTAAGCTTTCCCGTGTCTTGCCCCTGGACTTGTCAACCTTCAGAACACCAAGAAAGAAACACACATTACTTCTAAACTATCCAACTTTGGATATTTCCTTTTATCATTACAAATAGACTAAGATATTAAGCAAGTGGGAAAAAAAATGAAGGAATTTTAGCTAGTCTGTTGGCTTCTCAGTCTGACATTTTGGTCCAGCTTTTACATGGTAATTTTGATTTCTGCCCCAATACTCTAATGCCCATTAGATGGCTGACAGCTCCGGGTTCCTATGCCCAGAATTCAAGCAGTGAGAGACAGCCTTATATAGCAATTAACGGTGATGCTTGGAAGGGATGGCAAGAAGCTGAAAAAAAATTAATTGAAAATTTAACCTTCAAATAAAAAAATACTTAGACCTTAGGTGTCCATTTGTAGGCAGCTTGGGCTGCCTGGGAACAGTCTCTTGTGTGATTTAAATGTTTCCCACACCGCTTCCGATAAATACAGCAATGTTATTTTCCAGGCCAGTCTCCTTAATAAATATATGTGTCAAATATCTCTTCCCTCCCCTGAATGCAAAGACTTTTTTAATTCCCCGTGTTTGCATGTGCTAACTGGTTGTGTAGCGAGACAAACAGCTCTGCCTTTTTCCTTCCTCAGATTTCATAAGAAAAGCCAGTGGGCTTCCAGACAGAGTGAAAAAGGTGCCTTCTTTAATTTTGCATATTGTTAGCTACAATCCAGTGGCTAATGTTTGTTTTATTTCCATCTGTCAAGAGTAATGCCAAAATACTTTGTGTTTGCCTCGAGTTGGCTCAATTAATCCTCTGCTGGAGACAGTTCTGTCATTTCATGTTTGGTTAAGGCTCTGATTCAGTAGCTCCCTAGCAGAGAGCTTGTCTCTGCCAAGGCAGCCGGGATTCATTTCGTGACAGTTTTCTAGGGACATCCCACTTGACAAAGACAAAGGGAAAAGTGGGGTAGGGTCCTTCCACGGATGCCCACCTGGAGCCAGCCTTACCTCAACTTTGAGAGCAAATGACAGCGCCTTTCTCCAATCAGCCTGCTCTAGAGATACCAATGGAGCTGTTACAGGGTCACCCTAAGCAACTGACTTTGTCAGGAATCAGTGTGGGCTAGATGCCCAGGCTTGCTACCTTCGTGTGAGTCCAAATGATGGCGCATTAGTTTGCTTGGACTGTCATAACAAAACAGAGACTGGGTGGCTGGAACTAGAAAATGTGTTTTCTCCTAGCACTGCAAGCAGGAAATTAGGATGAAGGTGTTAATGGAGTTTGGTTCTTTGGTGGTGGTGGTGGGTGGGGAAGCCCCTCCGTTCTTGACTTGTGGGTGACTATCTTCTCTCCTTCCGTACTCTGTCAAATTTTCCTTTTTCATAAGGACGCTATTCAGACTGGCCCAGGCCCATATGGTCATATGGTGTTTTAATTATTTTAAATCGTGTATGTCCGAATACAATTATTGTCTGAGAAACTCTGGATGAGGGCTTCAACACATGAATCGTTACTGTAATAGATGGTGACCAATAGGAAGTAAAATGAAATTAATTAATAATGCAATGAGATAGGAGGGAAAGATTTTAGGCTAAGGAAATCTAAAATCTGTTGCTTTCTTTCTTTGTGATACTGGAGACTAAACCCAGGGCTCACTAGCACGCTAGGCAAGCGCTCTCCCTGCTGCGCAGCTATACCAGCAGACCACACTCTGTAGCTTTCTGTATATCCTGTAGATCCTCTTCCCCAGCTCAACTGAAGACCACTATCATCTCTGGAGGCATCAAGTTTCACTGACTGTCGGCCTTTGAGTGGGCATGCTTTGCCTTCGGACTGTGACGTCACATCCTTTCGGCAGTGTCAGCAAATGCCTGCTGTCTAAATTATCTGCATTTCGGTTACCTCATTCTTGAAACGGGGATCCAAGCAGCAACTACTTCGTCCTATTTGTTGTCATTAGGGGTGTTGTGGTAGAAGGTATCATGAAGGTGAGAGGCATAGCAACGGCGGGTAAACATGGTGTGCATGCTCTGAATATGGACAGTCTGGGATACTATCTGTAGAGAATGGAAAAGCAATAGCGAATCAAACGCTTAAAACACTGTCTGTGGTAAAGTTTCACTTGTTCCATGGCCAACTGCTCCTCCCTTCTGTGAACTAGAACTCACCTACCACCCTGCTTGCCCCCTTTTCTCTCACCTCTCTCAGGCTATTCTGAAAGGGGTTTAACCAAAGATATATCACGTGGCTTCACCTCTTAATTTTTATTCATTTTGCTCACAATTGCCATACTTTATAGAAATTATATATGGTAGAGGAGGTTCATCTACTAAGGTTGCTTTAAAAAGAGTAAGCCTACTGGCCTATAGTTCGAGTATTTCTTTTTCCAAAATGTCTTCAAATTCCTCCCAGTCAGAAGATTTGAATTCTTTTAGCCAGTTCCTAAGACTGGACACTTCCAGGAGATGTCCCTGGAGTGAGCCAGGAACCATGGGCCACAAGGGGACGTGCTTGCCTGGGCTCATACTATTTATAACCCACACTCCTTCCTAAAGTAGTATCAATCCCCCAGTATCTTTGTGCAAAGAAGCTTCTTGTAGAAGTGGAGACTAGAGTTTGTGTGAATAGGGACTTACTAGTCACAGAGGAATAAAAAAGCAAAACAAACAAACAAACAAAGAAACAAAAACAAGTACAGAAAAGCAGAGCCCTGACCAGCTCATTCTGTTTCTCAATGGGAGATATCTGTCTTCCCCTAGTGTCAGAGTTGAACCTTTGGGTATGAATAACTCAACTTTTGAGGAGAATATTCCACTGGGAGATTTTTCAGATGGCCCTCAAATAGATCTCCCACAACTAAGGAAACAGATGCCAATGGTGTATGACCAAAAAGGGTGGCACATTATTGTAAGAGATGACCATTTGATACAATGGGTATATTTGTGAATTTGGGCACATCATAGTAAGGGACAAATATAAATATTATAGGTTCTATAATCCTATTAGTATGTGCCGGAACCAAACCAGAAAAACACATCCCATAGTTAGTTACGTTTAGAAGTTCACACAGTCACCCAGAAATGGACCGAGGAAGAACCCTTATCTGGATGCTGAGGGGTAGCGGTTGCTCATCTACTCTGCCTACGTTACTGAAATCATCTACCTGTGTCTCAGTGGATTAGACCCATAATTAACAGCAGATTTTATGGGAGCTGAGGCTGAAGGGTGGGATCTCATTTAGGATTTAATGAAGGTAATCGAAGGATGGTTTAGCACAGTTGAACCTAATCTGAAAGGAAAACTTTATGGAGCTTTCTAGACAGTAGGCATCCCATAATCCGTGTAACCTTTGAATATTACAAAGCAGAGTATTAATAAAAATCTATGAATTTTTTTCTTCCTAACTAGAACATGGTAAAATGTGCAGTTTCTACTTGCCAAGATAATGGTTTTCTCTTAGCTAATTTTTTTTTTTTTTGCCATGCAATAGCCTTCTTCTTATACCTCTCTGGACGTGTGGAGAATCACCCATCATAACATTCTGTGCGTCATGCCCATGAGTACGGGTTGGACAGTTTCACAGGTGTCTGCTAGGAGGAATCACTAAATTTGTAAATTGTGAGTATTAGCATTAACACAAAGCCGTACTTAAAGGGTGTTCTGTTTGACTCTGATCGGCTCCAGGTTTGTCTTCCTCTCCCGTTTGCTCTGAGGAATCATCTGACTTCTGCCTTCTCTAGTGGTTCATATTTGTCCTCCATGGCTGGAGGTGCGGCACTGGGGAGGGATTAGCCTAGCCGCCATTACTTGTCCAAATGGGAAGCTCAAGTAACATGAACAATGTCTTAGCTGCCCAACTGTAGATTCCACCGCTTTTGCTAAGTTCACAGTCCAGCCCTCACCCTGAACTTTGGCTGGGGAATGGCTTCACACGCACAGCCGTGGAGAACACACAGTGAAAAGACTCCTGAAAGGGAGTAGTGCTGAGGTATCTGACAGCAATTGTGTGCAGCTTTGGGATTATGAGAATCCACGACCTGTCTTCAAATTGTCCTTTAAGGATTTTCATGAGAAATGAACACCTTTTCAAAAGCCTCCGTAATCATGCCGTCTTCATGTGTACGAACCTGACCTCCAAACACGCCAGGGGCTAATTCTGCTCACTCCAGCAGTTTTGTCACCACACATAATAAATTAAAACATCAAAACTTACAATGAGGAGTAACAAAATAAATTCTTACAAAAATCATTGCCATATGCTGAATGCTGGGAAAAATGATTTTCTAATTGTGAATGTAAGAAGAATAGACTTGCAAACCATATCAATAGGATAGATTGACACCATGGATAAAACTGCCCTTGATGTTTTAAAATATGCATCTGGTTTGAGCAATTTGAACCTTTATTTAATCTCTCATTCATTCCCTCAAAATTGTACATGCTCTGGGCCACTGGGAACTTTGGCAGGCTAAGCACATAGTCTTTGTCCTCAGAGAGCTTGAATCTTTAATTCATTTTCTATGAGAATAAGTATATTTTAGGATCAATAGATACTAATTTAAAAGCATCTGGACAAAACAAAACTAATAGGTAGTGAAACTGTTTTATATACAGGAAAAAAATGAAGATTTTCAAAACTAGTTCTTTCCTGGAGCAATAAACACACACACACACACACACACACACACACACACACACACACACACACACAGAGAGAGAGAGAGAGAGAGAGAGAGAGAGAGAGAGAGAGAGAGATATTATAGCATCTCAACTAACCAGGATCTGTAAAAGCCATAAAATATTTACTTATTTATTTATTTAAATTGCCTCCCATTCTAGTCCCAACCCCACCCCATTCCTTTCCATCATTCCCTTCCACTTTACATTTCTAGAAAGGGCTGTTGACCATTGTCCCACTTAGTGTTAACTATCAACTTGATACAACTTAGAGTCATTTGAGAGAGTAGTCTCAGCTGAGAGACAGCTCTGTTCAGATCGCCTTGTGGGCATGTCTGTGGGAGTTGTTAGGTTGTTGATTGATGTAGGGGGCACACAGCCTACTATAGAAGGCACTTGGGGAGGTGTAAAAATACTAGATAATCATGAGCCTAGTGAGCCATCAGTAGAATTTCTCCATGGTGTCTGCTTTCAGTTCTTGCCCTGACCTCTATCGATGATGTACTGTGTAACCTGTAAGCGGAAATAAAACTCCCCCGCCCCCCTTAACTTGCTTTTGGTCAGGGTGTTTTATCACAGCTAGAGCGATGAAACTAAAACAGGAATCCTCCTTCTTGTTGTGTGTGCTCTGGTTGTTTACGCATTTGAGATAAACTTAAGCAAGGATAGGATTCCTCTATCTCAGGAGCCAGTCCCCAGAGTAAAGGGCTATCTTTGGATAGTGTAGTAAAGTCCCTGGCACCAATGCTTGTAATAAAAGGTACTCCTGTGTCTCATTATGTCATTGATCAAAGTGTCAAGGAACAAAACAGAACTAGGCATAATGCCTTTAATCCCAGAACTTGGGAGGCAAAAACAGGCAAATCTCTGTGAGTTTAAAGCCAACCTGGTCTACATAGTGAATTCCAGTATAGCTAGAACTACACAACGAAGAACCTGTCTTCAAAACAAAACACCAAAACCAAAACAACAACAAACAAACAAATGGATTAAGACATGACATAAACTTGCTTTGTTCTCAGTGCCTGAATGGGGACCCATCCTTACGAATTGATTCAGCCACTCAGGTATCAATGGGTTATCAATGGGCTGGTACTATTGTAAAAACAAGATTGCACTGTCTTTTAATGTCTTGACATGTATGATCTTTATTTCTGTGACACAGTGCTATAAGCAGGTCCTCTCCGGGGAGTGGGAAGATGATAACCCCATGCTATTGATTTTCCTTAGCTTTAGAAACTTGAGCTAATAAACCTTTGCTATTAAATTATCCAGTCTCTACTAGCTGTAACAACTAATGGGAATGATGCTGCTGTTCTAGTTGGATTAGAAAATGTCCCACTGAGGTTCATGTGGATGAACACGGACGGAGTCCCTGACAGTGGTGTTGTATTAGAAAATTGTGGGAACTTTAGACTGAAGAGCGTTGCCAGAGGAAGTGCACAGCCAGGAAAGACCTTGAGTTTTATCACTCAGCAGCACTTTTTGTCTGTTCTTTGCTTCCTGACTAGAGATGCCATGTGAGCAGCCACCTCAGGCTCCTGGCTTGTCATGGCTTCCCTGCCATAACAGACTGTATCCCCTCAAACCGTAAGACAGTTTGAATCTCTCCTTCCTGGATTGGCTTTTGTCAGATAGTTTGTCACAGTGCTGAGAGAAGTAACACTAACAGTCCTTGTAGGTAAAACACACACACACACACACACATTCACATACACACACATACCCACCTACACACATACATACACACTCATACACACACACTCACACACATATAACCCCTACATACTCACATACACATGCACACATACACACACATTCACACAATTCACAATACATACACTCACACAAATACACACATTCACATACACACATACCTACCTACTCACACATACACACTCATACTCACACACATATAACCCCCACATACTCACATACACATGCATACATACACACATTCACACACATTCACATACATACTCATACAAACACACACACACACACACACATACACACACACAAACACACCATGAAAAAGGCACCTTGAAAACCTTTTTAGTAGGCTTTCAATAATTGCTTATATGAAGGAGACAAACCCCTACTATGACTTTTCCACTTTCCATGATAAGGAACTGAATTAATTGAGTGAAAATGGAGAGACCATGGCAGGAGGGGTTTTTCAAGAAAATCAAACAGTGACCATGCAATCGAAATGGTAAATACCCATCCAGTTGGAATGCAAGTGCCTAGATAATTCTCAAGAGATGCTTCTCTATCTTACAGTGCTAATCAAATCAAAATGAAATGAGAGATGGGAAATGAAATTGACAACCTGCTAAATGCTCATCTTAGAAGGGAGGGGAGTTAATAGGAAATCTTAAAAACCAGAGAAAATAATGATTACAACATAAAAAAAAAAACTTAACCAGGGTCAAACTTTTAAAAAAGCAAGTTTCTTCCAGATGATTGGATAAGAAAGTAGATCAGAAAATAAATACATACAAATATATAATTGTGAGAGAAAATGGTCAAACTAGATGACCCAGGCAGCCAGTAGCTACACTGACTCTTGTGTTGGGAGTGATGTGCCCAGAGACTGTCCCTAGTTTTCCCATGGGCTCTGTTACCTCACTCAGTCCGTATTGGACAAGAGGAACCCAAGGCACGTGTTGTTAATACCGAGGGCTTGAATCAGGTCTGTTCACGTGTGGTACTAGTGCCCAACACTTTAGACAAAGTCCTTGTCTGAGCCTGCACTCGACCAGAGAATGCTCCCAAAATCTTTAATATGGGCTTCTCAGTTTTCTGCAACAACCAGTACTGCCACCACCCTGTTGTTATACCAAGAAACCAGAAGCTGCGTTTGGAAGAAAAACAGACGGAAGCCCATCTGACAGATAATATTGCTATTCCAGGCACCATGTTTGCACACGGCTATGACTTTGCTCTCACTTACTAGTGTTCTCAGGCTACCTTTGTCTGCATAGCTTGGAGGCTGGCTTCCCTAGGGTCTTCCATCCTATACCAGGAGTAACATAAAACCAAGAGTGCTCCTCACGCTCTGCCTCCCTGAGCAGGCCATACAGATACAGTGTTGTGCCTGCTCATGAGAGCTTTTTAGGCTGTGTTTTAAAATTTGACAATATTTCCGAACAGCTAAACATCTCAAGATTTTTGTATTATGCTCAGCAGTAAATAGTAGGAATGAATAAAAACTAAAGAACAGAGGAAGCTGAATTTAAAATGGTATCAAGGAAATGCAAAAACACAGGAAACAGGTTTGGTAACAGTAGTTCAGACTTATCCGAAGCCAAGCAATATTAAAAGAGACAAAGGGTGTCATTTTACAGTCCCCAGTAAGGATCAAGCAGTCATGAAAATTTATGTGCGGAATAGGACTACATCAAAATATATAACTCTAGAAATGATAGAAATAAAAGGGGAAGTTTACAGAAATATGTTTATTTTAGGAGAGAATGAGACAGTCCTCTTAACCTCAGCAGGTGGGAGAGACTGGAAGCAATAAGTAAATGAGTCGATCTATTATTTATTTATTCTTTTTTATATAAAAATCTGAGTAGGTAGCCCAGGTCAGCCTCGATTTTATGATCCTCTTGGCCTCAGCCTTCCAAGTGTTGGGACTACAAGTATGCGTTTTACTAAAATAACAAGCTGGGTTTATATAAGGCAAAATGTTCTATGAAGTTTCATACAAGATTTATAGACGTGTACCTTTTTCTATGCCACAGAAATAAGCACAATACATTTTATTTTTGTTGTTGTTTTGTTTATTTTTGAGAGTTTTTTTTTTTCTGTTGGACCTGGCTCCTGTATATAGACAAAGCTGGACTTGAAATCAAACATCTGCTTGCCTTCGCCTTCAGAGTGCTGGGAGGCTTCAGTGAACCTCCATGGCCTGCTACATAACAAATTCTTTCAATATTTTATATGATGAATATGTAAATAATTAAAATAAAAGTAAAAGCAAATAACAACGAAAATACAATCTTTCACTCAAAGCAAAACCCAAGTTGCAGAACAATGATCTCTACGCTACCATTACCGATTACTTAGGTATAAAATGAAGCTAAGAATGTTTCCTAGTGATACATGCTGTGCTGCTGAGCTGTTCTTCAAGGATGAAGGCAAGTTAATTCTGTATTAACTAGGAAGCAATGAGGGTAAACTGTTCAGTCAATTTAAGGCTGAGAACCCAAAGCCAGCTCAGGGAAACAGATAAATGCAAATGGAGAAGATAAGAATGGAAATAAATTGAAATAGAAAATAAATAGAGAAGAGACTAAAGAGATAATTATTGTAGGAAATTTTATATAAACTTTCTCTCTCTCTCTCTCTCTCACACACACACACTCAATGAGGGCAGTTAATAGGGAATAGGGGAGGGAGGTCGGCACAGAGGAAGAGGGAAGAAGATATAAATAACACTAAGAATATCTGGAAAAGTCACAGGGATATATTTTACAAAACTATTTTAACATACGCATAAGAACAGAAGACATATTAAAAATCATGGTAGAATTTCAAATTTGCATTGGAACCAGTAAAGAACGGAATAGATATTACAGGAGACGGGATCAAAGATGTACAGGGAAAAACAAGAAAGACATCAGGGTCTTTCACACTTTCCTTGCTAGAGTATTAGGCACATTTATTCTTTGATGATTCCGAATCCTCTTTTTCTGCATGCCCCAGCCCCTGCTTTGTTTTCACATGTGTGGGCTACTTCCGTGTATAAATAGCCCAGCCTCGCGAATAGCTCCTTCATCAACCTTAAGGCATCTCTTCCTGGTACCCTCTCTCTCCCTAACCGCCATCATTTCTTTTGAAGCTAGCTCTGCCTTCCTTTTTTCCTTCCAAACTTTACCCTTTGGGTCCTCCAATCTGATATAGAAAGGCACTAAATGAAAGCGCTTACACACGTGACCCTCAGAGAAAGTTCAGCCCCTGCTGTTCCAACAGATTAGGGGCATTTTATTTAAAGCTTATACCTTTTAGAAACCTCAATTGAAACTACAAGAGGAAAGAAAGTTTCTTAAAGGGACTTCCTATTCCTTGAGTTGTAAGAAATTAAATAATTGTTTGTCTCATGATCAGATCTCCAGTTTGGACTATGCAGTTTTATAAAGCCAGAGATTGAAATATAAAATTGGAGAGTCCTCCATACAAGCGGTTCCTAGCATCTGACTTTGGATGGTATATATTACAATATGCACTAAAAACCAACAAACAAATTTTATTGGAAGCATATGAAAAATGATTGAGAGCAGATATTAAGTTTTAAAAATGGTGCTGTCAGACTATGAAGAATTCTTTTGGGGGCATGAGTTAAGACGTGACAATCCTTACTCTAATACTTCAAGTGTATTTTTTCTTGGTTTCTCTGTATTTTTCTTGGTTTCTCTCTCATTATTCACTCTACTTCTGCATGGTAGATTGGTTTAATTGTTTAAGTGTTCCTGTATGTAAAAATCACCTTAATGATTAAAAACCAAGGGACACATTCACATAGCCAACTTTGAGGTGTTTGATAGCAGTATGACGAAACCATTGGATTTCTTTGGGAACAAATCACAAGAGAGGTTAGAAAAGTGCTTTTAACTCCCAATAACTAATAGTTCATTTGTAGGGATAGTTGTAGGAACTAGGTATGAGAAAGGAGGACATTTATTTGTAATTCTCAGGAGCTAATATGGCTTTTATACCTACAGAGTTCTCCGAGTTGGGGAAAGCCTATGTTTGAACCTTCTACCTAACTTCCTTTCTCAGGGTCAAAATTGTTCCATGGATGATGGAGGCACAGCATCTCTCTTCGGTCCTTTTCATGCCAGTAATGCAGGTTATACAGAATTGTCATGGTGGAAGTAGGAGGACTTCTGAAGAGAAGATGCCAGTGACTCAGGGGAAACTTCTGAAACCAGACTGCTGGGCCCCAATTGTAAGGAAGACTCTTCAATTTCAATTGCTTGCTTTCTAACATTGTAGTGAAGTTCTGCCTCTGTGATAGTTAGTAACTTACGCTTTTACACCTCAAAAATGGGAGCTTCTTTTGTGGAGTTGATTCTTTCCTTATGTGGTTCAAACTGAGATTCAGCAGCAGCATAAGCCTTAAATAAACTAGCATGGTATGTTGAATAGTGGGAGGAGCTGGACTTGTTCTGAAAAATCACATGACTAAATGTTTTGATTTGGTGGCTTACTACGTGGCATCATTGAGATGACATTATTGATTTTCTCTGCAAAATGAAGAAAAAGAAGATGAGGGGGGAGAAGAAAGAGAGAAAGATATGTTGGCTGTGGTTGTGGCAGAGGAGGGAAAGAGTTTAAAGAAGACTTAAGAGAACTAGAATATGTTTGTTGATCAACTTGACACAAATCAGAGTCATCTGAAAAGAGGGAACCTCAATTGAGGAAATACCCCTTACTGTATAGATTTAAGAATAGTTTCTTAATGACTGATTGGAGAGGAAGGACCTAGTTGATTGAGAGCAATGCAATGCAATTCCTGTTTAGGTGATTCTAGAACATACAAGAAAGGACACTGAGCAAGTCAGCAAGCAGCACTCTTCCATGGCATCCGCTTCAGTTCTTGCCTCCAGGTTTCTATCTTGAGTTCCTGCCCCAACTTCCCTTTATGATGATGAACTATGAGCTACAAGGTGAAATAAACCCTTCCCTCGCCAGGTTACTTTTGGTCAAGGTCTTGACCACAGCAACTGAAAGCAAAGAAGACAAATTATATAGCTTTGAGGGTAAATTTGGATGCAATGACCGATGATGATCAGGCAGACACTCTGACTTAAAGAACAGGCACTCTTGTTTCATGGCCTAGGCAAAGACTGTAGAAAAACTGAAGCAACAAGGACAAATAACAAGAGCTAACAAGTTTTGCTGTTTTGGGGTTTGGAAGACTGGCACGCCAATTTCTGAGGCCTTAGTCCTGGCTTGAAGAATATGACACACGGCACCTTCACTGTGAATTAGGAGGGATTTTGGAAAACTCCTGACTCTATGATAAAGAAAATACAAACTTCCACAATTGGTCCTTTTTGCACAAATTTGTTTCAATCTGAAAGAGCAGAGTCTTTAAATATGTCAACCTGACATGACAAAGGCAATATAAAAGAGGGGGCTGTATAGTTGGGCACGGGGTTGGTATTTCATATACAGACGTTGAAGTCACATAGAAGTTTATATAAACACTAAGACTTCCAGCTTCCAAGGTCATGAACTTTCCAGTCAAAGGGATGGTTAATGAGAGGGGACAGAGGAGAGACAGTGCTGACTTCTACCTTGCTCATTAGACCAATAAATAGCAGCAGTCGGCCACAGCACTATGCATCCCAAAGACATCAATCCCTGAAAGAAAGTTCCCTCCAGACCCAGTCTACCTGCTGGGTAAGAGATGTGTCCAGCTCAGGACAGCCTGGAAGCATATTCCTCAGAACCACTGATGAAGCTCCACCTTTACAGCGCTTAAATAGCAGCTCGTGAAACTACATCGGGCTATGTTGGGCACCACCCAAAGCATGGTGCTCTCCATTACTTGGTTCTAATATCAAATGCAAGAAATCTGTCTTCTTGTGTCTAAAAAGAGTGGCTATTAACTGAGCAGAAACTGTCTCCAACAATAGGTCAATTAATGGCTGCATTTTAAACAGCTTCCTTAAAAACAGCATTAATTGCATGCATTTTGGATATCTCTCCTGTGTACCTTATCTATCTGAAATCACTGTTATTCTGGGAAGATATGGAGACTATTATTTCTGAAAGCTTTGCAGATCGTATTCTGTTTTTTCATCGTAATGAATGCAGAGATAGAATTAGGCTTTAATTATCGCTGGCACCTTTTCACTAGTGGAAATAGACTTTAAAAGGCAGAAAATGAGAAGAATCCATCCTGAAAGGAGAGTTGATAAATGTTCAGAAAGAATATTTATCCAAACATATCTTCACATCCAAATGCTATCTGATCAGAGAAAAAGAACAGATTCCAAATACAACACGGGCTGTTTCTATTTACTTATTAATATTCCTTGCACTTTCCTCATCTAATGGGTTAGGACTGTCATAAGCCTTTTCTCTGGTGAAAGAAAAGACAGTTGAAGAGACTGTTTCCCCGTTCTTTAAGCATTGCCTCAGCTGTAGCAGCGTTATCTTCCACGGGATTAGGCTCTTCTGCCCTCCTATTTATTTTCCCAACAAGCTGCAGAGAGAACATGAGTGACTTTGGTCCAAAGGGCAGTGAGCAATAATTTTTCACTGCTTATATTATCTGACTGTACGAACGGGGCAAATCTGAGTTCAGAGAGCAAACATAAGTTGGGTACTTTATGCTGACCTTGCCAGGGCCTTCCCAGACATCTGATTTCTTGTAATTCCTATAGGTACAGTCTAGGGAATCTCACTATCAGTGCTTCTACATTTGGGCTGGGCAAATCCTGGCCGTGAAGGGCTGTGCTCTGCTCGACAGAATATTAACAGCATCCTTAGCCTCTACCCACTAGATGCCAGCAGTATCCCTCTGCCTTCAGTTTAGATGACTAAAAACGTCTCCAGACATTGCTAAACATCCCCCAAGGGAACAAACTCACTTCAAGTTAAGAGTCACTCATATAGATACAATTAGTTAAGGTGGTAGATGTTAGATGCTAGCCTGGTTAGGTAGGCACATGATCAGAGAGCCTTAAATCTTACTGTCTACTTATTTATAACTGGTTGTAAGAAATGAAATGGTCAGGAAAGAGACACATATGTTTTGAATTTTAATTACAAATGTCAGTTTGTTCTTCTCCATTTACAGCATTCCAGTATTCTGTATCACCAGGCTAAATTTATTTTTGGCTAATCTAATAACACGAAAAGCAACAATTTTCTTGCTTAAATTTGCATCCCACTGATAACTGTTAAGATGAATACGTTTTCTTATGCTTATTGACTGATGTTTTGTTTTTAGATTTGCTACCTCTTTTCTCATGCCTCTTTCCATATAGGACTATTCTCCTTGTCTTTATTGACTTGTGTTTGATACTTTCTATATACAAACATGTTACAATTGTTACAGAAGAATATTACTGGAAAAATATAGTTGATTTTCCTTTTAACTCTTTGGGAGCCCGCCACCCAGCTCCTAAATAAATATGTGGAGACTTATTCTCATTAACAAATGCCTGGCATTAGCTTGGCTTGTGTCTAGTCAGTTTTTCTAATTTTAATTATCCCCTTTCTCTTTAACTACATTTTGTCTCTGGACTTTTTAACCTTTCAATATATATATTATACATATTAATACACACACACACACACACACACACACACACACACACACACACACACATATATATATATATATATATATATATATATATATATATATATTTCCCTACTCCATGGCTAGCTGTTGGCTGTGTAGCTGATCCCTGGTGTCTTCCTCTACTTCTCCTCTTTTTGCCCCTCTCCCTTCTCTGGAGCCTAGATTTCTCCTCCTGTTTATTCTCTCTGCTTGTCAGACCCACCTATTCCTCTCCAATAGCTATTGGCTGTTAAACTCTTCATTAGACCAATCAGGTGTTTTAGGCAGGAAAAATAACACAGCTTCACAGAGTTAAACAAATGCAACATAAAAGAATGCAACACATCTTTGCAGCATTAAACAAATATCCCACAGAATAAACAAATGTAGCTCATCTTAAGCTAATATTCTTCAACAACAATATTATGTCAGTATCTTTTGGACCTTAGTGTATGTCTCCAAGCAAACTTAATTTCAGACAAGGGTTTGTTCATTTTTTCCCCTAAACAAACTGATGCTTCCTCATCAGCAGACTGTAGTGATACTGGACCCTGAGGTCTTAGAGAAGAATAGGTGAGTGTTTATTTACAAATTCTCCTGCACCCAGTTTGGTAGACAGTGTATCCATCAGTAAAGATGTTTTTCTTCTACATGCAGGCTTGGCTTCTACCCATCCACAGATGTCTACTCTTGTGTTTCCTGTTAGCTGAAAGAGAAGTCTGACTCTGTTACAAAATATACTGACTTACTGTTTCACTTACAACTGCCTTGCTTTATAAATGTTAGCACATGCAAAGTTGTTCTCATTAGAGAGCTTCAAATATCAAAGATAAAGTATCGGTCTTCCTTGATGCTGTAACACTAAAACCACTCCATCCTTAGGCAGTCTTCAGCATACAAGGCTTTCCCTCCAATCTTTTTCTTATACTACGACACCATCATTATTTTGTGTGTAAAAACACGTTTGTGTCTTGAACGTGATGATGGGTTATGGTGTTCCTCTACACTCTTAGTATATGCACACCTGGAATCCAGCCATTTAAATGGTAACTTGGCATTTCATAGTATTGGAGCTTTGGGTCATTTCTTACTCAGAAAAATCACAAGCAATGCTAAGGGAACAGCTTTTCTTGTTTGGCTTGTGAATGTTTCTCAAAGAGTCATATTGTAAAGATTTGGTCCCAAGTCTGCTGTGCTATAGGAGGCAGTGGGATCTTCAGGAAGTGGTACCTAGGAGAAGTCAGACGATCAGAGGTGTGCATTTAAAGGAGGTATTTATACCCTGAACTATCCATCAGTCTTTGCCTCCCAGCTATTACAAGATGAGTATCTAACCTCAGTATGATTTCCCTGAAATGATCCTACTGGTTATGGACCAAGGGGAGCAGAACCAAGTACTATGACCCAAAACCTGTAAGAGAATATGCCAACAGAATGTTTCTTCTTTAAATTTGACTTAGCTCAAATATTTTGTTACAGTAATGGAAAATTAACACAACAGCCGTATATATCAGCGTCCATTTATCTATAATAGAACTGAGTAAGGAAAACTGTCGGGACGGAAGTGGTACACGCAGTTTACATTTTAATGAACACATTAGTTTCCAAAATGGCCATCATTTTACAACATTACCATTATTCAGTAGAGTGCTAGTCAGTATTGTTGTAGCTGTGACAAAATATCTGGGGAAAATAAAATAAGAAAGGTAGCATTTTCAGAGATTCCAGTTCATCTTGGTATGGACAGTGTGGTAAAGCCAGATAGCTCACATCACTGTGTGGGAAGCATGGGCAGAGCCAGGCAGCTCACGTGACCGTGTGGGAAGCATGGCAGAGCCAAACAGCTCACATCATGGCAGCCAGGAAACACAAAGAGGGAAGGGAGGAGAAAGGCAAGCATTGTCAGGTTTTCTAAATACAAAGCTTCTTATTTATTTCCCCCATTTCCCAAGCCATGGAGAAGGCCTATTTTCACTCAGGTTTGCTGCTCTCTTCAGTACATCTCTGGGAATGCCCGTACAAACACACGCAGGGGTGTGCTTTATCCATCTCCTCCTGCTTCTTAATTCAATCAGGTTTACAATAAAGAACCAATTTAGGTTTTCAGATGATCCAATGAAAATATTTTTTAAAATATATTTTAATTTACACTTCACTGATTATGGGCAAGATGAGTTTATTTTGTATTTTTCTTGTGTTTGTTGACTTTTTTTTCCTTTTCCCATTTGCTCCCTCCTTTTTTGTTCCCACTGCTGCATTGGGTTGTTTTTCTTTTCTTATTGATTTGTATGACTTTTTAAGATGCCTGCATATTAATTCTTCATCAGTTATACGCGTTGACTGAGACTTGAAGATGCCACGCAACAAGCATTTCAAAGGGCATCAGGTTAAAAAGCTGCTGTCCGAGATAATTAGTGAGCCCTTCCCAGATGCACTGTGCTTCTGTTTCCTTGTCTCTGCTCCCTCCGTTCGGATCTGGACATCCAATTACACACTGACATCATCCCTCTTCAGTGAGGTGCTCCCCCCTGAACTCCAGCATCCCAGAGTATCCCCCACCTCCCTGCCTCTGAGTTCAGAGATCATAGCCTATGTCTCCTCAAGAGAAGGATGACAGTGCCCTTTCCTCTGTCTGTCCCACCCAAGCCTCTCCTCCCGTAGGGAAATAACTCCAAGTATGCGATACAAAACACTGTGTATACAGAATATTAATAAATGCTGTAGGCAGACAAAAGTGGAGGCATAAGTTGGCAAAACACTTACCTGAAACAAATCAAATAACCTTTTTCCACTGTAGGCCATTGTTTTCCTCCTAGAGCCTTTGTTTTGCCAACCTGCTAAGTGACAGTCCAAGAGGGGATGGCTTCAGTACAGCATCTCCCAGATGCATTTGACAAGACAGGACTTTTCCCTTGAGTATCTCTTAGAAGCAATCACTATAGAAGATGCTTTGGGCATTTTGTTGTGAAGCATGCAACAAGGATACACATTGACAGCTGCCTCATGTGCTTTCTGGAATGTGTTTTGGGAGAGGAGGACAATCTTTGCCTTCTGTATGTGCAGGATATGGTGGACAATTTGAGTGTTTTCATATGCGTGTTTCTATACGTATGTAGTGTGTGCAAGTTTGAAGTGTATGGGTGAGTATTGTGTGTGCAGATGCATGTATGTGGCGATGGGGACACATATATATATAACCTTGTGGACACTGGACATTGATGTCAGATATCTTCCTCAATTACTCTCCTTATGTATCTAGGTAAGGTCTCTCATTTAAACCTTGAATTCACCAAATTTACTAGATGAGCTTCCCAGCTTGCTCTGTGGAATCCATTGATTATATTTCTCAAGCATTGGGATCTTAATAGGTTGCCAAGCCCACCTAGCTGGGCATCTGAACTCTGAATCTACTACTGAGTCATCTCCTTAGCCCAATTCTGTAAAACCATTTGATTGGATTTATGATTCCAAGAGTGTCAGTGAGGGCATTTGCAGAGTGCATTAACTAGGGAAGAAGATCCACCCTGTCTATGGGCAGGCTACCCCATAGGCTCGAGACTCTAAACAGAACAAAAGGCAAACAGGAGAGAGGCAGGCCATCCCGTGAACTTTCTCTCCTTATTTTCCATCTGACATGAGGTAAAGGCTTCCCTCTCTTACCTGCTCCATGGTGTTTTACTGACATATATGGGGCCAAGAAAATGTGGACTGAAGCCCCTTGATCAGTGAGCAGAATTGAATGTTTCTTCCTTTAACCTGTTCCTTCAGCTATTTTGGCCACAGTCATGACCAAGTGACTGACACAGGAGCACTGGAGCATCATGCCCAGTAGACATCCCCTGGTAAGTGCCAGGGGCCAACTTCTGTCAAGACCTATGTATGAACTGGGGTGAGAGCATCCCAAAGAAGTTTCATGCAGGAATGAGATAACTCTGGGCAGTCTTAGCCCCCTCCCCCTCACCAGGGGAAAGCCAGTTGCCCACACCGGAGTGAAAATGATTATCAGGGGCATTGAGAACAGCTGAATGAGGTAACAGGTGCATCAGCATAGAACAGGTACTCAGATGTGTGAAAGCAGTATTGTTTGTTTGTGATTTCAGACTTGGCACATTGCGAAGTGTCAAGTGCTCGCTGGTGCCCCAGCCTGCTTGCAGAGAAACAGACAGCATTTAATGTAGCAATGCTTTAGGAGAAGAGACTCCAGTGGCCCCTTCCTCTGGCTTCCTATCTGCCCCTGGTCCCGTCCTACATCCTCCCCTGATGCAGCCGCCCCTCTGTAGTGAGATTTCATTTGAAGTTTAATAAATAAAGCTTGCCTGAAGATCAGAGAGTAAAACAGCCACACTGGACAGCCATACAGACCAGGTAGCGGTAACACACACCTTTAATCCCAGTAGCCACACAGTTCACCATAGAAGCCAGGAGGTAGTGGTTCATGCCTTTAATCTCAGCACTAGAGAAGACGGTAAGATGGGAGGAGACAGCTCTCAACTCAGTCTCACTGTGAGGATTCCTGGAGGCAGAATCCCCATTTCGGTCTGAGGTAGAGGTAAGAGCCAGTGGCTGGCTGCTTTGCGTTTCTGGTCGAACCCCAACATCTGTCTCTGTTTTTTTTTTAATTATTCGTGCTACACTCCTCCCCCATAAGCCCTGTAGAGCATGCAATTTCTTTAGGATTTGCAGAAATGCTCCCACCCCGCCCTCCTGAGATGCCTATCCATGCAGGTGAGCATGGCCTTTTCAGTCTGAAGCAGCCAGGCCTGCCTCTTCTCTCTCCCAGTGGCGACTGCTTTCTGAAGCTGAACAAAGCATTACCGACTTTGTTCCTAGAGTCCAATCCTATCAGCCCAAGCAACCAGCGTTGCAGCTAAGCTCTTGACCCAGGTGTGTAAGGCTTGGAGCCCAGCCTCCAGCCCTGCTGGGATGTGGTGAGACCTTCGGTGCAGGGGTCCAGTGGAAGGAAGTAAGGTGACTGGGGACTTTGAATGGGAGGATATTGTAACCCCATCTCGTGGTTACCCGTCCTTGGCTTACTGGCTGCCATAAAGCATGCTGTGCTCCTCCACCGTGCACTCTGCTGTGGTAAGTGGAGCCACCAAGACCCAGAGCAATGAGGGCAATTGACCACTGAAATTCAAAGACGGTTACCCATACAACCCTTTTCTTTTTTCAAGATGATTATTTTAGGTATTTTGTCTCAAGGACAGAAAACTGACTAACCAAACCAATCTGGCCTTTGTCTTAAGACTGGACCTTTACTGAGAAAGGGGAAAAAAGGGCAGAGGGGGTCTTGGGGAAAGGCGTAGATTGGTGATCTGTCTTCTGGATCTGGATCTTGGCTCAGCTCTGAAATTCTCCACTGTCAGCCAGACGGGACATGAGTAGCATGTACAGGATATTCTGCAGTCAGTGAGAGAGCTGAGAGGGTGGTGACAACTGCTTCCCAGGCACAATAACCCATTTAAATGTGGGCTTTATTAATCAGAATATGTCTCTTCTATGTCTGCCTGAGACAGGCTGTTGAGATGCATTTTCCTTTAAGGCAATGAAAAGTCATCAGTAATTCATTAATATCTTCAGATGATGTTAATCGCTGTTCTAACGATCATTACCTTGTAACATTCGCTTATAGGTATTAACACACTCTTGTTTTATGGGATGTTGTTAATCAACTACTCACACTTGCCGAAGAAACTAAGCCCAGTATCTTGGTGCTTGGTCTCTGCTTACTTCATGAGTTTAGACCGGGACAAAGGACTTTCCCAGGAGAGGACTCAGTAATGAGAAATTAGGCACTTGGCTCATGTTTCACTCACGGGGAGAGCCTGGCCCGTTCCCTTAAACTTCCTGATCATGGTACTCAGTTCTCTGAACTGTGCATAGTGATAATTCTCCCTTACAGCTGTTTGGCTGATTAAACGAGATAATAGAATTTAGCACATTGTTTTTGAGAAATACCTACCATTGTGTCCATAAAGAGCTCCAGATGCTACACATTTCCATAAGCTCTTTATTTGTGCTCCAGTCCCAACTTCTTTTTTTTTTCCTTTCTGGTTCCTCTTCTAATTGGTACCTAGAGAAATGAGGGGGTGGAATTCAGCTTGGTTTGTTGGGATGAACCGGAACAATGCTTGGCTCTCTAGAAGTATTTCATTATTACCTGCGTAAATCTATTTGTTGGCTCACAGATTTGTGAAAAATAAAGACTGGAAACTGAATCCATGAACCGGAGCTAGCTAGAGAAACTAGGCAAGATGCTGGGCTTCCATGGCCCTCCCTCTTGTCATCTGTAAGCATGGACAATGACACCCATCTGACTGTTGTGGATCCCCAGTGAGACTCTCTGAGAAGCTTGTTGATTAATAACCATAGTCTGATGTCTGTCCCTAGGGCTTCCCATCCAACAGGTCTGGGATGGGATCTGATAATTATGTTCCAAGAAGTTCCCAGGGAGCCTGGATGCTATGTAGATGTCCTGAGGAATACACTTTGAGAAATACTCTGTTTGTGTTTGTTGGCTGTGTGTGCAAAACACATGGCTAGACTTCAGTCATGTTTGATTTATCCACTGGGAGGCCTCAGTGGTGGGAAAACCTGCTAGATTTGAGGTTGAGAAATTTGGGATTGAACTTTAGATTTCCCCAAAAGCAACTGTAGGAGGTTAGAAAAAAAATGGCTTCACTCTTCCAGGTGCACTCTTTCCTTCTGTGCTTGCAAAGAAGATTTTGTTTTTTGAGAGAGAGTTTTATTTCATGTATAAGTGTTTTGCCTGCATGTATATCTGTACACCATGGGCAAGTATGGTACCCTCAGAGGCCAGAAGAGATTGTCAGATACGGAGTTACAGATGTCTGGGAGCTGTCTTATAAGTGCTGGGAATCGAACCTGGGTCTTCTGAAAGATCAGCCAGTGCTCTACACCACTGGATTGACTCTCTAGCCCTTCTATCCAGGTTTGAAGGGAGCAGCTTAGGCATGTCTTGAGCTACTGAGAAAAACTGAGAAGTACCTTGCAAACTATGAAATGTCTTCTGAATACTCCATTTCAAAAGTAATGTATTGCTCTTATTTTTCCAACAAGCTCCTCATTAAATGTTTAAGAACGAGTTTTTTAAAAATAAAAGGTAATTTATAGGGGGTTAGAATTAAGATGACCTGCTACAAAGACCACTGTAATCGCAAAGTCAGCACTGAAAAGGAGCAAGGCTACTAGGGCTCCTTTTGAGCTCTCAGGTGACAGACGTGAGGTCTGCGTTCTGAGTTCTGCTCCCGTAATTCTGTCCAGCGCTGCTTCTGCTACATGCTCCACCCTGGTCTCCAGTGTGGGATCCCAGGCTCCAATCTCTTTACACATGTCCCTCCTCTTTTCCTTACCCTCTAGAATGAGTCAGGAAGTGTTTCCCAGCCTTTCCTTGGGCCATTGCCACAGGACTCTTTCTGATGGGAGACGCCCACTTTTCTGGAACTCAAGCCTTGGGCACAGCCTGTGATTTTAAAGGAACTGATGACAGGAGGGGCCACCATCTCTACAGCAGACAGCAAAGCTTGACGCTTCAGAGCTTCCGTCCTCAATAAATCCCCACAGCCTCACCTTCATCCTCTTCCTTGCCTAGAAAGGTGCTAAAGAGAATACCACGTTCCCTTGGGTGCTATAGCAATAGATGGGAACAAGTAGAAGAAACAGGCAGCCATTAAACACCCCTCTGCCTGGCCCTTCGGCTTTCTTAGCCTATGGGATCTTCATGGAAGCCAGACATCAGGGTTCTTGGTGGCTTCATCCTACTAAAATCTAAACATTACAAATGCGGGAATGTCCTTTCCTTCGCTCATTGGAGGAGGCCAAGCCCCCGAAATGGGCAGATATGCAGCCACGCTGTCTTCTCCTGTCTGGGAATGGACCTTACTGGAAATGATGGGTCTGAGACTACCACCCTCTGCCCAAAAGCTCATACAGACTGGAAATGACAGAGCAGAAACCTGGCCCTGCCTGCCCCTTGCAGTCTGTTCACACCATGCACGCGTGTGGGTAGCTCTGCTCTCCTTTCAGGGACTGACTGGGCCTTGCTGGCCTGCAGGGAGGGACCTGGTACCGACGGCTGTTCCTGTCCTTTCTTTGCTCTGTTTTTCTTCTTTCCCACGGAATGTCTCTGGACGTTCCAGCCTCCCCATTAGAATGCAGTTGCACGATTCATCAGCATTATTGGAGAGAGCAGTTAGACACACAATAAGGGGGGATTAGTATTTGCAAAGACAAGTAGTATTGAGCTTTCTACCTCATCAAGGGGGCTAAATGCACACATGTTAGCCACACATCCTGACTGCCCGAAATCCCCTGCGGCTGAGCTGGGGTGGCGGATTTCTCCCCCTCCCTCTTCTGGGTCTCTTATATGTTCTTTACATTTAGCCCGCAGCCATAAAAGCTAATGGCATCATTTTCATGCGTGGACATGGGCCTGCCAGCTGACAGTGGTTAGCAATTCTTATTACAAATATATCTTCTAATTCCCGGGCTAGAATTGTAAAGCTTTTCTATAGTGACACTGAACCAAAATATCGAAATTGCTGAAGCCTTTAAAGAAAGCCGGTGAAAGGTTGCGGAATGCCTTTCAGTAATGCTGCCGAGAGACTCTGCGGAATACAGATAGATTCTTCCCGCCTTTGCCTGTCACCTCGGATCACCCAGGGACTCAGACTCCAAACTTTCACTGCCTCTGGCAGGGATTGATCCGGGAGAAAGAGAAACAGGAGGAGAGAGAGAAGCGCGAGCAAGAGAGAAGCTGCTTTGTAAAGAAACTTCGGAGTAGTTTTGATGGCTGCTACTCTCCGGGTATGGGAGAGGCTTTGTAGATTGGAAAAGGAAATGATAAGGAAGGCGTGTATCAAAAGCAACCCATGGGCCTCTTTGATTGATTGGTTGGATGTCTGCAATGCTAGGGACTGAGCCCAGGATCTCAAGCATGCTAGGTAAGCATTGTACTATGAGCTACACCTCTCTCTCCCCCTTTCTTTCTTTCCCTCCCCCTTTCTCTCTCATGTATGTATGTATGTATGTGCATGTGTGTGTGCACGCATGCTCATGTGCACGCATATCTATCTATCTATCTATCTATCTATCTATCTATCTATCTATCTATCTATCTATCTCTTTTTCCACTCTCTTTCACAGCCTTCTTTTCTGGTCCTGCTCACTGTAGCATCTTCTTCAAGATGCTGCTCAATAGCCCACTGCTGTTCATAAAAAAGCATCTCTTCCTCCATTTGTCTCCTTTGGGCATATGCTACCCACATCCAAACTTCTATCCCAGAAAAATAAACGCAGAGAAGTGATACATCTTGGTTTTGAAGTTGACCTAGGAGTCTATCTGAAGTATGTGACTTAGAATTAGGGGTGAGGCAGTTTTGTTCTTAAAGGCTCACTTGTTTCACCAATCTAATGGGCAAATGCCATGAGTGTGTTTGATTTTGAGAATTGCTTTTGAGTTGAATGAGCTGATAGAATAAAGAAAAATAAATGAGTATTGTTTGTTTGGACTAAGAATTGGATCTAGGTCATTTACATTGTGTTACACTAAATCCATAATCCTTTATTATTTTTTCAATTACCGTTATCATTGTTTTAGAGATATGATCTTGCTAGGTAACTGAGGCTGGCTCAAATTTGGGAGCCTCTTGTTTCAACCTCCGGATGTTCGGACAATGCAGAGTGCTACCATGCTCAGCTGCTGTTTGCATGTTTAATAGTGGCATCATATGCTCTTTTGATGGCTGTCTTCTTTGAAGCCGGGGCTTCTTGAGGGGCCAGCCAGAGCTAAATACAGCTCTCCCACTTGGCTGTCCAGACTGTCCAACTCTAGCCTCTATTATTGGCTGCTGAGTGCTGACTCCCTGCTGCAGACAGCCCTGTCTAATGGCTAGGGAGAGGGAAGGTGGCAACCCTGAATGAGAATCAAATCCTCAGGCTCAACGAGCTGGATACAAGGAAGGAATTTGTCTCTCCTGTAAATGTCCCCTACCCCGTTCCCTGCAGTCTTGCTTGTCCTAGTTTCTCTTATCCCCAACCAACAATCATGATCTAAATAAAGACACCAAATGGAAATTTCAATAAATAAGCAGGATGCAGAGAGTAGCATTGTGGTTTTTTGGTCTCTCTCTCTCTCTCTCTCTCTCTCTCTCTCTCTCTCTGCGTGTGTGTGTGTGTGTGTGTGTGCGTGCGTGTGCATGTTTTGCTTTCTTTTGAGAGAAGGTCTTACGACAGCCTTGGCTATATAAACTAGGCTTTCTTATTCAAGAGACCTGCCTGCCTCTACGTCCCGAGTGCTGGTATTAAAGGTGTGCATCACCATACTCAGTCAATATATAGACTTTGCATTGCTACCATTCTGAGTACCATCTCGTCTGAGATATGCTCATCAGTTCACCTAGCATATGAGTCATATCTTTGTTGAATGTATCCATATCATGTATACTCCTGACTGGCATGGTCAGGCTTGCATGATCCAGGACCACCCAAGCAGAGAATCTTCCTCCTGACCATGGCAGATAGTCAGTGGTAGTCAAATCATACAACAATGAATGCCACTCACCTCCCCTCATCTGATCATGTGGACACTGCATCATCTCTGTTCATTCCCAGAAGAGTGTTACAGTCTCTGTGATGTTTGAGTCTATTCATACAGCTTTTATTATAACATAGCAAGCTTTCACCATGTATCCCAGAGTGGCTGGTTATTCATAATCATTTTACATTATTGTCCCAAATGCTAGGACAGCAGATTTGCACCACCACGCCCAGCTCTATTTCATTGTTTATTGTTATTAATCTCTTACTGTGTCTAATTTACACATTAAAGTTCACCATATGGAGGCGAAAACACATTTTCTATAGATTTGGGTATCAGATGGTTTCAGGCATCTGCTGGGGTCTTTGAGCATGCTTCATGTGATAATGAGGGGTTTGTGTGTTAGTTTCAAGGAAGGCTGGTTGGTGTACTTGGGTCCATGGATTTTTGTGGGGAGGAGATCAGATAATTCACACTAGAGTATCTTCTCCCAGTGTTTCCACCATGATACTCTAAGCAGGTGGTAGGTGTGGGCAAAGGGTACTAGTCCCCTTGAACTCCAGAAAGTAGAAAAAAGACACATTCCACAGACTTGAGTGGCTAGCACTAATTAAAGGAAGAAATGCTTGGGAATTTAAAACCAAAAGTTGCACATCGAGAGCACAATCATGGCATAATAAATGAATTAAAAAGCATACAAATTGATGATTGTGGATTTTTGCAAACAACCTAAATGTGAGGATAGGGAGAATCAAGTTTATGTCTCAATGTCTCTATAAATGTAGACGACTTTATATACCTTTTGACCTTGGCTGTCTGGGTCTGATGTCCCTCCTGGGCTATAGAATGTTCTGGTTGGATTAGAAGATCTCCAAGGCCCTTTCCAACTTTCTCTGCCTATTATTTCATGCCACTGCTCATTAAAAAAGAAATGTAAGTTAATTGAAACAGAGCTCTTTCGGCAGGCTCTGGAGGAAACAGTATAGATATCTATAGGTTAAGTAGAATGGAGAGTAATGACAGGCTTTCCCCCAGCTTAGGAAAACAGTAATTCAGAAAATGAAAAATAAGTAAGACTAGCCATCCTGCTCAGGACAGTTCTGTGTGCTCGTCGGGAAAGATACAGGCAGGGAGCTACATTTGGCAAGCAGGCTGTGAGAGAATGGATGGATTTTCCAGGAAAGATGAGCTAGAGACATTGGGGATAAGGAAAGACATGGCGAGCACACACTTGTTCCACTCAGGGTTAAGCTGCCCATGTGACACAGCATTCCGTTGACTGAGGAAAAAGCTGCTTATGAAAATGGAGGAACCTGACATGACATCAGTGTCTGGGATCTTAGACCCCCATGAGCCTTTCTGTCAGTCTGGATAGTACATGTGATACCCTGTATGTGCCTTGGCAGAGGGATGGGCCAGCCTGATGACGGACAGCCAGTGTTTCGTCACTCAGTGCTCATTGGCCAAGGAAGAGGTGGTGAATGGCTAGGATCTCACAGGTGTAATAGAGAGGTTGTCATCTGAAACTCGAAGTCCTCAGTCCAATCTGTTCTTCTCAACATTGGCTTCCCTGGATCATGGCCTGGAGTGTCATAGGAGAGCAGACTATCTGAGGATTTCAGCAGGGTTGAGTCTATGAGAAGGAAAACCTTCACAGCCCAAGTGGAATAAGAAGGCTGTGTGGCTCAAAGCCCAAGCAAGTGCCGAGGTCACTGTATAGCTTTCCCATATTATTTCATGGTTCTTGGCACCTTTTCTCTCTGTCTTCATTTCTCTTCTCCCTTGGCCTGTACCTTCCTTGTTCATTTATCCCTTCTGATTCTGTTCGCTTTTGAGTTTCTCCCTTCTAATCGCGTCTATATTTCTTTCCCTCCCTGTCTTTTTCCTCTCTTCTTTCCCACTCTCTTGCTTCATCTTTCTCTGTCTTGCATCTTTCTGTTCTACTCTCCACTTCTGTCATTGACCCCTGTCCAGTTTGTTTCTTCCTTTGCTCAGGGTAGCTGGCTCCACTCAGCTGTCCCTGGCAGGCTCATATCCATCATTCCTCAGGCCTGTCTCACTGTGGTCTCTAAGTCCTGTAGTAGCTGCTACCTGAAATCTCACATATGGGCCTCTGAAGAGAACTTCTAGGTCTATGGCTGCCCATTAACTAACACCCCCTGTCTTCCCCACCACACACAGCTCTTCAAGAAGTCCTCTGAGCCTAGAAGCATTGATGATGATTTATTTATTGCAGTGTCAGGGATCAAACCACGTACTAGTCAGGGTTTCTACCACTGGGTGCTATTAAACTCATAGTAGGTATTGTTAAGTTTTGATAGGCAGGTGGATGGTTAAGAATGAATCAGTGAAAAATACTCCAAGAATGTTCTGAACTCTGAGGCTGCCTAAGCTTTCTTTACCCACCCAACTTACCATAAGAAACACCACGTGCACACAGTGTTCTGGGAATATGTTCCAGTACTCTCTCAGGCTGCAAGGAACACTCCTTTTTCTCCAAGAAATCAAACTAACCCTCAAAAGTTGGGTGTGTTTTGTCTATGTTTCCTGCAAGCTAAGGCCCAAATTTCGAGAAGCAATCAATTCCAATTGATTGGCAAAATCCAACTCGTCTTCTCTGGGCCAACTTTGGATGGTAAAGTTCATTAAAAGCAGGCCTCTGGCAAGCCTGACACCCCTTGATGCTGAAGTAATCAGGGCTTCCTCATGCCAAGTAGCAGGATCTGCCCTAAAGAGTCCCTGGCATGGTTTTGTAAGGACTTACCAATCTGCAGCAGCACTTTTTGTAAATGAACAATTTGACCATGATGGAAATCCATGAGGAGCTTTTGAGCTTGGCTGGGAATGAAGGGAACTTGCCTGTGGGATGTGGAGACACCATTCTTCTCGCTCCTCTTTCATGTGCAAACGTTGCTCCCCTACACAGAGATATTTCTCTTGGCATTGCCATCAGGAATGCACTTTGGCCCTTGGCAGGCGAAGGGACTCCTTGGGAGCCTTAAGATCTCTTGAAGGAGAGATTCAGATCTTACTCTGTTGTTTGCTTTCAGAGGCTCCGAGGAACCAGGAAGGTGTAAATTTCTTTCTGCATCTGCATGGAGCAGCAACTTCTGGAAGTCATCGTCTCTGGAAGCAACTGGCACAGGGCTCCAGCCTGAGCTTGCCAATCCCAAAGCAAGACGTTAATTTTTAACCAATATTTATGGTCCATCATGTGCCAAGCTCTGGGCTGGGCCATTAATGCATAGGGCTGCTGTCACCCCCTTCCCAGCAAAAACCAAATCCGGCAGTCACCAAAACCGTGATGTCAAAACAAATTGCAGTTTAAAAAAAAAAGGTTTTAAATGTCTACACATGGAAAAATTTAAAGGTTACACTTAAGAGGTAAGGCTAGGGGCTTGGCAGGAGGTTTTGAATTTTTATTTTACATTGTAAGCACTTGACTCATACATTCAAGAAGTGTGTATTAAAGGTAAGGAAGAAAAAACTACCACAAATTAGATTTGATTAATGTTTACATTTTTATCCAAAGACCCGTGTTAAACAGCAAGCATGGATTTGGCCCAGAGTCAGTGTCCTTTCAGGCCTAGCTGGATTTCTGACGCTGTGTTTCATATGAACCTTGGTCCTAGGATGTCTTCTAGAGGGAATGAGGGAGTCCAAGTTTGGGAGAGGTTAGGATATGGTACAGAGTGAGCCCTTCAGAATCGATGATTTACAGTCAACGTGTAAACAACATTTATTTGTTTCTTAAAGGCTCTGAGAAGTTGAGCTATCTTACGCAAACACATGAACTACCTCTCTTTCCTTTAAATAACATCAGAAAACGCATTCAACCAAGTCCATTTGGGGAAGCGCGTGCTTACCTCTTGTTTGCCATCACCCTTTCCCATCGACTTCCCTTGAGTTTCAGAATCCACATGGGCAGGTGTCTTACTACGGTGGGAAGCAGACTGGCAGAAATATATGAGAATCATGCTGGAAGACTGACTCACCCCTACACCACATGCCTTTTAAAATAAACAAACAAAGGAAAGAAAATGAAAGAACTTCACTCTGCCACAGAGAAAGTAAGTGTAGGATCATGATTTGAAGAAACACCTTGGGGAGTATGAAATGGGGAGCCAATTCGGATGCGTGCGTTTGTTTGTTCTGCAGTTACCTGGATCAGGTGAGGTTCTCATATGAGGTTTTGTCCAGACGGGTATGGATGGGAAGTTAAGGAGCTGGTGTGAGCAGGATCCCCACAGACACTGAGCAGGAACTCTAATCTTCGACCCCAGACATGCACCTGGCTGTCTGGTTTCAGGATCGGCACACAGTAGAGATCACCTATGGCCCTGAAAAGTTTCTGCTCTGCTTCTGCCCAGGTTTTCTGTTACCAACCCTTTTTTTCCATGGCATAATGAGGTAGACTACCGCAGACCAAAATGGCCCTGTAGCTTTCTGCCTGTTAGCCTCGGGTGTACTGGGTTTCCACTCTTGATTTTGCTGTCAGTCCCAAGACATGGACAGTCTCGACTCTTTCCCACTCCAGAGAAGGTCCTCTCTGTGCTTGCACAACCAAGAGCGGAGACCCTGGGAGCTCTGCTCTGTCATTCATTAAATCCCACCCACAAATCAGCCCTGATCATTACCTTTGACTATGTCTTTAACCTTCCCAATGCCTTTAATTGCCCAAAGAATTAGAAAGCTCAAACTGTGGTTTTCTCTTTCTTTCTTTCACAGAGTATGAGCCTGAGCCTAGGAAGTATCTAGACATAGGGATCTCAAGGTGGTAAGGCATCTAGTAGGGCAGGTAGGGCAGGTAGGGCAGGTATATAAGCAGTTCATTGAGGCAGGGATGCCCAGAGCGTATATATATTCCAACCCCATATATATATATATATATATATATATATATATATATATATATATATATATGGGGTTGGAAATCTCTGGGCTTTCTAGGAAAGGAACAATAAAGATGGAGTTTGAAGATGACAAAGGGTTCCTGAGAGGCAGATTAGTGACCTGATTTGACGTAAAAACAACTCAGATAAACAGGAGATTGTGGTTGAATTGCACCTCTGGAGCCCTGTACTATTGTGTATCTGGGCTTGGGAGCATGGGTTGGATTTAAAGCCACAGTAGAGGAAACCAGAGTGATGGGTTAGGGCCAGAGCCTGAGGAAATAGCATGAATAAATGCACAGATTCTACAATTTCTCTTCCTGCAGGGTGGGCTGGGCTGAGTTGCCCAGGAAAGGAGTGAGAACTTGGCATAAGACAACTGCCCCATCAGAGGATTCCTGGAACTATGGAGTATTGTTGAGACTACCCTGAAATGGGACATGCCTGGTTATTGGCCCCATATAGTTGGGTAGGACATCATGGCAGTGGAATCATGTGGTAGAATAGGCAGACAGAAAACACAGAGAATGCAAGAAGAGGGCAGCGCAAGATACAGCTCCCATGGGCGTATAGCCCGTGATCGCTTCTCCGATCTAGACAACCACGACTTCCTCTTCACCACCTCCCAATAATGCCACCATCTTATGACTCCAACAAACCAATCACATTGACACTCAAGTCAACCAGCAGACAGCAAAGTCTTGCCCCATATGCTACTAAATCAGCAATAGTGGGATTGTATTTTGTTTTTAGAGCAAGTCTCAAATGGAAGAAATGCAGTACAGGACAGTCAGGGTGACCCGCTGTCAGTACAGGACAGTCAGAGTGACCCGCTGTCAGTACAGGACAGTCAGGGTGACCCGCTGTCAGTACAGGACAGTCAGAGTGACCCGCCGTCAGTACAGACAAGAGAATACAGTCAGAGTGACCCACTGTCAGTACAGGACAGTCAGAGTGACCCGCTGTCAGTACAGACAAGAGAATACAGTCAGAGTGACCCACTGTCAGTACAGGACAGTCAGAGTGACCCGCTGTCAGTACAGACAAGAGAATACAGTCAGAGTGACCCGCTGTCAGTACAGGACAGTCAGAGTGACCCGCTGTCAGTACAGACAGTCAGAGTGACCCGCTGTCAGTACAGACAGTCAGAGTGACCCGCTGTCAGTACAGACAAGAGAATACAGTCAGAGTGACCCGCTGTCAGTACAGGACAGTCAGAGTGACCCGCTGTCAGTACAGGACAGTCAGAGTGACCCGCTGTCAGTACAGGACAGTCAGAGTGACCCGCTGTCAGTACAGGACAGTCAGAGTGACCCGCTGTCAGTACAGGACAGTCAGAGTGACCGCTGTCAGTACAGGACAGTCAGAGTGACCCGCTGTCAGTACAGGACAGTCAGAGGGACCCGCTGTCAGTACAGGACAGTCAGAGTGACCGCTGTCAGTACAGGACAGTCAGAGTGACCCGCTGTCAGTACAGGACAGTCAGAGGGACCCGCTGTCAGTACAGGACAGTCAGAGTGACCGCTGTCAGTACAGGACAGTCAGAGTGACCCGCTGTCAGTACAGGACAGTCAGAGGGACCCGCTGTCAGTACAGGACAGTCAGAGTGACCCGCTGTCAGTACAGGACAGTCAGAGTGACCCGCTGTCAGTACAGACAAGAGAATACAGTAACTGTAGGGGATTTAGCAACAGCAACAGCAACAACAGAATGTTCTTATCTCTAAAATGGGTTGAAACATTCAGCCACCAAGCTTTCTGACTAACTTAAGTTACTGCCATTTGCAGGTCAAAGAATTTTCTTCTTGTACTACCTCTTTGAGTGATCCCCATTATGTCCCCTCTGGCCCCCCACCCCGCACAGATATAGGCATTTAAGTTACTTCCTGAAGGATATCTTTAAGGTCTTCAGTACCCTTTTGCCCAGTACCCCTACTCCTGGCCTAGGCCTTCAGATTCCAGAGCAAATTGCTTTGCAGTTTGGAGAGAGCCTCACAGCTTCTTGCCAGCCAGTCTTCCAGCACATAATTGTCCAGGCCTCTAGCCAGGAGGAGGCCTAGCTTCTCTCCACACAGGGAAGGCACTCCTAGGCTCTAAATAAACCTCATAAGTCATGCGAGGCTCCTTGACGGAGTCTGAAATGCTTGGCCTTTCTCGGGGATAGCAACACTGGCTCCTGCAGAAGACAAAGTACTGCTCCTGCAGGTGCTGTGTCAGGGCCTCTGGGTGTTCAGGCCCTGTAATGAATGAAAGGGGTTTGGAAGAGCAAGGGAGGGCGGTCCTTCCTGGAAGTGTCATTAGAGGTAACTTCCTCCAGGTTGAAGATAGAACCTGACAACTGGCCCTGTGGAACTCACCGAAAGAGATTTTTCTCAGCAAGGGCTCTGAGGCTGGACTATAAATCGCCAGACACCCGGGCAAGGTGAGGGGCTAGCAGCAGCAGCTGCAGCATACTTAAAGCTGCAAGACTCAGTGCTTCTCTGCTGAATCTCTCCTATGCTCATTTGGGAGGTTTGTCCTCAGTGTGGGGATGGTAGTGAGTGAAGACGGGAAAGCAGCAAACACCTGGGCACAGTAGTGCGCACACAGCGATCGGGTACCCACCAGGAAAACATCCTCATGACCCTCCTCTGTTTCCAGTTCATTCCTCCTGAATCGAACTAGTCAGTGCTCTAGAGAACGTTCTGACCTGGGGCTGCAGCTTCTGAGTTGCTTTCTTGCCTAATACCCCCATGTCTGGATCTTTAGACTCCAGAACAAACTGCTTTGCAGGACACAGAGAGAGAGCCTTGAAGCTCTCAGGTGCCACATGGACCCAGTTAGAGTCCGGGAATGTAACAGCTGTGCCAGATTTCTGTTTCCTTTGTTAGTCCCGGCAAAATCAACGACTGGGGAGAAAGCATTGGTTTGGCACACTGTTTTGAAGGTTCTGATCCCAGAACAGGCAGAGGCATTGCCTTTAGGCTTTGGGGTTGAGGAAAGCAGTCTATCACGCAAGAGCACTTGATGGAGTTAACGTACCAGATCCAATACTTAGCAAAAACAAACAAACAAACAAAAACCAAAACCCCCAAAACAAACAAACAAAAACCCCTTCGGTCTCATTATTCTCTTCAAGGACAGGACAGACCTTCAATGATCAGAAGGGCCCCTGCAAAACCCAATGTTTCTGAAGATTTTACCACCTCACAGTAGTGCCCAGCTGGAAGCTAAGCCTTTATACATGGTCGGGGGGGGGGGGATGTGCTCCAACATTTTCTTGTCTGCAGCTGTGGCATTTGCCTTTGGTGGTTAAGCAGGTGTTGTCATTGGGCAGCCTGCATCTTCTGCTCTTCTTTCTGATAGTCTAGTCGATTGAAGCTCTTCGAAGCCAGGCAGAGACCCCTGTTCCCCATCCCCTACCAAAATTTTATGCATATTAATACTTTTTTGATTCATGGCAACAAAAATGCAAACAGCATCTCACGGTTGCTTGCAAATTTTTGTCCTGATGACCAGTGGGGAAAAAATATGCTTCGATATCACTGACTATTTATGCTTCTCTCTGTGTGAATTGCCAATAAGAATCCTCAGGTCATTTTTCTGTTGATGTGTTTTAGACCTTTATTATCGATCAGGCATTGTTTTAGGTGTTCTGTTATCAATCTTTGGACTGCTGTATTTTGAATGCAGTTTTTCATTTAATTTTATAATCCAATGTTTTGTTCTTTCCTTTCATAATATTTGTGTTTAAAGGTCTGATGTTATTCAATGTTATAAATACATTCCTCTTTCTTTCTAGCCATTCAATATATTAACTTATTCAATATTTGGCACTTTAGTAATCCTGGAACTTTGTGAATAGTATTAGGCAGGAACTTATGTCAAACAAATAGCCAGAGGCTCTCAATCATTCACTGGATTGTCTAGCTTCTCTGAGTTGATTTGAAACACATCCTTAGTAATGGAATATGTTCCTGTATGTGTTTTCTACATAAAAGGATTGTGTGAGTATGTATATACAACATCATAATACACAGCTTGTGACTTTGTGTGTCCATTGTAGTGATGCAATTATAGCAGAAATGTATATAGGAGATTGGTGAAGGCTGTGCTGTAGTATTGGTGCCTTTTTTTAGGCATCATGGATTATCACACATTTTTGCTAAGTCTGTATTGCTAGTAATATGTAAATGGTAATATGCCACTTGAAGGTCAATATTCAAGAGACAGGATTGATACAAAGGAATCAGATATGTTCAAGGTAATTTAGGGGTTTGATGGGATTTTTTAAGAGTATGTATTAATTAAGATGATGTATTTGTTTTAATATTTTATCTATGTATATATAATGTATTTTGATCAAATTACTTTCTTGTTACTTTCTTATCTTCCTCCTATTCATGCAGATCCTCTTCCTATCTGGTCCTAAAGCTTTCATGCTTCTGTTTTTTTTTTTTTAATGATCCCATGGGTTGGGAGAGAAAGGAGATATAGTTAAACAACAGACTGGAAGGCTGTGAACTGAATGGGTGATCTTCATCAGGGGGACTTCTTCAGCTCTGAGCCACAGGCCCTTTTTACTTATTCCCCAGGATATGATGAAGGGGCCTGATCTCTTGAAGTTATGTCCTGTAGTTTTCAAACAGACATCTTTAGAGTGCCAAAGACTAAGGAGAGGTGTTACGGAGTCATTATTGTCTCTGGGTTATGCAGAGTTAAAGAAAGGTTTATCAGTCACCATCTTAACTCTGTAGGTAGGCTAGGATTAGGGATCTGCGGCAGCCTATGAACCTTTGTTATTGATAGCACATGTCCTTGTGGTATGATCATCGAGCATTCTTTGGGTATATACTCAACAATGGTATTGCTGGGTCTTGAGGTAGATTGTTTCCCAATTTTCTGAGAAATCACTGTATTGATTTCCAAAACAGCTGTACAAGTTTGCATTCCCATCAGCAATAGTAGAGTGTTCCCTTTACCCCACCTCTCCAGCATAAGCTGTTATTAGTGTTTTTGATCTTAGTCATTCTAAAAGATATAAGATGGAATCTCAGAGTTGTTTTGATTTGCATTTCTCTCATGGCTAGGGATGTTGAGCATTTCCTTAAGTATCTTTCAGCCATTTTAGATTTGTCTGTTGAGAGTTCTCTATTTAGGTCTGTACCCCATTTGTTATTGGATTATTTGTTCTTTTGATGTCAAGTTTCTTGAGTTCTTTGTATATTTTGGAGGTCAAACCTCTGTCTGTTGTGGAGTTTGTCAAAATCTTTTCCCATTCTGTAGGCTGCTGTTTTCTTGTGTTGATTGTGTCCTTTGTTTTACAGAAGCTTTGCAGTTGTGCCCCCCGTTTTGATTGGGGTGTATAAGGATGGTGAGTGAAAAACTCGGGGCTTTTGTTACAGTACTCCCTGGAAGCCCTCATGACTCCATCTCCTGTCTCTTGTCTATTCTCTATGTCTTTCCTGAATCCACACTCCCCTTCTCAGGAATATACTGACAAGTAGGCTGGGCATGACACTGTTTGCTCTGGTAGGAAGTCCTCAGACTCAGATTCTTCTCTCACCTGGAAAGTTCACACTCAACTCAGAAGATGCCCCATGAGGTTCTCCTCTGAGCAGGCATTTGTAATTGACCCATAATTCTGAAAGAGCAAAGAGCTTGGCTCAGAAGAAAATTGTTTGAACTGCCAACCAACAAACTTACCAGCCCATGTCCTTAAACCTGTGTCCTTTGGTACTTAAATTCTCAGTATGTCCATCCCTAAAGTGAGGATTATAAATTCACTGCCTCCAGGGCTGCTATGACAGCTGAATTCAGAAGCTTGTATGGGAGACCTTTTTTTGGGGGAGTATGGGCTTGTTTCCAGTGCTCAGTGAGCACAATTCCTTCCTTTCCTTCCTTCCCCTACTCTTGCTACATTTAAATCCCATTCCATGTAATATAGTCACACAGCAGCCCTCGTTAACTGTTGAAATCTCCTTTTGACTTCATCACCACCATCTTCCAAACTCTTGTATCACTCAGTGCTTATGTTTCATTCTGGATACTGGGACAATAAAGCAAGAGAGACACTTTCGCTGTAGTGTGAAGTGGAATTTGTCCAGGATGGTACTATGTGTGGAGGAATTTTTAGTAGAATGGGAAATAAAACAAATAGCAGTGTCAGATTTCCTATAATGTAGGCATTGGGACCTGGCAGACACTTGAAGATGTGATGTGCAAAGCGAAGAGGTAGAAGCAGGAGTATGATAGGTCCCAGAGCACACAACCCTAGAAAGAGGACTCCTATCTCCATCATGCCAGCAGAAGCAGGGGGGTCCTGGAATTGTACAATGAGTGTATCACCTCCAGGGGGCGTGAGGATGACCCAGATCCATGAGGATGATCCAGGTACATCCTGGCTCTCCAAACTACTTTCTGGCAAACTGATTCATCTTAATCCCTCTGGGTTTGACATCTCTGCCTGTGAAATGGGGACAGGCGTCAATGAATCACTAAGATCTATAGCATTCAATGAAGTATAACTTTTAATGAATTCCATTAAAATTAGTTACACGAACTATATTGCTAGGAGTCAGATTCCAAGAGAGCAGTATTCAGAGTCCAGGAAGTTAATGACAATCTACTTCTCAAGGCAAGTGGTCTTCATGTGGGTCTGCATTTTATGATTTTGTATTAGATCTTGCCTATTCCTCATGTATATTTCATTTTGTAAAATCTATTACATAATTTAAAGGAACCCAAGGCAATCATTCTGAGAGCAAGTTTATGTTAACAAGTTTATTGAATGGAAAAAAAAGAGAAAGAAAGCAAACATATCATCAATCAGCAAATGTACAAACAGCAAAAGACATGGGAGCTCCATGCAACATTAGACTTCAAAACCCATTTTCAACCAGGTGTGGTGGCATGCACCTGTAATCCCAGAACTTGGGAGGATGATGCAGGATGACCACAAGTTCAAGGCCAGCCAACAACAACAAAAACTACCTCCACTCCATTCACACTCAAGTGAGCACGCAATGAGCTGGGGCTTCTGGGTCCACCTCTCCCACCTTGGCTTAGGTTTGAGTTCAGCTTAAATTTGCCTCTGCTCTGTTCCCAGGATGATCCTGTGACAGGGGTGTAATTTTCACAGGCATCATGTAATATTTACTTTTCCTGCCTAGAGAAGAAGAACACCCTGTCCTTTCTGGATGTGGAACTCCCAAGCCACCAACCTTTCTCTCCTTTTTGTTTCTATTTTTCAGGGTCTCCTTACATGTGTCCCCCGTGGCCTGCCTGCCACAGTAAGTACTCAACAGATGCTCCAATATTCTTCCTTGATTTGGCATGTTAGTCTCAGTTCCTCAGTCCTTAAAAATGGGAACGACAATGCTCGTTTAATGGTTATAACGTGAGGAGAGAGCCAATGAGGTGGCACATTCCTTCCACCATGCTTTCTTGACTCTCTGGCTCTCAGAAGCCATTTCTGCCTTGGGGTCCTTCAAGATTCCCAGCCTATGAGTCCATATATCCTTTGGTTCATGCTGTGGAGCTCAGTGGATGAGGAAGTGTCGAGACCATATGAGAAGCACCCTTAAGAACATTGCCAAAGAGGGGGCAGGAGGATTCTAAGCACAAGAACAGGGGAAAAGCTTCTGTGTAACTGATGCTCTTGGAAATGGATGTGTAAACAAGATCGAAACAAGGACAATGCCAGTAAACATAGAAGGGTGACAGTCTCAGGCGTCTCATCTCTAGACAAGGAACTACAGGCCCCCAATGACTGCTCGAGGAGGGAGAATTAGCCTCTCCCAGGGATGGGCTCCCTGACTGGTTATTCAAGACAAAATATTCAGTCCTGAAACCCTTTGTACACAAACAAACAAAAATGAATTCAGTAGCTTGTATTTGCATGTTTGTTTATACTTATTATATAGATATATCTGTATGTATATATCATATTTATATAAATAGTAAAAAGTAAGCCAAAAAAGGGGCTAAAATGAGAGGTGGGGGTACATGAGAGGGGTTGGAGGGAAGGGACGTGGGAAGTGCTTGGGGGAGGGAAGGGAGAGGGGAGTGTGTAATTATATTTTCTGAATGTGGAAACAAGAAGCATCTTTGAAGGTCTAGTGTGGGACATAAAGACCGCAGTCTCGGACCTTCCTTCCACAGAAGCTTAATGTGTCGCTCACTTGGTTCTGGATTCATTGGCAGTGAGAGAAGTGTGACAAGGTCCCCTCCACGACCTAGACGCATCCAGTTACCTTGCCTTTTGCTCTGCGGCTTGGCTTCTTGGGAAAGGCTGAGCTCACAGGTGGAGAATCCAGCTAGACAGAAGTGCTTTGGGGAGTCTGTCATTTATGAGCCAAAGGTCATAAGAAGGTCGTGGCCTCTTTCTCCCCCGCTTCCTTTCAAAGCCTCGGAGGGCAATCTTCCTGCTTTCTCTTCTCCTGGTCACCAGAGCAGAGAATTCTTCTTGTTCCGTGTCTGTGACACTTGACACGCCTGGCGACATATGGAAATCAGCTTCTGTCTGCCTCAGAAGTGGTTTTCAGTTTTCAGGTCCAGGAAGTTTCGGAATGCAGACAGGTCTCCCTTGGCCCTGGAGAGTAGACAGTCTGTGTTCACAACACAGATCTCAAATAACTTGTCAAAATCAGGAGAGGAGGACCACCTGGGGCTTGTGGCCTCAGGACGTGGAGGCTCTACGAGGTGCAAGCAGGGACTATGGCATCTGCTACCCTTTCAGCCTTTCTAGTGCCACCTGCAGGATGCCTCACCAATTAGATTGCCTCCTTGAGGCCTACTGTTTTCCTTTGATCTATCTATTCCAACTGGGCAAAGTTTCAACTGCATGACCTTGGACTAGTGACCTACCACCCCTGGAACCAAATAGATAGGAAGAGGGGAGGGAGAGAGGGAGAAAGAGAGGTAGAGGGAGAGAAAGAGCGAGACAGAGAGAGACACTAAGGTCCTTTTGAGGTCGTGGGGAAGTAAGAGCTAAGTAAGGCACATTGTAAGGGAAGGGAAGCTATTTCAGCCATCACCTTGCTTGTGTCTGTACAGAAACTTTCTTGAACAAAAGATAGATTACGATATGGAAAATACATGCTTAATACAAGAATGTGATCTATATGCATGGGAAATAACTCCTTGAATTAAGTAAACCTCTAGAATAGATCTCAAGGAGTTGCCTTAGCCTTCAGGCTTGAATACACTTTTCTTTGAACTGCAGAGAGAAGGAAAGGGCAAGCCCTGATTGAGATGGGTTGGCCAGGGAAGCCCTATAAAAGCAAAGTGAGGTTTGTTACACAGTCATCAGTTAGTAACTCCTTATGGTTTCATGGTCCCCAGTGTTCTAGGTCTTCTCTCTGGTGCAGAGAGGGGAGCAACCTCCCAGTGATGCCCTTTATACTGTAAATATCTCTTACAAAAGGGTAACTTTCTCAGGACCTCTTGTGTGGCTGCTGTGCTTCAAAACAGCGGCACAAAACAATCCGTATCTGCCAGGAGTTTATTTGGAGAGTCTCCTGTAGCCATACTGTGACCGAGCACGCCTTTAACGTTGTCTTTCACTTTCTGTCTGTCTCCTCATCTGCCACCCCTTCATAGGTGCTTAGCAAGGGTGACCCTGGCACCTCCGTGGGTCAAATGCTAGAGCCTAAGGAAGACGCTAACTGCTAAGTAGCCCTTAGCTTTGTGGAACCTAGAACACACGATGGCTTTTGTGACTCCTTGCTTAGTCTTTGGTTCTGTAAATCTGTGAGGTTTGACTTGTAGAATGCTGATTTAAAAAAATATAGGAACTGGCTGGGAAGGTCCATTGTAAGGTTTCATCTTGTCAAAAACAAACAAACAAACAACAATCAAAAAAAAAAAAACCAAAAAAAAAAAACTGACGCAAGTCCTGGACTAAGATTTTAATCAGCAAGTAGCCCTACTGTCCTACTCTTCTTCCCTGTATGCCCCGTCTCTGGCCTCCATCTTTGAAGGCCCTGTTCCTTTGCCTGCCAAGTCAAACTTTCCCTGGAAAGTTTCCTCATGGTCTCTTTTCTTTCCTCCTGGTGGTCTCATTAGCGGGCCTCCCAGTTCCCCTTCGGGGCATTAGCAGCCTCCCGGTTCCCCTTTGGGGCCACCCGAGAGTGCAGAAATCTCATTAAACCTGGATAATTTTTAATTTGGATTGTTGTGATTTGGCTTGATTTGGATTTTTGCACCGACAGAGAGCTTGCATTCAGAAAAATTCCTAACACCACTCCCGTTCCTACTAAAGGTCTTTGCAGCCCCAAGACCCCCAAGATGCAGATTGGAGGTTGAGCAACCTCCATCTTCTCAAATTGATGGCCCTCTGAATCAATCTGATTATCTACTACTAACTTGTCTACACCCTATATTAGGCGGGGGGTGGGGAAGAAAGAAAGGGGTGCTGAGGCAAATGTCTCTCAGGCAAGCTATAACACAGAGGAAGATATGGAGAGGGAGAGAATGGGTGGTGGAGAATCAGTTCTACCACTGAAGCTTGTTCTGCTTCTTACTGGTTTTCAATAGAAAGGAGAGATCCTGTGCCTTGGGGCAGCAGGCTAAATTGGCAAATAACCCATAGTAGGAGCCTATGGTCAGGCTGAGTCTCATTCCCAGGAGCAGGGGAAAGCTGAAAGACTTCATGGGAATAGCATGTGTCCGCTGCCAGCTCCTCACATCAGGTAGAAGGGTTCAGAAGAGAGCACTTCCAGCTTGTGGAGGCCCACCACCAGTGATGTAACAGCCTCAATTTTAATACTGGTAACAATATCTTGGGGTAATATCTTGAGCCTGATTACTGTGGAATTCCTAGTAGTTTGCCAAAGACTTAGAATGTTGGAGATATTTCTAGAATTATCAATTTGTGTCATTGCTATATCTTCGGTACAGGTAGCCGCCCTTTAGGGACACAGTTTGATATCTGATGATTCATTCTTGTGGTATAAATTTTAAAATCCTAAAATGGGGAGGTAGAACTTAGGGGACTAAGTCTCTGCTCTTTCTGAACTTGAGACACAGTCTCTTATTCTTAAGATTCATAGCATTAAAAACAAGAGTCTCCTGCTCCTCTCACTGTGGAGGTAACATCTGTTCTCGGAGTGGTTCTTAAAGGCAGCATGGCCTTCTTTGTGAAGCTCCCCATCGCAACCTCGCTGCAGACTCACCCGTCTGCTCCCGAGACCCAGATCCAGTGGACAAGTTCGGTGCAGAAGCCCAATAACCACATATCATCAAGGTTATGCTCTCGCTTCTGATAGATGAGGTCAGGCCACACTTTGCATATTTAAAATGTATTTTTCCTAACTTGCTACCTCATAACAAAGGGAGAACCAAATCACATCCTCATTAGCTTCAAAGAAATACTGATGTTTGTTTTTTTTTCCCTCCTTTTTTCTCTGTTTCCTGCATTGGCAGGAGATTTAGTTTTGCTTAAAGGAAATTCAGATGACGCTAATGAGACCACAGTGTCTTAATTTGCATATTAGATGAGATAAATATTGAGCTAATTAACACCTAGGATGAATTTTATTGCTCAGTACATTGTTCTGTGGTGATGGTAGTTCTTCACTACTTACCCAGGAGCAGAACGATTTGAAAGGAGACTCATTTCTGCACAATTACTCAGGGTCAACCAAAAATCTTTCTGGGAAGTTCCACCTAGGATTTTTATTTTAATTCTAATCAATCATCCATCTTTTTTTGAGCTAACTGATCCTATTGGCAAGTGGCACCAACTGAGGATCTGTACACAGAACAGAGCCAAGCAGGGGGCTAGCGCAAAGGCATTTCTTGCATCTTGGGTTCTGGAGCAAGGTATGGAAAGGATATATTCAGCTGGAATGCTTACTGATTCTAATAGCAGGCCAGACTAGAATACTAAAGAACTTCTAGCCACTGATGTTTGTTATTGCTCAGGAAAACAGACTGTTCCAAACTATTGGAGTATCGATAGGGATGACTTCAATGGGGCTTTACAGTATAAGAGAGATACTGGGTACAATTCCAAACACAGCATAGACAGCAAGGAATTAATAACCAAGGGATAGAGTGGTCATTGATTAGAAAATTACCAGGTGGAAATATGAGAAGTAACAGGAGGTCCCGGTTTGCTTTGTTGTTATGGTAAGTCATTGATCAAATCAATGTCTTGGAGAAGAAAGTGTTTTAGTTTACAGCTTGAACACCTAGGAAAACCAGAGCAAGAGCTCAAGGAGGGAAAGAAAGTAGAGATCATGGGAAAAGGCCACTTACATACTGGCTCCTTCCCAAGCTCATGTTTAGCTACTTTTCTTACACAGCCTAAACCACCTCCTGCACAGGGATGCTATTGCCAACTTTGCATATCAATTAGGTATAAAAAAAAAAAGAAGTCCCCATAGACACGGCCATAGGCCAATCTGATGGAGGCAGTTCCTTAATTCAGATTCCCTCTTTCCAGGTGTGTCAAATTGACAAACAAAGTGAGCTGTAGCAGAGGGATTCTAGCTAAATTTTCCTAATAGAATTCCTGCTGAAGACTGCCCAGGGCAATCGCCACTAACCAAAGGGATGCCATTGCAGGTGCCCAGCCAAATTCCAAGGGCATCTGCTGGAGTTTTGAGGTTCTTGGGTCCCAGGACAAAGAACTGCACCAAATATTCATGTTTTGGTGAAGAAATGGAGAACTCTCTAAGACAAAAGCAGTCCACTCTGAGAACAAGAGTGGGTGGGTGAGCTGAGGAAAAAGCTTGTGTTCAAAAGTGCTGGGCCATGAGCTCCATGCCCATGTATAAGTCATGCACACGGCATCTGCCTTCTCCTATGCTGTTTCTTGTTTGTTTTGTTTGCCTGTAGTCCGGATGAAGAAGAATTTCCTTCTAAAGAAGTCAACTGTCTTCTCTAATATGCTGCTCCCTTACTCTATCCCTGACACAGTGCTATAGGCTTAGAGACCTGACCAGACACCAAGAATGATCAGGTAAATGGCTCTTGCTAAGCTGACTATGCAAACATTGTGGGTGAGACTAGATTTCAAAGGCGGACCTAGGAGAATATTCTATAGTTTACCCAGAATTTTCTGAAGGCAAGAATCCTTTGATACTGTAACTTAACATGTGGTTTTACAGAAAAGAGCTGACATATGATTGGCCCCAGAAGAACTCTGTGGAGGATAGGAGAACCTGAAGAGGGTGATCAGGCCAAATGGAGCTGCATTCAGAGAGGTAGTTACCATGTATAGCTGATGAGGATCTTAAAGGGAGAGACACAATTCCTGGACTATCAGGAGAGATAGGATGCTATGGCCACAGGCAGCCTCCATGGGAGGAGAAAACCTTTCATCCAAACCCCAAGAACAATGGGAGTTGCTGACTCCTTTAGGTTTCCAGAAGGTGGGCAAGGTTCGTACCAAGTAATCTAGTTTGGCACAGCCTGTGTGCTAATGGGAATGGGGGCAGGAACAGGTAGGACCACTGACTTGTCTTGAGACTGCAAGGGGGAAGGGTGGCAAGGTCACAGCATGGCTTCCTTTAACTTCAGTTTTCTTTGCCAGAGCTGGATAGGGGAAGAAGCAGGAGAGGGGCAGAGAGAGAGGAAGAGAGCAAACACACATGTAAGGAGGTTGTGGCTAGACACCTGAGAGTGGGGTTGAGGCATCTAGAGGGTCTGTGGTCTAAAAATCAATAACTTGTGCTGGCCAGTGCAAAATGAACGTGCCGGGCCCCTTGCTCTGAGGTTAATTTCAAGAAAGCAATAATAGAACTTGAGATCAAGTTTTGGGAACCTTACAAGCAAGGCCCTGTTTCTCTGCAGTTTACATCCTGGTGAAAGCTGGCCCTGTTGAAACTATGAGCTTTGCTGAAAAAAAAAATAAAATAAAAGGGACACAATATTTTTTAAAGGAAATAATACTTCCCGTTTAGCTCACTTCAGTGAACTGAATGAATGTAATTGAATCGAAACGAAATTGAAAAACTAAATGCTGGGCACCAGGCTCGCTGTGTGGTTCCACTGCCTCCTTGGTCTTCTCCTCCTGAGCCAGGGAGGCGCAAGTCTGTTTGCATACTTGGTTTTGCTGACTGGGGTCTTCAATTCCTGCTTTCCCTCCCACGTTTTATATGGGTTCCCAGCATTCAACAACATTTGCCCAACTTTCAACTACTGAGCATTAAGTTTTGCTCTGCCTTTTGTATTTTAATTGCTTTCTCTCTTGCTTTTAATGAGCAATCAGGGCTATTTCTTTATTGAGGACCTGCTGGCGAATTTCAAGCAGAGAGTGTGCATATGAAAGGAACAGGTGAGATCCAGGCGATGGCGTGATTAGCGGTAGGGAGGCGCAGAATAGCCATCCATCTAAGGGAAAATGTCCACTTAACTCGCAGCCTTAATTCAAAGGAAATGTCAAGTCCTCAACTATACGCTCTGTGGCAATTGAGGAAAAGATTGGAAGGAGGGCTAGAGAAAATAACTGAGACTATAGCAACCGCAGGGAAATTAGCTTTCGGTGGGCGTGCGTGCCTGTGTGTGTCCATATGCGTTTTGTTTAATGTCTGACATCGTCCGCCAGAATCAGCGCCCTGGCAACAAGAAAGCAGGGAATGCAGGTAGTATTGTGTGCTAAATGAGGGGAAACCCTAAACTCATTATGGAGGAAAGGGGTGCATTAGTGCAGGTCAAACGGCACTGTGGGGTTCCCTGGAAGCAATGGTCCTTTTTTTTTGTCTCTGATCTTGTTTCTTTTGGTTAATTTGTAATGCTTCCAGTGGGGTCTTTGTTTCTTCAGATTTCTATATTTTTCTCCAACCACTCTTGCTGCTGCACTGCGCTCAGTTGGCTGCCAATACTTGTGTGTTGATTGACTGATAGATGCAGGGAGGTGTGGGAGGGCCCTTGGAAGAGTTTCCTCCCTCAAGGCCTGCAAACCGCAGGCCTTCAATTAGTACCTTTCCTCCTGGCTGGAGCTTTTCAGTATGACACAGGCATCGGGTTACAGAGGGGCACAGGGAATTGTCCTAGCCATACCACAGATGTCACACGTGTCCCAAGCTCTCAGAGACAGCTGAGCTCAATGATAGCAGGCACGACGGTGTGTCTGTACCGCTTTATGGACCTCCCTGTTGTCCTGAAGGTCAAACTTCGTGATATGAACTATTAACAGCCATTGGCTCAAATGAACAATTTCACTACTTAGGCCAAATGAGCAAGGATTTTTTTTTATGAGTTAATTTTAAACAAGGGGAAGAGAAACCATTAAAGTAGCAAAGTATTTTGTAGCCTACATTGTAAACTCTACTCTCTCCACCCCAAAGACAGAGGAAAATGACTGTCTCTTTCCAAAGAAAACCTGACATTTGGAAAGTGAGAGTATTCCAATATGTCAGCTGCAAACATGGATAACGATCGTGTCACCTGTATGTGTGTGGATGCCATCATAAAGCCTTACAGCCTGGGTGGCTCGTGCAGAGAAACTTTTCAAAGGCTTGGGGAGTGTGGTCAAAGTGTGGGCAGGGTTGGTTTCTTCTGAGTCATCTCTTCTTGGTTTGCACACAGCCCCTTCTCTCTGTGTCCGCAGACAGTTGCCTTTCCTTCTATACATCCCAGCATGCTAACTGCCTTTCCCTAGAAGGATGCAGATTAGATAAGGGTCGGCCCAATGCCTTATTATAAATTCATAAACTGTTTTAAATCCTCTCTACCCACACCACTTTCTGAAGTACTGCGAACGGAGGAGGACTTTAGCTCATGAGTGTGGAGGAGAACATAATTTAATCTATACCCACCATCATGTCATCTCCCTTTCTATCTCCCAGCGCAAGCTGTCCAGGAGCAGAGAGATAGATATGATCGGAAGTACATCAATCGTGAGATGTGCATATGGCCTCACTTCTTAAGGGTTCTGCCATTTCCCAATACTGTTTTAGCACAAGGACTCTTGAGGGACACTCAACATGACAAAGGCGTACTTCCTGGGAGCTGAAAAGCCTCCAGAAAGCACAGAAAGGCAGGCAGGCAGCTGAACTGGAGCCCAGACCCCGGCTCCTTGCTTTGTTCGCTTTGCTCGTCTGATGCAAGTTACTAACAGTGAGTGTATGGCCAGCTCCACACTTGACTTAGAAGGCCGGTCTCTACAAACTGTGCAGCACGTGGAGTCAAAATAAATATGCCGTAACAAAACTTTTCCACCAAGCCCCAGGCTGCTCAGGTGTGCCTGAAACAGGCCACTTCCCCCGATGACTTGAAAATTCTTCTGTATCGCCTTGTACCATGGTCTAACTTTCCTATGCATGTTCCACAGTTTGAATATTTATGGTCATCCTTCAGTATCTGAGTGTTTGCTCCCAGGACACCCACAGACACCACAACCTACAGATACTCAAATCCTGTTATATAAAGGTATAACATTTGCATGTACCCTTTGTAATCCACCCACACTCTTTAAGGCATTTTTTAAAGTACTTGTAATATCTAATGTAATATAAGTGCAATATACATAGTTCTATGCTATATGCTATGGTGTTTAAAGACTCGTTAGAAAAGTCTATATATGTTTGATACATGTTTTATCCGTATTTGGTTGGATTCCTGGATTTGGAACCTAAGGGGAAAGAGGGCCAATTTGAACCTCTGCTTCTTGGCAAAGCAGTCGTCTCTAAGTGGAAACTCACCTCCTGCTGTCAGGCCAAAGCTGAGAAGAATTAAAGCTCTTTATCTGCAAATTGATCAACTATTAAAGTCACAGCGTGGGTTTTGTTTTGTTTAGCATCTGCTTTATTGGGTGGAATGGCACTCCTTCACTTAGGCTACATGGGAAGTGCTTCTTGATGAGTTATGCCATAGAGGCTCCCATTTGTGGGACAGATAACAGGTGCTCTTGGGGAGTATTAAAATGACATTGTTGTGAAATATTTATGCTAATGAAGCTCAACTGATCGCCTAGCTGATGGCTTAGGAGTGGCTGTGTTTTTGCTTAGGGAGCAGGTAGTGATGTCAACCTTCTTTCTGAATTTGTTTTTTAAAAAGATGAGACAACAGACTCTCCCACTTACTCACCTCCTGTTTTCAATGTTTTAACACGTCAGTTCCGTTCTCTACCAAACTCTGTATGGAGCCATGGTTATCTCCTATGCATGGTTGAGGAAACAATAGCCCAGAAATGATGCTACTCAGCTCTCAGACGACTTGAAAAATGGCACTCCCTCACCTTAATGTTGCATGTTTGCTCCTTTTGATTTGGACTTTTGATTCCACTGGCTGATTTTCAAGTGTGCTTTCTGTGATGAAGAGAAGGAAAGGACTGGAAAAGGGCCTATGGAGGGAAATTGGGAACAGTTGGTATGTACTAATCATCGCCCTATGTGCCATATAGGGACTAGTGTGTGTACACACACACACATATTATTGTATGTACATAGGTGTTTTGCCTACACGTAAGCTTTTGTACCACATGTATACTTAGTACCCTCAGAGGCCAAAAAGTGTCCAGAGGTAGCTGGATCCCATGGAACTGGAGTTACAGATGGTAAGAAACAGAGACTCCGGTCGGCCCTCTTTACCCATTGGTTTCACATTGGTGGATCCAACCAAATATGGATAAAGAGATTGGGAAAATGTATATCAAGCATATACAGATTTTATAATTAAGATCACTGACCTGATCCATCCTGCTAGAAAACTAGCTTTTTAAACTTTAAAAACAACCTGATAGAGAACATTTTTGTTGTTTTTTAAAATTTTAAAAATGTATTCTTATTTGTGTGTGTGCATATGCACACACTACCTGAATGCCTATGGAGGCCAGACAAGCTGTAGTTACAGGTGATTGACAGCTGCCTTGTGTGGATGCTTGGAACAGAACCCAGGTCCTCTAGAAGAGCAGTAATGCTATACACTGCAGTGCCAACTCTAATACCCAGTGTGGAACATTATAAAGATGATCAGGAAACCAGAGAACAGGATTGGGATTTCAGATTACTGGCATCTCATTACCAAACCCATGCTTTTCCTGTTGGATCACTGTACCTCTCAGTAGGGCAAAGAAGACAAAAAAGAAATCTTCTGACCCCTTGTGTCTACTCAGGGATGACAGGGAACAGAACGGTGAAAGAACAGCAAGTGAGCGTGACTACCTTGTGTGCATGTCAGAGTGCTGTATCGCAGAGATGACCAGTGTAGCTCTCAGGAACAGTGGGTTTCTTTTCTGTTCTTTTTAAAATTTATTATATATATTTTTAGAAATACCAATCCAAAATCCCACTCCCTCCCCTTCTCCCATTCCCTCCACACACCCTCCCTCCCCAACTCATCCAACCCATCTAGTCCTCAGAGAGGGTAAGGCACTTTGCTTTGTGGAAGGTCCAAAACCCTCCCTACTACATTTAGGCTAAGCAAAGTATACATCCAAAGAGAATAGGATTTCTCAAAGCCAGTACATGCAATAGAGATAAATCTCAGTGCCACTGCCAGTGGCCCCTCAGTCTGCGCTAACTGTCAACCACATTCAGAGGGACTAGTTTGGTCCTATGATTGTTCCTTCCCAGTCCAGCTGGATGGTGAGCTACCATTAGCTCAGGCAAACTGTTTAAGTGGATGAACCCTTCATGGTCCACCAGCAATGGATGAGTTCCCCTTACTCCACATCCTCTCCAGAGCTTATGCTGGGAATACTGGCTTTCAAACAAGGGTTTTGTTAGGATGCAGACTCAAATTCAGTAAGTAAGGAGCAGAGCTAAGATGGTGTATCTTCTAAGTCTCAGGTCACACTGTTGTGGCTGGTCACACTCTTCTTCAAAACATCTTTTTCAATGTGTAAAGTTGACATTATTCCAGTTCTCCATGGACTCAAATCGGCCATGCTCAACAGCTTTCTGCATCCTCTGAGAAGCTTGCCGGAGCTGAGAACAGCTGTTTAGAGTAGGACCAGAGTGAGACACAGTCTTCTGCATATCCCAGTCAAGTCTTGGCTCTGTAGCAGACCTTTGTTGAATTCCAGCCATCTGTTTTTGTTAGATTTAAGGGTTAGCTTTTAGTTATATGGAACATTAAACTTAGTCCAACTTGACACTTCCAGCATCTCATGCTTTCAGGTGCAACCCCCTAGTCCGTGCATTTGTCCGTGTGTCTCAACAAAAACATATTGTTACGCTTTCATTGTTAATGGTCTCACATCCATGAAAATGTTGATAAGTGTCATTCTTCCAGATTTCCTTGGCATCTTGGGAGCCACTTCCATATTCAAACACCCAAGCTGCAAACTAGACAGTGGAATTGAATTTAACTCGTAAGCTGTCAGCCGAAGGGAATTGGAGCACATGGCTTCAACCATGTGTATTGTGCTTCTTCTTCACTGTGATATGAAAGCCCCAAGGTTCCCTGCATTGGATCTGAAAACATGATCTCTGAAAATTGGAAACATCCATTAAGATGAGGAGCCACTCCCATTTCTCTCTCAGTATATGCTACGATGCAAAGTTGTTCTACCCTCAGGATTAGTGTGGGGAGAGAAGCTACTAGTGCACTGGGATGTCAGGAGAAGGAGGATGTGTTTGAAAATTAGATATTGATGCATAATGGGGGGAGAAAGTACAAGCCTTTTTTTTCCCATTTGGCTAGTCACCAGAAGCCTCTGTCCACTAAGGAGTACCAGGGGAATGAAATTACATCTTGGAGAAGAGGGACCCACACACCCCCAGCAGAGGCAGATGAGTTTCCCAGATGAAAAGCGCAGTCTAGGGTAAACGCTACCTGCTCTAAAGTATGAACGATGAAGACCGTAATTGTTGGATCATCCGGGGCCTTCAAGCGATGCAGTTGTGGCTGTTCTCTCGTTCTAGCACCGTTACCTCGGAACTGCTCACCTGTTCCCCTGCCAAACGGGCATGGAATCAAGTCACTGAGGCACTTAGCCAAAGATCACATCGAAAAGAGGGGACACTTAGCCTGGAGCAAAGAGGGAAAAACAAAAACAAACAAGACACTTGAATTTTTAAAAAGAATTATTTTGTGCATGTTTTTAGCCTCACAAAATCTGGGAGGAGAGGGGTGCGGAGTCGGTCCTAGCATCAACAGCAATGGGACACAAGTTCCACTTTCTTCTTTTCTCCAGTGATACAGCTGCAGGGCACATGGTGCTGGACACCAATGGACTCTTAATTAGATGTCTGCAGATCGTTAGATTTCTGCATCGTCAAGGTTTAATAAGAGCCATGCCTTGTCACCAGCACCAAGTGACATGTAACTTCCCGTGTTTGCATTTCTTCTAAACTATCCCCGACACTGTCCACTTCAGGTTCTGCTTACACAAACGTGGTGGTTGGAAACTGAATGGCAAACCCAGCTTTTGCCTGTCTTTCGGAGAAACTCTTAATGAAACCACTAAATGCTTCAGGATGCCTGAGCTGTGTTTAAAAGTCACTTACAGATAAGGAAGGATTCTGTCATCCCAGGAATAGAATAAATGCTGGACACCTTTATTAACTGTCTAGATTGCAGGGAGATAGAGCAGCTTCTACCAGAGGTATAGCTAGTTATCAAGCCCAGGGGCACCTTCATTGTGACATACCAGGAGTGACTGGTGGGGAAATGTTTGAATCAGTTTGTTTGCAGCATCTAGAAGTTTGTACTTATTTATTTGTGCATGTGCGTGTGCGTGTGTGTGTGTGTATCACAACACATTCTGGGAAAACATAGGCGACCAAATGACAACCAGAACCAGAACAAAGGACACTATCTTTGCAGTGTTTTCAGTTTAATGTTCAAGAAAACACTCAAGGACCACATAAGGAAGTCTAAGATGGCACGTGGTATTTGGAACAATAGTTAACTTGCCACTAAAATATTGTAGAATTGTGACTTGGCCAGAGTAATGACTGGGGAGGCTACTGAAATAACTTATAATAGGGTTTTCTACTGGCAAAGAATAATCTTTGGGCTTCCTCAGTGTCTCACTGATTCGTTTTTCTCCTGTCCTCTGGTCTCCACAGCAGATGTGCAGGGGAAGACATGACTGATCCCATGTGACAGATGTGGACAGTGAAGCCCAGAGAGGCCAAGAGAGGGCAGTCAATAGAACCCCATTTTTGGTGTACGCTGCCATCTCTGAAGTCACTCAACCTTGTGGCGATGGCTTCTGTTTGTGTGTAATGCCTTCTGGGAAACACTTTTCAGATAGTCTGGTCAGAATTAGCTGTGACTAACCTTTTGAGAGTGCCCAAACTCAGAATGATTGATATGAAATATTTCTAGCTGCTTTGTCAGCTGGCCCTGGAAGTCTCCGCCTCTGAAGGTTGAAGTCTAGACGCTTCTCTCTGCTGGCAGTGGCACAAATCATCAAGATCTTTAGAGTGAGCCAACAGTGCTCCTACATTGTGTTTTCCCTCATCACAACCAAGACCTCATGGAGCTGAGATAGAAGGGCGTGTAAGACTAGAGGGAGGGAGGGAGAGAAGAAAGGAGGGAGGGAGAAACTTTGTAGGGTGTGTCTGCAGTCAAGCCCTTCTATAGGGACCTAGGAGGCAGAGAATCCTTGAAGCTCCCAGGCCAGCTAGGCTCACTAGAGTGGCAAACAAGCTACCCTGTCTCAAGGGGGAAAGCGAGGACCTACACACACAGTTCACACAGACACTGTGGCACACACGTGACCACACTTATACTCACAAAGACATACACACACTACATACAATGAACACACACATAAAGATTACAGAGAGGACGCATGTCCTGGTAAGACACATGGGTGGGTCAAGCCCAAGCTAGCTTAAGAAATCTTCTGGGAAATTTGATTGAGCCACTGGCAAATGCTTAAGAGCACAAGTTGCTGACACAGAGTTCCTGAAAAGCCCGGCCCCCTAGGACTTCAGGACCTCAACCCTGTTGACATTCAGGGCTGAGTCCTTCATTGTGAGTGCTAGCTCATGTATTGTGTATTGCGGAAGATTAGCAATCCTCTACCCTAAAATGACAACAGCAACGAAAAGTCTCCAGACATTACCAAACACACCTCAGGGGCAAAATCACCTCTGTTTAAAATATTTTTCCAACTCAATATTCTTGGCACTGTTGCTAGCAGGGCTCTGCTGTCTGCTCTGCTGCTGGTGAAACTGGGACTAATGGTTGCAACATTGGTGGCTGTGAATGTGGAGTTGTGAAATCACATTTGTTCCAAGTCTGTGTAAGAGGCTGCCTTATTGCTCAGGGGTTGGTGGGCCAGGGTGGATTGGGTTGGGGAGAGCTTTGATCTATTCCCTCATGCCAATTATTGCTTGCCCTTGGCTGGTGCACTTTAGCCAGTCAGACAGAAGTGCCCTGTGCAGAACACGCGCAAAGTGTTGCGTTTTAATCCCTTTAGGCACGCCCTGTGAGTACTCTCGTGTCTCGAACTGTGAGCAGACTCATCCACTGTCTATGCTCTGCCCAGGATCCTCAGTCCTGGGGACAGAAGGGTGAACAGATGACACCCCGACTCCCACAGCTCTGGAGACAGGCAAGGACAGCAGCAAGATCACCACCACCAAAGCTGCCATGAGGTGCACTGAGCACACCAGAGACCCAGAGTGGGGGAAATTGCTGAATAAATTGAGGGAGGAGAGGTGAACTGAGCAGGGCTGTGTGACTGTGTAGGGAAGAGATGCTTCAGGAAGAGGGAAGAGCCAGTGTAAAGAGCCTCAGATGAGAAGAAGCTTGGGTCTGTTTAGGAAGGTGAAGGTGTGTTGGGGCTGGATTTGTAGAGATCTTTCCATCCTAACCTTAAGTGGTAATCATCAGAAATTCCAGACACTCATTCCATGTACAGAGTTTTAGTACAATGAATGTTCTAGCCTGGGAAAGAAGGAGGATGATCTCATGACTTCCTTTTTTCTTTGTCTTTTCCCTCCCTCCCTCTTTCCCTGTCTCTCTGTCAGTCCCTCCCTCCTCCCTTCCTCCCTTTCTTCTTTTCTGTATGGTTTCTGTAACCCAGTTTGCTTTTCATTTTATGTTATAGTCAAAGATGACCTTGAACTTCCCATTCTCCTGCCCCCATTTCCCTAGTGCTGGGATTTCAGGCATGCGCAGCCATGCCTGGTTTGCACAGTGCTGGGGATGGAACTGGGGGCTTCAAGTGTACATGCACATGTACACATCTGGAGTTGGAACAGCTTCTTCAGGCACTGCCTCAGGGACCCTTCCCTCCCAGCTCTGTGTCACGATGGACTTGCCTTTTAGCCATACTGCTTGGGCTTTTAGACTCCACTCTGACTTCTGCCAGTGTAAGCTGATCCACCTATTCATGAGTAGGCTGATCTCACAGTCTCCATTCTGTTATATGCATTGCTCTCACCTTGATTCAAGGCAATGAGCCTATATTGGCCTGAAGAAGACTCTTATGCATCTCCCCTTTTGCGTTGCTCTCTTTTTGTCCTGCACTGCATGCCCCTCCCCTTTGCCTTCCAGTTTACATAGATTGTAACCCATTCTTTCACGAGAGGTTCCTCTAAGGTGAATATATTTTACCTACATTCTGAGCCTTCCTCAACTCATGAAAGTGAGATTTAGGGTAACAAAGCCAGCTTCTTCCTTCAGGAACTCATCAGGAGCTGGAAGGAGCTAGTATTCCTAAGGCTAGGAAGCAGCCCCCAGATTCAGAGAGAATCTGGAACTAGAATCCTGGCACAAAAAAACTATAGGAGCAAGCCTCCTGGAAATGGCTCAGCTTGTAAAGTTCTTGCTTGACACACAGGTAGAACTAAGTTAGGATGTCAGTGCCAACGTAAAAGCCAGGTTGGTGGTTTGGGTCTCTAGTCCCAGATCTTGGGAAGTTGAGGCATAAAGATGCTTCATCTAGCCCAATTCCTAATCCAGATTTAGTGAGAAGCTGTCTCAAAAAAACAAAACAAAACAAAAACAAAAACAAAAAATAGCTGTGCATGGTGGAGCATGCCTTTAAACCCAATCTTTGGAAGCAGAAGCAGGAGAATCTCTATGAGTCTGAAGGCAGCCTGGTCTACAGAGTGAGTTACACACACACACACACACACACACACACACACACTTTCTTTTAAATGAAGGAGCTGTTGAACCTCAGGCAAATTTCTGAGTCTCCTGAGATAAACTGCCTGTATGTGTGTGTGTGGTGTGTGGGCACACACTGGCTTCACAGTGTTCCTGTGCATGCCTACAGTGGTGATGATTGCTCCTGAGTGCTTGCCAATGGACACTAGTGCCCAATCACGATGGTAACTTCGCTCTCTCTCACCCTTTGTCTGTGACTGTTACTCACATGGCTGTAGATGGCACTTGAACTTGACTTCAGTTCTCCTGGTCTTCTGGTAGAATGCATACATGCTCCTATATAAATGTGCACTCATGGTTGTGTGAGTTCACACACGCCATTTATTCTTGCCAGGCCTCTGCTTCCTTCTTCCTCCTAAAGTGAAAATAATGCTCCCTCAGGATTAGCAGGAATGTGCGGGAGACAAGGGTGAGCTGGAAGCCACCGCCCAGGCTTGACACTCAGAGAACGTGGCAGCAGAATTAGCTTCTTTGTCCTGCACTTTCGTCTGGTCCTCTTCCCTCCCTCCCGCCTTCTTTTCCTCTTTCCATCATTTACTGCTCACCCCACCTTCCTGAATAAATCAAGGCCAGATCACTTGAGGACATACATCCTTTGTCTCCATGGGCGAGCCTCCCTCCCCGCTTCATGTAATTGTCAGCAACAAAGTTGGAAAATACAGACAACGTCTGAAGCAGCTCTCCGCACCGCAACATCTGCACCAGACAAAACTCAAAAAGCCCTCAATCCCCAGTCATGAATGCACTATAAAAACAATGTGGCAGAAATGAAAATTGTTCCATCATAATATTTCACAGTTCTTTTTGACAAAAGCCAAGCCGCCCTCATGAATACACATTTCCCAGCACCTTATGCATTATGCATCAGCCTATAGCAGGGGACCTGGGAATTGCCAGTCCCTAGTAAAGGACCTTTGAAAGTGCCTATTTTGTAAACAAATGGAACCCAGGCCCAGCACTTGGGCTCTTTAGGTAATTTAAGACTGACTCCTGCTGCCCAAGTTGGGACAGACTCTTCTGGGAGTTATAATTGGCAGAAGCGTCTTCAAGATTCACTAGATAGGATTGGTGATGTCTCAGCAATTTGGGCTTCTAATCTATAATTTCAGAACACCCAAGACAGGCGTGCACAGAGTCTGGGACAAGTCCTGCTGGAGCCAGAGTTAAGCCAAATGTCACCAGAATGCCAAATGGGCCTGCCAAGGCTGCTCACTGGCTGTAGGGGTCAGGCAAATTAGTCAGGATGTAACTCCTGGAACTTCCAACCAGATTGAGCCTCTGGATGGAAATGCTGGTTGGGTGACTAAGGGAATGTAGGCACAAATTTGGCTGATTTGTCTCAAAAGGGCTTGCAGGAGACATGTTTGTTTGCCTGAAGGCAACACATTGGAATTATATATTGCCTACAATGGGAGGACCCTTGAAATTCCTTAGTGAGTCTCTGTGTTACATAGGGAGCCCAAGGCCACGAGGAATGTGTTCAAGGTCAGGCTGAGAGTGAGCTGGCGTGTTGGGGACTGCTGGAGGCCTGTCACTTCCCCCCAGTACCCCCCACTGCCTCAATCACGGATTGGCAGTAGCTGCAAAGACCAGAAGCAAAATGGTTACTGATTGTGATGATTTGAGAAAGGGCAGATTGGGATTCTTCAAACAGCTCTGAAAAAGAGTATCATCTAGAGCCATTGTGTGTAATTTGCAATCTGTCCTCCCTGGTAGGCTCATTTTAAATGGTGACAGACAGAGGACAGACATCTACTCGTGTCCGTCATATCTGTTGCAGTAACAAGACGGTGATTGATTTCTTGCTATGTGTATTTATTTCATAAAAGCATTCTGTTTCCATTAGGATATAGTACCAAGGGGTAGGAATAGAGAGCAGAAACACAGAATTACAGTGTGGCATGTGCCCTGTCCTTCTCTTCTATTGCTCTCACACGCTTAGTTCTTCAGAGTTCAGGAAGTAAGATCCCGGGTTTACACCCCAGGTAAGTCATTCAACTTGCTGTGGTAGCACAGGTACAAGACATAGGACACTGTGAAGCCTGGCAAGGCACCTGCAAGACCAAGGTCCCCTATGAGGGATGAGGAGAAGCAGAATCAGCCCTGCTAGGAAGAGTAGGGAGGCTCCTCATCTTGAGCTTCATGGAATCCAGCTGTAGGACCCTTTGCTGATTGACGCAGTTTGACTAATGACAACAGTAACAACTGAAGACTAATTAGGAAGAGACTAGATTTACAGGCACCTGGGAGAATATACGTAGGCAATAAGGCTGTATCCACACTCCCCACTGACCAGTAGAACAATAAATTGACAGGGTGTGGACCTGGAAGGAAGAAGTCAGGACTGCCGCCTACCTTTGACATCGAGAGCCCGCCCACAAGTCTCCAAGTCTTGGGTGAGTGTTTTTCTGGCTCTCGGTCTGGTTTTGCTAAAACTCCCCACCCGTGGGATCTCTGAGTCAGTAGCCGGGTTTGTGAATGCACATGTCGTATTTCTGTTTTGATGTGATGCTACTGACCTAGGAATTATACTTGTAAGGCTTCTGGTACAGGAGGAACGACAGTCTGCTTACAAATTGTCCATTTTCATATCTTGGCATCTTCAGACTATTCAAAAATACTCCCGAATATTTGTAAAGAATAATTTTAATTTCTACAACTGGAATGGGAGTGAGTAAAGAATGTCCCTGGGTGCCATAAATAGTCCTTCATTTGGTTGCAAACCAAGAAATAATTTCTTCTAAATTAGAAAAGTAAAATATTCTATTTGGGTACATTAGAAATTCAAAAAGGTATAAAAATGAAATAAAATGGAAATGCATTACATAAAGATAATAGCTGTTCACGGTCACATTTCCCTCATTTTTGACCAATGAATATGTGACTATTGGCATCTAGCTCTTGGCACTCAACTTAAGCTATTTTCTAGACCTTGTTTTTTTGTGAAGTTATATATTTTTGCAACAAAAACAACAGCAAAAAAGCTCAAAAGAATAGCAATACAAAGGGTATGTTGTGAAACTTATCCAGAGTAAAAATCTGCAGAAAATGCCATAGCTAAGTTGAATAATATTCATTTAAAGGATTTAGGCTCTCATGGGTCCTCATTATAACAAATGCATCTGAGTGGGGTGCTCTTCAATGCCTTCGGTTATGGTTTCATGGTTCAAATACTCCCACCACAACTCATGCTGAAGGTTAATCCTCTTTGTGGGAGATTAAGAGGCAGGCCCAGGTAAGACTTGTAAGAGGCAATTGGGTCATGAGAGTTTTCCCCTAATGGATGCATTGATCAGTTTGTGGATTAGAAGGTTAATAGATTATCTTCAGAGTGGTTATCTCTAGGAACAAGTTGGCCCTGTCTCACGAATGTGTCTTTCCTTATCACATGGTGATCTACCTTGACTAGGGATGCTGCAGAAAGTCCCCACTCAGAAGAATGGCCTTGCTAGTTGTGATGATTCATCTTGATTTTTAACTTGATGGGATTTAGAATCACCATGGAAACAATTCGTTGGTGATGTCTGTGAGTAATTATACTGGCTACTATAATTCCTATGGTAAGTCCCACATTAAATATGGGTGACAACATTCCATCCATAGGCTGGGGTCCAGGACTGACTAAAAAGGAGAAAGTGGGCTGATAACAAGCATCCATTGCTCTCTGCTCTTTGCCTGGTAATACAATGTGTCAGACTCCTCAATCTTTTGCCATCATGACTGTGATCTCCTATACCCTCGAACTATGAGCCAAAATAAAAACTTTCTTTCCTAAGTTGATTCTGTCAGTTCTGTTATAGAAAAAAGGCAAATAACTCACATTGGAAATTGGTGTCAGAAGTGGGATAAATAATACAGTAAACTTGGTTGTGTGGTTCTTAGATAATTGAAACTGCCTGCGGAAAAGACACTGTAGAGTTTGACACTTTGGGCTAGAAAAGCCCTAGCATACTGTAAGCAGAGGTTCTTTGTGGGTATTCTGGTAGTTACCAGAATTTTGAGAGAAATGCATTCAGTGAAGGCCCAGCTCATGAGGTTTCAGGGAAGAATGAGGCCTATATTAGAAACTGGACTAGAGAACACTCATGCAATATTCTGATAAAGAATCTGGTGGCATTATTCACACTTCTTGAGAACTTGGGTGAGGTTAAATACAAGAATAACTGACTAATTTGTTTGGTGGAAGTAATTTCAGGACAGGAAAGCTTTGAGGCTGTGGTATGATTCTTGCTTCTGCGCTCATCAAATCTATGGTGAGAAGGAACAAAAAGGTGAATCAGAAAGATGCTAACATGTGCAGTTTTTAGAGGAACCAACTATAAACAAGTTTAATATTACAGACAAGTTAGCTTTGGAAGCAACTGTAATTGTTAAAGAGATTAGTGCCATTAATGATAAACTTGGCACTCTGCCTTGGGACACCAGGAAAGATGTCTTGGGAGTAAGATCTTACTCCTCAAAGACTCCATAGGTAAGAATGCAAATTAATTTGAAAGCAGAGACAAAACAGAGTACCACTAAAATTGTTCTTTGTTCCTCAAAAGCAATTATCCAAGGAAGTATTTATCCTGAAATTGTACAATAAGAGGGTCAGGCTGCAAGACAAGCTCACAGTGGAGCTTGGCAATGAGGTTTGCAGTGAAAGGGCATGCAGACTGAGGAGGTCATGGAGTCTTTCATCATCGTTCCAGAGAGCCAGAGCAGGGTGGGAGGGTTGGAGCCCCCATAGAGAGGTTCTCAGGGGACACAGTTTAAAGTCATGACTGTCAAGCCTATTACAACTGTGACTACAGAATATTGGAGTTGTTAGAACTATCAGACATCTAACGAGAAAAGCTTTAGGCATAGAATAGAACCAGTCTAAGTAAGAAGGGTGAGTCTACCTAAGCCATTTGGGATGCAGACAATTCCATCATGATCCTTGGATGCTGAACATAGAGGTTTGTGTTTGGTACTTTCTTTGGTGATGTTTAGTCTTGCTTTAGAACAACTATTTCTTGCCGAGCTTCCATTCTTTCATTTTATTTATTGATTTATTAAACAGGATTTTTAATCGAGTCTTTGGAAATTTTACATCATGTACCCCAATCCCACTCATTTTCCAGTCTCTCTGCATCTGTCCTTCATGTTTATAGTGCCTTCCAAAGAAAAACTTAGAAGGAAGGAAATAATAAAAATACGAATAATAATTCAACACACAAAAAACAAAACAAAAAACAAAACAAGCAAATAAGCAAACAAAACCCACTCCTTCCTCCATCTTTCCTGCTTCTCCATTGACTTTGCATTTGTCTTAGTGGTACTGGGAGCTGTGGTGTTTCATGCAGTGTACTCTTTTGCCCAAACAACTTTTCTTGCAATTGTTCATTGTGTAGTATACACCATCAATGTTAGATCCTCACTGAATCTTCTCTCAGACATCTTGCTGTTGTCCCGAGTCATGGAGCGCCTATAGCTATGATTCTGCAGGGTCAGTCCCTCCATGCACTCCAGTAGGTCACAGATAGGGTAGATGTTGGGGAGTACCCACCCAAAGTCCTGGATGTGTGCCTGGATAGTAGTTGAGTTGGTCAGTATTGACTACTGAATTCACCCCTCTCGGGTGAAGGGTGGAGCCAGCTCTCTCAATCCCATGGTGAGGGTTAGGGTCACATTTCCCAAGTGTGTGTCTGGGAGCAGCTCTCCTATGAAAGGTGGGACCAGTGGGGTTCAGGGTCAATTCTCTGGTGAGGGGGTGTGTAGCTCTCTCTGGGCCAGTGAGGTGTGCGACAAGTTCAATATGGCCTTCATACTTCAACACATGGTTGAACACATGGTTCACATGGGCCCCTGTGGTAACATAGGCAACAGACATCAACACAGACCCACAACTCTATCAGGACCAATAATCTAGACATGGCCAGAAGCAGCAGCTTGGTTCCAGTTGCCACCATGGTCCCAGGTGACAGTGTAGGCCTCTCAGATCCAAATGGGACCCATGGAAGCATGGTTCTGAACTGCAACATGGTCCCCGGTAGTGACCTGGTTCCTAAACAGTCACATAGCCTTTGATGGTAACAGGAGCCATGAACATAAACATAGATTTTGGCTGCAGTAGGACCATAGCCCCAAAAGTGGTGCCCAGTCACAGCTTAGGCCCAGACTTCACTATGCCCCTGGATGGCAGCTCAGGCCACTGCAATCTGTATAACTGTGGCAGCACTATGACCCTTGGATACCAACATGGCTTCAGGTGTTAACAGAGTCCCTGGGCATCTCCACAGCCTTCAGTGGTAACAAGAACCACAGTCTTTAGAAAACCAAGAAAGGCATGAAAACAAACAAACTCACCAGTGAAGAAAATGGAAAAAACTGTTCAAGACCTGAAAATAGAATATAGCAGTAAAAAAAGAAAAATCCACAACTGAGGGAATCCTGGAGATGGAAAATCTAGGTAAGAAAACAGGAACTAAGACTCAAACATCACCAATACAATTCAAGAGGTGAAAGAGAGAAGCTCAAGTACAGACAATACAACGAGAGAAATTGATGTATCAGTAAAAAAGAAATTCCTTACATAAAATATCCTTGAAATCTAGAACACTATGAAAAGATCAAACCTAAGAATAATAGAAATAGTAGGAGAAGAATTCCAGCTCAAAGACCCAGAAAACATTTTTAACAAAATTATGAAAGAAAATTTTCTTCAGCTTAAGAAGGTATCTATAAAGGTACAAGAAGCTTACAGAATACCAAACAGATTGGGTCAGAAAAGACATCTCCACTTCACATAATAATCAAAACACTAAACATACATAAAAAAGAAAGAATATTAAAAACTGCAAGGGGAAAAAGATACAAAACATACAAAAGATAGCCCAAATAGAATTAACCCGGACTTCTCAATGGAGACTCCAAAAAGTTAGAAAGGCCTGGAGAGATTTCTCAAAGAGACCACCAGTTCTGAGCCTGACTATTAGGCCCAGCAAGACTTTCAATCACCATAGATAAAGAAAATAAGATAGTCCATGACAAAGTCAAATTTAAACAATATCTGTCTATAAATTCAATCCTACAGAAGGTACTAGAAGGAAAGCTCCATCTGAAGGAGGCTAGCTATACTCATGAAAATACAGAAAATAAATAATTACACACCAGCAAAACAAAAAGAAGGGAAGTACACATAGACTCATGCATGTGGCACACACACACACACCCATCCACCACCAACAACAATGAAATAACAGGAATTGACAACCACTGATAATTAATATTTCTCAATATCAATAGACTTAATTCCCCAATAAATACACACAGGCTAACAGAATGGATGTGAAAAAGGATCCATCCTTTTGCTACATACAAAAAACACACCTTACTATCAAAGACAGACATTACCTCAGAGTAAATGGTTGGAAAAAGATTTCCCAAGGAAATAGATCCAAGAAGAATTCTGGTCATTCTACTATCTAACAAAATGGATTTTCAACCAAAATTAACCCAAAGAGGTGGGGAAGGATACTTCATACTCATCAAAGGAAAAAACAACCAAGATGACCACCCAATTCTGAATCTATATGCCACAAACACAAAGGCATCCACATTTGTAAAGGAAACATTACTAAAGCTTAAATCACACATTGAACCCCACAGATTAATAGTGGGAGACTTCAATACCGCAATCTCACAATGGACAGTCATCCAGACAAAAACTAACAGAATAATGGAACTAACAGATATCTACAGAACATTTCACCCAAACACAAAAGAATATACCTTCTTCTCAGCACCTCACAGAATTTTATCTATAATTGACCACATATTTGATCACAAAACAATTCTCAAGAGAAACAAGATGACTGAAATAATCCCCTGCATTGTAGCAGACTACCATGGATTAAATCTGGATGTCAACAAAAACAGGAATAGCAGAAAGCCTACAAGCTCATGGAAACTGAACAACTGCCTAATGAATGATATCTGGGTCAAGGCAGAAATAAGAAAGAAATTAAAGACGTCTTAGAAGTCAATGAAAATGAATGCACGACACACCCAAGCATATGGGACACAATGGAAACAGTGCTAAGAGGAAATTTCATTGCACTAAGTGCCTACATAAAGACGTTAGAGAGATCTCATCCTAGCAACTTAACAGCACACCTGAAAGCTCTCAAACAAAAGAAACAAACATACCCAAGAGGAGTAGATGGCATGAAATAAACAGAAGGCTGAAATCAATAAAATAGAAACAAAGAGAACAATACAAAGAATCAATGAAACAAGGAGTTGGTTCTTTGACAAAATCAGCAAGATATACAAGCTCTTATCTGCAGAGAAAGAATATCCAAATTAATAAAATTAGAAATGAAAAGAGGGATATAACAACAGACAATGAGGAAATTAAAAAAATCATTAGGTCATACTAAAAAAATCCTATGCTCCACACAATTGGATAATTTAAAAGAAATGGCAATTTCCTCGATAGACACCAGTTACCAAAGTAAGATGGACAATTAATAAGTGGGACCTCATGAAATTGAGAAGTTTCTTTAAGGCAAAAGATACTGTCAATAGGATAGGATAAAACAGCAGCCTACAGAATGGGAAAAGATTTTCATCATTTCCACATTAGACAGAGGGCTAATATCCAGAATATATAAAGAACTCAAGAAACTAGACATCAACAAGCCAAATGATCCAAATAAAAATAATGTATTGATCTAAACAGAGAATTCTAATCAGAGGAATCTCAAATGACTGAGAAGCACTTAAAGAAGGGTTCAACATCCTTAGCTATCAAAGAAATGCAAATTAAAATGACTCTGAGATAGCATCTTAGATGTCAGAATGTCTATGATCAAAACCAAAGTGACAGCTCCTGCTGATTAGGCGTGTGGAGCAAGGGGAACACTCTCCATTGCTGGTGGGAGGGCAAACCTGTATAGCCACTTTGGGAATCAATATAGTATTTTCTTAGAAAATTGAGAACTGATCTACCTCATGTGTAAGCTATATCACTTCTGGGCATATACCCAAAGAACACTCCATCATACCAACAGGACTCTTGCTCACCTATGTTCATAGCAGCTACATTCCTAATATCCCAAACTGGAAACAACCTATGTGTCCCTCGACTGAAGAATGGATAGAGAAAATGTGGTATAGATACCTAATAGAGTATTTTTCATGGTTAAATAAAATAATATCATGAAATGCGCAGGCAAATGGATGGAACTATAAAAATTATCCCAAGTGAGATAATCCAGACCCTGGAAGACTACCATGGTAAGTACTCACTTATAAATGGACAGTAGCTGTCCCTCAATCCACAGACCCAGAGAGGCTAAGTAACAAGGAGAGTTTGGGGCAGGGGAATGCTTGAATTTCCCTGATAAAGGGGAGATTTTGGGGGTCGACTATGAACAATTGGATGGTAACAGGAGGGATCAGGTCAGGGGTGGAGAGAGTACTGGGAGAGATAACCAGAATTCTGGGACATCTTGTGGGTGAGGTAGAAACCTACTTTAATGGTAACTCAGGAATCTTCTAGGGTGACCTCAAGACTCCTAGTAATGTAGGATATAGAGCCTGAATTGTCTATCATCTGTAACCAGGGAAGGTTTCCAGGGGAGGGTTTGGAATTCCAACCCAGCCACAAAACCTTAGACCTACAATGTCCTACATACAAGATGTGCAGAGGTAAAGATGACACAGAAATTGGGGTGTGGCCAACCAATAATTGGTCCAGCTTGAGACCCATGCCATGAGAGGGAGCCCACCTCTGACGCTGTCTGGAGGGCCAGGGAATAGAGACTAGGTAGCCCAGAGATCTAGAATAGAACCAAACAGGACTAGAAGAAAAGTCAATGAAATGATTCCTAATGATACTATGTTTCACTTGTAGACAGGAATCTTGCCTAATTGTCATCAGAGAGGCTTCATCTAGCAACTGATGGGAACAGATGTAGAGATTCACAATCAAACACTAGGCAGAGTTCTGGAAATCCTGAAGAAGAGAAGGAGCAAGGACTGTCGGAGCCAGAGGGGTCAAGGACACCACAAGAAAACCCACAGAAACAACTAACCTGGACTCTTAAGGGATCACAGAGACTGAACTGACAATCAGAGAGTCTAAATGGTTCTGACCTAGGCCCTTAGCATATATGTTATGGTTGTGTAGCTTGGTCCTTTTGTGGTGCTCCAAATAGTGGGAACTGGGGCTGTCTCTGACTCTTTCCCCTGCTTTATGGACCCTTTTGTCTCAAGCTCCAGTCATCATGACTTCTCCACCTTTATGTATTTTACCCTTAAACTGTAAGCTAAACTCAACTCTTTCTTCCCTTGGCTGCCTTTGTCAGGTATATCGTCATAGCATCAGGATAGCTAACACATCGGATGTGGCCCTGGACCTCCTAGTCTCCAGAAACATAGGACAAACAAATTTGGGGCTGGGTATGCTAGCGACTGAGACTAGAGTGTCTTCATGTGCTTGGCACGTGCTCCATGACTTAAATGCATTACCAAACCTTTACTTTTATTTTTAGATAGTTTCTCCCAAGTTCTCTATTTGAACTTGAATGTACTTTGTAACCCAGGCTGCCTTTGAACTTGTGATCTCCCTCCTTCAGCCTGCTGAGTACTTAGTTTGAAGGGATGAGCCACCAGGCATGGTGTCAAATCAGATTTTATCTTTTACGAACAACTCAATCTGTTATGTTGAGTGACAGCAAGGGAAATGAAACAAGACAGCTCCATGATAAATTACTCCATGCCTCCTGATGGGCCCCATTTCTGCCCCAAGACTTTTAAGGGGAAACTACTAGGAGAAAGACCAAGCGTTGAAAAGAATTTTCCATGTATATAAAGTAGTCCATGGTATAAATCTCCCATCATATCTCTTGGTTGTTCATGTTAGGTTTACAAAAATGAGATAATTTATTTTGTTGAAAAATCCAATAAGTGAGCAAGAAATGGTTATTTTACCCTTATTACCTTTCCCTTGAAATTCAAGAGTCATCCTCACATGCTCTGTGGCCTTGACCTATGGGGTCACAAGTGAAGAGTCTTTCCTGCTCCCTGTCCAGATGTTAATCTCCTTGAGAACAGGTTTCTCCTAGGAGTCTGCTGGGAGTGTGTGCCAACAAGTGTACACTGGACATGGGAGTTGGATGCCATTCCCCATCCATCCCTCCTTTCTTCTCCTTTTCTCCTTTCCTTCTTCTCTCTTTCCCTCCCTCTTCCTCTTTCTTCTCTGTTGTGGTCATGATTGAATCTAAGCCTGTGTATATGCTAGGGAAGCTCTTTCCCACCCAATGGTGTCCCCAAACTTTGATTTACTGTAAATTTGAGACAAGGTCTTGTTAGGTGGCAAAGTTCATGAGGTCTGCTTGAGAAAATGTAACCAACCAAGATCTGTAGAAGTGCTGCGGGAGGAGAAGATATGTCAAGTTTTGGGAATGATTAGTCATGAATATAACTATCCTTTAGGGATGTCCTTTCTTTATGGTGATGACTTCATTCAGCAGAAAAACACCTTGGGCATTTGCAAAATTCCTTATCTGACTTTTGCAATTCTACTTCAAGATGGATGAAAGTTCTGACCCGTACAATACCTGAAAGTTCACACTATCAGTGCCTGGGTGCATCCCAGTGATGGTCTGGGTTTCTGTAGAGGGCAATGGATATGTCTACATCGGGTCCGCACCTAAAGAATTCCCCATGAACATTTCGGGTCTCATTTTGCTGAGGCTCAATTACCCGCAGTCCTCTCGCAGCCCTTCAAACTCAAGGATCCAGTTTTGAGAGGCAATTTCATCAATAAATGCTGGGCCGAGCACTCTCTCTGTGATCTTGTACTTTCTTTACATCCAGATGATTGGGCTTGCTATTGCTTCCACTTCACAGGCATAAGAATTGGAATTGGAGATCGTTTTCTCAGCTCCAGATAATTTGAAAGCTCACAGGTTCTACCATATTCATCAGCAAATGGGAACCCCAAAGTCCTCAAAATAGGCCACCCTTTCCCAGTGCCATTCTACTTCTGCCAGGGTGGCCTAGATTCACATTGGCAACCAAAACAATCTTTTTTCTTACGTTGTACTTGAGAGGTCCCTCTAAGATCTTTGGGCATTTCAACATTCCCTTCATGTGCACCTTGGCCGTCTTGTATGAATCATCTTTGTGTAGTTTATTAAGACAAAACAAAATAAGACAAAAACAATCACCACCACCACCAACAAAACACTGAACACAGGTTCTTAGATATATCCATCTAGACCACTGATTTGTTTAAGGTATTTTGAATATTAGGTTTTTAATACACTATTTAAGCTCTTTTGTTGTGTGTGTGCCTTGTGTGCATGCACGTGTGTGTGTGTGTGCCCTTTAAAGAAAATAAGTTCTCGTCTGCATCAACTTTCCCTTGCAGATTTTCAGCCCTGATTTCCACACCATGTGATTTTGCAGGTTTGGAGTTGTCCCTGAACTATTCTGTCTGAGGGTGAAGTGACAGGTATTTGGCTGGGTTACTGCCATAATTAGACACATTGTGTGTGAAGTGCCCAGCAGAGCATCTGACACATAGAAAACACTTGAGGATGGTTGTTATTTATCAGGTGATATATTTGCATTCAATAGTGCCTTTCATAAAGAAAAGCAACCAAAATGAACAGTGCTGTATTTGAAATCTCACACTCATTGTACTTTGCTTGCAGCTAATGGTAACCAGTCTGTCTCCCCCACATCCTCATTACTAACATTCTTAAGATTCTGGTTCTGTTTATTCATGGTCATGGTCTCTAGAGTGTTCTACTTAGCACAAAGTTCTTAGGTTTCTGCCATAGGCAGTGGCTATGAATTAGCATTGTGTTTGGCTAGCAAAGAGTTAATCCCATGAAATCTTCAAAGTGCAGAGACTTTAGTGGTTACCAATAAACTATGGTGTAAAACTGGATAAGGTTCTCACTCTGTTGAGCTTTGTGTTCTTACTGTCAAGATAAGAAGGCACAAGGAGACTCTCTGGCATGGCCGTATGAAATGTGAAACCCCTTTCTTCTTTCCTTCTCCTCCTGCTTGGATGCTTCCAAATGGCTCCGTTCTAGGCATGACAGTTCAACCAGGCTCATGGCCTTTGGGATCTCAGACACTGTTCATTCTCAGGCTGCCTGAGGCAGCAACTCTCAGTTAGCAAGCCTGATACAGTAAAGCAGCGTGATCTGGGTGGCTTTGACAGCATGTATTTAGTTCTTGTAGCTCGGCATGCGTAACGTCAGAAATCAAGATTCCCTAGATTTGACTCCTACTGAAGCAGGACTTTCTGGCTTTGTAGAGATCCCAGGACCCTTCTAGGGTGCATGCTCATGTTCTCTCTATATTTCTCTTATTATGAGGGCTTTACTCCTACCACAAGGGTGCTATTTTTTATGATGGTATCTAAACCTAATTGTGACATTTGCAGTTAAGGTTCCAGCATGACTTTCCCATTTGGCCAATAGGAACAGCAAGAAACCAGCTAACCTTGATGAGACTGGTCACATCTGTAGAAGAGAAATGATGGTCCCTACAGAGCTCTCAAACGGCTGACTCCAGCTGCTGTGGATGCATCCTATTGCTACCCCATTTCCTGCTCTCCCAGGATCCATTCCTCCCACCTGGGATAGCCTCTTTTACCCATCATTCCCCAGTCACCCATCTCTGGTTTTTCTGGTCCTTCAAGATACAACCGCTACATTGTGAAGGTGGTTTACCTCCACTTAATCTGTTGTTACATTGTGTCAATTTTCCCTTTCCTTTCTACTGGGCTGTGAAGACACAGACTGTATATACCATCTTATTTTATTCTGCAAACAGCGGTCTGAGTTGAGCACACTAAGTACTCAAGCAGTATTTCAATGAGGGATACAAGGCCCAGAAGGAGGAGATAGATACACGACTCCAACTTGCAGTACACCATACAGAAACACACTTGCAGCAAATAGAAGGAAGTGACCCAGAGAGTGAAAGCATTGCTCACAAATGTTCAAGTGAAAACCCCTACCATGGTGGTATAAGGAGCCAAGTCAAGAACAAAGTATTCGGACGGCAGGTAGCAAAGCAGGCGCACAGGAAGCTGGGTTTGCTGTGAGGGTCTTGTCTCTGCTTCAACATTCTCTGTGTACACTCAACTCCTGGTGGAGCAACCGTGTCTGATAGATGCCAATTGGCTACCTACAAATCATGATGCTAAGCATGAAGCTGAGTGGCTAATGATCATCTTAATTAACCCACAGAACTTTATGCATGGCCGGTATTCATCCAACCTTTTGGTCCTAGACAGAAATCTATTAAAGCCAGTTGAGAGAATGAAAAGACAAAACCTAGTGAGCGCTTTTACCTGGGTGGTTATAAAAGGTGGCAGGTTCGATAACTCTAAAAGTGATCTATTTGCCAATAGCCATATTGCATTAAGTTAGGGAAACATCATTCTTTTAAATGCAAGCCTAGTGAGTAGCTTGAGTAATGACTTGAAATTGCATGTGTCCGAGCACGTTGAAGCTGGATAGAACTCACATTCTTGCTTTATAAGAAACACATTTTCTGCAAAGAGGTACCTCCAAATTTGTTTTGAGTTAGAAATTAGCTGGAGAATCTAAGGAAAATTATGGACTGTCTCCTAGAAAAATTCTTGTGACTGGGCATTTAGTGCTTGATGTCTCTCAGGGGGGTCATGCTCTTCTGAGATAGTCATCTATAGAGTCCGGTCCTGAATCCCAATGCCTGGGAGGCTGAATGGTCTCATGCACAGGTTTCCAACAAGGAATATAAGCAACCTTAGCAAACACATGATTGAAGCTTTTCAAAGTCCACAGTTCTCTGACGTAAAATGAATGCATATCATGGCAGCCTTCCAGGAGAAGGATCTCACCAGAGCTGAGACTGGAGAATTTATGAAGACATCCCTATTTTCTTGTCTCCCACCCTCCACCCTCTCCATAAGCAGGATTGTCAGGAGGAAAGACAGTGCAACAAGTTTGGATCAAAGACCTAAATGCCCAGTCCAGCAGCTTCTTACATGATTAGCTTAGGACCCTAGTCAGCGAGTTTCCACCTGCCAACCCTCTTCTGACTTGTAAGTAGCTAATGTTACTTACAAGGCAGTGGTGAAGGACATGAACTCTCTGACACTCTTCCCCTCTCTCTACTTTATTTTGAACAGCAGAAAGGCAAAGGTGTAGAATAAGGATTAGGGTGCCCTCAAGGAGGAGGTGCCAGATGCTGGCTGTACCATGTCACTTCTTAAAACCAGATACAAGAGTAGTTTAGAAATTCTCCATGTTGTTCCAAAGGGTTGAGATTCTGGTAAAGCTATAGCAATAGCTACATCCACAGAAGCCATTGAAATCACTAGAACTGATTATACGACTCATAAGGGACACACACGTGCACACACACACACACACACACACACACGGTTGTTGTAAACAGGTGAACATTGTCGGTATTCATAGGACTATTTCAGTATGCAGTTACTTGTCTGGTTTGGTTTCTAAGGAGAGCATGGGGTTAACATGAAGTCCTTATTTAGGTGTTGCTGTGAATTTTTTTTAAATGAGCTTGGAGGATGATCTGGGTGGGAAGGCGCTGCAGGGTCCCAAGCTCTTATTTTCACATGGGATCAGAAATGGGTCTTATGGGCACTGAATCTCCCACAGCTCAGTTTATAATCTCTACCATGAGAATTTTCATCTACAGAGTAGAGCTAACGTGTGTCAGTGGTTGTACTGGTATTGGTACTTATAGATTGTAATCATGGCTGTACAAGACTCAGAGAACCTTGCAGCGATGAGATAGGCTCTTGCCATAGAAGCAAGCCTGGTTACCTGAGTTTAGTTCCTGAAACTAGGTAAAAGTGGAAGAAAAGAACCAACTCTATAAAGTTGTCCTCAGATCCCCACACACGCATGCAACAATGGTCTACCTCCCATTGCATGCACGTGCGCGCGCGCACACACACACACACACACTAAAAATCCTCATGTAGTGGACCATTAGAACTAAAGGACTACAGGGGTGGAGACCAGAATAAAGGGAGAGGGGGCCTAGAGATGCCAGAAACCAGCAGAAAGAGACGGGAGTTGGAATGGAACAAAAACCCAAGGCCTGGCTCACGCACTGCACTTCTGCGCACTTCATCCCTACCCACTTTCAAAAGATGGCATTTCTCACCCACAGCAGTTAACTTACCTAGGGCGTTGCCATGGATCCAGAGACCCTTCCGCCCCTGCAAACACAAACAGTAGGTTGCCATACTCCAACTTGCACCACCCACTGCCTGGTACCTGAGTACTAGGTCAGTTCTGGTGAAAAGACTGTAATGTGATTGCTATTACCTTCTCAATTATAGCCTTACATGCCCTTATCATTATTAAGGGTTTGCAAAGAAGCCTGAGATTTTGGGTTAAATTAATAAACTCCTGCTGAGAATGTAAGAATCATGATCTAGTTCTCATTTTCATGTATGTGTGTGTGCCTCTCTGTCTGCATGTCTGCATTGCGTGGGAATGTATGTGTGTAGCCAGGCATTCATATCCCGTGTCATCCTCAACTGGCCTCCACCTAGTCTTTTGCCATAGGTCTCTCACAAAACATGATATACGCCATGTTTGGGTAGAGCAACTGCTAAGCAGTCCTCAAGGATCTTCCTGTCTCTCCTCTTCAGACAGTGAGAATATAGGTATGTGTTGCCATGCCTAGGGTTTTAATGAGCATTCTAGGGGTCGAACTCAGGTATTCAAGACTATAGAGCAAACATTTTATCAATCAAGCCATTTTCTCAGATCCTAGTCTTATGGTAGAGTCTCAGCAGTACATACTAAGTGGGTGCATGCATGGTAACAGTGCCCAAAATTTGAATTTTCTTAATGGGAGTCCAAAAAAAATTGCCTAAGTCTACGTGGTTGTGCTAAACTTTTCCAAAACCAAAGCATTATCTCAGGCTCTTGCTCCATGTAAATGCATCATGTAGAACTAACTGTGTTATCCTAATGCTAGTAGCTGCATGAGGTATCTGCGGTGTCCTTGAAATTCTTTCAGAAATAACATAGCCTATCACATTTTCACAACACACAACAAAGGAAATTTCCTCTTTGTTTTCTTCTTTGGAAAATTCAACTACATTGTGCCAGAAGCCACCTGAAGTTCTGAGAGATATAATGGTCAATATAGCAATAGCATGCCTAAAATATTTTCTATCTTTGATGTTGGTCTTCAGTGGCTTTTCAAGGCGGGCAAGTGAACCCAGGTACCTTCCATGATGCACAGTGCTTGGCTACTGGGTGTCCATACTTGTAAGAGGCATATTGGTTCTTTGTTGGGCCATGACAGCAAACCATGATTCATTCTTTGGAATACATGGGGATTTCATTAGTTTGGGAACTCCTAGAATAGGAAGCAGTAGCATCTTCTTTGTTTCTATTTTCCACTTTTTGAAAGGTATCTTATATTTATGGTTAATATACCTATTAGAGTGACAAGAAGATGGTGAGTACCATTTAGTCATGATAGGGACCCAGATACTTCACAAATCCCTAGAAACATTGTCACTGTGATATGAGCAAATAGGTTTAGATTTCATCCATATAACTGATGTATGATTTTATTGTTATTGTTTTATTGCTGTCATAATTATTATTACAGAGAGTATAATCAAGTCCCTGCTGACCTAGGGCAGTTCTTCTTTGACCAATGGGATCACGTTGTGCCGTTGTCTCTTACCCATGTTCCCTAATTGTATTTATGACTCCAAATGAATGTTCTGTTGATGGATATTGCCCCTAGTTGACAACTTCTTGAGATAATGTATAGAGGAAAGTAAGAGAAACAGCATAATGGAGACATTAAAATGAATTCTGAGGATATGAGTAGAAACACGACCATTTCGGGGGAGAAGGGCCTAAGAGATCAATGAGGCACACTTCTGGGGATGTAGGTGAGGTGTCCAGAGAAAATTAAATCATAAAGGCTCTGGTCTAATGAATGGATTAATCCCTTGATCCATTCAGAGTGTGATGACTTCTTAGGACATGGTAAAATTACGAAGATGATAAAAAATATAGGGAATTAGGGCATAATTGGAGGAAGTGAGTCACAGGGTTGTGTTCCCATGGGCTGTAATTTCCTTGTCTTCTCCCTATAATCCCCTCCTCTCTCTGCTTCCCTTCCACCATGACAGAGGTCCTTCATCATGAACTTCTGTGACTGTAATGATCTCTTCAAGCTTAAAGCCAAACAAGTATGGCCTGAATTTCCCAAAACCATGAGCCAAAAATAAAGCCTCCCTCCCTTTGTAAGCTGTTTTGTAAAGGCTTTTGTCCCAGAGAAGAGCTAAGGTGACCAATGTACACGCTGATGTTTAGGATAACTCACAGTTCATTGGTCTGTGCCTAAGCTTTGAAGGATTCAACCCACTTTCCCACCCTCCCACTGGACTGTGTATGTCCCTGTTGTCAATTACTTGGATTGAGCGCAGATACTCTCCTGCCTGAAGAATGTTCCTTTGTACTGTCTAGACTTGAATCCTCAGTGAAGACCCCATACAGGAATCCTTTCTCTGGGGGATGCTCTTGATCGTCACTGTGTGTTGTCAGGCAGCTTTCTGTTCTGTCTGAATGCCATCTCTGCTCGGGCTGCCATATTTGAGAAACAGAGACTGTCCTCCCCCTTCCCACCCCTCTTCAGTACTGGACCAACAGCAGTGTTTGCCCGTTGGCCAGGCAGACAGATCTGCTCCCTGGTGAGGGCGTGCCCTGCCTTTCTGCAGAGTTTTGTTGAAATTTCCAACACATTTCAGATCCTGAGAAAAGGTACTTGTTTTAACAAGACTGCTGGGCAGAGGTCATCGCTTTAGACGAGGTTTCTTTTCTTTCTTTCTTTTTTTAATGAACTTAACCGGTTTTAATATCTTTTCCAAAGCAGACTACATTAAATGACCCTGACTTGGCCGAAAGCCTTCTCTTGAGTGCTTTGGGAGGATTATAGGAAGTTCTTTTACAGCCTCTTAGCATGATTGGCTGTCTTTTCTTTTCTTTAGGTTATCAGGGATTGCGATTTGATCCTAATTAATGAAGGTGAAGCCCTGCAGTTTTTGCTTTTTGGGAGAGAGTTGGGGTTTGAGTTCTTTGGGGGAATTGAAGGATGCCGCTCCCCTCCCCCACACCTCTGGATCGCACCATGGCTGGCTTTCAATTTGAGATTCTCCGGCCTCTGCATGTCCCACCTCGAGACCCATGTTATTATATGTCAGAATCTTATGCCTGAACGTGAGAGCGGACGGGGTTGAAGATCAAGGGAGTTGGGAAGTATGGGCGCGCCAGAGAAGGGAAGAGAGTGTCACAGACTTGACAAAGAGCAATGCTATCCGAAAAGTTACCTCTGGCTCTAGAGGCCATCTTTTAATACCAGCGGAACCAAGAGGCATTTTATACTGTACAAATTAAAAGTCAGCGGTGACATTTTTTATTGTCCACAGATTATAAAAAGGGAGCAAAGCTGGGACAAATCAATTAGCCGCGTAATGGCAATGGGCAACGGTCCAAAATAACTTTGTTCTTTATATTGTAATCAGATCCTGGCTCCGTTTTGTTTTGGGAATGAATCTGTTTGGAATTAATTCACGATGGAGAGAGTCATGGGAAAGGCAAAAGGTCCACTTTAGGCTGTGTCCACGGGGTCCTCCGTGGCTCTCTTTTAGCTGATCTGTGTTCCTTTGTTATTTCTTCTCTGGACCTAGACTGTAACCTTGCTCACAGAATTAAGAGAAAAAGGGGGACATTTTTTGCTTTCCTCTTACTCCCCAGGCACCCTACGAAGAGCCTGTGGGGTAGTGCTCCTGAGGAACTTTGAGGAAGATGCAGTCAGCAGGGGCGCTTTCCATCAGGTCAGGATTAACTGATGGAGTGGCTGAGGGTGGTTTGGCTGGTCCTGACTTTGATAATTAATGACTCCTTTTAATCATAATATGCAAATTCCACAAAGCAAGCAGCAAACCCCACCTATTCTATCCCTGGTCACAGGGAGGGAACACCAAAAATTTCCGAAGAAGAAAGCAGGATGAATATGCCCCAACATTCCAAGGCAAACCTGTTCTAAAGTCTTGCTTATTGCAGTGCTGGTGAAAGCCTGCACCTTCCTCGGAAGTTCGCCTTAAAATATTCTGCTCAGCTGCCCTGCGCGCCAGAAATACAATCAACAGCAGCACTATTTTTAAAGGCTCATTGGGCTTTATTAAGTAAAGAGCGGCTTCTTCTGGACATGATTTTGAGGATTTGCTGTCTTAGCAGCGAGCTTGGGTGTTGATATCCTGGCAGAAGTTTCTCTGTGCGTATTAATAGACCTGGTAGCTAGCTTCTGGTGCTGAGACAATGTTCGAAGCATCCTTTAGCTAGTCACTTCAAGCTCTCCTGTCCTCACTGTCCTCGCTTTTTACTTCTGGATAATGGAGATGAAAAGCTGCCTCCTGGTTCACGGTGGAAAGGAAGGGAAACGAGATGGCTACACTGCCTTCCCCTCCATTTCCCCATTCATCGCTCTCACCAGGGCTGGGCCTCCCAACACACTGCTGTCTGAGCAGCCTGCAGGGGTGTTGTCGTTCTAACGTCCCTTTCGGTTTACATATACCAGTAGGTTCCAAGAAAATACTGAATGGCTAAAAATACACGTGCTGAGCTTCAGGGACTTTGATTTATTTTCCCATACACAGCACCGCAATTCATCAACTCTTACTCAGGATTAAGAAGTAGATCAAATAATCTCTCCATGGAAATGAAGAACGGAGTCTTGGCCAAAGGAAAAATCCTTGCATCTGGATAGGTTTATTCAAATCCCAGATCCACTGCTTACAGGCTTTGTGTAGAAGTTCTACCACGTGTAAGGAAATATAATACAACCCTGTCCCAGAAGGCTGTTGGAAGTATGACGTGTCATACCGTCTAGACATAGGTCGGAACACCGTGGGTTTGTGCACAGGAAGAGTCTCTCAGCAGGAGTGCCTGGTATCGAGGTGGTCATCTATCTCTAGCTTGCCTTTGGTTTTCTTCCCTCTGGGCTCTCCTTACTTGTCTTAGTTGCTTTTCTGTTGCAATGATGAGATACAATGACCCAGACAGTCTACAGAAGAAAAAGTTTATCCAGTCCATGACCATGTGGTGGAGAATATGGCTGCAGGCAGGGAGGGATGCTGCACTGGTGCAGTAGTTTATCCTGATTTGCAAGTAGGAGAAAGAGAGAGAGAGAGAGAGAGAGAGAGAGAGAGAGAGAGAGAGAGAGAGAGAGAGAGAGAGAGAAGCAGAGAGAGAAACAGAGAAACAGAGAGAGGGATAGAGAGATACATAGAGAGTGAGTCAGAAAGAGACACAGAGATAAAGAGACTCAGAGAGCAACAGAGAAACAGAAAGAGAGAAACAGAGAGAGGCAGAGAATATGGAAATTGAGGACAACTGAAGAAAAAGTGAGACTCTTTTGCAGAAAGTTTGATTTGGGCGCCTGTATTCTCCTTGTGACAGATTTGTAACGTAGGTAGGAGTCCTTTTGTCATGTGCATGACCAAACTATGGTAGACAAAGTTTAGATACTTGTGTGTGGCTGTGTGTTTAATGAAGATCCCCAAATCCAGATGCTAAGTCAGTTTCCCTAGAGACTCCACCTCTCTGCAAGATTGTATGAGGAACTTATGATCACTGGTGGTTAAAGGCAAATATTTTTGCCCCAAAGTATCCATGAAAGGTTTGGCCAGAAATGTCTACTCTGACTCATTGGCTATGTAGCCTTGGGGAAGACATGGACTTTCTTTATGTCTCGGTTTCCATGTCTATAAAATGAGGGCGTTGCAAGTTGCTAGCGCAAAACATGGCTGTGAGGATTTAACAAAGAATAGATGTATAGCACTCTGCATAGTATTGCTTATGGAGATGATATTTCTTGAGCACTTAGTGTTATAATAAAATTCAAACCTTTTGGCAGGTCTGACAGTCTAAGAGCCAGGTACTGTCACTTCATCCAGCACTTTGAATCAAAGATCTTCAGCAGCTTCTAAATAAACCTTACATGGCGGCTACCAGTGGTACCCTTTTGGGAGATGTCTATTAGAATTATGATTCAATTGTCAGAAGCAAAATATCCTTAAGATGTCTTCAACCATACCCTCAAATTATATGACAGTGTCTGGCTTTAATACCCATCTAAATAGTTCTACTGTTGACAGGTTTTGAGAGCGGCGTTTGCTCCTCCATTCCTCTCGTTAACTCGTATAGCAACATCATAACTCTCTGGAAGGATTTAAGGGAAAAAAGCACGCTGGCATATTCCATCTGAATTCATTTCATAGAGCGTCTGTGTCAGAGTGTTTGCATATGAATGAGATGCCTTGACGCTCCCTCATTAACATGGGAGCTTCGCTGCGACATGCTTCAGAGTTCAGGTTCAAGAGTTTGAGGGGAGAGAGGGAAGAAAGGCTGGAGGCTCAGTCCATTGGAGAGTTCACCGCCGCAGCCTGGTGGATAATCTCAGTCTTCATTAGGAACAGAAGTTCCATCTCTTGCCTTTAGGGTAGAAACCCAACCTGTCCTTTATCCCATTCTCCCCACCCACACGGAACCCTGCATTCTAGCGATGCTGATTAGGTTTTTTTTTTTCATTAGTGCTTTCAACTTTTGTGTGAATAAATGGTCCCCTCTTTTCTAGAAGGCCATTTTCCCTCGCTGGCAAGTCTTAGCAATTCAGTGGAATTTTAATGTTTTTTCTCAGTCTTTGCTCAATTTTTCCAGGCATATATAGCCATTTCTTTTTGGGGATCCAGCACCAAACGGTCACATATGAACTGATCACTGCTCATCTTTCCCCAAGTTATAAATGTCCTTTGTTTTATTTATTTGTTTGTTTGCTTATTTATTATTTTGAGGAGCTTGTGTAGCACAGACTAGTTTTACCTCTGTTTTGTAGTGGAGAATAGCCTTGAACTCTGCATCCTCCTAATTTAGTCCCCAAAGACTCAGGACTAAGTGTGTGAGCCACCACACTTAGCTGAGCCTTTGGTACTTTAAACCGAAGTGTGAACTGCCAAAGGGAAGCGCTACCTTTTTTACGACTTTAGCTCCAGCAGTCAGCATATATTAGCATGAACTTAATAAATGTCTACGAAGGAGATGGTCTATAAACCTACAATAAAACTATGACTTGTTGTGTGATCACATTTTAGAACATGGAACTTAGAGGTGATTCACATCTATGCCCAGCTATGGCTCTTGCCCGTGTGTTCTAAATTGAAAGGATATGGCTTTCTGTGGTAAGCCTGGGGAATGGCATAGCCCCAGCTAGAGCAACCAGAGGCGGAGCAGTTATCACTATCTCTGGACCCAAGGGACCTATAACGACTGTGATCGTCGTACCCCAGTGTACTCAGAGCAGTGACAGGAGGCAGTAAAGGAGAGGATCTTTGAAATCAAGCTGTACCATTCCTACTGCCATCTCAATTGTCTGTGAGACCTAGATCAGCCACGTGACTTGCCTACATTTTCCAACCCTCCTAGAATTTGATTTTTGTATCTGTGCAATGGAGATATCAAGTGTAACCTGTGACAAAGGGCTGCTTTGTGTTCTGTCACATAGCAACCTATATAGGTCATAGTCTAAGAAAGTGGAAAGAATGATTCCGGAGAGGTTAACTATTGCTAGCTACTAATACAATTTGTTCCATTTGATTCTTCACCTAAGTCTTGCACAATTCTTGTCTTCATTTAGAATACAGGAAAAGCCCTGCCATTAAAAACATGGGTGTCAAGTAAAAGCTCACTGAGATTGTGTTTCTTGTGCTCTGAGTGATTGAATGTCCTGGTCAGTGTCATGGAGTGCACATTGCCTATGCTCTCGAAACTTGGAGCTAACCAATATGGCTGTCATCCTCTGTTCATCTGACCCGGGGACTGTCACTTGTGGAGCAGATCCGTCAGTATCGGAGACCAATGAGATCTGGTGGCGTCGGTGGAAATGACATCAAAAGCAGCGTATAGGTGACTACAGGGGCAACTGGGTAGTGCACAAGTGTATCAGTTTCTTGTTGCTGCTGTAACAAGCATCTCCGTAGTTGGTGACTGAAAGCAATGCACATTTATTCTTTTCCTGTAACAAAGTAGAAGTGTAAAACCAGGTGTACTGGGCTAAAATCAAGGGTAAGGACCTGGTTCTTTATGAATCTTGGAATAGAAAATCAGTTCTCCTTCTTCTCCAGCATCCAGAGCTGGCCATGTTCCTGCTCTTGCTCTGGCTGTTCCCTGATCTGCAAAGCACAGCATCTAGCCGTGGCCATCACACTTCTGCCTTCTTCTGTCTCTGCAGTCCCATTTTTTTTCTTGCCTTCCTCTTACAATGATATATTACTTCTAGGACACACCTTGATAGTGAAAATAATTTCCCCATTGCAAGAGCTTTAATATAACCGCACTTACAAAATCCCTTTTGCCATTTAAGAAGACATTTATAAGTCCTTGGGATGAGGACAGAGATAACTTGGGGGGCATTACTCAGCCTATTTCACCATGTAAGCTCTAGCGAGAAATTAAGGAGCCCAAACCCATAAGTATACACAGACTACTATAATAGATTCTCGGTGTGAGCCTTGCTGTGGACAGAAGCTACCTGGAACATTTCTTTTTTAAAATCTAACTTACATTGGATAAGGACAAAAAGACAAGTCTTGGATAATTATATTTGATGAAGGAAAGGAACAGAATTGCACTTAGCAGCCCTGTGGTCTGAGTGGAGCTCTCTGGCTCAGAGATAGCTTCTACCAGAAGTTAATAATGCCACCTTTTCAAGGTTCCAAATTTAAGACTACAAAACAGGACCTTTGTGGTTTCACTAAGGGAAAAAATGCTTAACCTAATTGTAAGCACCTTGACTTGGCCTCACATGTTTTTAGAAAATGACGCTGACTTTCCTGCTGTTTGAAAAGGTAGTCTGGGCCTCCACAGCTCTTCTCAGCATGCTCAGCTGCTATCATTGATGATGTGAGAACAGAACGTAGGCTTTAACATATCTATTGACCTCTGCAGTTTTGGTCTGAACATGGCAGCCCCTTGTTCAACTTTCTGACCAGTTGGAGACCATATTGTGCCTTTAATCTCTTGCTTGGGTTAATGGGATGATTTTGAGCCCAGCTGGCTGCCTGTGAGAACCTTCTTTCTCCTTACAGATGCTTCAGCTAGGTGACTTTGGAAGTATCTGGCCATTGATTTGATTATTTCAAGACCACACAGAGGGCTTTAACACAGAGAATTTCAGGCAATAAGTGAACAGAAAGTGTTCCAAGTTTCATTCTGAAAACATTCTTCTTTTTAAAAAAACATTTCCTTGAGCAGAATCCTGAGGGGCTCAGTCCTGAAACATTCACTATCCATGAGAAGAAGGAGGAGAAGGAAAAGGAAAAGGAGAGGGAGGAGGAAAAGGAGAAGGAGGAGGAGGAGGAGGAAGAGGAGGAGGAGGAGGAAGAAGAAAAAGAAGAAGAAGAAGAAGAAGAAGAAGAAGAAGAAGAAGAAGAAGAAGAAGAAGAAGAAGAAGAAGAAGAAGAGCCACCATAAAACATCTCTTCCAGATAGAACTCTTGGGGAATCTATTTGTTCTGCCAACTTGAGTGGATCTCCCCTTTGCAAAGGTTGTGTTCTGAAATTCCCCAGAAATACCCAACACTTCAGTTCTCATCTACAAAAGTAACAAGACACTTTCCCCATCAAGGGTCCATTGAAACAGGTGTTTCTCCTGCAGTACAGGCTGCCACATCAACAAGAACGCCAGGGACTAGGCATAGCAGAGTTAAACAGTCACACATGTGCCCTTGCATCTGGGGTGTAGGTGGGCAGTGGGAAACACAGACAAAATATTGATGCCCTCTTTCTGCTCAAAAGAAAATCTGTCAAATCTGTGGAAGACATTTATTCAGTTCACTGAACTTGAAGTCATCCTATCCCTTGCCACAGCTGGTAAACAACAGCAGAGTCACAGCAAGGCAGGGAAGCCAGATGAGTCGGGGTAGGTGCATTCGATGGGATTTTAAAAATAACCCAGGCCACGGGGCCTAATATGATGTTCTGAGTGTGCTGCTTTAAGTAGGCTGCCTGCTTCCCATTTTTAAGTGGAGAACAGGGACTGACAGGGTTTAGGGAACATGCATTAGGAGGTGAGTTTGAAAAATGCATGCCATGTGCCTTAGCAACTCCCTCTTCGTCTGCTTGCCACTATGTTACTCTGCTTTACACAATGCTGGTGTGTGTGTGTGTGTGTGTGTGTGTGTGTGTGTTTGTATAAGCTCATGTTTGTGTATGCACAAGCTGAGGCCAGAGGCAGACTTCTTTTGTCTTTGTCAATTCTTCCCTACTGTGGTTTTGAAATGGGGTCTCTCTCTGGACCTGTGACTCATTGTCACAGCAGGACCCAGGGATCTGCCTCTGCTGGTCTCCACCTCTCCAACACAGGAATTACAGGTACCAACTGCACTTGGCTTTTTACCTAGATGCCAGTATTTGCATGCAGGTCCTCACACTTGTGGGGCAAACACTCTACCAACTGAGCTATCTCCCAGTATCTCTCACCTCCTCTCCATCCCTTGGTAACACGGAGAGGTTTAAAAGTAAGACCTGTGTGTTTCCATTCTGACATGACCAAGCTGGGATGCACACGTGAGGATGGAGGATTGAGGCCGATAGTCTGCTCACTGCTTGTGTGGTTTCCACATTCTCGGGGGCTGAGCTTAGAGACCATCACAGGATCTGCTGGGTTAATTGTGTAATAATCTGGAGAGTTCATTGTACAGAACAGAGATTCTCAAAGGACAGCCCCTGATCCAGCAGCATCTAGCAACTTAATGGAACTACAAATCCTCCAGCTCTTTGCAGATCCCACAAATCAGCGCTGGGTGCTCCTGACTGAGTTACTTACATATTAACAAGCTCTAAGAGCAGTTGGTGTTCACTATAAACGGTCCTTCTAGTTTGTATTCTGCCTTTCTTAGCAATACTTGAATCATCCCCAGACATCCAAAACACAACACAGAAAGGAGAAGGGTCCTGTGGAACCTTCCCCTAGGATGTAGAGAACCCAGGGAGAGCCTGTTAGCAATGGCGAATGGAAGGCTGTCTTAACGCAGGATACACTTTTGCCAGCGAGTGCTCTGCGTACCATGCGATGATTTGGAGCATCCCAGGTACCTCCTTGTACTGTTCCTGGCTGACAGATCCTACTCCTGGTCCTGGCTCTCTGCTTCTTCTCTTCCCTAACTGCTCCCCCACTCCTGGAAGCCATCTAACTAAGGGAACACTTGTTTGAGCCCCCCAAACATGTGATTCCAATCATTAGCACCTTGTAGTTGGGATCCATGCCTTGTAAATCTCTTTGTTCTTTGAAAGTTCAGAAAAAGGGAGGAGGCCGGAAGGCGGAAGGAGCTCTGCTTTCAGCCCCCCTTCTTCTACTCCTGGTAGAACAAAGCTGGGGGGAGGGGGGAGGAGGAACTTTGATCCTGACAATAAGAGCAGCTGTATTAAGTGTTTGGAGAGACCAGACAGCTCTGGCACAAAACAGATCAGTTACTTCTCTTTTTGTCTTAAAGACCCAATTTATCTTCTGGAAATAACAATAACAACAATAGCTAAAAAAAGTCGAATGTTTTGAAAGAGGGTGCTTTCTTATCCCCGAGTTTCGGGCATTACCTGAGGCACCTGCAGATTGGGTGTCCCCTAGCAGGCTCTACTCTGAAGGTCCCTCGACAGCAGGTGGCCTGTATACTGGGACAGCACATGACATTCAACATTTCCCAGGGATTCTGAGAACACAGGATGGCAGCTGGGACTGGAAAACGCTGGAGGCTAGAAGGGACCTTAGGGAACTTGCCCATGTGTGTTCACGTTAGCTGCTAGGCACAAAAGAGTTTAAAAATAAGCATAAGAAAATAAACATTCCTGGGTCGTGGAGACGGCTTAGCAAGTCTCATGACCCAAGTGAGATCCCATCAGCCGTGTCCAAGACACTGACTCTTAAAGTCTTTCTCTGACCTGCATGCACTCGCTGGGGCGTGTTCCCACCCACTCATATAATATAGACACACCTGCACACACACAAAGACACACATATGAACACACAGATGGACACACACACATACACACAAACACACGCACACACACACACAGATACAAGCAAATGGACACACAGACACACACCAGGTACACACATAGACACACACATACAGACACACATATGAACACACAGACGAACACACAGACACACACACACAGGGACACACAGACACACACAAACACACACAGACACATGCACACAGACACACACAGGTACACACACAGTCATACACACATGCAGACACGCACCCCCCCCAAATGAATGCAATGAAAACATTGAAATAAACATCTCTGCACAGAGCACTTTTTGCATCAGTGTGTTGCGTAACAAGGATGGGTCTTTGCTGTTCTGGGGTCTCTGTTTCCGCATAGGACTCATGACTGGTAATAACACTCACGATGTGGGAATTGTTGATATCCCATATTTCAGATGAGAAAGAAATGTCAAGGCCCAGAGAGGCTGATCCATTATCTAAGTCACAGAACTAAATGTCAGGCCCAGAGGCCAGCCAACCGAGGTGCCATGGCTCCTGGTACATGCTCTTCGTTCTAGGAATGGGTACCAGTCTGTAACTGTTCTAGCTCTTCTGAGCTGATAGTGGAGTGGTGTGGGGAAACCAAACATTTTCTGGGTGCTCAGCACACTGTCTTTACCATAGCTGCTTTTACTTACTATCAACGGGCACAAAATGACAAGGGCTGGCGGGCCGGCGGAGTGTAGTCTTGTCAACGAGGGAATCTGCAGTTCTGAGCTGCCAAGTGGCCGGGCGCAGAAGACTTTCTTCGCAGATGCTGGGATATTCGAGGGCAGCGGTTGGAAGCACAAAGGGTTGAGAAGGGAGAGAAGCGGAGCAGCGTGGGAAGCGTGATGTCATCAGCCATCAGAGCGCGACTGGAGTGATGGGAATGAGGGCTCGAGGGTGCTTTTACTTTCTTTTTGGTTTCGATTCTGGCCTCTCAATAACAATAACGACCCCCTTTAAAGAAGCCTGAGGTGTTTGCTGTGTCAGAACGGTGGCGTGAGAATGGGCAGTGAACAGAGCTGGAGCGGATCTCAGCCCAGGTCCCAGGGTATGTGTAAAGTTACCCCTAGAAAGTGACACCAGTCACTAGGGGTGGCCCTTTTGCTGCTCGTTTCCTCAACACAACTTTAACTCTAGAAGATTGGATGTTTAAGAATGCTGTCGTGGCCCTTGGCTTGCCTGTTTTCAAGTGTGACCACGCCTGTTCTTGATGGCCACATTGCCTCTGCATTCAGGCCTGGTTCTTATATCACTTCCTCCAGGAATCGCTCACACTTTCCTAGGTGGGAATGATTACTTCCTCCTTTCAATCCCCCTGTGGTGATGGTGGTTTCCTCTCTTGCACTGTGCAGGGGTCTTTCTCCCATGCTGAATGAGGAGTTCCTTTCAGGTAAGATCCCTGTTAACATGGTGTCCCCAGCACCAGGGACCCAGCCATGGAGAAGCTCCAAGTAGTTGAAATTTATAACAAAAATATTAGGAACTATTTGTTCAGGCTTCCATTGGGTGGCATTAGGAATTGACCCCAGGGCTTTCTACATGCTAAGGAAGTGTTCTACCAGTGAGTTACGTTACACCTCAGCTACATAAAAGGTTTCTTAAGGGGTTTGTGACATGGTTAAGCAAGTAAAGGCACTTGATGTGTAAGCCAGAGACCCAAATTTCATCTTCAGAACCCATGGTGGATAGAGCACCATCTCCAAAAAATGTCTTTTGACTTCCACATGCATGCCATAGCTGTGCTTCCATGTACACATAACACACACACACACACACACACACACACACAAACAAACAAAAAAGTAAAGAAAAATATTTTTTTCAAAGAGGCCTGTTGAGTTATTCAGGTTGGTCTCAAACTGCTAATCCTCTACCAGACTTACCATTCGCTAGGATCTCAGGCCAGCACCGCCGTACCAGCTTGGCCTTTTTTCTTGAGTGGGCAATTGTGTTATGAAAATGAAGCACTAGGAAGAAACTTCTTGGGGAGCTCATTTAGGCTTTAGGTCCCCAACGGAAAGGATCTTTAGTTCTGAGACATTGGCAGTGGTCCATTTCAGGGATCTCCGTTTGGCCTTGATGGAGAAAGAGTAGCGCTCCAACACTTCTATCGCAGTGACAATTAGCACAGAATGGGTTGCATAATAGTTAGGATTCATAACATGCTACTCCCAAATATGAAACACAGGAAAATTGCTCTTACCTTCCCCTTGTCCTCCCCTTCTGTATCATTACCTTTGAAGGTACAGAGTGATAGGAAAGATTAGAAAAACAGTGTCTTTGCTAAATGTTTCCCATTTTATTGCCATTTTGTCTATGTCTTCATTCAACATATCAAAACACACAGGCTTCTCAGTTGCTTAGGAAGTTCGTTTCTAAGGCTCTCTTGTCATAGAACGCATTAAATAAATCTGTATGCTTTTTTTCCCTATTAATCTGTCTTTTGTTACAGGAACCTCAGCCACACACCTAAGACGGGATGAAAAGATATTTTTTTCTCCCTCTTCAGTATGTTCCTCAGCATCTGATCAAGCAACACCCAGAGTATGGCCCTAAAACAAATAAAAAAGGCCTGGATTCAGCTGCTCTTAAATTCCAAAGGCTTGATACGCCTGTGATTTCTTTCCTTGGTGCCAAGTCAGCTCTGCTTATCGACTGCTATTTTAATGAAACCTCCTGGTACCAGCTCAGGAAGGATATTTTTATTAGATACGACTGGGTGGATTCTCATGTTGAAAGCATTTGGTGTAAAACATGAACACATCCAGTCCTCAGATATCCTTCCAAATATTTCCTTTGAAATCGGAAAATTACCAAGGAACTTGTGATAAAAAGAGAGAAAAAAAGGAATTAAAGAAACACACACACACAAGGATGATGTGCTCTCCTCTTTCCTCTCCACGCTCCTACATGGGTGGGACTGTGGGTGTATGGTTGTCAACAAAACTGGGGAAAAGGAGAGACCTGGAGCTGGGCAGTGGAAGTCCTTTTCTGTAGCCATGCAGGCCTTTCACATGGCCAGTAACATTCTTGTCTTCTCTTCTCCCATGTCTTCTTCTAACTTCCCCAGGGGCTGGAGTCACATAAGCAGTACCCCTGTAAATTCATAATGTAGCTGACACTGTATCCTGAGCTCTGCTTCATGGAGAACATTATCAGTTATCTCTACCAGCAATCAGTCTCCTTCCCTACCAAAAGTGCCTTTTAAAACCATTCACTTCCTTTAAGAATACAGCAGAGACCAGTGATTACGTCTTGGACCCTGTGGCTACCAGGCTGAGTTCGAATATTGGTTTTGCGTTCTGATGTCTGGTTGATCTTGCGAAAGTGATTTGAATCATCTGTGCCTCAGTTATCACTCATCTTATGGGGTAGCTCATGTTCCACACTTAGCCATATCTGGTATGTATAGGCAATGAATGCTATTATTGCATTAGTGGTAATCATAAACATCCATCTCTCTGGACAGGTAGGGGATAGAAAGGATGGGGGAATCAAATATTTTCTTTAGTGTTCTTCTGCAATATTAATACCTTTAGAGTATTAATACACATGACTTTATGTCCTCTTGGTGATGACCATTGAGCCACAGTGCCAGCTTGAGCATATCTGTATATCACAGCCTTCTTCTACACTCTCCACTTCATTCTAAGCTACTCATCTCTTCTCTTGGACAGAGCGAAGAATGATTTTTTTTTCTTCTCTGCTAGGCTGAAAGGATTCTGGGCCCTGTGAAAAGAAACTTTTTGCTACTTTTTTTTTTTTTTTAAGACCAGGGAAGTATAGCACAGAATCAAGGTCCCTAGAAGGGACAAACATGAATGGTTTTTAGGAGTCTTTTTTTTCTAGCTCAGAGATAGTTTATTTATGATGGGATCTTAGAATGCTTCTAAATTCCTATGTCCCAAATGTGACAAGCTTTATCAACTTGTCTAGCCTGGCCTTGTGGAAACCAAAAGAATCTCTCAAGGCTTTTGTGATTTCTAGCAGATTTTGGTCTCCTGACAGAACAAAAGGATTCTTTTTAGGGCCGAATGCACATAAAAGGTAGCTGGGGTTGTAAAGACTTTTTACATTTTTCCAAGCACAAACACAAATCTTTTTTGTTTGTTTATTGTTTTTGTTCTAATTCGCATCAGAATCAACTACATAACCCTGAATATGGATGTTTTCTATCTCCCTTTACAGATGAAAACTTGAGGGTTATATTAAGTGTTTATATGTTTGCTTCTATCAAATAGCAAATAACTAAGAGGTTTGTTATTCCAGTGTACGTCTATATGACAACATACCCACATTCCTTCTTTAAAGTGAGCTGGACTGTTGAGATTGAGGTCAGTTAGTGGAACTGGCATAGGTTTTAAGATAACATCTTTACATTACCATTGCAGATGAATTCTAGTTCCTGGGTGGCATCGTAATTTGTATGAAGTAGCTAGAATTTCTACTTATGTAGTCTAAATTTTGACTCCAAGTTTCCCACAGGGCAGGCATGAATGGACAAATAACTCATCAGCATTTTAAGGCTCTTTGCAAACCTAGAATGAATCAGGTTTTGACATAGTGGTCTGCAAATATATCTCCTGGAAATATATGTTCTGGTACTTCGTTTAAAATTTGCTGGGTTCCAGATCTTATTAGGAATCTGCTCACAATTATGTACTGTCCCAATTTTATCTTCAGAATTGAATTAATTAGCCCCAAAACATTTGCATGTGTAATTTGTTTTTTCTTCAGATGCACTGTGATAACAAGCTATTCTTTTACATCATTAAGATGGAAACATATTATATTTTCATGCAAAGCAGAAGCTGTTATTTTTGAAGTGTCTATTCCCCTTGTCTTTAAAATATTCAAAAACTAAGAGTGTGTCAGACAGTTGGTGCCCTGAGCCTTTAGAAGTCAAGCTTTCGGCTTATGTGGCCATGGGTGGTTTCATCAGCAAAGCACTGAATTTGCTCCACATGGAAGGATCCATAGGAGTTACAACTTCATTAACGCACTCACAGAAAGCTGCTTCTGGATTTGAAAAGGGGCTGGGTATAACAATGGCAAGAGGGAAGATTGGAAATTGTCTTTATGATGTCATTTAAGACCAAAATTTTATAGTTGATTTCTGTCTTTCGACCTTGGAGACGGGGGAAGTCGTAATCAGTTTTGAGAATGTACCCACTCTGATTAACCTCATTGTCTATAAGGTTATAGTCCATGAAACAGCTTCTTCTGAGCATTTTATTAGAGGACATTATCATGAAAATAGATTTTAAAGATATTATTGATTATAGAGCGACAAAGAGGAGAAGCTTCTTTAATTATCCAACATATATTCTTACTCTTTGAGAAACTAAAGGAAGTAGAATTTTATTCTCAGAAAACTGGGGAAATTTGTCACCTCTATTTATAGCTAGATATCACTGATTGTCATTTAACCATTGGAACTACCTAAGAAGGTATTTTGGTTTTTATTTTGAGTCAGGACTTCTTGTCCCCAGGCTGACCTTGGTTTGAATTTCTGACCTTTCTGCCTCTGCCTCCCAAGTGTTGGTAATACAGGCATCATCCATCACACCTAGCACAAAAAGGGATTTTATATGAAAATATTTTTACCAGGTCAACTATAACTAACTCAGTTGTACTCGTAGCTTAATTATTTCTTTTAATTGTTTACATTTTTTGGTAGTAGCTATTAAAGCCAGCTCCTCATACATACTAAGTTCATGTTCTACTCCTGAATTATGCTCTTTGCCTTTATAATTTACTTTTATTCCCCCTTGTTAATGCATTAAAACACCAAAGGAAAATATGCTCATTACTTTTTATTTCCTGTTCGATCTTAAGTCAAGAATAAAATTATCATAATTTCTTCAAAAAGGTCAAAATCCTCTGGTTCGAGGAATGATCGGTGTTTGTCTCTTTCCCTCTGGCTAAGTTACCATGGTGTTACTCATGTTCTCAGAGCCTCTGTCGTCTCTCTTTTGTCTAGAGCAGCTCCAAGTGACAGCTTTAAGGACTATGACATGACCTACAGCTGCCAGTGGGTGGAGTGTGCACAGGAAACTCCATAAGTGGTGATTTGGGAGTTTGCTTTGGGGAAGACGATTGCCAGAGTATCTGCTAGGCATCTATATGCTTCAAGAAAATTTACGGGTAGGAAGAGTTGAATGTGTCTGATCTGTTCCCTTGCACTGGGAGTGAGGTCCTTTGGAACAAGCCACAAAGGTATTACCTGTAGTAACTGGAACTGGTACTGTATTAAATAAGTTCCATGCCAAGAGAGGAAATCAATGGTGCCTGAACACTTTCTGGTGTTGTAGGGTTCAGTGTTACACAGAACACCAGACCAAATGACCCATAAGTTCCTCTACAATTCTCCAAGCCTTTAGACCCGACCTGTAGAGAGCTCATCTCAAATCAAACCCTCAGACAAAACATTCACTCTCTGCTGTCTCATAGACGTTGTCTCCACCGGAAGATCTTTCTTCTGCTTTATCATTTCTTACTCATTGGGTCTGTCTGATCTCCAGAGATCTCCAAGGCCAGTTAACCTTGACATAAGTTTTTCCTTTCCAATCTGCTTTCCCTCCAGCCCTCATTCTTCACCTCTTCCAAAAAGTACTCTCTCCTTTCCTCTTTTCTTTAGACTTCCAGTTCTCCTTGGATCTCTGCCTATGACTGATGCCTGTTCATGCAAATTTACTTCAGTTTTACAAACAACAAACACTATCTTTGAGGCCAAGTCTGAGACTTAACTTTTGCCCCACTCACTTTATTTCTAAGTTGACTCTGAGGGTGGGGAATGAGTTTTGTTTGCAGACCTGCCTACAAATTCTATCTGTAATGTGTGCTAACTGAGGTATTGTAGATAAGTAACATTGCATTTCTTGATGTCTTTCTCCCTATGTGACAGAATCACCCACCTTTTAAAAACAGTAGACAAACATCAGACATATGGATCTAGGGGCACATACTGAGTACACGGTAAATGCTTCTAGCATTCTTGCCCATTTTCTTGTCCTAGAATCACCATTCAAGTGGTTTGGATCTTTAAAGCCATCTTTCAGCTTCTCGCATGTGCTGTAGAAGCATTCTGAATGTGTTATATGATCCATGACGTGAGCATGTTATACCAAATTCTACCTCTTCCAGGCACTCTTCCCCAACAGAGAAAGTGGGGTTCTATTTAAATTCACGTCAATGTTGCTTTCCTTTCTGTAGGAAAAAAAAGAGGCAGAAAAGGCACCCCTCTGCTGTATGAAGTGTAGAGAACCATCTGTTACTCAATATCTGACCCACGGGAATATTTTTGCTGCTGCCAGAAATTGTTGCAGAAAAATGTGCTGGTTTGTGAGAATGTGGTTGGGTTGCTTTGTGGGTGAGAATGAACCGACAGACTTCCTGAGTTCATTTGTCCTTGGTATAATAGAACAGAAGACTTAGACAGAGATAGAACAAGGCCTTACCGTCACAGCTGTATGCTGCTGTGGTCTAGATGTTGTTTAACCCCGAGGCCTCATGTGCTGCAGGCATGACATATTAGTCAGGGTTCTCCAGAGACACAGCTTCATAGAATGAATATTGATGAAGGGGATTTATTAGAATGGTTCATAGGCTGTGGTTCAGCTAGTCCAACAATGGCTGTCTACCAACAGAAAGTCTGAGAAGCCAGTAGTTGTTCGGTCCATGAGGGTGGATGTCTCAGCTGGTCGTCAGTATATGTCAGAATCCCAAAGAAATAGGCTCTAATTCCAATGAAGGAATGGACTTATTAGCAAAAGAGAGAGGAAGCAGACAAAGAGAGAGCCGGCTTCCTTCTTTTGTCTCTTTTATATAGGCTGCCAGAAGAAGGTGTGAACCAGATTAAAGGTGAATTTTTCTACCGCAAAAGATCCAGATTAAAAGTGGGTCTCCCCACTTCAAATGATTTAATTAAGAAAAAAAAATCCCTCATAGGTGTTCCTAACTGCTTGGGTTTTAGTTAATTCCAAATGTAGTCAGGTTGGCAACAAAGACTAGGTGTCTCACGAGGTTTCTCATGTGGTGGTGTTAAGTGATAATGGAAACTTTGGTGTGCGGCCAATAGAAAGTAGCTGGGTCATTAGGCTATTGCCTTCAGAAGGGATTCATGTTGCTTTCACAGTCTTGGTTCTTATTGGAGCAACCTGACAGACAAAAACGTGCTTCCTGCTTGTGATGTTATTTTCCCCTCAGATGCAGTTGCCTTTGCGATGCTGTCTATGAGACCCTCAGCAAAGCCCAGAAGTGGTCAACACCGTGCTTGGTCTTCCGGAATTAGAATCTCTCTCTCTCTCTCTCTCTCTCTCTCTCTCTCTCTCTCTCTCTCTCTCTCTCTCTCTCTCTCTCTCATACATTATCCAATTCAGGTATTTTGTTAAGAGAAAGTGTGCTATTTTTCTGTTGACATGATATTTTTCTAAATTAAGCACCAGCAGATTATTTCTTTGAAAGACCAGAGAGTAAGAATTCTAGGCGCTGTGAACCAGATGATCTTGGTTGTAGTCATTCAGCTTGTATTGTGTCTTGAAAGTAGACATTCATGAAATTTTAGGGAATAAGCATAGTTGTCGTCTAAGAATATTTTAGTTACAGGAAATCAAAGCCAAGCTGAGTTGTGGCCACAGGAGGTACTTGTCTGCTGTGGCTGACATTTGCTCAGATTCGATATGAGCATATGAATTCCCCATGAAGCTCATGGGGGTTAAATAGAACAACCCCAGTGAGATGTCCAGGCACACAGACTGACTTCTGAAAGTGACTTAGAAACTTCTTTGGTCTCAGCATTCTGTGTTGTGAGGAGTTAGGAAAAAGTGTACACTAATACCCCTTCTCAGCCCTGTGATTTTATAAAATTACCCTTTGGGGAAATGTGAGCAAGGAAAAAAAACGTATCAGACAGAGAGAAAATGTATGCGTGTTCTTTTTCTCTACAAAGTCTGACCACAAGGAGCATTAAATCAATCAGACGACAACGCAGAACATGAAAAATTGAGTTGGTTTGGTCCCAAGTATGCAGGAAGTCTGTTGTATTGGGATCAAAAGTAAGAAAATAAATAAATAAAGGAGATATGTTTCTGCACATTGTATGCCCTGACTATTTTGTGGCTCCCACATAATTCATACAGGCAAACATGGAGTGGAATAAACATTTCCCGGGTTTCACAATTGCTCTGGTCAAAAGCAAAACCATCAACATAAATGCAGATGAATACAAGAGACTAGGGACGGTTCCAACTGCCTCTACATCAGCGAGCAAAGCTCATCAATCTGGCCTGACTGGCTAAGAAGCAACCAACGGGTTTATGATGGGGGTATGGGCTTCTTTCGAGAACACTTCCAGCTCACAAAGGAGGGGAAATGATGACTCATTCTGAAAGTTCTGGAAAACTAAAGAAGCAACCTTCATCTCTGTAGCTTCTCAGGTGTGATTTCAGTCATTGCCCCAACGAAAAGGCAGGGCTCCTGCGATGTGGCATTTCCTTATGCAAAGCTGATATTGTTTCTAGTGCTTTTAGAGGCTCTCTCTGCACCCATTTGAAGAGTGTATATCCCATAGAACAGTTGACATGCTCATCTTGACATCGTGCGAGTGGAGGACAGAACTTGGCAAGATTCCTTTGTCCTTGGCGTTAAATTAGATGTGCGTCACAGATGGTGGGCTAATCCCATGTTGCCGTTTCATTGGTCTCTCTTTTTGAAAATGAACTCATTTTTGACCATTATATACATGTATAGAATGTGATCTTAGTCATCCCTTATTGCCTGCCCTTCCATCCTTCCCATTCTCTTCCTCTTTCCAATGAGCCCAGCCCCACTGTCCTGCCTTTCTTTCTGTGTAGGTAACCATAGCTGCTGTGTTTTCAGGATTCCAGCAGCCTACTGTATCCCACAGACAGTGTGACCTGCTTTTAATGAACAGTGATTGCTCCCTCTCAACATCCTCCCTGCTTTGGGTACTTTCATCATTTTGTTGTTGTTGTTGTTGTTGTTTTGAGACAGGGTTTCTCTGTAACTTTGGAGCCTGTCCTGGAACTAGCTCTTGTAGACCAGGCTGGCCTCGAACTTAGAGAGATTTGCCTGCCTCTGCCTCCCGAGTGCTGGGATTAAAGGAATGTGTCATTACTGCCTGGCTACTTTCATCATTTTTAGACTAAGTACCTGACAGAAGCGACTTCAGGGAAGGAAGTATTTATATTTACTCAAAAGTGTTTATTTTAACTCATCATGACGGGGAGGGGGTGGGCAGAGAATCAGTCACATCAGAGTGTGAGGAAAAAGAGGGAAGGAGAGGTTGAAATGCCAGCCCTTGGCTCCCTTTCTCCTGTTTCCTTTTTCTTTCATTCCTGGGCCCCAGCTTGGGGATGGTGCTTCCCGTATTCAAGGTGGCTCTTCCTGCACTCAATTATCCCCACAGACAAATACAGAAGGGTGTCTCACCAACGTCTTGGGTGATTTTAAATGCAGTCAAGTTGACGGCAAAGGGTAACTAGCCCAATCCCCACACTGTGCTAACTCTTCCCAGTCAACTCATTTACTCTTGAGGTGATCAACACCACCTAAATTCTGATGATGCTCTACTTGATCTCTTGCCCAGCATCTAAAGTCAGAATGTCGTATCCAACTCCTACTGCTGTTACCTCCTCCATGCCCACTGGGTGTGCCACCCGGAATGTACGTAACTGCAGGTCCTGAATCTGCCTGGCTCTTAAGGAGTCTTTACTGTTAGCTCTATTTTCTATGTAATAGACAACATTGAAGCCTGAGCAATGTTCGATGCTTCCCTCTTATTCACCATAACATCCCATCTATTGGCATGGACTCTAGCAAGAACTTCTAGAGTGTCCCTTAAATCTTATCTTCCTTCTCTATGTCACATTCCAAGTGACAAGAGAGAACCTTCATCTGGTGATGGATGGAGGTAGAGACAGAGACCCACATTGGAGCAATGGACTGAGCTCCCAAGGTCCCAATGAGGAGCACAAGGAGGGAGAAGATGAGCAAGGAAGTCAAGACCACGAGGGGTGCACCCACCCACTGAGACAGTGGGGCTGATCTATTGGAGCTCACCAAGGCCAGCTGGACTGGGACTAAAAACACATGGGATAAAACTGGACTCTCTGAATATGGTGGACAATGAGGGCTGCTGAGAAGCCAAGGACAATGGCACTGAGTTTTGACCTTACTGCATGTACTGGCTTTGTGGGAGCCTAGCCGGTTTGGATGTTCACCTTTCTAGACCTGGATGGAGGGAGGAAGACCTCGGACTGCCCACAGGGCAGAAAACCCTGACTGCTCTTTGGACTGGAGAGGGAGTGGGAGGGGAGTAGGGTGTAGGGAGTGGGGGAGGGGGAGGGAAAAGGGAGGCAGGGAGGAGGCAGAAATTTTTAATTAAAAAATTTAATAAAAAAAAGAAAGAAAAAAGGAAAAGGAAAAGAAAAAATGAATCTGTAATCTGTGAAAGGGGAGAGGGGAGGATGGAAAGGAGATAGGGAAAATGTATAGCTCAATTAAAAACAATAAAGTAGAAATAAAAGAAATACTTCATTTTAATCTCCTGCTTCTATCCTTCCCTTCTTTCTCTTCCATTGTTAAGGATTTGGAGCTTTCTGTTTTCTGATTGTAGAGAGAAAGTAGCATTTCTAAACCACAAATGTCCTCCGAATCCTCCAATCCAGGAGCCACTGTGGGGACAGGATTGCCCTGAGCAGCAGAAATTCAAGGCTTAGACGCTGACATGTTCAGTGCACAAGATCAATAGATTTCACCTTTCAGAAAATCATGTTGAAAATTGGTTGCTTTACAGAAGCATTAGGAGACGGGAACTAGTGGGGAGCGGGGGTAGAGCCCCCATGAACATCTTTATACCTCTTTGGGTGGTTCCTCCCTCTTGTGGGGATTGGATTGGTTATCAGAAGAGGAGAGAGGTTTACCATAACATAAGGCTGACTTCCATGCCCTTTCAAACAATCTCATGCTTCCTTTATTCTGTTATGGGTCGATGCAGCAGGAGGCTCTTTCCAGTTGTGACCATCTCATCTTGAACTTCTCAGATGCTACAACTATGAGCTAATACCTCCGCTTATTTTCTTTCTCTTTGTGTGCATGCATATATGGTGGTGAAAAAGTGTGTGTGCATGTGTGTGTGCGCGTGCACGCATGTGCGTACCTGTGAATATTCATGGAGGCCATGGGAGAATGTCTAATGCCTTTCTTTATCACTCTCTGTTACTCCCTTGAGACATGGTCTCTTACTAAACCTACCGCTTGCTATTTTTTTTTTCTTTTTAGCGAGGCTGGCTGCCAGCAAACCCTGGTAATCCTCCTGCCTCCACATCTGACAGTGCTGGGGTTAAAAGTGTCCGAGCATCCGCACCTGGCCTTTGGTGGAGGTGCTGGGATCCACACTCAGGTTCTCATGTTTGTTCAGTATGTACTCTTACCCCCCCGAGTCACCCCTCAAGCCGCAGCTATAGCTTTACTTCATAGGTTTCCCATCTTAGGAATCACATAGCAGCAACAGAAAACTGGCTAAGACAGTAGAATCTAAGGAAGACAAATCTGCATTTGGATGATAGGCTGCATGACTTCGCAATCTCAGATTATCTCTTCTATGCCTTAAAAGGAAAATACCATTTTCTCAATGTTAGAGTTGAGGATGCATTTTAAAAACTTATTAGTTTATTTTGTGATCTCTTAGGATATGAGAAGTCTCAGACTTACACCTGCCGCTTCCGGTGTGTAAGAATTAGACCCCCCTTTCTCATGACCACTTCACTGAGGATGGAGACAAGACCATTTTTACACACATGCAAAGAAGAAACAGGGTTGATGCTGCAGAGAGGGTCTGTGGCACTTTAACACAAAGCCAAGGAGACCAGAGGCTCAGTCTGCTATTACGGAGTGCTGGACAGTATAGCAGACCAATACAGCAACAGAGCAAAGATGTTTTTGCTCTTCTTGCTGCCCCTTTATACCATCAAATTTTCTACATACCCCACAAATTATTTCTCTCTCAGCAGCAGAAGAGCAATAACACTAGTACAATGAACATTAAAAGTCCTCCGCATTTTCCTGTCTACCTCTCTCTTTGTTTTGGGAATCTCTAGATTGTCAACATCTAAAGTGAAACCGAGAAGCTCCCAAGATTTCCATAGCTAAAGATATGATGTGATCCTGGTTTCCCCTATAGTCACATTGAAAGACCCTCAGAGAGGACCTTTCCTCTCTGATGAAGACCCCAGAACCAGGACACTCCGAGACCAGGCCACAGGATGCAATTAGCAAGAGGTTTATTGAGTAAACACAGGTACCTGCGGGCAGCAAGTCTTTCGGAGGACTTGCGCGCCTGCCAACTGGAGGACGGGCTTTTTATAGGGAAGAGCAAAAAGCAAGTTTACAGAAGCAAAAGCGTGGTTATCGATCGACCGGAATGAGGCGGGGGCATGAATGGTTTCCCCTCTTAGCATGGGTGTCAGCAAGAAGCAAGTTTACAGAAGCAAAAGCGTGGTTATCGGAATGCGGCGGGGGGCATGAAAGGTTTCCTCTCTCAGCATGGATGCCTGGCAACAGTCATCCTGTTCCTATCTTATAACTAACCTGCTTTGTTGACATCCTATCTTATTGACATCTTGCCTTGCAGTCTTCCTATCTCTATCTCCTGTTCTCTCAGGCACCTGGGATGTTCTTACGGGAGCAGGCTGGCTGCTGATCCGGGGATTTGTTTAAAACAAACAGGACGTTCCCCCGGGAGCATGCTAGCTGCGGGTTTTGAGGAGGGGGTCTGTGGGGTCTTTCATTTCCCCCTTTTTCTTTTTATTATTGAGTTAAATCTTTTACTCAAAGCAATTACAGAACCTCGGTATCTTGTTGTGGTAACATGTGATACTGATGGGTCAGTACTAGGGCCTGAATGACTGACAGCCTGTCTTTTATAAACTGGACCAGGCGGTTTAAGATGCAGGGCCCAAACAGGAGAATCAGAAGGAGGATAATCAAGGGACCCATCAAAGAAGACAATAGAGTTGTAAACCAGGGAGACTTATTAACCCATCCGTCGAACCATCCTTGTTGTGATTCGAACAGCTTTGTCTCTGTCTTAACCTCTCTCTAAGCTTGGTCATGGATCTTCTAACCAATCCAGTATGGTCAGCATAAAAGTAACATTTTCCCCTGAGTGTAGCACAAAGACTCCCTTTCTTTAAAAGCAACAGGTCCAGGCCCCTCCTGTTATGGAGCACCACCTCTGAAAGATTTGCTCAGACAATAGCCATATGAAAACTAGTACAACTGATGGGACAAAATAACTTATACTTTACAGAGCAGTATTGGGAGAAGATAGTAGAACATCTCTAGGGTGTACATAGCTCTTAACAAAATTATCTGAATGAGGCTTGAAAGTAACTACATGGTAGACATTGTGAACCACTGTAGACCCGAGAATAGCACCCAACACTATGGCAATAATAGTCTATTGACTACAAAGAGCTTAACTCAGCCCTAAGAAACACATGGATGCCTTCTCATAAGAGGCAAGTTCAGTATTATGAATACAAATCTCTTTTGCTGTAGACACCGGGAGTGTTGTTCCTCAACTCCAGAGAATGTGCAGGAGAAGTCAGTTTCGGTCCAGCTGGCACCACATGGCATCTACAGGTTTCCATTGCATCCTGTAGCATCAGCTTTATCCAAATGTACAGGGTTGTGTCCATTGTGAGAACTTTAACAAACAATGAGAGAAAATGCAATATAGAATGACAAATGTTTAAAACAAAACAAAAAGCCCTAAAGCCAGAGGACAGCGAATGAGGACATAAATATCTTTTTGAGACTGACTTACTCAGGCTTTACATTTGTAAGTACAGCATTAAAAAAAAATTTTAACATCCCATTGATATCTATTTTATCATATATTAAACCATATCTGTTTATCTTTTGAAAGCCATATCATTTCATAACCCCATAGATTAAAACAAGATTTTCCTGTAGAAAAACAAAACCTATCAAGAGGTAAGGAAGCTTTAGGTGTGTTTGCTTTTTCTCTGAAGTTATCTGCACAAAACGGTCTGATCTGGAAAAATCTCAAACTGTAAAAAAAACAATTCCTGTCAATAGGTCCCAGACACACAGTGGAGGAACAGAACAGAATTGCCTTTTGCTTCTGCTGTCTGATATTATGCTTCAAAAGACCCTAAAAAAAATGAGCAGAGCCCTGTGGGTTTCTGACTCTAGGAAAGAAGAGCCTAAAAGGTGATGTAAGCCCACCTTATAGCGGATGTGTCTGCCCTGTGTAAGCCTTGAGCTCAGGATTTCATCACCAGGGTCAGCCACTGTCAGCGGATACATGAGCAGCAGCTAACTAGCCAGGCAACAGAACTAGTGGCAGCGATTGCCGGGGTGTTTTGAACCCAGGACAGGACAGGAGGGAGGGAGGTCTGTCCAGTCATTTTTGCTGGTCTCCAGGGCCAATTATGTCAATTTGTTCTTTTAGAATCTTATTTATCCTATCTATCTGACCTGAGCTTTGGGGTTGGTAAGCTTAAGTTCCAATTGATCCCCAATGTCTTGGCCACACCCTAACTTACCTGGGCAACAAAGGCAGGTCTATTATGGGACATGATTATCTTGGGCATCCCAAACCTTAGGATGATTTTTTTTTTTTTTTATGATCTTCTTAGCCATTACATTGGATGTCTCAATCTTGGTCAATGTATGATGGCTGTCTTCTTTGGCAAATGTGTGGCCTCCTGGAGGCTCAAAATTTCAGCAGATGTCAACAGTCCTTTTTGTCTGTATATTGCTTTGAAGCATACCTGCTGTTAGTATAGACGTTCCCTCTGCCATCTGTAGAGCTTGTATCAAAGCCACAAGTTCAGCGTTCCGGTCGGGCCGCCATCCCTGAAGGGAGGTTACTGGCCCAGATCATTTGCTTCCTGTCCACCAATGTTGCCCCCGCCTTCCGCTTACCTTCAGTCTTGTGTACCTGCTTAGCTCGGACCGCCAGCCTTGTGCCCCTGGCAAGCTTTGCCCTCATTTTCGGCTCTGCCTGGCACAGCTTAGCCTGCCATTTTGCCATTCGCCTGTCCTTTATGCAGATGCTGGTAGGATCCTTAGTCCATCGACGTCAGCCCAGCACAGGAGCAGTAGTCTGGCACAGGAGGGCACCTGTGGTAGCATGGTGACTGCTGTATCACAGTCTGACATGGGTGAGGGGAGCAAGACTGTAGAGTGAGCAGTCAGGGCTCATGCAGGCTTTAGAGCAAGCACAGCACCAAGGCAGTTGCTAGGAGGTGAGGATTTCTTCAGCGGTGACGGCAGGGAGAGGTGGTCATCCCGGTGAGGAGGGCGTGGTAGAGGCAGAGGCAGACAAGCAGCCTGCGTCTCCTGCAGAACTGAAAACAGCAGCGAAAGCAAAAGTCCCTCCTTTGGTCAACAAAAGGCTTGTTCATACATTCAGAAGTGACCAGGGAGGAACGAGTTATTTATTTGTCTTTTTCCCAAATTTCTAGTTCGTAAGGTGTCCAGTTTGTATTCTTTACTCAGTTCCAGTGTTCCTCTTCATTTGTCTTTGATCTTCTGTTGCCCAGGCTCCTAATCTGTCTGAGTCCTATCTTTCTTTTGCTTCCCGCCTCTCTCTCTTTCGCTTCCCTTTCTCTGTCCCTCGTTTAACATTTTTTTTTTGTCTCTCCAAATTTTACTAGGTATAATCTTGTGACCTATCTACTTGCTGTAACTTTTTCTTATATCTGATGTTGCCTGTCCTATGTAGGCCATGGCTACTGCTGTCTGCTGACCTCCAGAGGTTGGGTAAAATGCCTGTAAACTTTTATTAATCATTTAAGGAGCATAGATTGTAACTGGTCCCTGGAGAACCTCTCTTACCTTGGCCGAATTAGTGGGGTGCCTTGCAGCCCCCCCCCTGAGATTTGCCATGAGCCCAGCATTTTGACTGTCAGTTTCTCCCTTTAAGAATTAATTAGACATTATCATGTAGAAGAATGAAGATAGATCCATATTTATCTCTATGCACAAAACTGAAATCCAAACAAATTAAAGACCTTAACATAAAACCAACAATATTGAACTTTTTATAGAAGGAAAAAATGTTTAAAATTCATTTTCAAACACAGCCTCAGTGGCATAGACATTGAGAGAAACAATCAATAAATAAGATTTTTAAAACTGAGACGCTTTTTATATAGCAAAGGATATAATCAACGGAATGTAATATCAACCTGTAGAATGGGGAGGTATCATGAGACATATAAGGAACTTAGGAACTTAATCCTCATAAAAACAAATATTTCAGTACAATTATGTCACAGACCAAAACTGTAAATTCTCAACAAATGAACTTGAAATGACTGAAAGATATTTAAAATTTGCTTAAATATAACATCCTTAATCATCAGGGAAATGCAAATTAAACAATTCTGAGATTTTATCTTATTCCTGTAAAACTGACCAAGATTAAAAATATCATTTGACAATTTATGCTTACAGCTACTTTGAACATTAGCATGGTGGATTTTCAGAATTAGATAACATATTACCTTAAAAACTTAGCGACATCCTTTATATTATCATTGACAGAATCTGAAAACAACCCAAAATGCACCTTTTTTATATTAATAATAAATGAGAATCTTTGCCATGTTTTTTTTTTAAATAGCCATAAACATTATAAAGAGTCAAAAGGGCCATTTTAACTCAACCTCATCATTCAGTAACACCCCCTTTGCCATTGTAGTGGGGTGAGAGGCTTTAGCAGATCTTTGCCTTGTGGGGCAACTCGGGGCCCCCACCTTATCACAAGCATTGTGAGCAGACAAGTGTTAAATTCAGATCTAAACATGGGCTGGCTTAGAAGCTCAGCTGGGCTGTTCATATGGCCTTGGCCCTGTGCCAGGCCTTTTACAGCAATAGTTCTTGAAGACAGTGTAGTCCTGCATCCATCTAAACAGAGCTGGGAATTTACTTTCCTCTGGACACACTGCATAGTAAGAAATATAGAAACCAACAATCTGTAGGTTTTTTTATAAGCATATTATTTAAAGTGACTTAATTTAATTTTCCCAATTTTTAAACCAGAGGCTTTTACCTGGATGCAGCACATGATGACTGGTATAGAGCATCCCCGGAAGACAGATGTTATCAGGGCTGGTAGGCCCTTTTAATGTCAGCTTACTCCATTACCTGCCACTCCTGAATCCACATTCACCATTTACCAACAGCCACAGGGATATTTACTTGCAATCTCTTGCCCTACTGCCAAAATGGAAAGGTCCAGGTTCTTTAGGGGACCTTTGCTTTTTAATAGGGTATCCGACCCCAGAGAAATAACCTACTGTAGGCTCCCAGGCTTACTGGGTCCTGTGGGGAGGAATTAGCACCAGCTTGGACCCAACTGGCTGGCATGTGTCTCCACAGGAGGCCTTAGTTCTGTGACCCTGGCGTTAGCACCAGCTACTTCCCCTGGGCAAGGGCCACAGATCTTTGGCACAAGGTTTTACATGGCATTTGCAGATGGGGGCTGCCATTCAATCTCTAGCACCTTATTTTCCAGGGAAAACAAGCCTTCTCCACAGGGAACCCCACTGGGGATCCTCCCAGGACCTGGCTTCAGTCTCAGCTCTGTCCATAGTGAGCTCCTAGTTGTATAGCACAAGCTTCCCATACCCCACCTCAGTACTCACAGCAATCTAGCAGCTTTTCTCTGAATGGGATTCCAGAGGCCCCAGGAGGAATTCCCTCCAGGGAACTTGTGAGGTCAGGATTGGTCCACCGTCTGGAAGCCTCAACTCAGTTCCTCTTTAGCCCTCACACTGCCAGTAGCAGCTGTGAAGACCTTTGCACTGGCTGTAGGGGGAGGGAACACCTTGGACTGTCTAAGGCAGCCCTCCTCCCCCAGTCCTCCCCTGCGGTGCTGGTGGACTTCAGGTCAGCAAGAGAGGATGTCACTCTCAGCACAGGGATTTCAGGGGGTGCCCACAGCTGCCCCCTTCTCTGACTTGGGCCAGGGTTGCTGCCATGCCCTGCCCTGCGTCCTGCTGAGAAGTTTGCTCAGAGGCTGGTTGCCCGCCTAGGCCTGGCTCCAGGCTGTGCCGCAGGAGATCACAGCCCTGCTCCCTCCCCCCTTGCAACAGCAAGCAGGGCAGTTCAGCAGCACAGCCTAGAGAAGTAAAGGAGGGGCAGACTGTCAGCGTTCCTTTTGGATTTTCATAGAGTTGGGGTCAAAGAGGTGGTTATTTACTGCCCCATGGTACCAGATTTAGACTCGAGTACAAACAGATATACAAAACAAAGAACATATTAAGCACAAAAATACACAGACAATACAGATGCGCCGGCGCGGATTCGGCGCAATGCCGAATTTCAGACGGAGACAATGGGAGTCCAGACCTCCCTTCTCCAACCAGATCCACGTATCTTTCCGACACGGGTTGAGCCCCGAAGGCTCCAGACGCCCCTGGAACGTCTTCCAAAAGGCTGCGAGGGAAAGTCCGAACTCGTCAGTTCCTTTCTACCTCGCCAGATTCAGAGCACTCAGATCTGAGCGTACAGAGCTTAACAAAGAACACAAATGACACAGACACAGACTAACGAATGGGTGCTGGCCAGCTTACCTCCCGGTGGTGGGTCGGTAGCTCCTGGGTGAAGGTCTTCAATTCCCGGCCAACGCACCAAATGAAAGACCCTCAGAGAGGACCTTTCCTCTCTGATGAAGACCCCAGAACCAGGACACTCCGAGACCAGGCCACAGGATGCAATTAGCAAGAGGTTTATTGAGTAAACACAGGTACCTGCGGGCAGCAAGTCTTTCGGAGGACTTGCGCGCCTGCCAACTGGAGGACGGGCTTTTTATAGGGAAGAGCAAAAAGCAAGTTTACAGAAGCAAAAGCGTGGTTATCGATCGACCGGAATGAGGCGGGGGCATGAATGGTTTCCCCTCTTAGCATGGGTGTCAGCAAGAAGCAAGTTTACAGAAGCAAAAGCGTGGTTATCGGAATGCGGCGGGGGGCATGAAAGGTTTCCTCTCTCAGCATGGATGCCTGGCAACAGTCATCCTGTTCCTATCTTATAACTAACCTGCTTTGTTGACATCCTATCTTATTGACATCTTGCCTTGCAGTCTTCCTATCTCTATCTCCTGTTCTCTCAGGCACCTGGGATGTTCTTACGGGAGCAGGCTGGCTGCTGATCCGGGGATTTGTTTAAAACAAACAGGACGTTCCCCCGGGAGCATGCTAGCTGCGGGTTTTGAGGAGGGGGTCTGTGGGGTCTTTCAACATATGTAAATGTGTGTGTGTGTGTGTGTGGTGATGATATGCATGTGTGTGTGTGTGTGTGTGTGTGGTGATGATATGCATGTGTGTGTGTGTGTTCCTCAGGAACCCTCTACCTTTTTGTGAGAAAGACTTTCTCACTGGTTTGGACTTACCAGTTCAACCACAGCAGCTATCTAGCAAGCACTAGGGAGGGGGTCTACCTGCATCTTACCGGCTCCTCTTCCTTAGTCCTGCAATTACAAGAATGTGTCACAGCACCTGGCATCTTTTTACATGGGGCTTGTGGATTGAGCTCAGGTCCTTATGTTTTCAGGCAAGACTTTAACAACTGAACTATCCTTTTTTAGACCATGTATAAAATTTTAAAGTCTAATTTATCTGAACCCATTTCCCTAGCAGTCAAATTAATCTCATAAGCCCCTCTTAACAATTTACTAACTATTCCACATAATGATGTTACCTTCTTGGTGGAGTCTGGCATAAAATACGTATTCTCTACACGTGAGTTTCCGTTCTGCAGGGTCCCCTTGTTTTAGTCGCGTCTGCGCCAGCACAGACATAGCCCCTGGTTCTGTGACTTGGCCGCTTGAAATGAAATTCAAGGCACTTCCCAGGGTGATTGCATTGGTCTGACGGTCATTCACCTGTCTGAGTGGCCACAGTCAGACTGAGATGTGCTCTGGCCTTCGGCTGGTGACATTTGGACCTGTCTCCCTGTCTATCTGCTCCCAGATACTGTGCTTGCAGATGCCAATCACCGCTCCCTGAGGCTGATCGGCATGCTGGGACATGTGCCCGCAGTCTCCCTAGACAGACTAGGAAAGATTGAGTTGACCCAACATCATCTGTCTGGCTGGATGCTCATTTTTCTTCTGCTGCCTTTCTTGTTCCTGCCCACTGCTTCCTATGTGTCTCGGGACACGTTGTCCCAGCGTGATCTTTGTACTTTCTTGGCTTCCTCAAGGCACTTCTAAATGTCAGTCCTGACCTTAGCTCCAGTCACAGTGATGCATGCTCCTGTATCCTTCCATCTGGACACCATCCATTCCTTGTTTCTCTTCTTTTCGTCCTGTATGTAAACAGCTATCCAGGACACACTATGGGCCCCATTTATAGATATTTCTGGGCACAATTCTCCACAGTCAGGGTTGCTTCTTTTATCCAGAAGGAGTCATTAGTTGTAGGGACGTGTTTTGGGGGTGAGCTGGGGAGTTGTCTATTGTTATGCTTTTTTTTAATGTCTAGACCTGTCACTCAAGTTTATAATAAGCCAAGCACTCCTTTCCCTTACAGGAACTACAGCATATTCACGCTTCTGTGGTTCATGCCTTGCCTGCATCTAGGCTGAGCCTACGCACTACCAGCTGGAGAGCCAGACTTCTGTTGCCTGGCTCTTCATGTCTCAACTGCTTTTTGTTCAAGCCTGGAGGAAGGGTCCTGCCATAAAGGGTCACTCCAGAATGTTCCCTTCATGTTCTCTGCCCTGAGACTTTCAACACTGAACTGAGAATTTTAAGACAGGACAGCTTTGTAACTATGGTCTAGACCGTGTGTCCGCCCATCTATCTCAAAGGTTTCCCTTCTTGGTGGCACATTAAAAAACAGGTCCATCTCTGCCACTTACTTTGTGATGCCCTGTGTTAAATGGTTTGGGGGATTTTGGAGCTCTTTCCCAGGCCTCCTAAGAAACTTCTTGCAAAGGAAACCTGCAAACCTTCCTGGGTATTCTAGGTTTCTAGAGATGCTTATTCAAATGAGACTCCCTGGTGACTCTATGTCTCTGTAAGAAGGAGGGGCTTCTTTTCACAGTAATCAACATCTCATCTTAATTGCTTTTGTTTATGGTTCAATAAGTGCATCATTTTGGCAACACCAGCTCACAGCAATATCTTAAATTACCCAAGGCTGCCCATTTTCATTTATGAACTCAGCCTTGTGTCTGATGAGCACTTAGGTTTTTTAACTATTTATTTCCTCTTGCCTGACAGGGAATGAGGGATAGAAAGCTGGTGGAAACAATTAAGTAGGGGGCGCACTGGGGAGCAGAGAATCATAAAAGAAGTGTATGGAATGCAAGGCCAATACAAAAGCAATGAGTTTTTAATATACAGTGTGTACAATGCATCCGTATTCCTCATAAGATTAATTATTGTTGAATCTGCTGTTTCTCAATTTTCCACCTCAGCTCAGATAAAGAACAAATCTGGAGCAATTCAGAAGAAGAAAAAAAAATGCTACAATAATGGTAAGTGTGGCTATAGTTTTTTAAAAAAAGCTATCTACTAAATTGTTATTTAACATATTTCCCTTCCCAGGAACTGGGTGGGGTGTTAGGGACAGTGCTGACTATGGATATAATCTGAGAAGAGACTGTGAATTTTTACTCTTGATTTTAATAATTATTTTGCCTTAAAACAATTCCAGTTGTCTTTATGTAGACAGAAGAGAAGTAGGAAATAGAGAGCCACTGGGAATCCACAGACGTCAAAGACACTTTGCCATTCATCACCGCCATTCATCACCCCCATGAAACTGCTCATGCTACTGTAATTCTCCATGCCTTGATTTCCCTGTCTGTCTAAGGTGGGGATCCCCCTCCCTGACCCCTGTCCCACAGCTGACCACTTATCATCTTGAGTTTATTATTACATTGACTGTTCTCTGTTCCAGAGGTAGGTGGCTGAAGTTGGTGATACCGGGTTCTTGGTCTGTTTCTTATTCAAGAATGAAACAGAAGCTCACACAGATTGTCAATTAGCCCGAGGAAATCTTCTTTAAAGGAAAGCAATACAAAAGATCAGAAGGCATTGCAAGGGAGCAGTGGGCCACAGGAGCGAAGATACTTAAGGGCTCTTGGTCTTTGCCTCGGGCTTCTTATTAGAGAGTCTAAAGGAGGAAGGGGTCGGTTGCCAAGAGGATTTATTTTGGGTCATATAATCATCTTTTCACTTTGCATATTCCTTTCATATTATTTCATATTATGCCTAGTTATATGTAGGCATTAGGTGGTGAGTAGGGGTGTCTGGCTCCTTAGAAGTTCCCTTGAGGATCCAGTTTTACCTTATGTTTTATGTACCCCAAATCAGTTCAGGTTGGATTGATCTCCTGTCTTCCCTACACAATATACGCAGTGAGTGATTGGATGGAATCTAAGCTTGATAGCTGTCAAGCAGAGGAGAAACTTATCTCCTGGTGCAGCTTGAAGCAGGTGGGAGTCCGGTCAAGAGGCTGCTAGTGGGATGCTCAGAGGGATGAGCTTGAAAAGCTCAAGGCGAGGGGAGTCCCAGATCCTTAAGCTGTCCTTAATGTTTGCCTGTCTCGGTTACATTTAATTATGGAAGAATACTAGCTAGTTATTGCTGAGGAATAAAATTACAACCGTGATAGCCTCTGTAATATCAGTTTCTATGATGGAAATTTTGTGCGAACATTAACTGAGTCCTTTTTTTCCCCCCGGGTCAAACAGGGAACACTCAAGCTACTCAAAGGGGCCATGTCTCACCTGATGTGGAATTGGGGAAGCATATGCCTCCAAGCTTCCAAGGTCCTGAAGTAGTTGGCAGAACTCAGTTCCTTGTAGTCTGTTGGTCTGAGAGTTGCAGGTTCTTGCTGGCGGAGAGTGGGAGGCATGGTCAGGTCCTACACACGTATGGAGCAGAAAATGCCTGTGCTCTGTGGGATGTGGGCCTCCTCACCTTCACTGAGGTCTTCATTAAGACAGGCAAAAAAAAAAAAAAAAGAGAGAGAGGCCACTGAGAGAGATGGGCATGGCAGTCTTACATAATGCAACCGTGGGAGAGATGTCTCGCCCCTTTCCCTGTATTCTAATGTTTAAAAACACAGCCCTGATTGTACCCCCACTGAGGGGTCACACACAGTATGAATACCAGGAGTCTGGGACCATCCGAACCACCCTAAAATCCGTCCACTACCAAAGGAAAACACACTAGTTTGTTTTGCTTTGCTGTGTAGTTTTAGCAAAAAGTAGTGCAAACCATCAACTGCCGTGAAATTCTTCCCTCAACTCATGATCAATATTATCTTGAAGTCTCTGTTCCTTGTTCGATTTCATACATGCACGCCATTCCCATAAGCAGGTATCATGAAGTGCAGTTATTCCTTCTCTCATAGTTCCCGAGTCTTGGAACACAGAACGAAGGAGTCCTCGAGGCCATGCCTTCTCCGAGGCCGGAGAAAAGAGCTCTTCTTTGCCTCTTTGCCCCTGGTTTTCTCGACAGCCCTGACCCTTAGCTTGAAGCTGTCACTCCAGCATCTGCGGCAAATGCCACATGGATTTTCCCCTCTTGTGTTATAGACGGAAATCATCAGGCTTAGGATCTACCAAATCCCATATGGTCTCCTTTTTAATGATCGCGTCTGCAGAGACTGTTTCCCAGTAAGGTCACAGAGATGCTGGCTAGACATGGCATTTTTGTAGGCACCGTTCATCGCGCTATTGCTGTGACTTTTTCATTTGGCCTTTGCAACCTTACTCTAAATGAAATATGCAAACCACCCTTTCTACCTTCCCACCATGAACGATGAGCCAGGGAAGCAGTCCAGAATCCCCACGCTTCATTAGCCAGAGGACCAGGGCTGGCACTCGGTCTCTTCCCGGTGCAAGTTCCTCAGCCCTAAAATGCTGACCATGCTGATAATGATACTGATCATTTGATATTGTTAGAGAACTGAGTGAGACACGTAGTATGCAGAAGTCTTCGACCAGTTTCCGGTGCACAGCAAGCACTCTACAGAGGCACGAGTCATTGCCTAAATCTCCTTTGATCCTCCCTCTGCCACCTGCTCTCTGTTATTAGTAAATTCTGTGCCTGGTGCTTGGTTTTCAAATTGTATGTAAAGTCATTGATTAATAATTTCAGCTATAGTCAAATCAATTATGAAGATGAAATGGAGACAGTTATCTATAATAGGTACCACATATGTTTACACAGCTCATGATAATTAAAGTAGAAATTAAAGTTGATTGCAATTATATGTTAACTTCATTATTTAAAGCATATAATATGTGAGAAGCATTTTATTGTTTAGCTCAGTCTATTTATATCTATAGTATTTGAATATCTCTGCTTTTTATAACTGTAAGAATAATTTAGAATAATGTATAGATGCCATATACCTTTGCTTATCTACCTATCTTTTTCAGCTATGCCGTTTATTTTTTTCCTCTTTGGCTTCTCTGTTTACTTGATGTGATAGGATTCTGATTTAGTCATCTGTATTTTGGTGGGCGGCTAACTCTAAGCATGGTAATTGCGTAGGAAAACAGCTATCCTTTGTACTCTTTATTATCACTGCGCTCACAATGCTAGGTCATAGTTGAACACTTATTCTCAGCTGGTTTCTATTATTGACACCTGGTATGCATCAGCTCACTTAATCTCTGTGAAGTGGGTGACCTTTCCCTGATGAGATAACAGGAGGCGCTGAGAGCTGAAGTAATTTGTGCGAGGGTCCAGAGCTTCTATATGGGCACAGGTGGCATTTGAGCAGACCAGGGCTTCAGCATTCTTGTCAGAGCCAGCGAGCTCTCTGGCCTCTTGCATCCACAAACTCTCGGCAGAATTGCTACACTCTACGTGGATCCAGTGATTGACCTTACTGGGGCATGGAGGGAAGGAAGGACAGGCACAGGGTACAGACACAGAATAGCTAGGACTGAGGGATCGGGATCTCTGATGGAGAAGACACGGTGTGACAGGGCAAGACAGAGCAGAAGTTCCTCCATCTTGTATTCTTGCTGAGGCCATTGTAGCTTTTATTAGAATTTGATCTCTGTGACAGGAAGTCCCTTGAAAAATCACCCAATTGCATTCTAGGAATCTGAAGTCAAGATGCCTTAGTTCGCTTATCTTAACTTCTGTTTAACTGTCTGCTTTTGCAACCCCCCACCCCAGCTAAGTGTTTATCTTAGTGTCTGTTGAACTACTTGTTTGCACAAAACTCTTCCTTGCAACAGTGGAGAGAGACACCAAGATGTGGTTTTGTGTAAAAACTTCTTACCCTGATGTGGGACATCCTTCTGTATGCTGTGACTATGTGGTACTTTTATAGATTGATACATAAAGCTGCTTTGTCCTATGGCAGGGCAGACTATAGCTAGGCAGAAGAGCCAAACTGAAGACAGGGAGAAAGAAGGAAGAGCCGAGAGAGATGCAAGCAGCCGCCAGGGAGGCAAGATGTGAGATAACAAGCCACGAGCCTCATGGTAAAATATAAACAAATAAAATGGGTTGATTTAAATGTAAGAGCTAGCCAGTAATAAGCCTTAGCCATCAGCCAAACAATTATACTTAATATGGAGTCTCTGAGTCTTGCTACACTTTGGTTCCAAACACCATAGAGCAGTCCCAGTTGGTTGGAATCAAGGTGTTCAATTGGCTGTAAACTATGTGGTGTTCTCTGGTGAACTTTTTGTAACAACAACACCCCATAAGTTCAGTGTGTTTACTATATACCATTGGACAGGGAATTGTGGTTGTTACATACAGCTGAACAAGGAGATTTATTAACACAACAATCAGGGCAAAGGCTTAGCTCTTCTCAGTAGGAGCAGTGTGTATAGGGGAGCAGTCCTCGGACATAAATATCTTGGAGGAGAAAACTATAGTGGATATTTTCAACAAACACCATCAACTTTCATGCTTGGACCAGAGAAAACTTTGCCATCCTTCTGAGCCTCACCCAGAGAAGACTTCGCCACTCCCATATGGGTGACATTGGGGTCTTTAACACATCTGTGCCCAGGCCAGCAACGCATTCAGTCTGGATTTCACATGCTCCCTCCGTGGAATCTTAGGTCTGGCAGCACACACACTGAAGGACACACAAAGCAGGTCTCTGAACTCGGGCTACCCTTTGCTCATGTCCAGCAAATGCTCTTTTGTCTTGTTTGTATCCAACCTCGGCCTCTCCAGGCATTACGTTTCACCAGGTGTCCTTTTACTTTTTCTTATCGATAGAGAGGAGAACACAAAACCAAACCACTCCACCTTCCTATTAAGAAGCTGCAGTGTCTTCTTCATACAAATTCGATGACAGAGGCTGATTTCCTCTTGAAGAGGTTATTTCTGGCACCTCTTGACTTCGTGTCCCCATTCCGACCGATTGCTTCCTGGCCACATGCTCGTCACCCGGAGATTTTAATTGATTGCCCTTCTGGGTTTACTTTCCATTTTTCCTTGGCTTTCCTGGGCTTCTCTTCTATTTTCCTTGGATTTCTTTTTCATTTGGCTGAAGTATATTCTCGATTTTATTATTGTTTAGCAGAAACTGCTCTTTGCCGAAACACTAATGTGCTTATATGTATGCTGAAATCTCTTTTCCATCAAACGGTAGAAGCTGATGTGAGTCTGATTACTGGCCCATTGAAGATAACGCCTTTCTCTTCCCTAGGCTTTCAGGATTTCCGCATAGTCTGTGCTACTTTGGACTCTTGCCAGATGTCACCGAGAGTTGTTCATCCTCTGTGACACTTGAAGTGAATCTGTCATTCTATAACCGCCTGAGTTTTATTTCTAAGGTATAAACCACGTCTAGGGTAGAATCTGGATAGTTTACATGATCGTGAATGCACTCGCTAGTTGATACTGTTTCAGAGTCGCTAGTTAAAGTAGGGATCTGGGATTTTCCCACTTAGGCAGTGGTGTAGGGCAGCCTTTAATAATATTGTAACCCGGACCTATGCTCGCCTGGGTTTCAATTTCTCCAGCAGAAGAACGGCACACAGTGTAAAGCGGTGTCGTTATTTCTGAGCTCCGTATTTTTATGGTCATATGCAACCTTATTTGTAGGAACTCGCCTGGGTCATCTACCTGTTGGAAAGAGCTAATCTGTCAAGGAGCTACAAGCTCTGCAAGGCTCCGTGACCTTCAGCAGACCAAGTCACTTGCCGTGACAGAGCGGAGGAAGTGTTTGTCCTTGGGTTCCGTTTTGGCTGAATCTTTCTGTCATATTACCTGCTTCTCGGTCCCTGAAGGTGGATGTCTGTCCAGGATAAAGCCATCTGTTTTAATTCCCTCCTCCGTGGTCTCCTTTTCCTATTTCGGCTGCTGACTTAAGTCTGAAGCCCGGCTCGTGCGCGCGCTGTCTCTGAATGGCAGCATCTGCCCAACCACTCTACAAATCATTATTAATAGCAAAGATAGTGATGGTGGTGCTAAATAGCACCCAGGTAAAAATTTCTATTACAAAATGTTTTCAGAAATTGTACCTCTGGGCTGCTGGTTTATCCAGGAAGCACAGAAACTGATTTAGAAGGATGACTGTTCTATCCAAAACGTGTTTGCTTTTCCGGGTTGAATTCATTTGTTTGATTGAAAATTTCATAAGGAAGCTATGCGTTCCAGAGGGCAGGGATTGGGGAAGCAAGCAGAGTTCTGAGCCTGTTAATAACCCAAATGTTTGGAAGTATTGGGTAGACTGTCGGCCTATTCCAGAAAAGCAAGGTCAGGAAGACCTCTCAGATTTAACACCTAAAGGAGAATAATCGTGTTCACCTTTCTTGGAGCACTGCTGTGAAATTACGAGGCCACCTAATGGAGAACGGCCTGGTTTGCTTCTGTTGCTGTGAGAAACACTATTACCAAGAGCACACAGGGAACAAAGGATTTTGCTTTCCCTGCAGGTTAGAGCTTATCATTGAGCCAAGCTCAGGAAGAAACTCAAGAGAGGAGCTTGACGCAGAAGCCGTGAAGGAACAGGGCTCACTAGCTTGGTCTCTTGTTCTACCACATCATGGCCAAAGCAACTTTGGGAGGAAATGGTTTGTTTGGATTGTACTTTCAGATCATAATTCATCGCCAAGGGAAGTCAGAGCAGCAGTTTTGAATTGAAGCAGAAAACACAGAGCAATGGTTTCCAGTGACTAGCTTAGCCAGCTTTCGTACGTAGTTCCAGATCTTCTGCCCAGGAACGGGACTTTTCACGTGGTCTGGACCCTCTTACAGCAGTTAGCAACCAAGGAAATTTCCCACAGACATGCTTACAGGGCCATCTGGTATAGACAACCCCCCACTGGAGACTCCTTCCAGGGCCCTGTCATGTTGACAAGGCTGACTGGGACAGAGAGATTTCTGGGTTCATGTCCTGTTCTATTCTGGACAAGCAGGATTTACTATTTTGTGGTCTTCCTTATCTGTAAAATGAAGCTTTATGTTCTGCCTCACAAGGTTGTTGTCAGAACTTACCAGCTTCTGTGGAGCACATGGTGTTAGCATTCCAAAATGGAAGGCATTATTGTTGTTGTTACTTTGATTAAAATTGTTATAATGTTGTACAACAGACACTGTAGCCCTTCCTAAGTACACATGGAAGATTGGTTTCAGGACCTCCCATATATAACAAAATTTGTGGATGCTCAATTTCATTCAATAAATGGTATTTGCATCCCACGTACACAAATCCCCCCCATATATTTGAAGTCTTCTCCAGATTATGTGTAGTAAATAAAGCAAAAATGTAAACGCTACTTTATATATAACCATGTTGTTCAGAGAATGACAAGGAGGAAAATCTGCCTAGGTTCAACACTGACACAAATTTGTCTTCAAATATTTTCTTTCTGCTCTTGGCTACATCCTGAGATGGAGAGGCTCTGAATATACAGAGGGCCAAGTGATTACAGAGGCTAGAAATCCTAAGGTCTACAACTGGCAAGTTGGAGTCCCAAGAGAGCTGATTATGTAGTTCTGATCAGAGTCAGAGTGCCAGAGAGCTGTGTACGCCATGAAGTAAGTCTCAGTCAGAGGACGCAGAAGACTGATGGTCCAGCCCCTGGAGCCAGGCAGGTGCTCCCTCTTACTCAGCCCTTTTGTTCAACTCGGTCTTGAACTGATTGGATAAGGCCTGCCCACGTTAGGCAGGGCCATCCATTCTCTCTACAGAATAAGGTTTTTTTTTTAAATAGTTAAACTCGAATACATTTGTATAAAGCTTCTCATAAATGTTCAAATTTTTGTGACGTGAGCCTGGAATATCTAGAATTTGGAACCAGCATATTAGAATGCTTCCTAGAGGTGCCCTGGGTTCCTTAAATGGAGTAAAATAAAGTAAAGAACTTTAATGCAGGTGAATGTAGAGTTCTTGTTTCTTTTCATTTGGGATTGTGTTTGAAAATTCACTTCTGGGAATACCTTCTGTCTAGAATCACTCCTTCACATAGAAAAGTGGTGTTTTTTTGTATCATGCTCACTGGGTAATTTGCAGGTGGCCAATATGAAGACTACTGCTAGAAGTGTTCCAGAATATTCTGTAGCAGAGCATAACAACCTTATCTCTCACAATGTAGCAGGGCAGGATGTTTCTCCTTACCCTTCCTCGGCTCATCTAATTGATCTCCAAGGTCCTTCCATCTGCTCACCTGACATTTAGCCTTTCACTCATTGACTGAACAATTGCAATAATTATTCCCAAGTTGGTACTACTAGAATTTTCTTCTTCAAATAATACTAAGCCTTTAATCCCAGCACTCGGAAGGCAGAGGCGGGCGGATCTCTGTGAGTTCGAGACCAGCCTGGTCTACAGAGCTAGTTCCAGGACAGGCTCCAAAGCCACAGAGAAACCCTGTCTCGAAAAACCAAAAAATAAAAACAAAACAAAACACAAAAAAACCAAATACATACTACGTTGTTGCGCTTCACAACTCAAAGGTCTGTTGTGTCAACAAACTGTGAGTCAGCTTTCCAGTACTGTAACACGAACATGAGATAATTAGCTGAAAAAGAGGGAAAGCTTGTCTTGGCTCACAGTATCAGATGTTTTGCCCATGGTCTGTTGGCGCCATTGTGTTTGGACTGTGGTAAGGCATAACCGCATGATAGAAGCACATGACAGTGCAATCACCTCGTGGCTATAAGTGAAACACAGTGAGAAGATGGGGTGAGGTTGCGTGATCCCCTTGTTAGGGGTCATCTCCAATGCTCTGACTTCCTTCTATGAGAGCCAATCACTCAAGAGTCCCATCACTTCCCCATATTCCAGGGATCAAGACTCTTCCCACATGACCCCTTCAGGGACACTGACAACCTAAACTATAGAACGAGCCCAAATGGCGCAGCTCTGAGTTCCTTTTAGGGTCAGCATCACTGAGAAAGCTCCTGGCTTCTTCTTTAGGCACCTGTGCCACTTGGGGAACATCCTGTTTCAGTTTCAGTGCTTTCTTGGGATGGCACGACCTTTAAACATCTCTGCAATCATTTAATTTCTTCTTGTGGTTGAATACCAGCCTAGATCACCTCCATCCCTGGCAGCCCTGGTCCAATAGTTAAGAGCCCATGTTTTCCATCTTGTTCTGTCCCACTTTAGTTCTGAGAACTGGACTCACCACATTCTGCCTTGCTCTGTGCTTCTTAGGTTTGGTTCGGATAATGAGGCTGCTTCTTATGGCCCTCTGGTAAACTGTCCCCGTCCTCATCAACAAAGAGCATATGTCAGAAGTGTCTCTTGTCAAGAACACGCCACCCAATTAGAGTAAATGGACTTCATTTATTATTTGTGCTAATTATTTGAAAAGCAAAACCTGATAATAAGTTAAAATTAAAAACAGCTTTTATTCATGCAATTATACTCATCCTCCAGACAGTTGAATGTGGAAAATTTACTTCTCTTTTTACAAGAAGCCATTTAATTTTTTTTTTTAAAAAAAATAAACCACATCTCTGAAACATCATTTGGCTTCTGGCAGGTCCCCCGGCCTAGAGTTTGGTTCATTTTCTAAAATGGCTGAGGTAATGCAAACCCAGAGAGCTTCTGCCTCTGTCAGTCTAGTCAAGCTAAGACAATTGATGCCCTCTTGCCTCTGAATCAATGCCGCTTGCTAACTGATGTGGAGCACTCGTCTATTTATAAGGGACTTATAAGGGACTTTTCTCCCATGCGCCAGCCCTATCCTCCAGGCGATTCCGCACGGCTTACTACCTTTAGGGTCAGCATGCACCTGCCATGCAGTGGGTCGTAACAGATACTTACTGCGTGGCTGAGCAAACGTTTTAGTGGCTGAATGAACACCACACATTCTTTTGGATTTGGGGATGGCTTGATATTTTTGATATATAAACAGAAGGGAGGAATTTAAGTTGATTCTATGAGCAGGTGTTTATGGCTAGCTAACGCATATCTGTAGTGTTAAAGGGTGCTTCAACCGACGCAGCATTGCGAGTAGGTCATGTTCAACCCCTTACCCTTGTTGTAGATTTGATTTTAAGTGAAATTTGTCATGATGTCTTTGTCAAGCATTATGGTATATGCCATGCCTTCCTCATGCAATTAATGCTCAGACCTCTTGTTCCTAGACTAAAGAAAATTCCAATCCTCAGCACATATCTATTCAAATATGTAAACAAGCCCTCCTGCCAAGGCAGGTGCGGAACCAAGCCATGAAAATGTATCAAGACATAAGAAAAAGTGTCACTATATGAACTGTTGATGATTTTTTTCTGTAGCCCCCCGTATTAATTTGACATTCAAAGGTTGTATCCAATAACTCACTTGGTGCCTGTGTTCATCACCAAGGGCACAATAGTGAACAAATGTTGATTTCTTTATTTTCCCGGTACTTATACATCTCCTGGGGACACCAGGCTAAGCAGGGGAAAGCAAGTAAACCAGCAAATGACTTAAAAGCTTCCAGAATGTGACAATAAGACCATATATTATTGATTTTTAAGACACATTTCTTTTCGCCTTTTAATATTGCTGAAATTGTGATGTGTTAAAATGGGAATGTGTGTTTAATATATTGTTTTTCCCCCTGAGAAGTTATTAAATTGATGCTTTGACTTCCGATCGATGGTGTCTCTGAATGCAGGAAATATGGTAATAATAAAGGCTCCCATTTATTGAACACTAACTATGAGTCAGGCTCTGAGTGGTTGGCATTGCAGCATGATCTTCTTTACTCTGAATAACAAACCTAAGGAACACATAGGCCCATCATTCCCTTATGGGTGAGGAAAATGCATTTCAAGGTGGTAAAGTGCCTCGCTTATTGTTACAAACGTGGAAAAGTTAAAATTTGTGCCCTGGTCTGAACGACTCTTCTCTTCTGTCCACTCCGTTACCCAATGATCTATGCCCTGGTGCCCTGTTACAGGGCAACCAGTGATGCCAGAATTTCACAGGGACTTCTGTCACAAGACCTCTGGGTACCTAGGAGGTAGACCCCAAGACTCAGTGCTGCTTGGCTGCTGCACAGGGACACACAAGCACCGGCTGAAATGCCAGTAGCCAGTCTTCTCCAGTCAACCTTGAATTCGGAATTGGGGCTCTCACCTTGTCTTTAATCCTGGGTTCCCTCCACCTGCATTAATTAGCACTTTGACAGAGGCCAGACTTCCTTTACACTGTCTGTGCTACCCTGGGGGATGCCTTCAGAAGCCCGGTCTGGTGAGAATTCCTAACACTTGGGATCTCACTGTAAGGAGCTCATAAGGAAGATGCAGAGTAAATCCCCTCAACCAGGCCAACCCCAGAGAGGTCCTGATTTTCTCAGGAGCCCTGGGAGAATGAGAGAATCAAAATAGGTCTCTGAACCCCCAGTCTCAGGCAAGGTTCAGCCTCCTTCCCTGTACTTCCACTTTCTTCTCTTTCGTTACCTCCTCCCTCCCTTTCTTCCTGCTTTCCGCTCCTTTCCCATTCTGCTTCGTTATCTAAAGGAAGAACCAGCTGATTGAAAAGCCATTAAAGAACCTCCGGCAAACACAGAGAACAGTGGTGGCTAAAATGGAAAGTTCTGGAACTTGTGAAAGTATGACGAAGCCACTAAGATTAGTTTAGGATTGATTTATGTGGCTAAATACTTAATATGCTCAAAGGGGTTTTAAAATATGAGGCTTGCAATTAATATTTATAGATCTAAGCGATGAGAAATGACCAAGAAAGAAGCCTGTTGGGATGGCTTAGGGAGCTGAAAATCTCCAGAGATAAGGGGCTCCGGCCTATTAGAGAGACCCACTCCAACTGCTAATGCAGAAGGAATCCAAAACAAGAGCTCTGCTGGGGAGCCTGGATACTGCCGGAGAGCCATGGAGGACAGTTTCCACGCTCATTGAATTCATCTCACACAAGCTGGGCTGATTTGGGTTACAGTGAGCTGGCAAATCGACAGGAGCGTAGGAAAGAAGAAAAAAAATCAGGCGCGTGAACCAGTAACCTATTTAGAGGAGTTGTGAAAGAATCTGAGTTGTCAGGCCAGAGTCTGGCAAGGCAGCCAGGGAAAGGAAGACAGAGACAGAGGGGAGCTTCTGGGAAAATGGGTGCTTGCTGGCGGTGCCCTGCCGAGCAGCAGGGGCTGTGACATTGACACACTCCCTTGCTGCCCCCCCCCCCCCCCGACAGAAGAAATGTTTGTGGTTACAAATCTGCACTTGATAATTCATGTTCCTGGAGACTTCAGCTCCCTTGTGCATCAACAATTCATGTGCATCCCCTTCGACTGAATTCTAACCAGAACGGAACCCGCTGCCTTGGAAATTTCCAGTTGCTAAATGAATGTTTAAGAGGCTGCCATTAGTTTATAAACACAGATGCAGGAGGAACTCCTTTTTAAAATCCCTAGCATTTGGACCTTAAAAAACATAAGTGACAGAATGCTTATTCGCATCAGAAAAGAATTTCTTTAGTTTGAAAGAAGGAGTTCAGCACAAAGATCTTTAAGCAAACAAACAAACAAAAATATAGAAAATAGACTGGAAGGGAAGCAAAGGCAGAATCACAAACTATTTTTACTGACGCAGTCAGCATATACACTGAGGCTGTGTGTTCACACTTGTACAATGAACATTGCTCATTCATTCATTCATTCATTCATCCAGAACACAAGAGACTTTCAGGTAGCTCCTGATGAGAACGACAAAGGAAATAATGTGTTAGTTTTTACATAGAAGGGATTTTCGCTTCGTATGTATCGATTGTTATTTTTGCTACATTTTGGGGGAAATAATGCATTTTCTGTAGAAGATTTGGAGAATACAAAAGAGATTCACAAGGATGAAGCAGATACGCCTATGATCTTGCTACCCAGAAATAGTCACAGTGGGAACATTCATCCGCTTCCTTCCTGTCATTTTCGGGAGTGTGCGTGACTGTGGGTGTGGATGCAAGGCTGAGAACGGGATTCGAGAGAAGGGAGGGTGGCAGACAACAGGCCCAGCATAAGCAGGGACAAGAGGGCTCTCCCAAGCTGGTATTTTCCCTCTGGTGATGGCATGGGAATGAATCCGAAGGGCAGTGAGTGAGTGGTGCGGTTTCAGTATTCATCCTCTCTGAGAGAGAAACTATGCTTCACTGACAGGACACAGGGTAGAACACAGAAACGACAACCATCAAAGGCCTCTTCATCATTTGATGTCACCACTAGTACCGACAATCAGCCACTGAAAGGACAAAAGAACTTTACTTGAGGCTTAAAACCTGGTGCAAGGGAATCTCCCTGGAATCTACAAGGAAGACCCCAGCTTAGACTCCTAGCAATAGCAGATACCTAGCCTGAACTGGCCATCTCCTGTGACCAGATTGGTACCTAGGCCAGTTGTCATCAGATAGGGATCATCCAGCAACTGATGGAAACAGATGAAGACCCACAGACAGACATTAGGTGGAGTTTGGGGAATTCTGCAGAAGAGGAGAAAGGGTTGTAGGAGCCAGAGTCATCAAGGACGCCTCAAGAAAACTCACAGAATCTAGCAACCTAGGACCCATAGGGGCTCACAGAGACTGAACCAACACCTAGGGAGACTGCATGGGACAGGCATAGGCACATTGCCTAGGTATGTCACACCTTGGTCCTCTTGTGGGATTCTTGTGGGAACAGGAACTGTCTCCGACTCTTTTGCAGACTTTTGGGACCCTACTTCTTATACTGGGTCACTTTGCCTGGCATTAATACATGGGGATGTACTTTAGTCTTACTGAAACTTGATACGTCATGTTTTGTTGATACTCATGGGAGACCTGTCCTTTCCTAAACAGAAACAGAGGTGTGGATTGTGCGGTTTGTGTAGAGGATGATGGGGGCAGGGATTTGGAGGAGAAGAGGGAGGGAAACTAGAGTGGGGATGTAAAATAAATAAATATATACATTTATTATTTTTTTAAAAAAGTGTAATACAGGAGAGACAGATAGCAAAACAGAATGTTTCTCACAGGGAACAGAGGGCTTGGCTTAAGGCTCAAGTTATTTGTGAAGAATTATGATCATTACAGGAAATCATTGATATCTGTTAATTCACAGTGGATTGGCCAACAGATTTACTGTATTTTGATGACCAGGCATTTCCAGCCACAGGTTGACTTTTTCATACACACACACACACACACACACACACACACACACACACACACACAAAGACACATCACAGACACACACACACATACAAAGACACATCACTCTAGAGGTTTCCAAGCTGTTAGGAGCTATGTTTGGGAAATGAGGACAAAGGCTGGGTTCGCACTTGAAAATGATCACTCTCCCATTGCAGTTGTGTACCGCGGTATGATGACAGCATTCACAATTATCAGCTTAAAGTAACCCCTGTCTTGTTCATGGCTGAGGTCAGCCCATGGTATTGAAGACTGGCTGAGCCTGTGTTGGGGAAAGGGAGTCTAGAATGATTGCATTCATTTGTGTGGTGCATGTTTGGGGCGGGCTCCAACCATGCTGGAGCATCTTCACATGAGCTTGGCAATGGTGGTCATCTCAGGAGCACTCTTGGTATCTGAGAGCTACTAGGGATAGTTGCAAGAGCAGAAGCTGCTGGTACCAAACCTAGGTTTAGAAAGTGACATGGGCTACTTATAATCAAGAGGAAGGGAATAAGCTATCCCAGCTCAAAGAATGTGCACCCAGTTTGAAGCCACTGCACAACCTAGTGTTTAGTTACCAAGGAGATAGTAGGGAATGAGTTTTGCATCCATTCTCTAGCCAGCTGATTGTTTAATTGGTTTGTCAAAAGCTTCTGGACGCCTGTCATGTTTTGGGCACTAGAGAGTAAGATTTAGCAAGATTGACTAGGCATTGGATTTCTAGCACCAGAATTTACATTCTCATAGTAGGGGTAGATAATGGAAGAGTAAACATTATTGGTGGGTTACTAGAGGGTGGGAATGGGGGGTGGTGGAATACAAGGGAGCTGAGGAGAGAGAGGCCCAATGAGGAGGCCACTCTGAATAGGTATCTCACTAAAACATCATGAGAAGAACATGCCTATCCCATATAATAGCAGTAGGGAGACACACCTAGGAAGGACCATACAAACTCAGAAGTGGGAGGGGAAAGTTCACTAAGAGGGTGGTGGCAAAGACACGATGTGGACCAGTGACTGAAGAGTGGTAGAAGCTGTATCACCCAAGGCCTAGTAGACTAAAAATATTTCATTTCTTGTGATGAAACCATGGTTACAGCCTAACTAGGCTAATCCGTTAAGTGGTTTAGGCACTAGATGCTGAGTGACTTTGGGATTGACACTAATGTCTCTGGTTCTATTTCTCATACTTGTTGGTAGGGAAGGAGTTTGGACAGTTTGCAATAATTCTCCCAGCACGGACATCTGCACGTCGTCCCTTCTCTCTAGTTTCACCTGGAGGATTTACCATCTTTGTTCTTACTAGCAAATATAAGATGTCCTTTTATTGACTTCTTCAACTTTAGCTTTACTGGTCCATGAGTCAACAACACCATTCCTGACCAAGACCTTTCATTCCACAAGGAGAACCGAACAGATTAGAGAAAGAAGCAGAGATCAGAAACAACAGGCTTGCACATTCCGATTGTTCTTAACTTGATTTCAACTTTTGACCTGTAATGCTTTCCAGCTGTTTTGAACACATGCACAGCCCATCTTGATTAGACTCACCCCCTCAGTGATGCAAGCAGCGGAGACGGCTTCAGAGAGCCATCACCCCACCCGAGTGAGCCTGGGGTTTGCAGTTCTTGGATGGATCTGTGGATCGGGACCAAGCACTTGGCTTCCTAGCGCAGTCCAACAAGAAGGGTTCAAGCGAGACATTTCTCCAAAAGTTCACCTCTTTTACAATCTGTTTCCACCTTGTGGAGTATGAGCATCAGCATCCCTGCCCCCATCAAAATAACACATCCCAGGTGGTGGGAGTTGACGGGAAGGCAGAGGGCTCCGCTTCCAAAGTACACATTGCCACAAATGAGAACCAACTGGAGTGAAGCTGGGCAGAGGCACAGAAGGAAAAATTAAACCCTTGGTCTGGTTATTTATTTATTTTTCTTTCTTTCTTTCTCTTTCTTTCTTTCTTTCCTCCTTCCTTCCTTCCTTTCTTTCTTCCTTCCTTCCTTCCTTCCTTCCTTCCTTCCTTCCTTCCTTCCTTTATTCTTTCTGTCCTTCCTTTCCATCTCTACCTCCTTTCTTCTTCCTTTTATTAATAGAAAATGCTAAAAGGCACTTAAAAAAAGATGGCTTCCTTTCCATGGTGACAAATGAACAGAACCAAGAAAGCAGCTTTTCCCAGCCTTGGAGGTGGGTTTTGCATAGCAGGCAAGCAAGGTCACCTTTCATCCATTAACAGGCCTGTGGTCCAGATCCAAGTTAGACACTGGGCTAAGAGTACCTAAACTTCTCAGTTTATCATTGAATTGAAGTAATCAGACAACTGTATGTTTCCTTCTTGCTACCATGCCATTGGGAAATCCCTTTGCATCCAATTCTGTCCTAGGTATTCATTCTTTAGCCAGATTTTGTAAGAGAGGTAAATCAGAGACACAGAAATGTCATAAGAAGTTGGTACTCCAAAGAACTTCTTCAGAGGAAATGAAAGTTCCCTGAGGCCATGGGTAGGAGATACCAACCAGGAGGGAAGCCAAGGATTTGGTCAGCACGGTTTGGCATTTGGGACATGCATTCATCCAGCACATTCCTATGATGTTGTTGGGCTATTTATTTATTTATTTATTTATTTATTTATTTGTCATCATGATATGGCTCATCTTGTCAGCTCCTTTTTACTCACTGAGGCATAGAAATTCATTCTGTAGGTAATTCTCAGCAAAAGTTTGCTGACTGGGCCAGAGAAACTTCAGTAGGACAATGAAACTAAAAACAATCATTTTAAGAGGGGAGAAAAGAAACTAGCCATTTTGGTTTTGCTTAACTCATTCATCTCGGGACCTTGGTGTTGGATGGCAGTGGCATTTCAGGATCTATGTCATTTCTTCATGTGGTTCCTCTCTGTAAACACTGCCATTGCATTCAGGGGGATTCTTTGCCCTTTGCTGGCTACACATGACCTGCAGTCTGCTTCGCCGCTTGCTTCCTCCCTAGGTGGCTAGGCTCAGAGCAGAGATGCAGACTCACTGGGCCGAGAAAGTCCTCCTTGGCTCTTGTCTGTCAAACACCAGCTGTCAATGCTAATCCATTTGGGACAAATGCAGGCGCCTAAAAATATCAGAAGTGAGGGGACTCGGCAACAGGAGTTATTGCTGGGCACAGAGTGTCTGCAACTGGGTTAGGGAAGATTCATGGAGCCAGACGGTGACTTGTAGATCATTGGTTCATCTCAGGGGTTGCAAACTTGCTTGAAGCAATAAAATACCTTCCGCGGCAACATGTTATGCAGAGCCAAATAAGCAACGAGGATAAGCAGCCGGATTGCTGTGGTTGTTTCATGCGTTCTTTGGGAAGCAAGAAATACTGACCATTGCTTCCTTCATTCACCCCCTCCTCCCTATTTTTACTTTTTCCCTTTATTCTTCCTTCCTTCCTTCTTTTTCTTTTTTCTTTTCCAGAATTGGAAACCGAGAAGTACCAAGACCAAGATGTTCAAGACGGAGCCTGGCCCGCAAGCAGTCCAGCGTATAATCTTTCTGGAATCCATTACTGTGCTTATTAAAATCCCCGAGGTTCCCATGAAAGGGGTCTCCAAAGGAAGTTGTTGAAAATCCTTCCCCTGGTGGTGACACTGTCTGTGGACGAGTACAAGCCTTTGCCGAATCTACTGATTGTTTCTATTGAATCCATTGTGGCAACCCTGCTCGTAAATTCAAAGCAGGACACCGGTGACAATGACAAGTGTGTGAACGCTGGGGCCAGACACTGGAAAAACATTTTCATGCATTATTTCATCCCGCACTGGACTCCTGGGAAGTTGCTATTTCTGGCTCTACAGATGTGAAAAATTAGACGCGGAGATTTAACTTTCGGCATCAACTCATGTGTCAGGCTCCAAGGAAAGGCCTGCTCACAGGGAGAGCCTCGAATATAACGGCTCTAACGTTCTCACATGTTTGTCTATGGGGAGGTGATCAGGAACCGCTGGAGGGAGGTGATCCTCCTTCAGTACATGTGGCTTTCATCCTTGCCTCCATTGTGAATTTTCTAGATTGTAGCATTGCCCACTCTCCAGAGAAAGGGAGAAATCCGGTCAGCGATGGAGCTAGGATTTGAAAAGAGGCCTATGCAGGTCTCGACTGTGATGTTCAATAACCACTTAACTGACCTGCCTCTTATTCCAACTCCCAATCAAAGGGCAAATATGACAATGATGGCTTACTCTTGTCCTGCTTACCGTTATGACTTATGATAACCAGAGTCCATGATGGTTCCCAGTGACTCTTAACTGTTTGGCCTTCTATCCCTGCTCAGGTAATTCTCTCCCACCCTTCAGAGGGGACAATACTGAGGATACGGTAGACAGCCTCCTCCAATTAGAGAAAGCTAAGGCCCAAAATACAGTGCATTATTTTCTTGGCCCATTGGCTAGGGGGAGTCTAGGTGCTGTGCTATGAACAGTTCTATGTGGAGAGGGCTACAGAATGAAGAATCCAGACCGCCCTGGGTTTGTCATAGAAACTTGCCAGTCACATGGGCAAGCTGCCTTGAACACAGATCCCCCCCAAACCTCAGCCAGTCCTCAGAGAGGTACAGCTTAGGCCCCATCATAGCACAAATGTGCAGTCCCCGAATCAGAGCAAGAGAAGGGAATAAATGCTGGTTTTTATCTCGTACCGTGAAATCTCCTGCTAGCTTACAATGTAACAGAGATAACATCGACTTGAGATGATGTGCTTTTAATATCAAACTTGGACCACCGCTTCTGGAGAGCCTTTATCCAGCAGTAAGTTCACAGTGCTTCCTCAGAAACCCTGCTTCCTTTGCTGCACTGAGTGCCATGCAAAACTCATGTGATGGAGGAGGGTCATCTGTCTATCTGTTGCTTTCATTGGTTAATTAATAAAGAAACTGCTTGGCCTGATAGGTCAGAACGTAGGTGGGTGGAGTAGACAGAACAGAATGCTGGGAAGAAGGGAAGTGAGGCCAGACTGCCATGAAGCCAGCTACCAGGTCAGACATGCTGAATCTTTCCCGGTAAGCCACCACCTCGTGGTGCTACACAGATTTTTAGAAATTGGCTAATCAAAATGTGAGAGGTAGCCAGTAAGAGGATAGAGCTAACAGGCCAGGCAGTGTTTAAAAGAATACAGTTTGTGTGTTATTGTTTCTGGGGCTGAGGCAGGATGAAAAGAAGGCCAGCCCGCAGCTCCTTCTACACTCAAGTTTGTGTTTGTTGCAAGTTAGCTTCCTTTTCAAACCGTGTGTTCCCTGATAGCAGTGTCTGTGTGCAGATTAATCTGCTGAAGCCTAGCAGTGCTGACTTACGTTTGAATTGAAGTGAATGACTAAAACCATTTTCTCCACTTACTGTTCTGGAACCTTCCCGCACTGCTTTCCTTTAAGTGTGGGCTCTCCAAACATGGTGCTGCCTTTTACGTGAAATCACTCAGTCTCTTCTTTGTCTCTGTAACAGGCTTTTAAGAATGTTCTGTATAAATAAAAGATAAACCTCCCGAGGGGTCAGAGAGCGTGCTGGCTTAGGAGCTTTACAAACAGTTGGCACCTCCTTATTCTTGGAAATCAGGCCTGAAATCTCATCAAAACAAACATCCCCTAGAGAACCTAGAAGATGGAGTGATTTAAAAAAATCCCCTTTACTTTTGTCTCATTTAAGAGGAGAGAGGAAGGTCAGCCCTTGAGCTGCCTGCCTTGGTAGCTCAGGTGCCACTGCTTCCCCATGAACTCCTGTCTTTCTAAAAGTGGCCTCATCTCCACACACTAACATGGTCTGAAAACACACACTAGCTCCACCATGGAAATTTCTTTCTGATGCCCCTAACGTGGAGCCTCTTTAGAGGAGGGGTGAAGCACATTGGGCACCCTATTTAAAAACCTATGTGTTGTCTCCCAGCCTCAGACCCTGGGAGGTTTGGCGAATTAGTGTTTGTTGCACGGAGTTGAGGTTGGGTCAGCAGGAAAGCCATGTTTTGGGGCACACCTTGATTTAACACAGGAGAAAACACATTCGTCTTCAATGGTCCTAATTGGTCCTTTCTCTCACGTACGTACGTCTGTGTCCCTACCCTAATGGAGACATTGAAGAGAGACTCCGGATTAGGGTTAAGCCACATGGTCCTCACCTTCAACAACATAAAGGGAAAGTTTCATTTTTCTACTCAATAACAAGAAGCAGGTTTTCCCTTTCTGCTTGTTTTTCCTAGGGACTTTGATTGGTTGGCTCACAAGGGTGGTAAGCATGTGGCAAAGGCGAGAGTTACACAGCAGCCAAGCACTAATGCATCCTGTGAGGGTGGGGATGCAAATTTAACCCACATTTCCTCCCCCAAATAGTCTGCATAGTGCCTCCCAAGTGGGAGGTATTAATATCTTGATTATAAACAATTTCTATAATTACTCAAATTTAAGACTGAATTGATCCACACCATTGATTGATTAACGTCATAGACCTTGTTGTTTTGCTTTCTCTTATTTGGTTTTTAGGAGAAAACAAACAAAATACCCATCACATTAAGTTTCTGCATCAATTGTGAGATGCATCCAAATTTTCAACACACCATGAAAATGGATATCAGAGATATTTGGCAAGCCCTGGGTCACGTACAGAAGCAAACACCTTATTCCTGTACATGGCCAGGAAGAGCTGGCAATGGAGGTTAGGGCTCTGGAAGAGGCTTTAAGGCCTTACCCATGTTCCTACTTCCAACACACAGATACAGACATTCCAGAGAAAAGGACGATGCTGGGTTTGCACTGGGCTTCCAGTCCTAATTCCATGCCTAACCCCTGGCGTTAGTTTCTTAATGGTGATCACTAGGTAATGAAAACTACTGCAATTATTATTGTGTGTATACCTAAATGTTCTTGTGTGTTCCTGTGGGCACATATGTGTTGATAGGCATGCAAATATGATTACCAGGAGGCCGGAGGGCAATCTTGGATGTTGTTCCTTAGGCACTATCTACCTTCTTCTTTTCTTTAAGTTGTTGTTTTTATTGATTTTATGTGTATGAGTGTTTTGGCTGCATGTTTGTCTGCACAAAGTGGATGCCTGTATCTGGTTCCTGAGTAGTCCAGAAGACAGCCTTGGATCCCCTGGAACTGGAGTCCTCGGCAGTTGTGAGTTGCCATGTGGGTGCTGGGAATCCAACCCATGACTTTTGGAAGAGCAGCCAGTGCTTTTAGCCAAAGAGCCTTTGCTCCAACTCCCTTTTTCCTGAGTGTGTGTGTGTGTTGTGTTTGATTGTTCACTCTATTTAGGCAGGGTTAAGAGGAAGACATTAAGTATCCTTTCTTTGTCCCTTTCTGCCTTAGAAGTGTTTGTCACTGAACTGAACCAACAGTTCACTATTTCAGCTAGCCTGGCTCCCAGGGTTGGCATGACTCTCTCTGTCCCCAGTACTGGAGTCACAAGTGCGCACAGTGGTGTTCAGTATTTCACTTGTGTGCCAGAGATTCAAATTCAGGTTCTTAAGCACGCGGCAAGCTCTCTTGTCTGTTGAGCTCCACCCCAAGATGCTACCTTGCTTGTTTGAGACAGAATCTCTCTTGGCCTGGAGTTTTCTGAACAGCTAGACTGGTTGTCTAATTAGCCCCAGGGATCTGCATGTCGCTGCCTCCCCAGCACAGCATTGTGCCTGGCATTTGTACAAGGATTCTGGGGATCAAACTCAGGTCCTTGTTCTTGCATGGCAAGGACTTCTCTGACTTAGCTATCTCTCTGACCCCTGATGGTTATTTATTGAATGAAGCAAGCATTAGAGATGAATGGGCAGCTCTGATTCCTTCACTTTCCTACTCATGCCCCTACTTTGTCTGTTTTGGAAACCTGCCGCAAGCATTGGCTCGAATCGCAGCCCTAGAATTCCTAGTGTGGCATAAATTCTCCATAAATAGATGTCAGTGCCTTCAATTCTTCCCCACGCTCCTTTCCCTTGTAGATTCTTTGCCTACTCAGAAAATTAAACTTTGCTGCCAAATTCCCCAGGGCCTTACAGAGGACAGATTCTTTCTGTGAGAAAATGAGTTTATTGACTTTTCTGCCTCTGAAAAGGATAAGGTACAGGTGTTGATGTTGGGAATATAACGTAGGCACAGCTGGGTTAGAGCCTGGAGTGGCCTGTGCCATGCAGCTGAGTAGAGAGGCCATCAGCAGGTACCAGGGTAGTATCTTTAGTCCAGCTCTTTCTCTCTGGGATACTCTTCACAATGAAGTGATAACATTTACCTTTCTGTAGGTGGATTCAAGTCCCCTATTCCTGGTGACATTGTGTACCCCTGGAGGAGGTACCCAGGTGCTTCATATGGTACCCAGGAGCTGGTCCTGTGTTGCTGCTGTATTTTCAGCTCAGGCTTCACAAAGTCTCTGCCATTTGCCTGGAATTTTCTGGATACAATCACATGGGGGGAGGTGTTAAGAAAGAATTTTTCCTCCTGAGATGCAGCTTACCCACTTGCATCACTGGTGATCTTTGGAACCAGGGCACTGGGGCTTGACGGACATCTCTAACTTATTCTGAGCCCCACTGTTGTGTTCCCCTCCTTTTGGCCTTCTTCTAGCTGGAGGGACTCGACTCACAATGTTCTCCGTCACAGCCCTAGTGCTGCTAGATAATTCTACTTCCACCGTAAGGCCAATAGATGGGCCTTTTCAGAAGGGGAATCTTATTCATATCCTGGACCTGGTGTAAACCCATGCAGATGGAGATGAATCCTGTGTGTTGTGCTGGAATTAATAATATTTTCCTACATTGCAACAAGTACCACAGAAGACTATAAAGCAGAAAATGTCAATATCGGACTTATAGTTAGGATACCCCAGGGGACAGAGAGGGGCCATGAAAGGGTTGAATTTGTTGAGCTTCCTCTGATCTTTGCTCTCTAGCTATAGGGAGAAACAAGGTGTTCTTTCTCCCTCTCTCTTCCCCTCCCTCTCTCCCAACTTCTCTCCTTCCTTTATTCTTTCTTCCCAATACCTTCTCCTTTCAAATGTATCTGATTGATTTTGACTCCAACCAGATGGTTCCAGATCCTAGACTCCAGTGATGCCACCACCTCACTCTCTCCCTGAAATCAGAGGACAGTGACATCTTTCTAATACTTTCTGAATCTTTATCTTCTCATCAGGTTGGATTCTGAACTGTTTCCATATTGATTAAACCAATTTTCTGTATTCTGTTGATCTTGCTTAAGTATGTCATGTTGATTCAGTCATTCCTGAATCATACCTCAGTCATTCACTGAGTTAGCCACAGTCCTTTCTTCTTTATTTTTATCCTTCCTTCTCCCCCCTCCCCTTCTTTGAGGTAGGATATCACACAGTTCTATATAGCCCAGGCTGGTCTTAAAGCCTTGATCCCCTTGACTGCATCTTCCAAATGCTGAGATTACAAACATATGCCAGCATATCCAGGCACTTGCGGACTCTCATAGTCAGACTAGTAAACCATTTAAAAGCCCAAGTAAGGACATTGCCATTGGGTTGAAGGATTAAAAATAATTGAAGAAAATTGCTCATCCAAACCTTACCTAGAGTTTCAGTTTCTTGTACGCTCACCCTATGATGTATTCTTTGCCATTATAATGTGCCAAAGGCAGAATACTGCTCACTGCATTTCATATATTACTGGCTTTTAAAGCTCTTTTTGTAACATATCACTCAGCCTGTCGACAATGATGCTTCATGAGTGTCATAGTTTGGTTTTTTTTTCTTGTGATAAAACCTTGACCAAAGCAACTTAGGCAGAAAGGGTTTGCTTTTGCTTATGGGCATGTGATATGAAGCTCATGCCCGGATCCAAGGCAGGAACCTGGAGGCAGGAACTGATGCAGAGATCATGGAGGAACACTGTTTACTGGCTTACAGTTCATAGCTTGCTCAGCCTGTTTTCTTGCAGAACACAGGACCACCTGCCTATGCCACAGCCCATGTGAAGGCCCCTCCTCACCAGTAATCAATCAAGAAATCCTCCCCCCCCCCCCGGACACATTTACTTATTTGATAGAAGTAATTCTCCAATTGAGGACCTCTTTTTCCTGATGGCTGTCAAACTGACAAAAACTTCCCAGCACAATCAGACAAGCAGGCCTTCATTTATGAACGTTTTTCATGTTCCTATGAAAGGAGACACACAGAGAGTGTGTCACACCAAAGTGCAGACCTGAATGGAGAAGAGAGAAAGAGATGAACATAGAATTTCATAGACTGAGGAATATGATTTCCTAGCCCAAATCTATCCACCACTCACCGTTCTTTAATCGACTTGAGCCCTCGCAGTCTCTAGCCCCTATCATCACAATAAAACCTGCTTAGATGTTAGTAACCTTGCTTCTCTTTGGAAAGCTGTAAGAGTGCAGATGGATCTTGAAGGTCCCATCTGAGCTTTGCACCCAGCAAATCAAATATCACACATTAAATGTCCTTGGCACTCGGTGTAGACAGAAGCCATAGCCAGACATGTGGGGAAGGTTGGTTTGTTCACCATCAAGCAGTTCGAAATAATATCCTCTGTTTTCGAAATGAACCAACTTGCCTCTCACCGTCTGTTTTCTAGGATCTGGAATGGCACACATTTTATTTCCATGTGCACCCGAATCTGTTCCCAGAAATGTGCATTGGAAACCAGCGAGCAAATGTCATCTCTTTGGCTGGTTACCTTAAGCACCACTAGCCACTCTCCTGTATATGCTTTCATTTTATTTTAAATTATTTTCCCCTAAAACATACTTTCATTTTACTCTCCCTATCTTTCATGGAGATAATTGGTTTCCTATGAAGCTGCCATTAGAGCACATACAGAGGGGATAACTCTTCTTTTGTTCAGCAAATTGTCACAGGGGCCTTAGAACTACCCTTGCTATGCATCTTTGCAATTGTTTACATGTTGATGTCAAATTCCTCACCCATAAAATGAATGCGTAGTCTGTGGAAGACATTTTGCTTATTGTTAGGTTTTTCTGAAATGGGATTTCCATGATCTCTTTCTGTCAGGAATTCCAATCTGGTAGAAACAGAAGGAAACAAGTATATATTGTGATGACACAATTATTATTCCAATATTGCTGGACTTTAATCCCACATACATCTGTAAATCTAGTCTTGCCTTCATCCTATTTGGCCACCGAGTGGCTACTAGTGGTCACTTTTTGAATTGCAGGTATAACACTTTCAGATTAGATCTTAATTACTCAAAATTTTACTAAAAAGAGTGATTTCACTTATTTTTCTAAAATGGGTATTTACATATCTGAAAGTCTGAAACAGAAGTTCCAAGTACTTTCAAAAAATACTTTCAATCTGAAGGGCTGTCTAAAAAGTCATAAAATTCTTGTTTCTCTTGAAGGAATTTACTTTATGGAACTATGGAAAGACTCAAAGGAATATAGTAAGAATTTTTCCTACAGTTATTTGTGATACCATAAAGAAAAAAATGTCATCTAATTGTAAGATGTGAATTATGGTAGATCACTATGATATCATATAGCAATTATACATAAATTATTTAATTATAGGAGAATAAGATTATAATCCACAATTTGTTTAAAAAGTAGATGATGAAATTGTGTAGAAAACAGAGGAAATTTAAAATGTATGTATTTGTATATGCTATATAGTATTATGTATAGATATGAGTGTACACAAAGATTGGAGAAGCATATTGACTTCTACTTGGCAAAGACCATTTTAGTGAGACTTTTTTTTCAGGTGAACTTTACATTTTCCTATGTATAATATTCTACAAAGGAGATGGATTATTTTTAAAATAAGAATAAATATTTGGCTCTGACTTTTGCATATGCTGCGGGAATGCTAATGATGAGGAAGGATGGTTTGCTGGTCAGTAGAACTAAAGGAAAGATTTTGTAGCTTCATTTTTCAACAAGGGCATTGCAGAATGGGGCCTGACTTGATAGTATTTGGCTGCTTAGAAGTGGACATTACCGGTGCATTTTTCATCTGTAAGTCAAAGTGTGGCTGTGACGAAAGGAACTCCTTAGAGAACATGAGGTAACAGGGCCAGACCTGTCCTAAAGGAGGACATAAAGAAGAGGTGCCCGAAAATCCTTCCATCTTCTTCATCGGCTTCAGAACCCACTGCTGCGACCACAGTGGGTCATTAGGGTGGATGAATGAATGGAGCGAGACCCAAAGCCACCCAATCCAACCTTCGGACTTTAGTCATTTTTCTGACTTAGTATCAGGAATATAGGCTAATTCTCTACTGTGTGGTTCATGATGCAGACTCTAAACTAGAGGCCACAAAGGGTAATGGATTTTCTATTTGAGCCTGGCAAGGGATGTACCTGGGAGCAGATGAAAACCATCCCGGGAGCCACTCTGGAGTAACTTGGATAGTTCTTCTGGAAATCATTCCAACAACAACAAAAAACTTTAGATTCTGTTTGAATTTCCTAAACAGTGTCTGTGTGATCCTAGGCGGGAGCAAGCATCTTCAGGTCTCCCCCACCATACTTTTCTTCTTTCTCTTTGAAGCTATCATTCATGCTGAGGGTGTTGCTCATCTCTGAAACTAGGTGTGGCGACTGTACCCTGAAGCTTGACTTTCTCATATTCTATTTTTCCATTCCACCTTCTTGTTGTCTACCCGAGGAGGTCTCTCCTAGAGTTGGCTTTTGCTTTCCTTGGGCTGCCTTTGAGCGTCTGGGTGTAATCCTTCTACTAGCTCTCTGTGCTTTCTGGAACACTTATTCCTGTCTGCAGCAAGGTTCTCTAGTCTCCAAACTAGGAATATAGGTGTGGTAAGGGCCAAGTTCAACTTTCTATGGACATAGTAGGGTGGTAGGGTGGGATGAGGCGGTGGGTGGGGGTGTCCCTTATTACTTTGAACTTGCTGACTTGTGAGCAGATCCTTGTTTGTTTTACAGGGGTTTCCACACGCACTGCAGGTTTTTTTTTTTTTTTATCAACATTCATAGGGTCTACCTACTAGATGACAGTAGCACCTTTCTATTTAACACAACCAAAAGTATTTCTAGGTATTGTCCAATACCTCCCAGGAGATAACGTCCAAACTTGAGAAATGTCACCTTTTGCTTATTACTCATTTTTTCTATATTTAAGATCTTTGTTGTCAGAAGGAACACAAGTTCTGGACACAAGCAGGCAGATGTCTCTAGAGAAACCATGTCACTAGAGCCTGGTTTTGTTCAGAACTCTCCTCCCCACACTGCCCTGTTCACAGGCTTGGTGACAAGCTTCCAATGCCCAGCAGTGGACTTTCCTATCAAGAGCTTTTAAACAGCCCGGAAGAAGGAGAATTGGCAGCTAGCCACCACCAGGGGAGCCAGGGCGCCAGGTCTTGTTCTGCTTTCTGGCCTCTGAAAACATATGGGGATTCTTGACTTGACTCAGAGCCCATAGAGGGGAGGTAAGATCGAGAGAGCCAGGAGAGAATACGGGGGTAGGGTGAGGAATTTCCTTAGCTTCATTGGAAACAGATGCCCCAGTGGAGGTGGAGAGCTGGGACCCTGCTTCAGGCCAGTGTGCTTGGCAGGCTCTCCTCCCAATATCCCTCACCCTTTCCTCTCCATCTTCTCCCCCTGCAGGCACCACCAAACTTTAGAGAGGAGGGCGGGGCTTTAAGAGAAGGGGGGGCTGTTGCTGAAAATCTGTTGTGGGAACACAAATGTGTGTTACAGGATGGAATTAACAGAGGATCATGAATTGGTGAGACGAAGAAGCGTCGGGGCAGGAAAGCGCCTGTGGTTGAAGTTCAGTGTTTTCATCTTAAACATGAAAAGCTCAGGTCTAAAACTGAGAAGAGCATCTAGGGTTCGGGTTAGTTGATTTTTCAGGCTTTCACTATAAACCCCCTGCCACCAAAGCTTCCTCTAAATTCATTATGATACGACTGGGTACACCTGTGTGCTGGACATCACTGGATCATAATGTCTCTCCTTCCTCCCTCCCTCCCTCCCTTTTTTCCCTCCCTCTTTTCTTCCTTTTTCCTACCTCCTCTTTTCTTTCTTTCTTTTCTTCCTTTGTCAGGTCTCACTATAAAGCACAGGTGGGCCTTGAACTCATAATCCTGTCTAACTGCTGTCCAATGATCAATTTACTAATCAATATACCAGATAGGTAGCAGCTACCTATAAAAGATGCACATATCTACCACATCTGCCTGTGATTTGATCTGGTCGAGGTTTCTGTAGATAGGTGCCTACCAGCGCTTTGGGTACTGGGCTAGTTAAGGTAATTTTGGTGAATATTTTGGAGCAGAAGTTGAGTCTTCCAGTGGTTCTGTGAACTTGAGATTCTTTTGAGAAAGGAGCAAAGGAGGTATGTCAGGTGTACAGAATATTCAAGAGCTCCTAAACTTTCCTGTGCACGCGAGTACATGAGGCCCCATTCTGCGGTGTTCTGGGTTGGGGCGAGCTGTGAGTGCGATTCTAATAAAGCCCCAGGTGATGCTCGTGTGGCCGTCTGCTGACCTTCACTGAGCACAAACTCATCTCACCTCTCAGGCAGCTTATTTCTCCCTGTGGAAAGATGTGCTTCCACAAAGATGAGGGGGAAAGGCAGAGATGTTTTATGATCAGCTTTCCAATGGCGTTGGTGTGAAGATTCCATCCCTTTGTCCTTCTTTTGCTCCACATTTTTTTTGTCTTTTCCCTTCAGTATCAGCCTTGCATCCTGTAACCCAATAAATCTTAGACATCAGAAATGACTTCCATGCCAAATGTGGTGTGTTCCAGCCCTGACCACAAGAAAGATGAGGATTTGCTTTCACATCCGAGATGCTTCTAGAATGCTCTTAAAGATCCTGCTGGAAGTCACACCCCAATGCAAATTGAACTTCAACCAAGGATAATACAGAGCTCAATGTCCATACTTTGATATTCTATTTCTTTAAGAAAACCTCATGGTTTCACCCAAATAACTGTCCTTAGAAGGCAAACTAAAGCTACCGAAGGGCCTGTCAGGATGTAATAATGATTGTGGCTCATTTGCTCAGTAAGTGACCTGTGATTTGAGAAAATGTTTTAGAATACGGCCTGCATAATCGAAAGAGAAAAAGTAGACTGAGGTCTTACGCTATTTTTCCTAAGTAATTGAGATACTTCACCTCACTCAGGCATGCTTATATTGTCAAATAGAAGATGCTTCAAGTAATTAGTAATGTTATTAGCCAAGCTTTCCTGTTCCACGTGTCCTCGGCTAAAACACAGTTCTTGTACCCAGTGCCCTTTGAAGGTCAGGACAAACTTTAATGAGGAATACGTTATTCTTTATTAATGAACAAAGGGTAAAGGCGAATGTACGCGGGGCTTTACAAGGCTACCAAAGGGGGGGGTGGGCTCTGATGTAGCCTCAGTTGACAAATGAAAACCAGATTTGAGGACAGATTGCATCAGGAAACAGAAGTGGCTGTGATCACGGTAGTTTTTTTTTTTTTCTGCTGATGCTGTTATTACCAGTATTCACAGCAATAATAAAATTGCTTCACATTCATGCTTTTCTGCTCTCGGAGTTCATTAATCTGCTCTCTCGAAAACTTCTCACCCAGACCGTGTCAGAGGGAGGAGAAAGGGATCAAGGCCATCTGGCCAGGACCACCGTCAAGGCCTTCATGCACCTTGGCTCTTTGCTTTCTCAAAGCGTTGTGACGAAGAGGTATTAATATCACTTGTAACAGTTAGCTTTCCCGTCTTTCCGACAACGTAACAGGCAGAAGCAGCTTACAGGGAGGCGCTATTTATTCTGGCTCACAATTCCCCAACGTTAGCCTGTGGTTGCTTGGCCCTTGTGAACTCACTGTGGCAGCAGCAGTGTGTGGTGGAGTTCCTTGACCGATGGGAAGCAGAAGTAAAGCAAACGCAGGAAGCAGCCAGGGCAGGATAAAGTTTCTAATGAACCACCTTCGGTGGCCTGCTTCCTCGTTTAGGCCAATAGTGCCATCACGTTATAAATCTGCCAAGGAACCAACCCCTTGATTCCCTGATTAATCAACCACTTGATTAGGTCAAAGTTTTTATGACCTAATTGTCTCTGAAAACTTCATCACAGATGTACCCTAAAGTAAGTCTCACTAATTCCTGGGAATCCCCCCCCAAGCAGTCAAAACCCCCTAATTTTATTATTTAAAAACTTGCAAATAAATATAAACATCACACAGCAAAATTAACCAGATCCAAAGTCCACACAAGTTAATAAACTTACATACAGTTAGAATTGGCATTCCAAATGGAAGCTGTGCGGCTCTTTGGATCCTCCTTGTTGCCTAGCTTCTCTGGGGCTGAGGACTATGACCTGGTTATCTTTTGCTTTACATCTAATATCCACCTAGGAGTGAGTATATACTCTTTGTCTTTCTGGGTCTGGGTTACCTCACTCAGGATGACCTTTTTCTAGGTCCATGTCATTGATTTTTTTTCCCTCTGAATAATCCCCCCACTGTGTAGATAAACCACACTTCCATTCTTCAGTCGGGGAGAATCTAGGTTGTTTCCAGGATCTGGCTATTATGAGTAATGATGCTATGAACATAGTTGAGCAAGAGTCTTTGTGGTATGGTTGAGCATCCTTTGGGATGGCTCATCTTCTGGATCCTTAATTTTCTCATCCATTGAATGGGAATGAGAATGGATGAACGGATGAACAGAGGAAGGAGTGAAGGAAAAATGGAGACGGATAAACTAATTAAAGCATGAGCCTGAAGGTCACAGGATGGTGAGGCATGTTGAAGAAGTGCACATCGATAAGTAAGACTGGTGTGATGTTTCCGGGGACTTTAAAGGATGCTATGCATCTTCCATGATGAAAGGGCTCAAGAGTTCTGGGTAGCAGAGGTTAAAAGCAAGCCACATTTCTCAGTCAGCACTGCCTTAGGGCAACATGAATGATGCTTGATTCAAAGATCATGAGCTCCATAAAATCGGGTTTTGTGGTCAAAGGTGTTTTTAAAATCTTTAATCACCTGGGAGGCAGAGACATGTGAATCCATGAGTTCAAATCCAGTCTGGTCTACATAGTGATTTCAAGGACAGCCAGGGATATGTAGAGAGACCTCATCTCAATAAAAAACCATAATAAATATAATAGTGATAATAACAATCACAAATCTAATTATGGACATTCACATATAGAGGAGCATACTGAGATCATTGAGAAGTGATTCTGAAACTCTTCCAGACAGCCCTTTATATCCTGTATTGCATGTTAGCCTGGAGAGGAACTGATTTCTGTTTATATAGCATGACCAATATCATATGGCATTCTCCATGATATCCCCATTAGTGTGTGCCAGTAGCTGCAATGTGTCCCACACCAGGCATATTCTCTAATGACTCCAGCACAATTAGGACTGGAGTGGCTCTCCACTCACAAGTGACTGAAGGGGGCTCAGGCAGGTGGAGCTCTGATGCCACACAGCTCACAGTGGACTTGTTACACACAAGCCTGATTGTCCATTGTCCACGCTGTTCTCTTACGACCACACATACTCCCCTCCTGGGACCAGTGGGTACTTTGGTATCCACTCAGTTTTATCTTGATGCCAGATTTGTTGAAACAGGTCTGGACAGCCGAACGTGCTTCTCTTTGTGTATGTAGAAACCCTGAGTGCACTTCACCACCCGACAAGCAGCTCTCCAGCAGAGGATAATGGAGTAAGAGAGAATGATCGCACTAACGAAGGCAATAATTACACTCTCCAGGACTTGTCGAGCACTTTGCGGTTTGATGAGCACTTTCACAGACGGCATCGCTTCTGATCGTCGCAGCAGCCCTGTGCGCAAGCTGGTCTGGCAATTTTCATCTCTACCCAGCGAAGAACCTTGAAGAACAGAGAAGTTAGGACCAGAGCACAAATTCACAGAATGCCACTGAGCAAACCAGTCATCCATCTCCAATGGAGTCGCTCTGGTCTATCTGGACTGGGATCCCATCCACCAGAGAGCTTGGGAGAAAGGAAGCATCTTGCTTTTCCTTCCCAACTTCTCCATTTTCTTCTTCCTTCCTTCTATTCTTCCCAGCCAGGTTTCAACATATAGCAATATGCAAGAAAGGAAAAGAGTAGTTACTTGTAACCCCACAGTTCAGAGGTAACACCCAGGCACTTGCTCTGGTCACCGCTTAATGTAACTTAATGTAACCCCAAAACATTTTAAATGGCTGCAAAAAATTCTACTTCGTATTTTTAAATATATATCACTCATCTTTCTCTATTGGACATTTAAGTTCATCTCACATATTCTGTAGTTTAAGTAACATTTGATAAGCATTGTCAAACACAAGTTTTCTGTATTTTAAAAATCATCTCCGAGATAAAATTCCTGAGCATAATTTCACAATAAAAAGCTTTCCAACTACTATTGCTAGATGCACTGTTATTTACATAATTTTTACTAAGTTCAAAGCCCCAGGTATAACTATTCTTGTGACCTTTAGAAATCTTATATGCATTGCTTTAATTTTTATCTCTTGTTAATCAGCTTTGATGATTTTCTTTTTTCAAACATGTGTTCTTGTATCTATCTGTCTGTTGGTCTGTCTGTCTTCCTATTATCTGTCTATCATCCATATCAATCTACCATCTATCTACCTACTATCTATCTATCTATCTATCTATCTATCTATCATCTATCTATCTATCTATCTATCTATCATCTATCTATCTATCTATCTATCTATCATCTATCTATCTATCTATCTATCTATCTATCTATCTATCTATCTACCTATCTATCATCTACTTACCTATCAATCCTGTGTGTGTGCGCACGCATTCTGGCATCTACTTCATGGCACTTGTGGAGGTGGGGGAACAATCGTGTGGGCTCTGGTGATAACGCAGGTCAGCAGATTTGGCAGTTGGTTCATTTGAGCATCTTTGGCTCCTCAAGCACTCATTCTCTCTTGGCCATTCTTATTTCTTCCACCCTCACAATCCTGCTCGTGCCACTTACTTGGTACTCTCTGCTACCATTTTCATAAAATTACCTTTTTTTCTTTATTTCTTAGAAGCATTTGTTATACCAAGGAAATGAATGACTATGTTGATATTCATGCATTTCCCTAGGTTGAAGTAGTGGTAAATTGAGAACAATAAATAGAGAGTTATTAACTCATGACAGAGTGTATCCGATGGGAGATGTCAGCCAAGTGTTAAGAAATTTCTAAAGACATCTGAAAGGATGCAATTATAGAATTGGTGGCCTTGTACGTAAAATCCCATTTTATGGGGAGGTAAGCCAAGACTCAGAGAGATCCAGTAATTTACTCTAAATCACACAGCAAAAGGTATCAAAAATGAGACTTAAAACTAGGTCTGTCTACGACTTCTGTGTTCATTCCACCATGTGGCATCTTTGTGTCCCAAAGTGAAGAAATGATCAGAGAAGCCCCACAGATATCAATCAACTGTTAGTCACAAGAATCTCAGCAAGGAAGGGAAATGATCAGGAACCTTGGACTCCTAAGTACTCAAGTCAATTCAAGGCAGATGCCTGTACTTAAAATGGAAAGGAGAGGCTTCAGGGCTGACTAGGGACAATGTATGGGACAACTGGATCCCTGATCTCTCCAGGGAAGAGTCAGTGCTTTCTTAACACCTGGAAATAAGATTCACCAGCAGTTGGAACACCTCCAGCCTTACAGTCCTGGTTTTCAGCAACCTTGGAGATGTGGCTCCTGGGGAAGCAGAATCCACAGGATACATATATACATTAGGAATTCCCCCACCTCGCCATGTACAAATCCCTCTTAAAACGACACTGTTTGTAAAGCCAGAGGCTCTTGTCACTGTGCAGACAGAGACAGTGCAGAATCCTAGCTCCAGTTCTTAGTGAGGCTGATCTAAGAATGAATGCGAATGCATGGTATCTCTTATTGATTGGCTGGTGAAAGTCATACAGTGCCTTGCCCGTGGTGTGAACTAAACTCACGTTTCTAGGAACTTTCTTGTCACCGAAATCATCTTTGCTGCTTCCTCTCCTCACCCCCTCTTATTCCACCTCAAATGTTGCCTCTGACTAGGACTAGTAGCTGATGGATGGGGAAAAAAATGTCTCAGTTATTCAGATGAACATCACGTGGGGGATGGGAGTCAATAAACGGCAATATGGAGAACCTGGCCTCCTCTGCAGGGACCACAGTTTATCATATATACCAGAGAACTTCTAGAGTAAAAGATACCATGCTTAGTAATGTAAGTTGGGTCAGAGGTGTAATTTGCAACATGCCTGAGAGAGAGCCACCTTTGTGTAACAATCTCTCCACCCCCAAAGAGAGCTGAAGTTGCATGCAGATTTCTTTCATCTCAGACTTTCTTTGTCCAAGCCCAGGAGAGGCCATGAGATCATTGACAGGCATGCAGGTACTCTTGGCTCCTGTCCCAAAAAAAGGCTTAATAATAAATCCCCAAATTGGTTAAAGTTGACACTGCCGTGCTCTGGGAGATGTTCCCCTTCTCAGACTGTTATTTATGGTGCAGAGGACAGGAAGCGCATTCGTGATGGATCTGCTTTTATCAGATAAAAACGGGAGGGATGGTGAGAAGACCGTGGAGAGGCATTGTGCAGAATTTCAGCAGGACCCTTTATAAAGGCGTATTAGGGAAAATGAAATTTCCACTGGCTAAAGTGAATCCATTTAGAGTCCAAGCATCTATATGAGTATTTTAGCCCTCAAAATAGTAACCTCAGACAGAATAACAAACAGTCTCTTAATAGCCCTAATTTATCAGATTCAATAGCTTAAAAGAGAAATACAAATAAACAAGCGGAGTGATGAGTCTCTGAGAATGAATTGAAGATGTGATACAATATTCTAGAGCTCTGTATTTTCAACAAATTAGATTTTAGGGAACATTAACATAGAGAAAACCAAGAATCATTTTCTAAAAACCCTCATATTGAGCTTTGAGGGAATGAAGAACACTCTGACCCTTGGCATGATCAGTTGCATCTGGGTAAGTAGTATTCTAGGAGTCTCTGGATGAGATTGGCATCGGATGGGTGAACTGGTTACAACACTTGGCCCTGTACCATTTGTGGGGTTTCCATCTAATCAGCTGAAGGTCAGAATGGAATAAACGGATGGCAGGAAAGAGAGGGCTCTCTGCCTGTCCTCCAGGTGGGATGGCAGTGGAATTTTCCAGGTTCACGTTTCTTCTCAGTGGCTCAAAATAGGTCTGGGCTATCATCTGATGGCTGCTATTGGCCATCCATCGTTGGGATAAGTTTGGCTTTTGTCTCTTCATGAATCCATGACAAAACTCATTGAATGGGTGCCAGCAACTTAGAGGAAAGTTTTAGAAATAACTGGTTGCTTTACTGCCCAAGGGTCAAATGATTGTAGAGAAAGGGTGGGGAATAAGAAAAATTTGGCAGTATCTTAAAGTAAATATCAGTTGTGGTCTAGCACTAGAATTCAAAGACCAGTCAGACATCTAACAAGCACCTCTCTCAGTTCTTCTAAGCATTTCTTTTAAAGGGAAAAGCTGTGCCACTGACATGGAGTGTGACTTTGTTTAGAAAAATACCTGCTCCATACTTTCTAATTGAAGAGCATGTATGACTATGCAGAAGATTTGCAAAGGTCTCAGCCAGCTTAACTTACTCCTATCCTTCCCTTTTAGTAAAAATTTGTCACGGATATGTATGTGCATGTACCAACTGAGTCTGAAAATAAATTGAAATAACTATAAACTAGAAGGTTCAAGAGATTGAAAACATTGGACCCGTTTCTTTTTTAGCATTTTCAAAATAACTATTATTATTTACATTTAAGGCATGCAACATGATGCTTTGACATACATGTGGAGGGTGAAATGGGTTTGCTGCTTGGCAAGTTAACATAGGCATCATCTTACATAATTCCTTATTCAAACTATACTTTTTGTAAAAGTATTGGATATGAGACTATATTGTTAACCATAATTCTTGTATTATGTGTTAGATGGGCATGAATTATTAGGGAGTATCTCATCCCTCTTAGTGATAAAGTGGGGTTTCTAATTGCCTAGTATGCTATGATGGTGAATGTGGTAGATACTTGGGAGTCCAATTTACAGATGGAACCAAAATGCGAGCAAAGTGAACAGCGGGGCAGGTAAGTACGTTACACTCTGATGGGTGTGAGGATAGTGGGGAAATCAGCCTGAACACAGGCACTTTAGGACAACATCCACAACCAAAAGCAAGGAGGATTATTAGTTAATCAGGAGGACTCCAGGGAGGAGGACCAGGTGACAAGAGCATTTGGTGACTCGCGGTGTGCTGATATCTCCCAGAACTCTTCACAGTGGGCCATTTGCCTGTGGGTAGGCATCAGCAGAGTCTATGAAGAAACAGTTAGCTTTCGGGCCCCCAATACCTGACCCTTGTTTGCCTTAACTCTCACAGAATTAGGAATACTACTAAAACATTTCTTTTAATTTTATTTTGTGGTGTTGGGAATCAAATCTCAGGCCTTATGGGTATTAGTTATGTTCTCTGTCACTGAGTACAGCCACAAACCCAAAATTTTATTTTTAAATTTTTGTATTCTTTTCCCATGTATCACGTTCTGACTTCCATTACTGCTTCAAAATCACTCCCCTCAGTCTCCCCTCTCCGCCAGATCCACTCCCTACTCTGCCTTCTTTCAGAAAATATTTCATTTCTAATGTGAGGGAAAAGAATTCACGGTTTTCCCTTCTTACACTCAAGTCTACAGTCACACGGGTAGCAAGCAAAATGGTAGAGTTGACATTTGACCTACAATGGCTGTGGATTTGTTCGAGAGTCTGAGCTTCTATATCAACCGGGCTCCATGATCCTGAGACTAGATTAGGATCCGTCTGATTGGACAGCCACCCCAAACCCCAAAGTCATTCCATCCTCAGGTACTTTGGGTTGGTAGGGAGGCAAAGAGCAACTGAGAAGGTGGACAAGGAACTGCTCAGGTCTCATGGAGTCGAGAACAGCTAGAAACAGGCTGAGAAGGAGCAGCCTGGTCTCCACTCACTCGTGTCTTCATTACTTTTATCAACACGTATTTAAGGATCGCCCAAGCAGAGAAAACCACGGCTTTAAAGCAATTACTTGGCAGTGATCAGGAGGGGCCGAGGGGATTCTGTTGGCTTATTTGTATGAACCTAAAATGTCTGCTTTCTTAATTAAGCCTTTAGCTCTGGGTCTGGCCAGCAGCTTAGAACTATCTCCCCTTCTCCTGAACGGTTTCAGCCTTCCTCCACACTGTTGGCCCTCCACCCAGGAGGACTTTGCCTCTGCCTGCTTCCCGTAGAAGCATATGCTCCCACGCCACACTGAGGTTACCGCTTTCATTTTTTGTCCCCAGCTTCCTGCTGCTTTTAATTTAATAATTATCAGCTATAAGCAGTGTCATCCTTGGAGACTTGAGGCGATGGATGGATGCAGGTATCTCCTTTCTTGTAACTCAAGTCCCCTGCAGGGGACAGCCCTCCTTGATTAACACCGAGCTGGTTCTGACTGGTTTCCATCTGTCTAATAGGACCCCAAACCTTGTACTTTTGTACGTTCTATCTCTAAAAACTGGTGAAGCATCTGGTGCACAGGAGACACATGATAAGTTCCTTAGTAAATGAATAAAGGAATGTATATAAATATATTATCTCGATCTGATGTTTAGGTAGGTACAAGTACAGGGGGTAGTTATCAATAGTCTTATCCCATGCGAGGTGGTGTTTATGTATAGTGAAGTGTGAAAGAATGTTTAATGATTTCATGGTCACTCATCATAGTGTTTGGAAATACACTACCCCTAGCCTCAAGTGGAATGGAATGTAAATGTCTTCCTTCATAGTCTCAGTGTTTTTGAACTCTGCCTCGTGAGATGACTTCGAGAACATGGTTCTCTTTCCTGGCTTCTGTCCTGCTCAGGATCCTCACTGCATTGACAGATGCCTGACAGACACAGCCGGAAGTAGGGAGAGCAGGTTTTAGACCACAGCTCTGCCTCGGCTTATCGTGATTATCAGCAGCACTGTTTCTGGGCCTGTGGTATGGACGAGCGTTGTGGTGGATCGGGTATAGTAGGGTACAGCTGCTCACCTCATGGTAGCTTGGAGCAAAGACAGTAAAGGCAACACCCCATCCCAAGGCCGCTTCACCATGTTACTAATCCTCCACCAGGTAAATTTGCCAGAGCATCTCAAAATCATAATGGATATTTGGGATATTGAGGAGGAATTATCATGTTCAAACCATAGGAGGTTAAAACCAACCTCTTACCATAAATTATAAATCTCATTGTTCTTCCAGGGGATCCCCTCCGTGTTTTTCATTCAGTCTTTCATGAAGAGCAAATGATGGGCATAAACTAATAGAGCATCCAGTCTCTGTGGACCTCCCAACGTTGCAGGAGAGAGGGTCATTCAGATGAGAGAGAGGTCGTTTCTACAGGCACACAGTGGAAGCATGAACCGGAGGGAGAGTAGGTATTTATGTTTTAGAGTACAGTTACCTGCTCCTAAGCTAAGGACATTTAAAGAATGACTTAGTTAGATTTCATGGTTCTTAGTTTAGGAGGTTGTCTGGGCCTCATCTGGGTTACTCTTCTGTTCCATGTGGTGCCAAGTGAAGTTAGATGGAAGATAATTAAGTCTGGTTGGTTCCAAAGGGCTTCTTGCAGGCACCTTGGTTGGGAAAGTCAAAAGAGTTACTTCTTCTCTATGGTGTCAAAGATTCTCCACACGTTCTTTCTCCTTTTCTTTGATAAGGCAGTTAAGGTGTTTACCCAATAGCTCTGCTCTGGGAAAGACAGGAGGGAAGGAAGCACCTACCAGACTCTTAACCAGCTGGACACTATGACCCCTGGATTCACTAGTCACAAAGGCCACAGTTCCCTCTAAGACTGAACAAGGGAGGATAAACAACTTGTACATGAAGTATTAAAGAATTTGTAGCTCAGGTCAATCTGCCATCTTAAATGTTGGAACAAAGCCCCCCAGCAGAGATTCGAGGGACCATGGCAGAGTCAGAGCACTGGAACCGAGTCCTCGGAGGTTAGAGCTTAAGTGAGCAGCCATAGAACGGGCAGATGTCAAGAACAATCTTGTGGAGTTTTGCAGCTGAGTCTAAGATTTATCCGAAGGATGGTGCAGAGGCATTGAAGGATTCTGAGCAGAGCGGCACATGATCATTTTGCAGTTTGGAAAAATCACTCTTGGAGCTGTGCGGGAGATACGGGGAGGAGCTTGGTAAAGATCTGATTGGAGCCGGATCTACCAGTGTAGAGGAAAGGATCAAAGCACAGGAGACAGATGTTTACAGAAAGGAGAAAGATGGTGTCTGTAAACAGACAGATGGAGTGTTTGGAAATGTGAGTATGCAAGCGCTCATATGTCTACCCCTACCACCCGCCATGTCTACAAGGTCCAGCCTCAGCTCTCTCACGTTACTGTCTCCAAAAGTCAGAAGAACACACCCAGGGCCACCAGAGAGACACCCTGGGAACTCCGTGGATGCAAAGCCTTGTGCACACAGCTGCGCAAACAGACCTATTTTCATACAATGTTTTCACCGATCATCAGTCAGCTTCCTGCCTGTGAAAAATGGGGACAATAATTTCAGCGTGGCGAACATTTAACCATCTCTGATGCCGCGATCTCGATAACAGCAGAGAGGAAATGATGAAGAGGCTACGAGGGCGGAAATCTGATTTCCTGTTGGGAAAGTGGAGAAAACATTTCATTTTTCCTAAACAAAGGGATTTGGGGATCAATTTGATTTATTTCAAGCTTCCAAGAATGCAGTCTTCAAGCCCAGAATCAGAGAGGCCCAAGGGCTTCCTTGTCTACCGCTTGGCCCCTTAATTTCCTGTGATTCGAGTGGCAAGGCCAATGATGCATCAAGGTTGCTGTAATGAACTTGTGTCAGGAGCCAATTTCCTCCTAAAATCATTACAGGAACCATCACCCTGGGGAGTCTGCAGAGAACCCCACACCCCTAATTGTGTTAAGAATGGTTCTATTGACAGAGCCTACCCCACACCCAAATTGGTTGTTAATGAGAGCTATCTGTTAGCGGAACCCACCCCACATTCCAAACTATCTAGGGAGCTAGGTGTGTTAACTTCCAGGCCTAAAGTGACTTGACCGAAGATAACCTGCTGCCTACGTGACCAACTCGGACCATGTGACCAACGTGAACCACGCGGCAAGAGCCCAGAACCCTGTGCCCATCCCCCCAACTCCTTACCCTATAAAAGGTTGTATCTCGTCCCTAATAAACGGAGGCTCTGACAAACTTTGCATGGCCTTCTTTCTGTCTCCTAGCCCATATCTTCCAGGTAGTGCCTCTCCGTGACCCTGGAATAACTGACTGCCAGGCGGGTTACTAACCCTAGACTAAGTAGCCCGCCAAGGCAATCGACAGTGCCAGCTCACCTCATTCAGGAATCCCACCTGCCCTGAAGCACAAATGCTGAGCTGCTTCTGATGCATACTAAACATCAGACAGTTTTAATCTTTGGGACACAAAACTCATTTTAATTAAAATATTAATGCCTCTTCACCTAAGAAAGGGGAAAGATTAGGGTTCCTGTCACTGTTGCTCAGAGACTGGAACTGGTGGTATTTGATAACAACAATGTATGTCATTGTGCTCTTACTGCAATTGACCTAATGATACTTATAACTGCTTATAGATGTTGGGAAAAGTCTAACACACGCTGTAAAGTGTTTGGGTTTAATGCATATGTTAAAAAATTTTAGATTTAGATCCCTTTTACACTGCTCTAATTGTTGGCAGGCAGCACTCATAATCTTATTGTGGAGTAGGCATTTAGGAAGGAGGATACCTAAGGCCAGACTAAAAGGTGAATACTGGGTTTGGAAAACGCCCTTTTTTCTTGTCTGAAAGATGGAGTTATTGGTGCCCAAAATTATATCATTATATTTTGTTTGAGGAGCTCCTCACAGCCTTTTCATTAGTGATAGACACAGGGGCCCAATGACGGGAGTTAGTGTGGACCCTCGCCTGAACAGCACACCATACAGAGGCTGTACTGGCCGGCTCAACATGGCATGGTGCCAGGCACGAGGAGTGCCCTCCACATGGCCTAAGACAGGGTGACCTGTGATCTGTTTATTTTAAATCTCGCTAGATACCTTTCATTTGAGGAGCTCCAAGGACGGGTGACTTGTGGCAGGACTTCCCCCAACCTAAGACAGGATACTGGGAATCCTAGGACGGGTAAGGGGGATAAAGACCTGGTCCCCACTAGACCTAAGAATCATAAGGCACCCCTCTGTTCCCAGGAGAGGTAAATTGCTTCACCATTCGAGAGGAGGGTCTCTCTTTGTCCCAGTCCCTTCTCCTTTAGATCTGACACCATGGTTGGACTCTGACCTGATGCCCTTCACTTAATAGCTGCCTGTCTTTATAAAAGAAAGGGGGATCAACTTGGACTGGGGATCTTCTTTTGTCGGCTGTTTGGCTTCAGTTTGCTTCTTTTAGAGGCGGGGCACCTGATTTCTGCAGCCTAGCATTTGTGTGAGATCTTCTCAGTTGCTTCGTTGTTCTCTTAGGCTTTCATTGGTGTGTCCACTGTCCGTGTGCCTTTGAGGAAGCGAGGACACATGGTCATGTGAAGAATATCCCTCTATTTCTACAAGGGAGAAAAGTAAATGACATTTAGGTCACATTGGCCACATTGAAAGCAGGTTTTTTTTCATCTTGACTTTTAAAATCTTGTGAGATATGTAGGTGTTACTAATAAGAATCCCAGAAAGAGGGGGTGCCATGGTGTGTAATTAAACTCAATAGCCCTGGCTTCCCACTCCCCTTGCAGTACAAAGCTATAGCCCTTTGCGAGAAGACTTTATAGGGCCTCTTTGCCTCTCCCCTGGTCAGGCATACCCTCCCCCTCACTTTGTGCTACTCCAGGTGCATATAAATGGCCTTTAGGTACACTGACCTGATCATGGCTCTTGAAGGTATTTCTACAGGATTTAGATTGGGCCTCTGAGGTCTTGGTCTCTGTGTCACTGTGAAGACTGAGGGCCAACTGACCCTGAGTGAACTTATCCTTCTAAGTCCCTTTCTTCTTCTTGGAAGACAAAAGGGTCAAAGGTCAACTGAAGGTGAAATGAAGGTGCTCTGAAGATGATAGGTGTGCAGTGGCTGGCACCCGTTTTCCTTCTCATGGCCTGTGACATTGCTCCTGCCCCCTTCAGGAAACAACAATTCTCAGAGGCAGTCTATATTTTTCTCCCCATCCCCCTGGGAATAGCCTTGTGATCCCACAGCCTCATTAGACTGTGGTTTCATATATATATATATATATATATATATTTGCACAGCCAGTTCTCCTCCCAACCCATAGCTGAATGCTCCTTGTGGGACAAGTAGCCAGAGGTGGAGGAAGAACAATTCACCCCACAGAGACAAGGACTCCAGACCTACTCAACATGTAAGGAGTTGTGTAAACATTGGTTCTGGGAGCCGGCTCATGGTTAATGGGACTTACTGCTTTTACAGAGGACTGGGTTGAGTTTCCAGTGCATTACCCATCCAGAACTCTAGTTCCAGGGAATCCAAAACCAACTTCTGGTTTCCAAGGGTATCAGGTACACCTGCAGTGCGCAAGTATACGTAGAGACCCTCCTCATCCATCCTCCTCAGACCCCTTCTCTTCTTGTTCCTTGTCTTAAGACATCTTCTATGTAACCTGGGCAGACTTCAAACTTGCGACCCTCCAGTTTCAGCGTTAAATGCTAGACACTTACAGGAGTGACTGGTTTGGCGGTTTCTCTCTGAGCCTCCACGTGCAGCCAAGATGAGGAAGATCTGAAATTAGGAACATATCTCTAAAATGAGTTTACACCGAATCACCATGTGGGCAGCTACCATTGGGTCTTATCACACAATTCCTCTCTTTGATTTTCATCACTGACTTAAATCCAGCCACATCACAGCTTTCAAAACTAAATCCCAAAGGTTCTTTGTTTTTATGCTCATAACACCTTGTATCCTAGTCTTTTTTTGTTATTGTTGCTTATTTTAGAGATTGTAATTTAATTACAACATTTCTCCCTTCCTTTTGTGCCTTTGAAACCCTCCCATATAGCCCTTATTACTCTTCTTCAAACGCATGGCCTTTTATTTCATCAATTGTTATAGCATGCATATATACATATATACTTGTATAAACATATATATTCCTAAACATAACATGTTGTGTCCACATAATGCTACTTGTACGTATGTTTTCAGGGCTGACCACTTGGCATTGGACTACCAGTAAGTGCTCTCTTCCCTGACGAAAACCACCTCGCCACCTTCCAGCTTTACTTAGTTGCCTGCCGTTCCTTGTTTAGGGCTGAGGCCTCACGGTCTTTTCCGCACCTAGTTTGGCATGATTGTTGGTGTCTGCCTTGTTCTGCTTACATTTGAGCAGTCACGTTGGTGGAAATTTATGGCTGTATTTCCCACCATTCCTAGGAAACACAGTCACACAGCAAACTCGCTGATCCCCTGGCTGTTACAATCTTCTTGCTCCGCTTCTACAGTTTCCCGGGAGTCTTAGGTATGGGAGTGCTGTGCCTTGCTTTGTGTGGGGTATTGGAGCCTATGCTGGAGCCTCCATAGCAAAGTGTGCTCAGCCTGGGATCTGTAGACACACTGCGGTGGTGAGGGGGACTTTGGCGGTGACAGGGGCTTTGCCTTCAGGAGAGAGCTCCTGCGTCAGGTTTCAGAGTTTAGGCACAGAACCTGATTATTTGCTTAGGGTTTTGTTGAGGCTCTTGCCAAAGATGAGGCCATAAAAACTGCGAGTGACAATGCCATTATTCAAGGTACCCAGAGCCCTGCATGTTCCTTCAGAAGCTCACTGGTGTTTTATGTCATTAAAATATATTGTTGATTAATATTTGAGCAGCCACATGGAGCTTGACTCTCACCAAGTCCCCCATCTCTCATCCACTTCCATTCCCCAGCAAGCACTCAGGCCTTCCTTTCTATTCTGCCTTAACCCTTTCCCATCTGGTGGGCATACTCCCAATGAAAACACTCTGTGGAGCCTCTGTAAACAACACTGCGAGGCCCTTATGGGCAGAGATAAACAATCCCTTCTCCATCACCGCCCGGGCATATCGTGCTGTCTCTGATTACATCCGGAGTACTGTGCAGTGACAGAATCTTCTTTCAGGCCAAATTCCTGTTTCTCTTTGCTTTGCATTCTGTCTGTACTATGGTCTACCAGGAAAATGCATTGCTATTTTGAGAGGCAACTTGCCTGGCAGCCCTGCTGAGATACCAAGTCCTGATCTGAAGTTGTCTTCCCTAAAGCTTTTCACGGCTTACATCTCATTTGGGTCGCAGGAGTAGTGGCCTTAGCCCCAAAGTCATTCTTCACAGTTCTCAGAGCCTCCCTGAGTCCCTGGATTTCTGTGTGTAAAATGGGACTGGCAATGGTTCGTACCTTTGAGGGAGCATTATGGTGAGGATGGAAGAGGATGTGGGTTCAAATCCAGCGTTTCCCAGAAGCGTCAGTACATTTTGGGCTTTATGAACTTCAAAAGCCTCAATGCTATCTGCTTACAAAACACAGGATTTGAAGGTGGGGGTGTTTCCATTATTGATGATCTTCAGGTTTTTGTTAATTTTATAAATTTTTAATTTTAACTTTTGTTTTAGTCAATATTTGCTGTTGGGGCTACCCGAGGGGCCGAATAAAAATGAAAATTTAAAGACGTTTATTTTTCACAGTTCACAAAAATCGAAAAAAATTTAAATCAACTTTCAGATGGTGTCTGTTTTGCATGATTCTAGCACGCATGTCTATGAGGTATTAAAGCTGAAGTCTATGTGAAGACATCTTTCTTATTATTTTTACCACGGGGACAGGCTAAATCACCATCCTCATCTGGACAACATATCAAAGAAGGCCTTTCTATGATGAGTCTTCATTTCTAGAAACCCAAATTGTGTTCTGTTTAACATTTCGTGCTGATGAGTTTTGGACCAGATGGCTCCCAGGCCTCTGCATTCTTGTCCACACTGTGTCCCTAAAGGACTTTTCTTGGGTTCAATTGTGTATGCTTTACAATCACAGAGTCGCTTCCTTTCTCGAGCATCTTTCTCCTTATGGTAGCCTTGTGAGCTCATTCAGTGTCCTGTAGATGTTAGCAGAAAATGGGCGCTGAGAACACAGGTGCCTCTGGAAACACTATAGAAAGCATTGTACCTGGTCCACTTAGAACCTAGCTTTCAGCCCATCTTCTCTACCTCTTTCCTACAGTCTGCTTGATCTTATATCCACTGCCACTGAAGGGCACATCTTTCTCAGAGGCCTCTTCTCTCACATTCTTTCTTCTTCATGGCTTCCGCACTGCTAGATTGGCATTCAGCCATCTTTCCATACTTGCTTGTGTTTCTTGTGAAATTTTTATTTCAATGCAGAGCCTCTCAAAGCATTTATTTCTCCAAGGAGACTTTGGCCTTCATGTCTACTACGATAGAGTATTTCTCTCCCCAGTGAACTCCTCTCAATTAGCCACTCTCTCAAGTCCCCAAATTTGGTATCCACCAGGGTTTCAGAGATGAGAAAGAGAGGAATGTTGGGAAGAAAATATCCAACCACAGCAACTGAGCCTCAAGTCATCTCATCTTCATGGGACGTGTTGTGAATTTGTTTATCCTTAAATGTTGAATTTCTGAAATTCAGGAGCTCCTTAGGTATGTGGATTTGAATTTTCAGGAATTAAATGCAGGTAGCCTCAGCTAAGAAAGGCTGCCTGGTAGAGACTGCAGAATTTCAGTAGGGGAGAAGTGGAGAACGACCTGGAGAGAGTCATTATTCAGTTGCCTAGTGGTAACCTTGAAGAGACAACACAAGGAGGCCAAAATTCAAAAGGATCAGAGATTCACTGAAGTGAAGAGAATTCAGTAGCTGATTCTGGAAAGTGGTTAATGTGTGGTCAAGTGGCTCTTAGGAGGTTCCTAGTGATCCTGGCATAGAGAATTGCAGAGGTGTAGTGGTTCTCACGGGACAGTGAGGAGTAGAGAAGCTGGATTAAAACAACCAGCTGTTTCGGCAAGGAGGATCATAACAGGAAGTGGCAAAACTTGACAGGAATAAAGGGCTGGCTCAAAGGAGATGGTTAGAAGTTTTTTGTTTTGTTTTTTTTTTTTGAAAGGAAGGTTGGAGACGACTGTGGTTTGCAATGGTTTATGCTTTGCCCACTTTCTGGGAAGTCCCGTGAAGACATGAGTGACCTTTCTGCAGACCTGATTGCACACAGCTTCTCCCTCATGATGTACGCAGTTGAAACACTCTGAAGCTTGACCATAGAACATAGCAACACGGCAGAATTCCCTGCAATCATGTTAGGGACAGGATGTGGGTGGCATGGGACTGGGACCATGGAGCGTTTCTTCCGGCTATTTCCTTTTCTGTCTCACTGAAAGTCTTTTGCTTTTCGATTTTGCACAGATGTTCCCATTTTAGTGGTGGGACAGCTAAGGCTGAGCCTAGAAGGGCTGGAGTTGGTTGGGCCTAACTCCATTTTAGCGGAGGTAGGAACGCAGCCCAGTCCTTGTGAGTTGCTTGGTATAATTAGCCTCTAATTGAGTTCCCTTTCCTTCCTTTCAGGCATCACAGTGACATGAAATTACAGGATTCAAACATATAATTTCCTAAACTTAAATGTGATTTATCTTAATAGGACTTTGTGCCAGGTCACTTTATCATGCCCAGTGTCAGGGAACAGATCTGTTATTCACTGGAGCTATTGCTGAATCAGAGGAGCTGGAGCCGGAAGAGACCTTGAGAGGTCAGTCATACTCAGATCAGCTGCCCCCAGCTCTAGAAAGTGGCCGTTCCACATGGACACCTGTGTGTGGATGTCTAAACCCAGATTTTAGCGGGAAGAGAAATATAAAAGCCCGCATCTACACGGCTCACACTGTGCTGTAGATCCCACTTAAAGTGTGGGCAATTGGAGTCACCTGTTGTTAAAGAGGCTGAGAGGATTCCATAATACACCCGGATATATGCTAATTCTGCCTTGCCAATGATGCTTCTGAAAATTCTGTAGAGATACAATTTTGAGCAGAAACCCGGGTAGTGTGTTACCTGATTCACTAATTCATCAATTCATTTATTCAGTCATTCAATACCTCAATGACGACCATTTACTTTACAGATTGGGCAACGAGCCGTCTGTGGAAAAGTGGCTTGCCTAAGGTCAAGAGACGTGGTCACATGAGCCAAGATGGAAACCCAGGCCTCCTCAATTCTGCCTCAAGTCTTCTTGCCTTACTGCCAGCTGCCACCCAGCTGATACGTTCTTTGATGATGGCAGTCGGGGAGTAGATAGCTGATGTTTATCTCCTTGATGAATGGAATTCCAGTTGGCAACTTGATCTTCAGCCTTTGCGACTTTGGGAAGACAGGGTGATCAAATGTATATATTTTTCTAATGAAAGATGACTGTGGAAATCCAATATACCACTCTGTCAGCCTTGCGAGTTTGGGGGAGGAGGGATGAAAAAGATCTGTTGTGAGCAAGCTTGCTGTTGACAAGTTGATCTAACTGTGTACAGGCTGTGCAGTCTCTCTAAGCTCCAACAGAATCCAAACAAGTGCAGCAGAAAATTCGTGCAGAGACATGGGGCAGACATGGATGCTCTGAGAACTGGCGCTGGACCAGGATGCTGGAGCTCAAAGCCCCCAAACCAGTTTCAGGGCTTGATATTTTTATTTGGGCTCTCCTCTCTCTCTCTTTCTCTCTCTCTCTCTCTCTCTCTCTCTCTCTCTCTCTCTCTCTCTCTCTCCTTTCCCCATTGGCTACTCATGTTATTGTGGGGGTTGAAAAAGATGAGGACTGTGAAATAGTTAGGAAGCCTTAGAAGAGGCGCTGGACTCCTCTATATGCAGTCTCCAAACACACCTTCTTCCTCGGGATAATGGCAGGCTTTGGTTGCGTGCATGCAAAACCATCAGTGTTTGCCTTGGTGTTTGATAGTCACAGACACAGACTCCAAGAAGAACATGGGGTGAGAGAAAAGGCTGTGAAACATGGGTTACTTGTACATAAAGAGGAAGGGAAGAGAAGGGAAAGGAAGGGAAGGGAAGGGAAGGGAAGGGAAGGGAAGGGAAGGGAAGGGAAGGGAAGGGAAGGGAAGGGAAAGGAAGGGAAGAGAGCCCTTTTATTTCAGTTTTCTCATTGCCCTGCCCAAAATGAAGTGACGCAGCATTCTGCATATTGAGACTATTACTAATGTCATGGATGTTAATGGCTGTTTTGACCCATTAAGAGGCAGTCTGCTTAGAAGTATTGAACTTCAACACATGCTCGTCCTTCCACTTGGGCACAGGCTTGTGAGCCGTAAAAGGGACGAGAGGGTTATCAGGATCTAATGGGAGGGGCTCTGCTTGTAGAAAGCCATTGTGCAAGGTCTGGTCTGGGATGTGATATTCATTTTGAGCTGCTCCTCAGAGGAGAAAGTGGAGGAGGTTTTTACTTTCTAATTCAGGATGACAAGGGTGAGAAAGTCGCTGGGGAAACTGCCTGGACAGTGGCTCAGGCATGAGAACAGCTTGGCAGGCTCAGACAAGAAGGACTTAGCCATTTGGCAAAGGGCCTGGATGTGAGTATATATGAGTGAACTTGATTGTCTTGTGCATAGGGCCAGGGATGCTGGACACAGTGGGCCTGGAGAGAGGTGACATGCAGAACTGGAAAGGCTTGGGATTTGCTGCCTTGAATCAACATGTGCCCGCAGAAGAGACAGTTAATCCATACCACTGATCAGGAGAGCTTCCTGCAAGGTTTGCTGTTTGAGCTGAGAACTGAAGGTCTGGGGAATGACTGAAAAAGGCTGAGAGGACAGCCAGTTCCCTACCCTATGGGTCATAGATGATGGAGGAGGAAGGCAGACAGACTTACTGCTTTGAGCTGGGAGTTCAGGGAAGAATAGAAGAGAAATAGTCAAAGATAATTCATGGGCAGAAGTTGGAGCCAAATCACCCAGGATCTTAAAAGCTGTGGTCAGTAGAATCCGAGGCAAGTTATGGTCTAATACTATCAGAATTTCAGCTCAGAGTGCCTGGATACTTCAAGGTGCCCATGATACGGCCTGACCTGATTTTTCATCAGAGCCCCACCCCCACAGCAGCGGGCTACTCAGATCCTTAGCTGGTTGGTCAGTTGATTGACATCTGAGGAATATGTTTACCTGGGCACAGCAAAGGCTAGTCATCATTTAGATTTCCAAATGCACATAGCAAGGCCCCCTCTCTGATCCTAATGCAGATTTGTGGCTGGTTCTGTGGAATTCATTCTGCACTACAAGAGTATGACATTACCCAATGTTTATGGATGGCTGAGTCTAAAATATCCATTCTCAAGTCCACTGAAGGGTGAAATTCCTTGTTACTTTCATAGATTCTCTTGTCTTATTTTACTTCCGTGAAGGAACATAAAGCATTCATATTTTTAGCCCAGAGCTGGATCATTTTTTTTTTTCTAATCCTACCTGAGTAAGAAGGGAGGAACATTTTGGGGGAGATACAGCTGGTTTGATGGAAACAATCTCAGTTTAGAGAGGGTACCCTAAAACAATGCCCTTCCTAATCAAGGTCTCTATTTATCACATTTCAGACATTTCAGAAGGCTGGGGGTTGCAGGCCAGCATGGCTCAGCAACTGTCAATGATAGCAACACCCGTCAGGATTCAAGACTTAACTATCAGACAGTGGCTCCAGCAGACTCCCCACCAAGAGGGAAATGGGGCAGGGGCTGAAGCTTGGAGCCTTGGCTCATGTTCTCTCTGAACACACAAGATTTCTTGGGGATTTTATAAAATGGCCAGATGTGATCTGAGATTGAGATATCTTTAATTTTATTTATTACCCTGCTGTCATGTGTATCTCATGATTTGCTGAATGTCAGAAAGCCCTTGCCATTTTCTTTTCTTGACATACAGGCTTTCCCTATGGGGTTCACTTTGAACCATCCACACTACTTGCACCCTTGAGTTCTCTGTGTGCCTTGCCTCTGGAAGGCTTATTCTATTGCATTCACATGTCTATAGTACAATACTGCCAGGTTTCCTCTATCCTCTGGGAACTTGGGGTGTATACTAGAGCCTTGCACACAAAATACACCCTGAATTGTTGAATAAACAGTTGGACACCATAAGAGTCACTCTGAAGAACAGTCTGTATGTATTTCAGAGGTGCGTGGTTGCTCACAACCATCACCTGCTTTTGCCCATGGGCACAGCACATTCTCTCACCTAATGATGGCATGATTATATGATGATGCTTACTGCTTTGTGGGCTTGGATGTGGTACTGCCCTTGCCTTCCTAGAGTTTATAGTTTTGGCAGTGATACCCAATTAAATGCACTGAAATCATGCAATACAGAAGGAATTCAGGACACTGTGGGAGCCCAGGACAAGTTATACATGTTATAGAGGAGCTGACGCACGTGTAGGAATTGTCCTGGCCAAGGAGATGCAAGAGCATTGCAAATGCAGGAAACAGAATGCAGAAAGAACCAAGGCCTGCTGGACTCTGGAGTTCTAGGAAAGAACATGTTGGATCTCTTGACTAGCATCCTATGGCAATCTTAGATACATTCCCCTTATTTCTAGATGACATTCCATTCCAGAGTCAGCTCCAAGCAGGTGATGTGGGGAAGTGGATGGTGGCTGGCTTTAGCTCACTGTCCATCACCTCTTCTAAGTATGGTCTAGGCAGCCGCCCAGCCCGTCTGTAAATTCCTAATCTTTCTGCCATGTTCCAAGGCCCTGGCACAGCCAGGTATTCCAGGAGCAGATGCATGGGACCATAACCTTCTATCAATCTCAATATATCAGTTAATTTCTACAGGACACCCAGCCTTCTCCAGTAGAATGGAACCATGCATCTGTATCCATGGTGTGTTTGCAGGATTATCACAAGAATGCCAGCAGCAGTTTTCCCTTCTCTTTGAGATGCCCCATAGCTCATGAACTGCTCACTAAAATGTAGCTAATTATAATTCTCACTGGTATAGAATAGTGGAACAGTGTCATTTACGTTGCCACATTGTTCTCTCTGGCAATGCTACAGTGTCCGTTTTACAGATGAAGTAGTAGAGGATCAAAGGGGAAAACTTACTTCTCCAGAGCTCCACTCAAATAAACTGGGAATGCAGTCTAGCATTTGGAACCCCTCTTCCCTCTCCTGTTACTGTTTTAAGCTCTTCTCAGTGTGGCTCAGTGGTCAGGGGCTGTAGAGGTTCCTGCCCCTGTTCCTTCCAGTCCTTCTGTGATAAGATATGGTTAGCCACTGACCCATGGCATGGGGGTACACACAGTGACATGCAGACATTTGTTGAATAGGAAGTGGTTTCTGAGCCTACAGACTGACAGAAGCCAAAAGTTCCCAGTTATCCTATTTAATTTAGAGGAACCTATGCAAGCTCCTCAGAAACAAACTTTTGTCAAGATGCAGGGAAGAGTCAGTAACAAACAGTTGATTACATCAGAACTGATTCTCCTGCTCTTGGAGGAGGTGGCCAGTTTTGTTTGCTGGCTGGCACTCTCAATTCCCTTAGGGGAAAGTTCTTTCCTCTGGGAAATTTCATGGGGTCTAGATTCAAAATCCTGTAGTGGCCTGTTGGCCTCTTCAGGAATCAGGGCGGGCAGGGCAACACATCCATTGAAAGCCTTCGAATCTATGCATCATCTCAATTTATTCTGTGGCAAATCCTGCTGGAGAGGCATCACTGGTAAAACACGAGTCTTTGGGGGATTCAGTGACTTTAAGTATTGGAGTTTAGATTCAAACTCCAAATCTGAGTTGCCTCTGAGCTGTGAATGCTGGGAGGTCCCTGTTGGCATAGGATTGTGTCCTGGTAGGTGGCAAAAAAAAAAAAATCCTGAGTGGGCTGCTATTTGTGATTTGTATTCAGAATTGATGAAGCAGCCCTGGGCTCATGGACGAGGCTAGAGGACTGGAGTAGGCTAGGCTTGTTACATAGGGATCAGGAAAGTAAAAGGAAGTAATGTTTTGCTTCCTGAGTTGGTCATATAGCCACGGACTCAGTCTGGACGCACAGTGAGGTGACTGCAAGTGAGGCAGAGTCTGAGATCACAGGAGAAAGGAGGGGATCAGGGTAGAGGATGTTAAAGTCTTAGGCTGACAGTGGACAAGAATGGACATCGGGTCCTCTGGGAGAGGCCGGCTCTGCCTCCAGGCACACTGCTGAGACTCTCAGTTGGTGCCATCAACACCAGCTGTAGAAAGGGGAGGGGGCATGACAGGCCGGCAGAGCACGCCATCCACCAGCTGAGAGTTTGATTTCTTCCTGGCCTCCTGCCAACCAGGTGGCCGCTGACCTCTTCATGGGGCGGGGGTGGGGGAGGCTTGCTGCATGTCTGTGCTTTGCATGGTTTGAAGTTTATTAGTGCTTCTAGGAATGAGCTCCTTGGGGACAAGGGACTGGACAGAAGGAGGCAGATAAGCTTTCCACACACCACTGAGAAGAAAGGTTGGCTTGCCTGGCGTGAAGAGCTCTGGATTTTCGTAACCACCTCACAGAGCGACCCACTGTCCGCAGGAAGGGAATCACACAAGAACTGCCGTGATCTGGAGTTAACTGGAAGAAGAGTGGCAGATGTCACAAGGGTCAGAGCACCTGCTGTTCAGGGCCAAGGAGCTAGCTGGATGCACTCTGACCCCTATGCAGGATCACTGGATCATTGTGGACGTGATCCCTAAGCTATGCCAAGCAGTTTCTTGTGCTTACTCTACCGACAGTTTCTCCAGACTTACTCTGCATGGGACTCTTCCACAATGAGAAAGGGATGAGTATCAGCTGAGCTGGCATCTGAATCAGAGCTCTGTGGATGAAGGAATATTTACAGCTTTTTGTATGTAAAAGGGTTCCCCCCCCCTCCCATGACCTGATCTTTTGTTGGGCCTCTAGCTTCCATCTGTCATCCCCTGAGGATCTTCCTACTCCCGATCACCCTTCTTCAGCTTCGGATTCCCTCAGTACTCCTCTCTATAAATAGTCTCGCCTTGGCCTACAAGAGTATTTCTTTAACTCTAGCTCAAGTTCAACAGGCAGCATCACAATGTTTAAGTCGTGGCTCCTTTCAGAGTTGTGCTTCTATGCCTAGTTCATATCCTGGTCAATTGCTTCAAAAAGACTCCCAGTTGTTTGTTCCTTTGTATTTTGTCCTATCTCTGTGTCACCCTCATTTCTACAGCTCCAGTCCTATAAAAATGATTTCCGGAGAATCTCAGGGGACCTGCCTCCCAATCTGAGGACACATTCCTTCTCATCGTACTTGACAACACTGAGTACTCTCACTTTTAGCTCCAAATTATTTTCTCCCTTCAGTCTGATAGCTCACTTCTCTTCTGGTCCCCCCAGATCGCTCCCTTTCAATTTCGTGATGGCCTTTGCCAAGGTGTCCTCCTTGCTCCTCTTCTCACCTCTCTGTGTCCATTCTTTTCCTTTCGTCTTTACCCTTCAGTCGCTCTCACATCCACAGCACCCAAATCCTCCTCCTTTAGCTGCACATGCAGCTCACACGGCTGTGTGCTTGCAAAGGAGTGTGGACGTTTGTGAGCCGTAATTAGGGACTGCCGGAGTGGATGCTTTTGAAAGATAAATGAATACGGGAACCAAATGGGTTGTTGCAAAGATGAAAAACAATAGCCTTTTGGCCCTGCTTAGATAGGAAGCAGAATTAGATTTGAGACTCATGATTATTTAGTTTGATTTGTCTACTTCTTAACTTATTGTGGGTGCTTAATAAAAGGCATCCGACTCTACAGTTGATTAGTGAGCTGTGAGCAAATGTCTTCTCCTATTAGATGAAAGCAAGCAAGAGGTACATATCTTATTGTGTAAAGTTTTCAAAGGGGGCGATGGAAAATACTATTGATTGAATGACTAGGAGAACAAATGGATTTGATAATTAATTAACACTTAGGAACTGAGATCTTCTTGCTTTCAGTAATTCATCTGGCGATGTATCTTCTTGAGAGCTATTCATGCCAGAGTGCCCAGCTCTGCCTTTTGCTCACCTTGACAGGAACCCTGGATTCTTAATTTGAGGAAAGTCAACACTAGTGGGATGAATGCATTTCCATTTAAACTTGAAAGTTAGTTTCTTAAATCTCATTTTCTTCCAGAAAATACTGGGTAACTTGCAAATTCCAGGGGTGAAACCTAAAACTGTCAAGGTTAGAGAAGGCAATGGCACAAGGCACAAAGGAAAATCCATTGTTGGGAGATACTCCAGCTTCTAGTATTTAAAACCTTAAGTGTGGTAAGGTATATACAACATCAGATTGAGTATCTATTATATGGTTTTAATCTTCTGGTTGTTAGCACTGACAGATGGGTGAAGGAAGGCATAGTGAAGAGAGAATGATAAGAACTAAGTTCTGGGGTTGCTAAGAAGGGCTGGTGTCCTATTGTATGGCAGTTAAGCATGGTTAGTAATTGCATTACAAGACTCTCAGAAAGCCAGGAGAAGGAATTGTGAATCTTTTTGGCCTTAAGAAATAAGTATTTGAGATCAATATGTTTAACTCAAATCCAAGATGTGTATATTAGAAATATCAAATGTTATCTCATTCATATGACTAACTTTTGTCATTTTGAATTAGTTCAAACCAATTTAATTAAAACACACTTTTAATTGTGTTTGTGAAATTCTATATGTTGCTGAGAATCACCATTCTTTCTATGTCTATGAACCTGACTACAATAAGGAACTTATGTGAACATAAATTATATACTATTTAAGTCTATATTCCTTCCTGCCTTCCTCCATCCCTCCCTTCCTTCCTGCTCATATGTATAGGGTTTATGTTCACAGAGTTTATCTTCTGTTATTTTTCTTCTGGTTTAGTACAATCTTCTGGAAACTAGAGCCTGCCTTAACTATGAGAACCAGACCCATGAAAGGCATTGGTGGCTTAAGAGGGACATGGCACAACACTGGAAAGCGAGCTCTAATAGTGACAGTGGAAGCTCACTTAGTAACCTCAAAAGGACCAAAGAAAAACATAGCTAGTGGCTGGGACTGCTGCATTCTGATACTTCCCATGCATGGAGCCACTCTAGGACATTTGGTTCTGATCTTCCTTGTACTTCTGGGTACTGGGAAGCCTGCATGCTGGGTTTTGGTAGTCTCACTGTTTCCCGCATATGGGTGAGAAGGGCTCCTCAAATCATACTCAACCCTGGGAGCCTTTAATCCACACTTCGGATGCAGTGCTTTCTTGAAAAGGATAGTGTTTTCCCAAATTTCCATTTTATGATGCATTTTTTGTTCCTACAATAACCTTTATATATATATGGTTCATCCTAGAAGTGTTGGATGCAACAAGGAATTTTGAAACTGGGCAAATTTCAAAGTTGGTAAGTATGTCTGTAAACCATGATGCTGTCTAAAGGTTAAATTTGCTTGAAAGAACTCATACTATGTATAATAACTTATAGTGATGTGTTCCTGTGCTAGTCAGTCTCTATCTCTGTCTTTCTCTTTTTGTTTTTCTCTGTCTGTCTTTGTCTTTCTGAATCTCTTTGTTTTTGTCCCTCTCTCTGTGTTTGTCCCTCTCTCTGTGTTTGTCCCTCTCTCTGTGTGTCTCTCTCTCTCTCTTACACACACACACACACACACACACACACACACACTCCACTTGAAGAAAATGACTCTTGACTCTTTTGCCCTTGTGCATTGAAAACGTGTTCCACGCCTGCTGGCTTTCTGGAAACCTTTCAGGCTTGCTGCCTGCAGTCCCTGCGACTAGCTGAATTACCATTCCTCAACCTCAGCTGAAAGAGAGGCTGTTAACAAAGCCCAAGGAGCATGGGGGCCAAGAAAGGCAGCTCAGAGGCAGGGCTGCACCATGAGGATTGCAGCAGGAATATAAATGGCTATTTCTTTTTTCTTTAAAGAAGGATTTAAAAGGTTATCAAGTGACTCCCTTTCAATAGAGAACAGAAATACCAGAGACCACAGTTGTCGAGAAAAGTTGACTGCAAGCTTAAAGTGGTCAAGAGGCTTGGGAGAGGGTGTTATTTGGGGCATACTGAAAGGGCACAATCTGAACTTGGTCAGAAAAAAATGAGGTTCTTGGTTCAGATTCCAACACTTCACAGACTCCTGTTAGTAAATCAGAGGAAACTCTGCCTCTGGCCTTCAGCAGAAAGGGGCTCCATTTGTTTTTAGGGACCCCAGTTATAACAGAGCACCATCATTTGAACAGTGGAATTTTGGGTACCATGCTGAGCCATCTCTGTCTCCTTTTCTTAAAGTGAACACCCTAAAGCATCCTTCCTTGGGGGAGGTTTCTCAGGGACACTCCTTAGCTCACACAAGACAGGTGGATGTCATTCTTAGACACTACCAAAGATAATATCACCTATGGCCCTGTCTAAAAATTCCAGAGTCCTCCTGTATGTGGACTGCATGCACGGTGTCCTGGCCACATTTGAAAGGGGACTCCTAAGAGCCTCCGCAGGCCTGCGAGAGACTTCGCATTTTGGCTCAGTTCATTTGATCATAGATGTGGAGGGATTTGCATTTTGAGACAGAACAAGATCCTGCTTGTCCTGGTTTCTTTGAGGGTTTTTATTTACCCAACATACGTTCTGTTTTCTTGGAGCGTGCGTCCTTTCCCTGCATTTCAAGGTAGAAGAGCCATTACAACCTAATGAGAGTCTCCCTCTCACTGGCACGCCACTTAAGATGTTCAAGAGTGTGCTTGAATGTTAACCTTTCAATGCATCTTTGTAATGGCATGTCATCCTTAAAAAATGAGGTGTCAGCTTCCCACAATAGGCAATAGGCACGGATTTTCAACCTGAAAACCATCAGCCATCCTTTCTGGGTGCCTCATTGAGGTTGATGGTGTTATAAAACACTCTGAACTGGAGAGTCAGGGTGAATGCTGTTTGGGGGGATCTTTTCCCACTCTGCTGGGATCCATGCTACGAGTGAGGTAAATACCTTACAGGATGACAAATTCTCACTGCTGTCAAGAACTTCTCTGGAGTCCTGTATCACAGCATTTGGAAATGTACAGTTGCCAAATCTGTGTGTTAGGTGGCTCCAGTTTCATCTATAAGAACTAATGTCACCAAGAAATACATTTTAAGAATTGATGGATCAAAACTAATTGTCTTTAGGGGGCTCAGAATACTAGCAGGATTATTTCTGTAGTTTTGTCTTCATCGCCAAGGAAGCAGGCCCTCCATCTCTATTTACATAATTATCAGTTAGCATTCTAGAACATTCTCTGTTCATGTAGAGCCTCTCATTGACATCCATTCAAACATTTCAGACCCTTAAAAAATCCTACTCTTCTTTCAAGACAAAGTTAAGAATCCTTTGTTCTCTGATCTCCTCTAGGATCCTGTGGGACAGGGTCACTGGCTCCCTTCTTTCTTGGAAATGCCCTGGTACCTTGTTGTCGAGCCTGCAATGGCACTCTCTATCCTAGGATATAAATGGATGTTTGCGTATTTTTTTCCTGTTGCCTTGTGAGCTCAAGTATAGGGAAGAGACTGCATTTTGTTCACCTCTAATCAATGTTACCTAGGATCTATTTGACACGCATGATATAGTTGATGAACAAAATGCTTGGAGTATAACTATTAGTGTGTGCTAAAGCCGGTGTAGGATGGTATATAAGTTGCTTTTCTTATTCCTGTGATGAAAAATGTAAACAGTGCTTATTCAGGTTTACAATTTCAAGGGGGTACATTCTACCATGGATGAAGGGGCATGGTGGTGGGAACATGAAATGACTAGTCACACTGCGTTTGCTGTCAGGTATCAGAGAGAGATGAATGCCTCCTCAGCTTGCTTTCCCTTTTTTATTAAGTCCAGAGCTCCGGTACATAGGATCAGGTTGCCCACAGAGTGGATCTTCCTTCTTCTACTAAGCCATACCAGCAATGACCTCAGTCATGCCCAACAGTGTTTCTCCTAGGTGACCCCTTATCAGGTCAAGCTGTCAATCAAGACTAACTATCACAGAGGCAGGGAATGACCCCACTAGAACAAAATCAGAGTTAAAAAAGACTTTAGTGGCTTTATGGTGAATCTTGCCCTTTTGCACAGGACTTAAGAAAGGGCTTAATAATAGAAGTTGCTTGATTTGGGGTAGAGATTGATCTATAGCTTGGGGCACTATGACTTTTTGTATAGGGTGATTTTCTTTTCTACAGCAATAACCTCACCCCAAGGCTTTGTTCTTCAGGAAGGGAGGTCTATAAAGCAGTAGTCACTGAGGGACCATAGTGAGAAGCAAAGATAAGTGTTCACTAGAGGCTCTCTAAATATATGCATATAGCTCCTTCCATAGTGTCAGATCCGGTCCCAGGGACAGAGGATCTGGAAAACAAATGCCGTTATAGAACCCATGCAATGATGAGAGCAATGGGGTTTATTCTGCTGGCTGCTTTTCTGTATCTCATCTGCCTTCCTTATGCTCCAGAAGCCCCACTTTTTACCATGACTGTGTGTACTGGGAGGCCAAAAGGGATGACACACCGTGATTGGAGTTACTCATGGAGACCCTATCTCAGTTTCTCTTCCTGTTGCTGTGCAAAAATGCTCTGACAAAAGCAACTTAAGGGAGGAAGGGTCTATTTTAGTGAACACCATGGTGAAGTCAAGGCAGAAGGAGCCTGAAGACGCTGTAGAGTGCATCAGAGAGTGCTGGCTGCTTCCTGCTTCTCACTTCCCTTTCTCTACTTACATAGTCCAGGGTCCCAGCGAGGGAGTGGTGCGGCCAATAGTGAGAAGTTCTTCTTCCTGCCTCAGTAAGACAATCAAAATAATATCCCAGAGTCATGCCCAGAGCTCCATCTCTCAGCTGATTCTAGATTCTAGGTTCTAGCAAGTTGACAGTTAACACTAGCTATCATGTAGCCCATTCTGGGCGTCAGTGTGGTGAGAAGTCCAGTTCATAGGCCAGGGGCCTATGAGAACCACTTTTCTTATAATACCCTCATAGTAAGAAGTAAATGAATAAATAAAAATAAAATCAATACATAGTTTTCATTTTTAGCATGCATAATATTAGACTTTAGGTTCAACTTCATTTTTTAAGATGTATTTTTCTTTCATATATTACATCCCAACTCCAGTTTCTCTTTCCTCTTTTCCTCCCAGCCCCTCTTACCTTCCCTCTTCGCCAGATTCACACCTCCTCCATTTTAACTTCAAGCTTTTATAAAAGATAGTTATTTAATATGAGTACATCTGTTACAATCTTAAAAAGGTTTGGGTTCTCTAAAACTCATTTGGAAATTTGATTCTCAGTGCCATGGTACTGAGAGATGGTAGGGTCTGCTAAGAGAGATTTAGTCATTGGTGCTGCCCTTCAGGGACTGGGCAAGTCTTAGAGGATGGAGTGGGTTCTTTCTGTATTCGTTGTTGACAGTTAAATTGTTGTGAAGTTAGTTTGATTTCCTAGACTTTCTCTTGCTTCTTTCTCTGTCTCTCTGTGTATCTGTCTCTCTCTCTCTCTCTCTCTCTCTCTCTCTCTCTCTCTCTCTCTCTCTCTCTCTCTCCCAGCTTGGACTCTCCAGTTTCCAAAGCTGTAAATGAAACCAAATTTGTACGCTTTCCGAGTTTCCCAGAATCTGGTATTTTGGTGCAGCAATGGAGTATGGACTGTGATAATAATCTGGGGCTGATGTAGTTAAACGTACTATTTAGACGCCCATGCAACTTTTATGAGATTTATTCCTTCTGAATGAGCCAAGCTCTCCAAGTGTTTGCTTATGAGATGCATGGTCTAGGAGCAGAGTCACACATAGCATATTAACCTCCTCAGAGCTCAGATACTTCGGATAGAAACATATTTATTAGATATACCTATTTGGGCTCCCTGATATCTCGAAGGCCTACTTAGTCTTAAGTAATGATTTGCCTGGTTTTTCCAATAGCATTTTCCAATTACTCGGTCTCCAGTAAAGTTGGCTTTGTTGCTAGATGTCTATCATTTTTTTTCAATCTGCCTGGACAAGAGATTATAAAATCAACTTTGAACCGAGGTGTAAATGTGTTTAGGATATCCTGGAAGGCTAGTTGGCTCGAGAATTAGCGACTGGTCAACTGTCTATTCATTTTCTTACCTAGAAAATTCACTGTGACTTTCTCCTCATCTGCATAATAATTACCTGACTCCCAGGGTTCTTGCGAGAATTAAAAAGAGATAAATCTTATTGACTGATGGGTATGGAGATGGCACAGGGTCCTTGTTCTTCCATGGTAATTCTCCTTCCCCTTGTTCCTGGGGGCAACAGATTTGATGTGCTCCTCCCGCAGGCCCTGTACCACTCTTGCTGTGTTGACCTCCATGGGTCTCCATCAGGCTAATGGCAATAACATTCTGAGGAGAGATGAACAGACTCAGAGCCAGGAGGCCTGGATTTCAGCCCAGCCTCCCGCTGCTTACAAGATAATGAAGATTGGGGAAACAAATTAAATACAGGAACCACAGCTACTGAAATGAAGTGAGTGATTATGATGATGATGACGGTAACAAACACTTGTGTAGCTTCCATCAGTCCGAAAGCTTCTTGGGGGAGATTTATATTTGATAATGAGACATGAAGCTGTTTATTTCATTCAATCAACGAGCCTATTTGGAACACCCGTGTTGAGCTAAGCGTCTTCCTGGGTATAGGGTGCACAGATGTAAATAAGACTCAGGCTTGACCTTAAGGAATATCCACCTAGGAGGGCAGATGGCTGATAAACTCACAATGGCAGCGGCATACATTAACGGCTAAGCAGATGCAACACAGAGAGGTAGGGGATACAGGAGAATCATGCAAATGAAGCTGGTTGGGGGTAGTTCAAACAGGGGGTCCCATGTGTCACATTCTTTACATGTGAGCACAACATTGTAACTGAGAGACACGCAAATGAGGACAGAGAAAGTGAAGTGGTTGTGTTTAAGACTTCTCTGGATCCATAAGAATCTTTTATTTCACTTGAGTTATGTCATCAGATTCCCATTCATTGTCAATAATTTAAATCAATCTTAAATTCTCTGCTCAGGATTCGGGACCCCTAGAGCCATAGAATCCTCCTCCTACTCTAACGGGTCGAATTCAAAATGGGTAGCTTGCCATATAGTCATAATAAAGTTTCTGTAGAAATTTCTAAGTCATAATAAAATTTGATGCCATATTTGTGTTTAATCTAGAGTAAAATATGAAGTCTTAATAATTCGGTGTACTTTGATTCAATCTTAAGATTTAATCAATACAAGACAGGGGAATCTCAGTCATGTAAAGCCCATTGATCAGATTTATATCAAACTATATCATATGAATTTAAAAATAAAAACAGAGGGCACATTTATTTGATTTGTCTCTCTCCATTGTCTGAAGCACATGAGACTAGGAAATGTGTCCGCTCAGATATCTTTACAGCCCAGAGAGAGTATATGAAAAGTTTTATTTAAGACTCTTAAAGACAGCCAGGAGAAGCTAACCTTCCATGAAAATTTCCCAGGATGAGAAAAATTAGGACAATGAAGTGTCTCATAGTGAAAGACATGGGGTCTATATTAAGCATAGCTTCCAATTGTTGTATTTAAAAAACGAATTAGATGATTGTCTTTTATTAATTCATGTGTCTTCTAGGATAGTTTAGGTGCTCTAGAACTTCAACCAATAGCAAGTCCCTATAAATTTTGGTGGCTTCAGAAACCTGCCTTTTATTATTCTCATAACGAAGCTGTTCATTTGGGGGTTCTTCTGGAATGGGCCAATTCAGTTAATCTCAACAGGTCCTCTCGTGTTTCTGTCATCAGCTGGCTTGAAGGCTGGTGACTGGTTGATCAGGGAGACCCACTGCAATGTCTGATATCTGGCTGAGTGTGAATTGAGACACTGTTATGGTTAGATCATAAAATGTCAAGTAGAGGCTCATGTACTTAAGCACTTGCCTCCTTTGGAGGTTGCACAGCCTTTGTGGAAAGATTCATGGCTTGTAGGGGTAGGTCATTGGAAGTGGGTATTTGGAAGCATGCACTTGTGTGCGTGCATGCATGTGTGTGTGTAAATGCATGATTGTGGATGTTGTATATTTCTGTGTGTATGTATATGTGTCTAGAGTAGACAAAGCTTGATGCCAGGTGTCTTCCTCAGCTTGTCTCTACCTTACTCTGTCTTGAGAAAGAGTGTTCCCCAGCTCCCAGGGTAATGGCCCTCTGGTTTCCAATCTACAAAGATGTGAACTAGCTACAAAGTCCTGCCACTACCAGCTGAACCATTCCAGCCTCCATATGAGGATGAACTTCTCTTTCATCATACTGTGTTTGTCAGGGGTTTGGGCAGAGCAATGGGAAAAGATAGCTAATTCAGATGCCTTGTCCTGTGATCGTCCACCAGTTGTCTCTATTGATTTTAATTGAGTTGGTTGAGACTGAGAGTTTTAATTTAGACATTTTTAAAAGGTTGGAGGTAGGAGTTGAACATTCAGTGGGGAATGCTGAATTAAAGATATGCATATAACAATTATCTATAGAGATATATCTAAAGCTATGAAACTATTGATCACAGAATGTGAATATGTATGGAAAAGGGAATCTTGGGAATGGTTTTAAATTTGAATGTTAGTGAAATCAATCTTTTTTTCTCTGTGTATGCATGTGTGAAGGAATCAAGGTGAGAATAAGCTATTGACAAAGAGAAAAGCAATGCAAGAACTGAGTTACTGATGGGAAGGATGAATTAAAGAGACTCTTGAATGTCTGTGTGTTTTCATTCACTACCGTAGAGGAGACTTCCCAAGGCCAAGCTCTCCAAGATGCACCAATGTCTGCACATCTTCACCTCCACAGACTTGATTCTAAATATTAATTCCTCCTGTGTCTTTAATTGTGCCTCACAGAGGTGGTCAGCTGGCTTGTATTCTACCAGCAGTAAAATATCAGGATGGGAAGGCTAACTGTAGCATTTCATTATCAGGGGCTTGGACAAGAAAAAATCTTGTGAATAAGAAAGATAAAAAAACAAAATGTCAGAAAAATTTCAGATTTTCAATCATACTTTTTTTTAAGTTTTTAAGCATTAAAGAAGCAGTAAATAAATGCACAGTGAATGTCCAAACACCCACTACTTATAGTCTATAATTAAGCTTTTAGTAGATTTGATTCATATACATATGCATATATATTATATAACTATATACATATGTATATGAAAATGATATCTATTATATCACATATAATATGTATGCACACACATATGTAATGTCTATACTTGTGTCTGTACATTCATTTTAATTGAAAGTTAGAGGGAGTTAAGTAGTATAAGTTATGACAGTATGTGTGTGTGTGTGTGTGTGTGTGTGTGTGGTGTGTGGTACGACAGCATGATTGTATGCTGATGAGAATGATTAAATAGCAATGGTGATATTGATGATAGTAGACAAATTAATATTTGGGAGGATGTGTTTGTGTGGGTAGGAAAACATATGAGTATGTTGTTTATCCACAGAGGACCGAGTTTGGCTCATACAGATACAGAGGGCATAGACTAAAGGACCTGATGAACAGCGCTGTCTATCCCAAGGTCTTTGGCACTTAGAGCGGGAGACAGGATCTACCAGCCTGAAGTCCAGCACGCCTACTTTGATCGGGATCTGCCTCCTGTTTCCAGCTTTGTTGTGTGTGGCCATGCTTCTGTGACACTCTGGGAGAGTCTCATAAGCAGCTTCTCGGGTCTTCTGGGAGCTCGGCTGCAAATTGTGCATAATGATGAGCCTTATAATTATAGGGAGCTCGGGAAATTATTCACTGAGGGTGTAGGCTTCGCCGTGAGGTTTTATTATCCGCATTTTCCCAGATGAGTGACAGGCTGTGACAACTCAATCCCTTGACCTATACAATATCTTTCCTCTGGCTGGAAACATTGAGATACTGGATGAAGAACTCAGGACTGCACAGACGTTGTCTGACTCTATTAAGTTCCCTTTGTGTTTAGCTGTGGGATTGAGTCCATCCCTCTAAAAATCTAATAACTGGATTTCTTTTTCTTCTTGGTGTTGAAGACTGAATTGAACTGTGCATCCTTAGTCCACATTTACCTTTTGGTTTATAATGAAGTACCACTGAATTTCTTACACCAGCTGGGAACTGTAACCCAGGTAGCACTTGGGCTCACCCTCTTTCTGTATTCGCTCCCTGAGATGTGGCACAAGGCCAGACCATGTACTAGAACCTCTGTTCTGTAAGGAGAACATGTTGGAAGGTGGGCCTGATGGGAAGTTTTGCAGTCATGGCGGTGGAGCCCTCAGGGATAGATTGCCACCTTTCTAATAGAAATGTATCAACTTCTCACAAAGGTGTACCCCTTCATCTCCCCATGGTTTGTGCTCCCCATGACTTCCACCATATTATGAAGCAGGTCCTTCTTAGAGGGAGTCTTCCAAACTTGGACTTTGCAGTTTCCTGAAGCAAGAGACTAAAAAAGGTCTTCCTTTTGTTCAAAGTCTATTCTCAGGTGTACAGAAACAAAAGCGCATTAAAGAAGCTGCCGGACTATTTTGTAGGACAAGGAACTTCACAGATATTACACAAGACTTGAGCCCTCTCCTCACACACGCGGATGATGCTTTGGGACAGCAACTGTCTTTCCTTCCCTGACTTCCTTCCTCTCAGCTACAGAGCAGTGTCTAAGGCTTGTAATTCATTATTGACTGTGTATCGTTCCTATTTATCCTAGCAGACACTCCATTTCGATACCACTGTCTCTTTGTTCTTTCTTTCTTTTTTTTTACAGCTTTCCACACCTCCTTCCAGTGCTTGCCGTTATTTATGTCTTGGTGGCTGACCTGCCACAAGTAACCACACACAGCAAAGAAAGACCGCAAGGATACGCTAGCTATATTTAGTGCTACCTAATTAGAATTCACTATCTGATTCATTTTTCTTCCTTCAGGACGGGGTTTTAAATGAAACCCTAAACTCGCTATGGTTTCATTTATTTAGATGGGGAAGTCTCAGGACTTGGAATCAGGTGGATTAGATGGAATCTGTATTGTTGTCAAGATTTCACACCACTATAACCATGGTTTTCTCATTTATATAATCAAGATAATGCTTTCCTTACAAGGCTGCTGGGAACTGAAAGATCATGCATACATCATGCATGCAGATAACCTTAACACTATGCTAAGAAAATAGCAACATTCATGGGATATTAACACAGCAGATCAATGAAGGGCAATGATGAAACTAAGTAAGAAACCACGGCTGGTACCAAGTGCTTCTCATGTTCCAGACTTGCTGTTCTGAATACCTTGTGTGTTAACCAATGTGGATAAAGAGGTGGGAGGATACTATGTCTTCTCTGAATGTTTTCTCCCAGTAATGAAATATATATATTAAAATTCAATCAAACAAGCTCTGCAATCTTATTTCAATAATACAGTTAAAAGAATTGTCTTCTAGTTCATTTTAAAACCATGATTTATTATTCACTTATTTTAAATTATTATTTTAGATGTACCAATTTATGGAGCATAGTGAGGTACTTGCGTACATGTATACAATGTACAATAACCTAAATGATGAGGACAGGAGGTAGAGACTAGTCATATAGTTTAGGGACCCCAAAACAACAGTTCAGGGAATACCCTGGCTAGGGGACAGCAATGCCAGAGGAGAGCTCTCTTTCCTGTTTTCTTGTTGAGTTCTTGATGATCACCTCTGCCTAAAGGCACACAAGACTTCATGCCTGAAGCTGAGAATAGGCTCCTGGACACCTGGTCAACTGCACAGGTCAACTCATCTCCTTCCCTCCATCTTACCCCAGGTTCTTCTTGTGTTATAAGTCATTTGAAAAAACCCAAACCAGCAGCTGAATAATACCCTATTTCCTGGTGTTCTTTCTCTCTCTCCCTCCCTAATGAAATAATTCTTTCTAAAACTCACTTTCAATGGCCTATCAATTTATTTCTTTGAATTTTCATGACAAGACCTCCCCTGCCCCCCAGCCACCAGCTCAGGGTAGCTTTGGTAGCCTTTAAAATTTTCAGATCTTCAGGACTGGATCTCCAAAATGACTTTGTCATTCTCCAAGGCCCTCCTATAACCCTGTATCAAAATGACTAGTTAACATCATCATGTCCTTTTAAAAATTATTTTATGAATATGTGATAATTGTATACATCTATGAGGTACAGTGTAATATTTTAATACATGTAAATCATTTAGAAATTATTAAATAATTTCTTAGTAGGCTCGGCAAAATCCAATTACATCTGAGTTTCAGACACAAATAGCATAATTTCGGTATAGGTATGACTCATGAAATATTTGAGAAAAACTTTCTTAAAATATTTTAATTTTGTGAAATTCAAACTTCAACGGAAGTTATGCAATTTTACTTGCTAAATCTGTTGAGTATTGCTCAGAGGAAATCCAATACTCCCTGTTTATTGTGTATGCTTATGTGCCAATAGCAACAGCACCTTGACCTTCATACTTGAATTAGATGTGTATGGCAAAAGGTCACAGTGACTTCCTGTGAGACTGGATGTCCAAAACTCTGACATTTACTTCAGGGTTGGATATCACCTACTTGTGACCTCTTTTCCACTTTTGTGTGATATCCTTTTCTCCAACATTCTTACAGCTTCTTTAAAGTTCAATGAAGTTTAATTTGTTCTGGGTTATTCTATTCCCACTAGATAACTGTGAGTTCTGCCTCTTCACTCTTCTTCCCATCTTTCTGGAAGAGGGTCTGTGACATAGTAGGTGATCAGCATGTCCTCCTGTCTACAAAGATCATGTTTGTAACGTCTTGTGCAGTTTTCATATCATTGCCAGTTCTTCAATGACTTGATAAAACTTCATTGACCACCTACTAAGTGTCTAATCCTCTTCCAGGTAGAGAGACTCAGATAAAGTTTCTGACTATGAATCATAGAAGTGGTGACTCAGAATACATGATTTCCTAGCGAAAGGACACTGATGAAGACAGGGGTTTTTGTTTTTAGTGTTTTGTGCTTCAGTCTACCCATCTGTAGGAGCTAATTGCACCTCTCTCAAATAATTGCATTAAAGACAAAAACGTGTATTTGTTTTCATGGCTGTGACTGTGGCTGCCTATTTTTTTGTGTGTGTGTGCATAGTGCATTATAGCATGTGTAAGTATTTATGTCAGTTGGTAAACATTAGATTTGCTAGATCAGGGTCAGTTTCTTTTCCTTTTGTGATGGCTAGTTTTATGTCAACTTGAGTCATTTTGGGAAAGAGAACCTCAATTTAGAAAATATCCTCTACCTGACTGGCCTGTGGGCATGCCTATTGGGTATATTCTTGATTGATGATAGATGTGAGGGGCTCAGTGTACTATGGGAGGTGTCACACCTGGGAAAGTGATCCTGGGTGTTATGAGGAAGCAGGCTGAGCAAGCCATGAAGAGCAAGCCAATGAAAAGCTCCCCTTCATGTCCTCTTCCTCAATTTTTGCCTCAGGTTCCTGCACTGAGTTTCTGCCATGACTTCCACCGAGGACAGACTATAAGATGTAAGATGAAATAAACCCCTTTCTCTCCACATTGCTTTGGTCTTGGTGTTTTATCACAGCAAGACAAACCCTAACTATCGTAATTTTCTACTGTATTAGAAAGCTGTGGCTGCTTGGGATTTGCTTTCATTTTTCTCTGTTTTTATGAGAAGCCTTGCTCAGGAAGCTCTGGGAAAGCACGTGGAATTTATTTACTTATTTTTAGGAGAGACTTTGCAGAATGCATGCCCTTGACAGCTAAGGAGCTTGATCAGAGACTCAGGCAAATATTGTCATGGCTAGTTTTGAGAAGGCCACTGAAAATAGGGTGATAATGATCTAATAAAGTCTCTCTACCTTTCCCTTGGAGTTCCCACAGCTTGGGGAGGGGTGGTGATGAAATTTTGCAGACGAATGTTGTTTATCATGGGACACATGATGTGCAAGTCTGAAGTCAATTAAAACCCTGAGACTGAAAGTCAAGCACAAGGGAATTCGTACCAATATTAGACTCTTTGCTCCCTGGGAGGGTGATTCTGACACTCTGAAGGATAGCTAGGAAGTTAATAATAACATCCTGTAACACGTTTCTTTTTATTTCAAGCTCATTGCTTTTTTAAGGAATTCAAAGTCATTCCCCTGTTAGATGCCTTCAGGATGGGATTAGGTATAAAATGCAATCCCCAGGGCAAAATATATAATGGTTTGGTTGAGAATATAAATAGCGCAGGATCAGAGAAGGCCAAAAGTAAATCCATGCAGGCTCTTCTTGGGTATGTATGCACTGGATGCTCCTGGGAAGTAATAGTCCACCTGTGAACTGGGCATCGTGGGCACACTCTAAATTGCTGTGGGAACATGGTCTCTTCAGTTCTACTTGGTTGTGTTGATGCCCAACTCATTTGATTCTACTCAAAATATCACCCTCTTTATAAAAAGTGAGAATTTGCAGCTATAGATGCTCCATTCACTTAGCTCAGAAGTTCCCATGCCCATAGCTAGGACGTATTGGTTCCCAAGCCATGACTGACGGAGAGTCTTTGAAAGATCACCATAGAAGAGCACAGCTGGAAACCAACCCAGAGCTGGAGTTCCCTTGACTTCCCTTGCTCCATCTGAGAGTCCAATATCCGGAATTTCTCAGGTATTCTGTAGACTTCTGCAGAAAAACCTTGATTTGCAAAATTGAATGTATTTGTTTCAGACCTACTGAGTCTAGATGACAGTTCAGCTTAGAATGGCTTTTCCTTTTAAACAAGAATTTCATTCAGAATTCTGGTTCAGAGCTTTTAATTCCAGCAGGAATAACTAGAGGCCCAAGGCATTAAAAATTAGGTGGTTGAGACAAGACATGTGAACACACGAACTGAGCAGCAGATTGAACCAGCTCAAACAGAAGGCAGAGGGACACTCAATAGGATTGAAGAATTCAATAACAGCAACGACACCTTAGATATCAATCAATCAGAATCCATGTCTAAATGGTCATATAGATGAAAAACACTATATAATGACATTATGAAAGAAATTCTAGAAGCTTTTGGGGTGGAGTGACTGATTTAACTACTTTTAAGAGGATACAGATCAGATTGGTAGCAGGCTTCTCAGGAGAAAGAGGAGGCAGAGTAGCAGTGTTTCCAAATGTGTAGAAGGAAATTAACATCATTTCCAAATTTCCATCCCTAATATAATTCAATAAAAGTTTGAAAGTAAAATCAACGTATCTTCTAATTTTCAAGGTTTTTTCCATGTATAGATTCTATTCATAAGGTTGACAAGCAATAAAAAAAATTAAATGTGTGAGGATAAGTAGGTAGGATAAAGAAATAATGGCAAGCAAGTAAATAAAAATTCTATATTTTTAATTTTTATTGTGTTCAGTTTTAAAATTAAGATTTCCAACTGAAGCGTCTCAGCAGAATCTGGTATGCAATGCACGGGGACTAGGTAAAGGGGGTGAAGGAATTTAAAATGTGGCGGTTCTTCTTTCATTGTCTGGATGTTATTGATGTCAATTATCTCCAGAGTTGTTCAGAAGGACTCAGGTTTAAAACATAAGGTGAATTGAGAGCAATAGATCTGTCGTTCCCCAATCCAAACCCACAGAAGACCCAGGCTAGGAAGAAGACAGCAGAAGAATCCCAACCAACAAAAGTCAGGGAGAAAATGAAGGATACAGAAAATACAGGATGAAGAACAAATACAGATTTAGCATCCACCAGTCTAACTATAGCAGTGGGCACAATATTGTGACTGAGTTTGTTTGATTAAAATCCAGTGATTCTTAGACGGATAATATACCTCTACCCTGTAGTACCAGTACTTAACCCAGAAGTAGTAAGTGATATAGTAAGGTGAGTTAGTATTAAAGGGATGTAAATGCTTCTGTAGATCAGAGACAGATCATCTAAGAAAAGGTCGAAAAGTTGGTATTTGGGTCAGATAAGGGAAAGGACTTCAGGGAGTGTAATACTGTTAAAAATCTATTCTGGAGGAAAATTGTTAATAAGGTAGTCATTTTAGTTACTTGTCTGCATTTTACATTGAGGAAAGATTTCTGTAGCAGTTGAGAAAGTTTGAAATGGGTAGGTTAGTCAGGCTTATACTGGGGAAAACAGGAAGCTGGATTAAATGATCCATGCATGAAAGACTGATGCCCTGGACATCAGTCACAGTAATGATAGTCATTACGAGTCTTAAGCAGACAGAATCAACACTTGAGTTTGCGGTGTGTGTGTGTGTGGAGGGGGACCTGAAACATGACATATGGGTTTATGAAATGAGTGTTGGAAGGACCTCATCAATGTAGGAGACTCAGCGAGGAAAATACAGGACGTAGAGTGATGATAGGCTTGGATCTTCATATACGGGGATTTTCATCCACCGTCGAGTTTTGAAAAATTGTTTGTTTTTGTTTGTATTTTTTGTTGTTGTTTTTGCTTTTTCAAGACACCATTTCTCTGTGTAGCTCTGGTTGTCCTAGAATTCACTTTGTAGACCAAACTGGCCCCAAGTTCACAGGTTCGCCTGCCTCTGCCTCACAAGTGCTGGCATTAAAGGTGTGCACAACCACCACTCAGCCGTCATTGGGTTTTGACATAGAGCATCAAAGTGAAGAAATGGGTAGCTGTGTGAATTCCTGAAGAGATATTGCATTATAGGCCTAAACTTGCTCATAGGAAGCAGTATATACTCTTCAGATTTATCATGTGTGAAGTTAGAACTCAGTCACATATCCTAACTCTTTTTCCTTATGTTCAGTGGAGAGAACAAGTTAATGAAAATTATCACATTTCCATAAAGCCAGTTAGGAACGTTGGAAGCTTAACTAAGCAACATTGAGTTGCTTCCCTTGTCTCAGTCTCCAAATTCTTTTGCCTTTGTGGTCATGGAAACAGTGAAGACATAAGGAGCAATGGGAACGATTTCCTTTCCTTCTGGCAGTAAATGAAACACCAGCAGTGTGTGCTTACAAAAATCAAGAAACCTTTTATTGTTCTCAGAGGGTAAGCGGCACCTTGGACAAATGGTTGCTGATTATTTTAATATGCAGTCAACTAGTTGAGCATAATAATGACCTCACAGATTATGTGATAAGTGTTTCTATGTTTCTTGAAGCATAGAATCTGCTTCTTATATTATTACATATCCCCAACTGTCGTTGGAAGAAGAGATGCATCTATATCTAGGTGGTTTGCTTGGAAATTCCCAAGAGCACAGGCTGGAATTTAGACAGTGCTGGCGCTCTTTAAATTGTTGTTGAAGGGTTTCTTCTTTCCAACGCACCAGGTGTCCTGGGAAGCACCCATATGTGCATATCTCACCGGACTCCAATTCTTGTTACTTCCTAGGTCAAACTGTTACCCTAACTCTGTTGGGAACTTTGACTAGATATTCTGTTTACAGTCTCTGGTTTTGTTGTACCATTTTGAAACCTGATCAATGGATCAATGGGAAGGCCTCCGGGAGCAGGCAAGTTTTGAACCACAGTTTGAAGGACAAAGACTGTTACTTAGAATGGCATCAGGCCATTTCATTGAGACTTGGACTTACCCTTCCCTGTGTTCTCCTCAAAATTATGAACATACTTGCTTAATAAGCCATTTAAACAAATATTTTGTACCTTTAAAAATACTACAGTAGAATAGAGAAAAAAAATAGAAAAAAAATCAGTTTTTATCCTAAATATCTTTGGGGCTTGCTGTTTTTATTAGGATGTTTGCATTTTAACAGATTTGGATATGGTACTGAAAAATCTTAATATTCGAAATAACAGAGGTGGAACTAAATAACCTATTGCAATGATGACTTAGTGAATGCAGGTGAGAGGATGGGTCTTCTCTGCCGTGGAAATAAATAGCAGGGGTGGGAAGAGCAGGGAAAGAGAGAGGCCGGTGTTCTGATTTAACTTTAAGTTCTCTGTTTTCTTCTAAATATTTCATTAGTACTGTGTATGTGTGTGTGTGTGTGTGTGTATTTGGAGCTACCTGCAGAGGCCAGAAGAGGGCAACAGATCTTCCTCAAGCTGGAGTTAAGTAGTGCAATACGGATATGGGAGCTGGGCTGTGGGTTCTGTGAACACACTCAGGTCCTCTGGAAGATCAGGAAGCACTCTTACCTGTTGAGAGATCTTACCAGTCCCAGGTTTCTAATTCTTTTGAGTAAAGAACTGTATTTCTAAGTCTGGAGGGTCCCGTGAGAGCTTTTGCATGAGGCACATGGGATTGAGACGTGAGCCTGTAATATTAATGCCCTTGCATGTGGATGCAAAGAAACCCAAATGTGGTACATTTGGCAGAGCATCCATGAGTGTTGCACCTGCTGCTGAGACCTTGCTGTGATCCAGATGAGAAGGACGTCACAGTTTCTCAGTGTGTAGAAAGCCCAGGGTTATGTCACTGTCTGTTTAGCTGATCTCCTATTTTCCACGGCAGTGAGAGGTGCAGCATTGGCCACATGAATAATATCTCAAAAAGAAGCACGGGTAGAGGTGATGAGAAGAAAGGTGGAGCTAACATACACTGGACTTTCCAAGCTACTTGTTATTCTAAGTACTGTGTATGGATATGACAGGAACAACATTGAATCTTCAAACTATCTCAAGATAAGGGCCATTATTGCTATCCCATAATAAGCAAAGAATAGAGACAAACGTAACTCCATCAAAGTACTTATGGAGATATATATTATCTATCTGTCATGTTATATAATTCTAGAAGCCCTATACAGAGTTTTTATTTGGGATGCTGGAGATATGATTCAGTTTACTCCTCCTTCAGAGGACCCTAATTCAATTTCTAGCACCGATATCTGGTGACTCACAACTATCTGTAACCCACTTCCACGGAGATAAGACGCCTTTGGCCTCCATGAATGCCTTCTTTCACATAAATATACCTCTTCCTGCCCTTACAAACATACACTTTTAAAATATATTAAAAATAAATAGTAAAATGTTTTATTTGGGTTGCTGTGGAGTAAGCTTTCCCAAATATCTCATCAGACCCAGGGATCTGACATGAGAACTGGGGTCATCTTAAGAAATTGAGGTGAGGGGGCTGGAGAGATGGCTCAGTGGTTAAGGGCATTGCCTGCTCTTCCAAAGGTTATGAGTTCAATTCCCAGCAACCACATGGTGGCTCACAACCATCTGTAATGAGGTCTGGTGCCCTCTTCTGGCCAGCAGGCATACACACAGACAGAATATTGTATCCATAATAAATAAATAAATGAAAAGTGAGGTGAGCAGGTAACAGTTGGGGACAGTATTTGCAGCGAAGCAAAGACCAAGAGTCCTTTGGTCAGAAAGAACAAGTGCTCTAGACAAATACCTTGTGTTGGGTACCAGCAGCATAGCTTTTATTCAAAATTCTCCACTTAGGACCTATGGGTCGGTAATAGCAGAGGGCAGTGATTTTCAGCAGAGCAACAAGCAAGAACGCTCTGGGCTAAAAGGGCAGGTGTTGAAGCCAAATATTGAAGCCTGGGGATAGAGGATTTATAGAGCTTTGCATACAAACTTCTTAGTGTGTTTCTGAAAAGTGGTAAACTCCATTGCGAAGGCTTGGAACAGAACGGATTATTCCATTGTGAGAACAAGGAAAGTCCTTCTGGGATGGAGGATACACAGCTTCTTATAGCTCTGGGAAGCAACCCAGAATAAAGGAGGGGCTTGGAGATAGTAAAGAAATGCATGTCATACATTCGGTAATCGTCAAGACTGAATTGTGTGTCCCAACTGGAGCTGGCACTACTGTTACTACTGACCTTGGACTAATAACTATGTGTGATAAACATTTTTTTTTTTAACGAAAGGGACTACAATACTGGCCTCGTATGGCTGCATGGACAATGCCTTGAAGATTCTAAGGGAAAAATAGATAGGTTTGGCTGTTTTCCTACACCTCTTCCTGTAAACTGTCATGATGATTGACAGCGCATAAAGAGAGAAAATCATAGTACACACTGCAGTGTAGTCAAAAGGCCTTCTTTCAGAGACACATGATTAACAGTGGTAACAGCTTCCAGGCTATCTAGGAAATTAAGTCCCGCATGTTGGGACTTGCCAAGGGTTAAATCAGTGCATCGCCCATAGGAAGTCTTTTCTATGATTGCTATTCACTTAGTATTCACAGACCTAGGGTGGCATTATGACACACCCAGGCCCTATTTGAGTTGTGAAGAAAATACAGACAAACATATTAAACAGTAGCCTGTTAAACACACAAACCCTTTCATCCAGGAAGAAGAGTGAATGGCAGTCCCCAGGGGAAGAAAGAGGGACCGTCTGTCAGCCCGTTCCTGGGTCAGAGTCCGGCTTTGCTGAGTACCTCACAGCTGCTGCCGCTGGGAGAAGCGATTTGTCAACTTTATACCTTTTTGCTTTATGGTCTGGTGACTTAATAGGATTCGACCTCCCTGGATTCCATTTCAGTTGGGTCAGACACCACACTTCAAATTAAAACTTGGACTCTAAGAGACAGGTGCTGAGGAACTGCTGCTTCTGGTGGGTGAAGGTGTGTATACGTGTATGTGTGTGTGGTGTGTGTGAGCGTGTGTGTGTGTGTGTGTGCATGTGTGTGTGTATGTGTGTGTGTGCATGTGTGTGTGTGTGTGCATGTGTGTGTGTGTGAGTGTGTGTGTGTGTGGTCAAAGGGATCTGTAACATCAGATTGCTATGATCAATCCCCATATTCATGCTACAACTCACCTGAGCCTGAAATTTCTCACAACCGTAGACCATGTTATCTTCTCCAAACATTGTTGTGACTCTATGACTCATTTGCCTACTGGGAGGAGGCCTCCAACTTCACACCGCAATGGAATGTAGCTCACTGGGAGAGAATCCCACCATTGCGAAAACTTCCTGAACTGACTTGAGAGATAAAAGCATCTCCGTGAGCATTTATCAGAGCACAAGGAATGAGCACACAGCATGCCTGTCTGAAATCCCTCACCATCCTTTAGATTTTGCTTTTCTTCTATGAGATGGGCTCTACTCTAGCCAGACTGACCTTGAACTTGCTGAGTAGTCAAGGATGCTCTTGAACTCCTGACCTTCTTGCCTTCACCTCCCCATCTTCCATGTGATGATGTGCAATGCCCACATCCAGTCTTTTATGGCCATCTGTGAAGACAGACATCCAGCTGTATGCTGTTGGAGGGCGTAGTCTTAACAATGCTTGCCTCATGGTAGCAAGCCCAGGGCTAGAGTGGGGTTGCCACAAATTTCAGAAAGCAAATCATGTTTTTCAAGTGAGGTACAGGATTTTGAGCATGTATATGTGTTCTTTTTTCTCTGTTATTATCCCTGGAGATTCCAGCTTTATATGTATTGTGCCTCTGAGAATTAAGGGGAAGGCCCTGTGCCTCTTCTAGAACCTATGTGAATATATAGGGCTTGCAGCCACTCCTGAGGTTAGTACAGACATGGACGTTGGAGTTGCTGGGAGTTCCTGCAGAGAGGATGGGTATCAGATGGGTCACTAGCTTGTTTCACATGGTAACGTTCAGTCATTCATCTTCCCATTGCCATTTTTTCTCCTTGTCCTGGTAAGCTGGGGATGGGGTTATTTTCAAGGGAGACCCTGAATTTACATATTAAGACATGGCAGATGGGACAAAACATTTCTATTCCTCTTCTTTTTGGCCACCAAAAAGGTATACTCTATGGACATTTTTACATGAGGAGACCCTAAAGATTCGTTCCATTCTGCTCACAATAACCACTGTGATGTCATGGTCTTGTCTAGTTCATGAAACAAATAGTTTGCATCTTCTGGGGGCGGGGGCAGTACAAGGGGTGGGTGGGATGCTTTCAAATTCGCACTAGTGTAGAGTTCTGTTGTGGCAAGAAGGAAGGTCACTGCCGTACCATTAGCACAAATCAGGTCAAACCTTCATGTCCAAGATGTGCCCTCCCACACCCTCTATTACTGCAGAAGAAGAGAGATGCAGCCACACAGGATGACAAGAAACCCCAGCAAGCACCACTGAGCTGTGGTCTTTCGGGAAGTGGCTTTATTACAAAGCTCAATCGATGAGATTGATCTGAAGACGGGCTATCACCTTGCCAGAGGGCCCGCTTTTAGGATCAGGTGAATCTGGCTGAGATTTGGAGGCTTTCTGGTAACTTTAAGTATTCAGGTCCAACTAAGAACTTCCCAGCCACATGCCCTCCCCCAAAAAATACAGTGCAGATTTTGAGGCAGCTTTGATCTATAAGCGTGTGTTCCCTGGCTCGTATTTCAGTAAATACCTGTGTTTGGGAATGGAAGTTAATTTTGGTCTATGGGTTATTTGTGGGAGGTTTCTTTGTAATTATTCATGTCCTCCTCAATCAAACATAAAGACAATGACGGGATGTTACGGAGAGCCGGGTACTGTGCCATGTCCTAGAGAAAGAAAGATAGAGATGTGGCTTTCTTTGCTAGATGCACAAGCAATACCTTACAAGAACCATTATTTTAACTTAACCTCGGGATCAGACACTCCACACAGCAGAACATAAGTCCTATTGAAGGAAGGGTTTCTTTTCCCCTTAGGCTCACGGCTGTATCTTGGATCTGACACAGAGCCTAGCACCTGTTATGTAATGGGGGAGTATTTACTAAATGGGAATTGAATTGACAGCCCAGTCAGTAAAGTGCTCCTCTTGCCTAGTATGATGCGCTGAGTCTGAGCCCTCAGGACCCACATGAAAAAAGTTGGGAGTAGTGGCATACACAGTGGAGGCAGAGACAGATGCATCCTTGGCCTATCTCACTAGTCTGCCTAGCTGCTTGGTCAGGTCCAAGCCGCTGAATGTCCTTGTCTTAAAATCCAAGGTAGACATAATGTTGAGTAGCAAGAATTGGAGCTATCTTCTAAGGACTATACTCACACACAGGTACATGCACTCATGCACGCATATTCATATCTCTCTCTCTCTACACACACACACGCACACTACTAGCTAGAGGGTGGCATATTGTGCTGTACTCTCATCACACTGAAAAGTGATTCTCTGCCAATAATGTCACAATAACATGGGGACAATGTATGAGAAGTTAGATGGCACACAGATTTTGAGAAATCTGAAAGGAAAGATGGAGGTCTAGACTCCAGATGGAGGAGAAAAAACAGCAGTACTGAGGTAGGAATATCTATGGTGTTAGTCGTTAAAAAAAAATACCCGATTAAACAAACCATTTAAAAGGAGGGGAGATACTTGGGCATAAGATTTCAGAGATCCCAGCATATGCTCCTGTGCTACCATGTAGTGGAGTAAGGCAGAATATTATGGTTGGAGGGACATGGGATGGAGGGGACTGCTAACTTTATGGACTGGGGACAGAGAGTGAGAGAGGGAGGTTTCAGTGACCTCTAGAGACCCCTTTTTTCGAAACAGCACATCCAGCTATGAGCTTTTGAGCACATTAACATATCCCCTGCTGATATTAGTGCTTTCGTGATCTCTCCATAGCATCTCCAAACAGGCCTTTTAACACATGAAATTTGAGGGTGGAAACTTCATATTAAAACTGAAGCACATTCTAAGGGCCCAGGAAGAGCATGACCTCAGATTCATGCCTTCCCAGTGCAGATGGAGATCGCAGGGGGAGAGGCGGCAGTTGTAGAGTGTGAAGAAGATTAAACTTCACTCTTTGACAGTTGGAAACCCCGCAAGGGGGCTTCTTGCTGTAGTTAAGCACTTCTGACTTTTGGAGATGGGGGAAAACTCAAGCCAACTCCTTGCTGATGGCTATGATGTTTGCCTGCTCTGAAGCCGCATTATGCTCCAGATGAGATCCTCCAAGGAGCGAAGCTAAATGTCTCGGTCTGCTTGTGGCAGATGTCGTCTGCTCTGGTGCCTCTGGTTCAATCTGGTCCCTCGGAATCCAAAGCAACTGCGCTCCTGTCGTGTCTGCAGGAGGCTTAAGGAGCCCTCTCTCCTGAAACAGAAGATTTTTGTGAAGGACTGAGGGAGGTGTGTGAGATGTGGGAACAAAAGATAGTTGCAGTGATTTGGGGAGCAGAGTGTATCGGAGAAAGGAAAGAGAGCGGAATATTCGTAAATTGAGTATCTTGGTATGGGGAAAGGTAGGCTTGTGGAATAAAACCATCTGTAGAATTAGGTAGACTTGAGTTTAACTCAGATGTTGTTTCTCGATATCTAAATAATGTGGGTTTTCTCTTCAATGGTCTTAACTTTCAACCTTCATCATCTGAAAGGCTATCTCCTAGATCCTGTTATACTGTCATTATGGGATACATACTCCATACTAGCTCTGGTTCATCTGCCTCCAGTAATGAACTTGACCCTTCTGAGCACACAGAAAGGAAGAACTGGTATTCCCGACACTTAAAAGATCTGACACCCATTATAGGATGGTATTGACTGTGGAGTGAGGCCAGAGTCAATGAGTAAGGTCTCAGTGTAGGGGAATGGATACTTAGAGGTGAGCATAGGGAAGAATGGGGTGAACCAGGAAATGCCTACTATGACATTAAGAATTTTGACATTTAGAAACTGAAACACAGGCGTGGAGGAAACATCTGAAGCAAAGGTTATTCCTCTGTGGGTGCAGTATATATAAGGCAATGTATGGTGAGATAGAGGAAACTAGATTGTAAATGTCTCTTATCCTAATGCAGTGAACACAAAGTTTACTGACATCAATAAAAACCCAACTCAAGAAGAAATAAGAAAAGATACCTGCCTCCAGATTCCTTTCTTTCTGGCTTCCCTCTGTCTTGGAATGAAGCAACCTATTTGATTCCGAGGGATCAGACTTATAGTGGCGTCTTCGCTAGAAGGAGACTATGGAGAATGAGTCATAAAAAGCTCTTTCCATGTTCTTTTTTTTGTTTTTTTGAGACAGGTTTTCTCTGTAGCTTTGGAGCCTGTCCTGGAACTAGCTTTTGTAGACCAGGCTGGCCTCAAACTTGCAGAGATCCATCTGCCTCTGTCTCATGAGTGCTGGGGAGTAAAGACACGCGCCACCACCGCCCAGCTTATCATATATTTTATATAATATATCTGGGCAATTTCATATATGTATATAATGAATTTTGATAATATCCACCCCAGTTCCCCATCCCACTGCCCCTGGACATCTCATTCAACACATTTCCCTCCCATCTCCATCTTTTCTTTCTCCTCTTTTTTTTTCCTCTTCCTTTTCCTCTTCCTCTTCTTGTTCCTTCTTAATCACCCAGTGAATCCCATGTATGCTTCCAAAATATGCAGCAACATCCATAAAACCTAAGACCTCCCCGCTTAGTAGCTGACAACCCACAAAAGCTCTTCAACTTAGGACTGGGGCTTATTACATTTCTTTTCTCTTTCTTTGAGCCGAAGTATTGAACATGGCTTATGCTGGCCAGGAACTCACTATATAACTCAGGTTGGCCTCAAACTCTCAGTCCACCTGTTTTGAGTTTTCAACAGCTTTGATTGCAGCTGTCTGACACCTTGCCTAGGTCCTCTCCACCATATTTACGGTGATGGGAACCTCTCCCTTTATCCATGACTGGCGCCCTCAGTTCTCACACTTCTCTAGGTGGCGCCACCTCTGTGCCAGCATCAGTACACTGTGAGTGGGCACCTCCATAACTCTATGCCAGCATCAGTACACTGTGAGTGGGCACCTCCATAACTCTATACCCTCTTAAGACAGTTCCATCCTGAGGGGGCTGGCTTGTATTTTTGACCAGATCTTGCCTTCCAGAAGGTTGGGCCAGATTCCCAGTGGAAAGCCAGTACTGACATTTAATTTAAAAGCCAAGATGTTACTCGGTGGTAGTTTGTGGAGTTATATCTCAACTCCCCTTGCTACTAGAAGCCCCTTCTAAAGAAGGGGGATCATATGGGTTTGATATATTTCTCTGACTCTTTCCTAACGGGGGGACACACAAATAGTGAAACACAAATATGTCTAAAAAAGGGGGGTTAGCTGGGACTCCCAAAGAGCCTGTTACAAATAAGGAAGCAAGGATCAAATTGGAGAACAGAATCATTTACTCAACAAATGTTTGTTGAGAGCTTTCACTGTGATTGTTGGAGGTCTGAAGATTCGTAAGCGTCACAACAAGGGGTGCAAATAGATTTGGGTCACTTCTCTGCTTAAGGGCCATACACACTCCACTTTACTTCAATTAACCTTACTAAGGTTGGTGAAATCTCCTGTGATCTTGCTTCAGCTTGGGCTCCATACTTATTCATGTCCCTTGTCCCACTGCCTACTCCACTCCTCTAAGAGAGTCAAACATGAAATGCTCTTTCTGGCCCCATGCTCTTACGTGGTGCCCTTTCTTCCTGAGCCTGCATCCTTCTCTCTTCTCACAGCTGACATTTCTTGTCTGGCAGTTCCCAAAAGCCCTTTTAGATACTACTCATTCTTTTCTTTACTAAGTAAGCTATTTCATTCCTTCTGTAGCACGGATAACAAGTAACTTCTATTCACTTGCACAAAGCTTTCATCCATTTAATTATACGCTGTGTCCTGGTAGATATCGAATCTGCTTTTTTGACACCTGAAGGTTAGATCTCACAAATGCTGTGTATGATGAAGATAATAGATGTGGGTTTTTTTTTGAGGAATACATGTATATATGTTTGAAAACATGTGTGAACAGAGGAAGAGACTCTCTTGTCCTTGTCATTTGTTTCTTGGGAGCCTAGCCCTGCATGCCACTTTTGAGCTCAAAATGCTGTGGTCGTGGGAAGGGAGGTACTGTTTCAGAAGACAGAAAAGGCTGTAGAAATTTCAGTCTGAGCTGTGTGATGATGAGTTTCCCAAGATTCTATGGTATATAGCACTTCCGGCAAGGGTTGTAAACAATAGATCCAGACTACATGAGCACCATATTTGTTTATAATCTAAGTATGTTCCATTTAACATTTGGAGACACAAATTTTAACTTGTGTTTGTTTTTGGTGTGGTAATCGCAAATACATATTGTTATAGACCAATAACACATCACATGCTTCAGTTTAGGAAAGATGGGAGATGAACTGGTGTCTTAGGATCATGGAATTCCAAACCCAAAGGTGCATAGACATCTGTGTGGATGCACATGCTGGGACATAGAGCACAACTTTCATACTCTTTGGTTTTTCAGTACTTACTGATGACAAAAATAAATTCTACCTTGCTATGGACCGCCTGTCAGATGGGATGATTATAGTACACCTTGTGTATGATTACTGTGGAGATTAAAATTTTAATGGGATACATAGAATGCCGAGCACATATTCTCCTCTTCCACTCTCTAATATCAGCCATACCTACCTTAGTAAAAATTTAGAGTACGTTGTCCCGGAGATTTCTTACCAGGCTCCATTTTTCTAGTTGAAGAATGAAGGTATATTGTCTGTGAAATGAAGCAGAGATACTGACAATCAAGCTAGGGTATTAAAAGGTGGGGTTAAGGTCTCCCAAATAGGCTGTTACCATGGTTCTAACTCTTGTGATTTTTAATGCATCTTCTGACAGTGTCATGGGAGGCTTAAGAGACCTGGGTGGAACTTGTTCTTAGCGAACTGCCTGAGGAAAACCACAGGCAGATGGCCTTGTGCTGATTTGAGGAAACAGAAGGGAAATAATTCATGGTTTCAAAACTTGACATTTTTTAGCTTCCCACCAGATATGTCGTGTGTACTATATTTGCTGTACTTCTTGGCCTGACTTTCAAAGCTCAAGACTTGGGAATTCGACTTGACATTTCCTCCCAGCATGGGTGAGAGAGGGAGATAAAGAGAGAGGGTACGGTGGAACAGAAAGAGAATGGGCTTCGGCAATGTCCAGACCTAGGTCCGTATTTGGGCTCTCAATGTTAAAGGGCTGTGTTCTTTCTAGGGTCTCCTCACTTTGAGCCTAAGTCTCTTCTGTGAAATGGGAATCTTTTCTAGCTCCTAGAGATGATCCAAGGACCAAAAGGGAGCCACCTGTGTATAGCACACAGAGCAGGCTTAACACATAGTAAGTCACCTTTATTAGCATCCCTACCAAACCTGCTCAGCATCCTCACATGTTGAAGGTGGGATGCAGAACACTTTCCTGTTTACCTCCTCCACGCTCCACTCTGCTGCTGCTTTGGCCTAGGTACCTTATAGTCTGACTTCCTATGGAAGGAGTTTCCTGGATGCATGCTGGAGATGCTCTCTAATAATGGTGAGGTGCTACATGAGTCTGACCTCTGTTAGCCCCTCCAGAACAATATTTCTATGACTGACAAGGAGAAGCATCCGGAAGTGGCAAGCATTGATTGGCAAGTCTGAAAAGCAGGATGACACACAGTGCTTGAACAGGGAGCCAAACGTGGGACAGTTGATTTAATGGATTTGAAATGGCCATACTTGGGGTACAAGATGAGTATTTTAAGAGTACCACAGAGCCTAGTGGGGTGAAAGAAGGAAGGATACTTATTTGAGACAGTGGCCTGGGAAGTCTAAGCAGTCATATTATTGGGTGCCAGGTTGGTGATAAAGGTGGGATATGTGTGAGTCCATAAGGAATCAGACTCTTTAGGCCATAGGAAGAATTGGTTACATCTGGAGCATCATGGGCACATGGTACTGGTAGAGCTTCAAGGGACGGAGACTGTGTTAGATTGATGGGATTTCCCCATCATGGCTCTTGTACTCTCTAAGCCAAGATCAGCACATGATCTAGGCCAACAGAGTACAGAGGATGTTCTTATCCTGCTGAGGGCAAATGGGGTGTGCCATGTTCAGTGTTGTGGGAGCACATTAGTCGCTCCAGCGGTGTTAGAATGTTCAGTGAGAATGAGAGTCTCAGCTCTTGCTGAGCCAAGGCCTGAGGCTCACTCTAGGCACAGTGATTACTGATCTTGAAGAATAACACGCTCTTCATTTCTTCTAGAGCCACAATGCCCCCTCTGCGTTGGCAGGTCTTCCTGTGTATGCTAGACTTGCTGGTTCAATTTCCTAAAATTTTCCCTGTGGATGGAAAGCATGTCTTTCTCTTCTTTAGCTACCTAGGATTTTGTCATCTTTTCCTCACCCCTCTGCAAGGATGCCGGTCCCCATCTCCTTCCACAATCTTCCCAGGTCACATTCCCTTTGTTTACCCCCAGGGATGGTGCCCATGACCCCAAACTGTCAAGTCTCTTTTTCACGCTCACTTAGAGACTATTACAGGCACACTGTGCAAAGAGCTTCCATTTATGGAAAGGATTTATGTGCAGTGCTGGTCTGTGAAGGCCCCATGTCCTCTCCCTTTTATTAATCATGACAGGAGTTGCAGATTTTCTTCAGTTTGAGAGTGTGAGCTAACGGCAGAGCTATGTAGATGGAAGTTCCCATCCAGCTCAGTCCCATAGTTGTTCAGTCCCAAAGGAACACACAGAGCCTTATATTAATTGTAAACTCATTGGTCAATTAGCTCAGGCTTACTATTAACTGACTCTTACAACTTAAATTAACCCATAATTCTTCTCTATGTTTAGCCACGTGACTTGGTACCTTATCTCAGTGTGGCATTCTCATCTTGCTTAGTCTGCTTCTGGATGACAACTATGTCTCTGCCTTTCCTCTTCTCAGAATTCTTTTAGTCTTGTTGCTCAACCTATATTTTCTGCCTGACTACTGGCCAATCTAAATTTTATTAAACAAATATGAGTGACAAATCTTTACAGTTTACAAGAGCGTTATCTCATGGGAGAGCTATTCAAGGTTCAGGCTCCCTGCGGCCAAAAAGCTGACTTCTGAGCTACATTTGCTCGGATCTTTCCTTTATCTTCCATGTCCCCATGACCAATCAGTGTCAGGACAGTCTTATTATTCAGAGAAATCTCTTACTGTTGATCCATGTGCCAGATACAGTCAGCTTCTTCAATATTAAAACACAGAATGTTGAAGTACCCTGGGATAGTTCAAGCTTGGAGCATTTGAAATAGTGCCATTGGTCAGGCCCCTTTCAAAGCTACATAGCACTTCTTGCACCTCCAGCAATCTGTAACCCCTGGAACAGACTATGAGATAGGGCAGAGAGGAAGAGTCACTTTAAGGTCAAATAGTGATAGTGTCCCCTTATCAATTAGATCTACTCTAGCCAATTGCACATAACTGCCTTCAAGGATGGATCCATCCCTCTGCCTTTCTTATTGCCCTATCTCCCTTTCCTCCTTCCTACATCTCCTTCTCCACGATGACCAAACTGCAGGTAGAAGAATGACCTGGGTTTTCCACCACCATGCTTTTATTTATGCCTTTCTGCCAGGGCATGTCTCTACCCTTTTCTTGCCCAATTCCTAAGTTCTTTTCAGGAATGACCACAGACATTAACTTTTTAGAAATCTCACAGAGGATTTTTGATTTGTCTGTGTCCACTGGGGACCTTCCTCTGTGGTTACTTATTTAGATAGACCGTGTCATGGCTGCAGCTTGAATCACTCTGGTCATATTTGAATAAAACTCATAAATATTCCCAGGGCTATTTCTTCATCTGTGTAATGGGGCAGGGACTAGAGCTTGCTTTATAGCCCATGGTAAGACAGCAATCAGAGGAGAGTGTGGCTGGCGGGCAGACAGGTCCCACAGTAAGCTGTGCCATTCTGGGATACTATTTTGTGTCTTGTGTTTGGGAATCGGTGTGGTTATCTCTCTTTCTAGTCATGCTTATTTCCAGAGCTGATTGGGGACTAAATGCTAAAAACAGAGGGATTAAATAAATAAACATGGTCAGGCCAGAGAAAGGCTTAGAGTTTATGTTGGGAAATTTTCTCACTGTAAGAAATACCTGGGATATCAACTTAACAGATAAAACATTTAGAGGCCCATGGAGGTTCCAGTCAATGATTGATTGGCTCCTGTCAAGAGGTGGTACTTTATGTGGAGAGCAAAACTACTCACCTCGGAGCTAGGGGACAAAAGAAGGCAAAAGGCTCCAGTATCTCACAGACTTCTTTATGAGTATACACTCAGTCTGAAAACCTTTCTCTTGGCTCCACCTCCTATTCCCAGCTGCACAGTGCTGAGCTGCTTATAAGATTGAAGATGTCTCATGGGCTTCAACCATTATATATCCTGAGCTCAAAAATGGTTGAAGGCAGTAGGCAAGTGCTCTTGTCTCATTTGATGACAAGGTGGTAGATGAATAGTCACTTTGAGGTTCTTCTTTTTCAGTCAGCTTCTTAAACACATGGATTGTTTTACACTATGAGTGTGTAGTGTGAATAAGTGAGTTTGTATGTGTTGGGGGATTTCCTTGGTCTCATAATGCTAGTGGAAAAGTCTGCCTTCTTAGCATGTAACAGAAAGCAGGACATATTTCTATGGGATGGAGTTAACCTTAGTGGTGGTGGTGGGGCTGCTGGGGACCAATACTTCTTATGAGAAGGGCTGTGGCTTTGGAGTAAATGTCTGAGCTGTTGCTGGAGTCCCAGGATAACTCGGGCCTGGGAAATGATGATGAATTTGTCATATTTCTGAATAATTAAAGAGCAATGTCCATTTGTGGGGCTTTACTCTGAGGCTATCACAATGTATTACTGGCCAAACAGGCTGTATGCATGCTATTTTAAATAGAAACCAAGAAACCTACAACCAAGAAAATAAGGCTTAGCACTATAAATAACAGGGCCCCGTACATATTGGCCACAACATACATAATGGCATTTACTTTAGACCTGTGGCTTTGTCAGGCCCTTTTACATATATACAATATCCCATTTCTTTAGCAAGTTGTCCAGGAATGATCTGGAAAACAGTGGTTTGATATATTCCCTGCAGGTCAGACATGTTTTTCTTCGTTATGAAATCACTGAGACCTGTTCATCAATTCATTAAATGGGTGACCTCACTGATAAACAAGTTTCTGCTTGTCTCTCCTCTCCTCTCTTTTCCTCTCTTCTCCTCTCTCCTTCTTTCCTCTCTTTTTTTCTCATCTCCTCTCCTTTCTTCCCCTTCCTGTCTCCCTCTCACCCCTAGCCCTCTCAGTCTTTTGTTTCTGTTTTTAGTTTATAGTCCTGTACCATGGAATTGAATGTGCCAGGCTTCTCCACCTAATCAGACTGTGCAGGTGATCAGAACTGGAATGGTACAAGGCCATGAAATTGGGAGATAGGTGGGGTAGGAACTCTAGGGAGGGCTGGAGGGATGTAGAGGTATGAGGAGACAAAGGATAGATGTGATTGATATACAAGATATAAATGCATAGAATTTTCAAAGAATAAGAATATTATTTAAAAATAGTAGGTATGACTGGGCCATACAGTAGAGGTAGTTTTAGTGTTTTTGAGAATACTTCGTACTAAATTTACTAAAAGCTGGGCTAGTTCACACTCTACAGCAGTGTGCAGATTTCACACTTACCAGGGAAGCAAAGGGAAGTAAAAGGGGGAAGGAGGGCACAAAAGTGGGGGTAATGGGATGTGGGGGAAACAGGCTCAATATAAAGTGTGCATGTGTAGGAAAACTTTTTATATTAAAAAAAAGAGTGGGACCAGAAGATGGGACTTTCCTCCCTATTAACTCATGGAGCTCCTCTATGATATTGTGCACTTCCGTCATAGGGATTCTCTAAACAGGTAGGTTCCTATCAACATGCCCTGTAAAGGATGCTTTCCCAGGGTAAACCAGCCTAGAGGGTGGATGCTGCAGCCTCCAGACCCTACTCAGAAACATTCCCTTTGCTGAGTCCACAGCAGACAAACCTGCAAAGAAGCAAGAAGTCATTTGGGATTCAGAAAAGGTACTCTTTTCAGAGACAAGCCACTGAAAAAGCCTGGGAAAGAGCAGGGTCACAGGTACAGTAAGGGGGGAAAAAAGAACTGGTCAGATCTCCAGGGAATGAATGAGCAATACGTAGTGCTGATGGACACTGCCAAATGTCAGCCTCCACTTACGGGACTGATGGGAAGTTATTCCAATAAATAGAAATTGAATGCTGAGTAATTTGAATGTTGCTCAAAGTGAATGTTCTTGGTTTCAAATGGTCAATGACTGAATAGATATATCGCTAGTTGGATAACTGGCAGATAGATGGGGGTTAAAACAAACTGTTTGTTCAGGAAGTGCCAATATTTACTTCATTTATTTGTTGCTTATTTATTTTTACTTTGTCTGTGTGTATGCGTGCACATGTGTGCATGCATATGTGTGTGTATGTGTGCTCATAGGCATACCTGTATCTTTGTGTCTTCTCCTTTCTGTATGTATGCAGCAAATCAAGATTTGATTCAGATTCGTGACTAAAACGTATCCCATCAACCAGCTAAATTTGTACTCATCACTAAGGCTATGCCAGGAGATTCTCAGTGTCTTGACCTGTGTCACAAGGTGATTAGTGGAGAAGCTATCATATATTTTAATTATTGCAAAAAGGCAACTTCTTGATTGAATAGGTGGATGTAAGCATTTGGCAACTTCTTGCATGAGTGCAAATGAAAAGTGATTATATTAGGGCTGTTATTTTTTTTTTTTTTTTGAGAATGACTTCCTTTGTACGGCGGTAGGATGCTTTCCGGGAATTAGTTTTTCTGGCAGTGAGAGTGTTTAAGTACCAAAATGAACCTGCACTCACTCATTTAGAGTAACTTTGTTTTCCATGTTAATTGAATGAATGACTCTGGATGTTTGACAATGAGCTTGGATATGGGAATAGCAGAAGGGATTTAAAGAGTCTGTAATACTCCAGTTCATATTAAGACAACCATCATTACCAGAATGAAAGGTGTTTTGGAGAGGATTTTTGATAGGCTTCATGAGCTCATCGTTTTCTCTAGCCATGAAATACTCCAGTGTTCATGAGTAATCCGAAGACATTTTTCAAACGTACAATGTAATATGTAGCTCTAATACAGGTCCCTAGATGCCCCAAATTGAACAATGTCCCATGTGAAACTTAAGATTCTGCTACTCCACAAAAGTCACTGTAAGGCATCTAGGTATCATCTACATCTCTGTTGACATCAGCATCCATGTGGTTATTTGTTGAACAATAGTAATAGTTGCATCAATGTGGAAGACTATCCTCTTAGCACAACAAGGCCATTGAACTCTCAGCAGCTGTGAGCACAGACATAAGGTCCTCTTACAGGATTAGAGGCATTAACATGTTGTTAGACACAAGGGTGTGGGCTTAGGAGCCACATCCCCTTGGGAGGACATATAAGCAGTTAACTGTTCCAGGAAAGAGTTGTTTTCTTCAGCCATGCCATGACTCCTAAGTTTTCTGTACTCCTATGAGTAACCCTTTGCCCATGTTCCTGTGAGTCACCCCAGTTAAACTCACTGGTCCATCCAATTATACTTGAATGATACTGTTTCTTTGTTGGTGCCCCATCTAGAGTAAATAGATGTTTGTTGTGTCCCTAGGGAAAGTTCACACAGTAGCTTCTCCTTCTATATGAATAGAAAGAGAAAGTGAGAAGTGAGAAAGAAGGCCAAAGACGGAAGGTAAAGAGAGAAAGGGAGGGGAAGGGGAATTAGGAAGGAAGGGAGAAAGATGGGGTGGCAAGGGAGACAAAAGAGAAGAGAAAAAAGAAGGGAAGGAAAAGGAAGGGAAGGGAAGAGAGGAGAACAGGAAGGCAAACACTTGAGTAGAAGCCAGCTGTGCTGAGTTCTGTGCTGCGCTGTGCTGCTTTTGTACAGCGGCCCACAATTTCTGCCTTATGCTTTAATTAGGGCAAAAGTTTTCAGAGAGAATAGATTTGCCCACCAGTGCCCTGACTGAGATCAGAGGCAGGTCAGAGGCAGGTCAAGAGAATGAGACACAGGATGCCCAAAGCATCTGCCACTCTAATGTACCAAAGATGGTCAGGAGTTTACATCTGGCATCCACAATGACCACACATGGACGCTATCTGCTGCATGCAGCAGGCATCCACAGATGAGTCCCTGAAACAGACCTGACTGCAGGAGTTAGCCCCACAAACAAATGTTCACAAGTAGACAACATGAAAGTCAACTACAGATGTCCCAAAATTCTCATCCCAATGTGCAGGTTTTTTGCTTGGCCTCTGGGTGTTAATTTGTCATCTGTATCTTTGCTGTCACTGAGCCACCTGGATGTGTATTGACATACACCTGTGAAGTTGATGTGCTCAGTCTGAGGACTGGAGTTGGGGTTTTGGTAGCTTCTCCAGGGTCAAAAATCCTTAAAAACTTAGATTGAAATAACTTATAAAATCTTCACCTATCTATATGAATAGAAAGAAAGAAGTACAAAAGGAGAAACAATGTAAAACAAAGGAAGGAGAAGAGTGAGGGAGAGAAGGAGCAAGGAAAGAAGGAAAAAGGAAGGGGGAAGAGAGGAAGGACAGGGGAGAGGAAGGAGGAGGGAAGGAGACACGCACTGTTGGCTGGAGTTCCAAGCATAATCACAGCTTCTTGGCTCCTGGCTGTTCTCTAGGCTTTCCAGAGCTCTCTTAATACATATTTTTCATTGCCCAATCATGAACAGCTGTTGATCAAAGATGTGCCTTTTGTTATCACAAATAATTAAAGGCAAAGGAAGGAAAATGGGATTGTTGAACAGTCTTTGACACCTCAAACATAAGAAGTAACAAAAAACATCCAAATGAAGAAGAGCCATCTCTGTGGCCTGAAGCTGTGGGGCTCAGAGGCTCCACCCACACCCTCGTCAGTCCAAGGACCTATAAGCTGGAGCTCCAGAATGTCCCACAAGTAGGCAAGGCTATCTCATTTGGAACCCTTGAAACTAGAGGACTTGGATGGTTAATCACCTCTAATGAGCCTTATAGAAGACAGTGACAGCTGTGATTTACCTTGAGGAAAATTAAGGGAAATGCATTTTGGCTGGAAATCTCTTAAAGCAACTTTAAACAGGGTTGTTGTAGAGGCGGTTGACAGTTGAGCATCAATTAGGCCTAAACCTAGCTCTCATTTTCTGTTCATATGTGCGATGACTGTGTTCAGACCAGGGTAGCAATGACAACTCACAATTTTAGTCAGAGACCACACCGGCATTTATGGAGCATCTACCAAAAGTTGAAAGCTAATTCTTCTGCTTCCATGTATTTTTTTTTCAAATGTGATCTCAAAAAAAAAAAAAACATTAAAAAATCTCCACGCTAGGACACCTGCTATCAACCCTGAAGACTTGAGTTCTGTCTCTGGGACCCATGTGTTGGAAGCAGAAAACCAACTCCTATATGTGATCCTCTGTGCACTTGTGCACAGATTCCACCCACCCATTCACCCACTGCACAATAAGCAAAAGAAAATAGTACATCATCATGCTACTGCTTATTCTGACTGGGTCTTACTTTCCTAGCTCTGCTTCCAGATTAGATTTGTCTTAGTTTGAGCAACCATACTTGTACCACACAGGCTGTGGAGCTTAGACAAGAGACGTTTCTCTTCTCATCATTTTGGAGTCAGTCGCATTGAAAACCGATGCTTGGCAGGGCAAAGGGGCTCTTTGTGGCACATAGCCTCCCGCCTTCTCACTGGGTGCTCTTGCTCTACATGGAGCAAGAGGGCCCTCTCATTTCTCTTCCTCTTTCTATAAACATATGAGTCCCTTTGGATCAGGGATTCATCCTTTTTATCTTGTTTAACCTCAATTACCTCCTAAGAGGTGTTTCTTCAAATTCAGTCACTCTGAGGGTTAGAGCAACAACACAGGAATCGTGAAGAGATGCAGTTCAGTCCTTGGAAGAGATAAGGGAGGGGCATGAAGAGTAAAAATATTTGTATAATTAATAAGGTCTGTAAATATAAATGAAAAGGGGTTTAAAGTTTCTCAACTCCTATTTTCTTTAGGCTTAGGCATCTAGCTCTTTAATAAAAAATGGAGGCAGATGTATAAGGCTCTCTTCTTATTTCTCTTGTCTTCCTTTAAATTCTAGCTGCTGCTCTGTGTCTTTTAAGATTTCTCCCAGTCCTTGGGGTATCCCCCTCTCGTCTATCCCACAATTCACATCCAACATTGCTCTCTGTGTGTCTTGGTTTTTCTTCATTTCCCTCCTGCTGTGTTTTCTTCCTGTGTGGCTGAGTTTTTTCCTGAGAACAGAGAAAACATCTCATCCTTCTTATGTCTCTATTACCGGCTTCAGTAAAGATGGATGGCTCACCTACTGTTGGCAAGCTTTGTTTGCCTTCCCCCTGGAGATCTGAGTTGAGCAAGCAAGCATAACTTTGGTGTGCTTAGAGCATGAACTACTTTCGTGATGAAAATTTAATCTTCCAAGGAATCCTACAAAGGAAGCTGGATGAGTCAATGGGACAGGAAATGAAAAGTGGAATTTCCCCAAAACGGTGTAGTCAGAAGCTTGTGGGGCTAGATAGAAGTTGAGTGAAGTTGGCTCTACCCCTTGGCCTCTCCACCCTGCTTGGAATTTTGTATGTTACCCTGAGTTGGGCACTTAGATTTTCTTTCATGGAACCTCATCTCTTCTGTACTGGCCCCGCTTGTCCTTCTGGAAGGACATACTTACTGAACCACTTGATATTAAATGACACGTCTGGTCACCTTCTCTCTCATCTCTCAATATAATTTTATTCATAAGCAGTTAACAGGATAACTGTTTTAGTAAATGAGTTGTTTTCTTGTTCATTGTTGAGTCTAAGAAGTTCCATGAAATTTAGGATCGTGTATCACTTTTCAATATCCTCTCTGTCCACAAATGTTATCTTTACCTAAAAATATTATTGAATAAGCTGAATAATTTATTGGCTATTGAATAAACAAAATAATAATGATATTTAGCAGGACTTAGCATGATGTCTGAAATATGGTCTTCAGCTGGTATCACCAGCCACATGTCACTGCAGAAGCGCTGATTTTCCGGCCTCATCCTTGATGTGGTGAATCAAGAACTCTGGGCTTGGTCTGCAGTCATTTGCATCATCTCAAGACAACCAGGTGCTTATGATGTATGCTCTGGCTTGAGGAGCACGGGTCCAGCCATGCTTTTTAATTTTTGATGTCCAAACGAGTCACCTGGGATGTCTCAAGGAAGTATAAATTCTTGTTGTAGGTGTGGGGTTGTGATTCTGTATTCCTAACAAGCTCTGAATTGTGCCCATGCTCCTGTCCATGAGCTTGCCACTCAAGTAATCTTTGCAGCCATCTGGGGAGCTCTAAAGATTACTGATGCTAGTCCCATCCTCAGACATGCTGGTTTAATCAGTCTGCAGTGCAGCTGGACTGGGTCTTTTTCAGAGCTCCACCGGCAATGCTAACGCTCAGGCAAGACGGAGAACCCAGGGCCTTCCAAAGCTGTCAGGTGGGTGTATCCACACAGGGCTGTTGGCTCTCCAAGCAGGTGGATGTGTTTTACTTCAGGGGCTGAGGGTGTTTGGGGCCAGGGCCATGAACGGATCTGTCATGGGAAACACTGCTGTGCAGGCAGGTGGAGCTAGAGAAGATCCAAATATTCTGTGAGGAATTTGAAACAATGAAGGAGGAACTGGAGGCTTCGGGGGAAACTAAATCTCGCAGCCTGCTTACCAGCACAACCACTCGATAGAAGGATTTGATGATGCTCAGTCAATATAGACCCAATAAGTACAAAAACCAATGGTTATTTGCTCCTTGAGATAAAGCTCCTACAATGAACAAATGTTCCAGGGATTATTTATCTTGGCAGGTTAATTAAAAATGACTCCCATAATTAGTTTTATGTGTTCAATTTCTTTGTTATTTGGATAGCCTCTTTTCATAGATTGCATAAAAGCTTCTAAATGGAGCCTCTCCTGACTTCCCTGTCCCTCTTTTGAACTTGCTTTCTGAAAAGCACACCATGCATTCAGAGCCTATTCTAGATTTGAAATAAACCTTCCTTGTGGCCATGGAGCCTCAGATACGTTGGGTCACATTTGAGATAAGGAGACAAAAAAGGGGTTTATTTTGTTTTCCCACTGCTTTTTCTCTTGTTCACTTGTCTTTAAAAAGTGTTACCTATACTGGGATGTTTCAGTAATGCTGTTCCAAGTGAACAATAATGAAATAAACAAAAGTGTCTTTCTTAATAAATTATTAATAATAATAATAAATAAGACCATGAAAGGTGCCCTGCATGTAACAGACAAGGCACAGGAAAAGGAGCTCAAGCCCCGAGTCTATTGCTTAACCTTTTCTGCATCTCATGCACCACTTTCTGTTGTCAAGTTTAGAGTCTCGGGCTACTGTGAGCATTATGTAGGATGAACACGAGGTTCCCGAGGTCATTATACAGGTACACGTTTGTGAGGCTGGAGACTGGGGTTCCCACACTGTGAGGAAGACTCACCTGTTAGGTCCCAGGCTCTCAGTCAGAGGCCAGGCCTGGCTTGCGTTAAATGATCTGATCCTCGCAGATCATAGCTGATCAGTACAGAATCTAAACCTGGTTCATCAAATTCTTTCCCCTGCAAATTAAAGCACTGGACTGAGGAGACATGGATCCTAGAAGTCTAGAAGAGCGGAAATTGTGTATACCAGCAGAGAGAGGGATCTTCTGCAAACCTATCAGGAAAGATGAGGGATGGTTTCTAAACTGTGCTGTGTAATATGGGAGTCAATAACTGTTGGAACAGAGTTTTAAAAGCTTAAAAAAACCTCATGAACCTCTAATTAAAAATTGTCTTCCATTACAATTAATCTCACTAAATTATATTCTAATTACTTTTCAGTTTACACTTTCTGTCCAGTGGTGTCTGGATTAGGTAGCACAGTTCTAAACTTAAGACATAGGAACATCCTATCTGACAAAGTTTTAGAGTGCCCATGGTTATCTCCCTCACCAAGTTTTGGGTTCAACCGATATTTAAACTTCACGGGCACACAGGAAAATTTCACTACCTCCCCTAATTGATTTTGTGTGACCTATAAAGATCTTGGATAGAATAGTGTCAATTAAGTAAGAATGCAGATACTACTGTGTTGTGGAACCCTGCATTCCCACCACATGAAAGCATTCACCAGGGAAGATGTTGGGTCTCTCCTTGCCCATGGGTGTTCCACCAGCGTAGGAACTGACAACGATGGAATAACTATCTAAAGCATAGCTGACAGTCCAGGCAAATTATCTTACTGACTCGCAGGGGCACCTTGATGAAGGTGACCTATGCCTGCCAGATAGCCACTTGAGACCCAGAGCAATAGCTCAGGCATCTGGAAGATTTACTTTATGTTTTATCTCCTCTTTTTTTTTTTTTCTGGAAGACTATAAAAAGCTCTGCGGTCACTCAGTACCAGTAGCCTCATGGCAATAGAGAATTTGCACTAGAGGGTTTCTAAGGTCCTTCTGTTCTCTCTAGATTCTGATGACAGCTGGACACACTCAGGTTTGCTTTTGTTCTAATGGCTGTTGCCTCTTCACACAGTCAGAGATGAGCCTGCTGTTACCAAAGGCATTGATGGTCAAGCTTCTCACAAGTGGTTTAGTGAGCATGCCGTTATTTCATCCTGGAGTCAGACCAAAAATAGGTCAAAGGCTAGCAGATCCCAGATGTTGTATGAGGGTTAATTCATTGAAAGGTGTTGCAATTTGACTTGATGGGCAGAATAGGTGAAGTTGAGTCTCTTGACATCTCCATGGGCCTTGGTTTCCAATCACAAGCACTAAGACTAATGTGAGTATTATAATTTCAGTGTTATAATTTCAGTTGTTATCTAACAGAGAGGTTGATCTTCCTAATAAGTACGTGAAGTGCATTGTTTCTCTACCACCACCACTGCCATCATTTTGACCACTGTCGCTAGCATACTATGTCAGTCAAGGCTATTCCACTGGTGACGGAATACCGAGCCTTAGTGAGAGGAAGCCAATTGATTCACCCACCCCCGACACACACACTAGGTTACTTAAGCAGGGGAGGCAGCATCCACAATCATGCCTTTAGACTCTAAGTCCAACGTTTTGGAGGGAAGAACATCTGTATGTGTTTTAGATTTTTATGGGAGCAGATGAAATACCATATGCTTTAATTCTCTGGGCAAAATGTGAAACAAATAAAGCTTGCTTTTTAAGAGAGGAGAAGGGCATTTGTTGGAGGCAAGAGTCTGGATTTAGGAGTCTATTGTTGAGTGTCTAGTACTTGGATAGTACCTGCAGCTGAAAATAATATTACTATTATGGGAAGGAGCCTTATCCTGAAGGCAGATTATTACCTTTCTACATTCAGTACTAGCTAATACTTCAGGTTTAGATGCATTCAGTTCTTTTCACTGACCCCTTGTCCCATGTAATCAGTGTTATAATTCTTAGTTAATGTGAAGTGCGAATGAAGGAAAATAGTCGAGTTCCCCAAGTTCACAGCACTAGAAGTTGGCTAAGCTAAAAGTCACACCCCAGATCTGCCTGGTTGTAGAGTTCACGCTCTGAATCATGCTGCTGTGGCTTCCTTATTTATCTCACGCTGATTCTGAATATTTATAAAATGCTACCACCGAGATGCTTGCTCCTTTCCCCAGTATCCCATGATTAGAAGAAACCAGTTTGTTTTTGAGAGGTCACAGAACTTGCTAAGGGCAATGTGGGGACCGAATCATGAGAAACCCTGGCATCTTCTAGCTATTTCTTCTCTTTGTTAACATTAAAATGCCAAGGATTTTTCAATGGGTGGTACAGGTGAGAGTTAGGCCATTTACAGTCGTCTCAAGCATATCTGCTAGAATGTTCTTGATTCATCTTGGTACCATGTAAGTAAGCTCAGAGTCAGAGGGAGTGCAGTCCATTGGAGACATGAATCATTATGACTCCTAAGGTCATTACTAGGAAAGAGCACTCAGTTGGTTCTCCAGCCTTTGCCTTATTTTAATCTTCTGTAAAGCAGTATTTATGTATTCCGTGTACAGGACACAAAAGACAAGTGTGAGGTAAAGCATCACATTTTCCCATTAAAGTTTACAGTCACTAGTGAGTGACATACGTGGTTTTGAAAGAGCCTTGTATTTGGATCCAAAATGGGATGTGTTCCAGAAAATCCTGATGTGTCTGAAACCTCCCAGGGGTGCTGTGGTTTATATATGATTTCTTCCCTCTGAAAGTTATACTGGAATTTGAACACCATTGAGAGATAGAAAGAGAGCATTTTAAAGAAAGGGAGACAGGGAGACAGGGAGATGAGGCGAGGGTGGGAGAGGGAAAGGGACAGAGGAAGAGAGGGAGGAAGAGAGGGAGAGAGGGGGAGAAAGGGAGTTCCTGCCTGTCCTTACTAGATGCCTCAGGGCTCTGCAAACAAGAGGGCATCCACCATATGTGACCTCTACTCATTTGAAGCATAATAAACCTCCTTTCTTTAAAACCCTATGCTGTGGTATTGTGCTATTAACAAGAGAAAGCACTCCAAATACATGGACCACTCAGGAAACTTTTAGAATAGACAGGGACAGGCAGGCTTATATGAAACTTATACAGAGCACCAGTGTAAGAGTCTTAGATATGCAGGGCCAGAAACCTCAAGGACTGCACTTACTCATGGGCTATTGTGGAGATGGATTTTTTTTTTTTTTTACCCACTATAGGAGTAGGGTTTCAGAGTTTCCAGTCTTTTAATGACCTTACTGACTGACATTCCAGTGCTGGGAATTACGGATCTGATTTTGGTCCTAGTTCTTGTACCCTGCTGTGTGATCTATACGTAAGAATCATTGGGCTGCAGGGTTGCTACCAATGTCAAGGGCTGAGTTCATGCAGCTGTTTTGTTTACAGCTCAAGAACTCAAGAGAGAGAGGCAGTCAAGAGCTGGGGTGACATGGATATGAAGAACCCCATAATGGCCTGTTAGCAATAATTGGAGTGTGTTGTTCTACCTACTATGAGAGGCACTTATGGGGAAAGAAGGGAATGATTTCCAAATTCCTATGAGTATGGATTATCCACCGGTATTCAAATTGATAATTTAGATTTGCTACTTAATATGGGAGGATATGACGTAGGGTGATATGTTCCTTCCTTTGTTCTTTTCTTTAGACTGAAAGTGTCTTGCAGACAAGAGCCTGTCTTTGCTTCTTGTTTAGTGTGTGACATTGTGTCAGTCCCACCAGCCACCATTAGCTAATATCACCTTATAGAAATTAAACCAAGTCCTAAGTTTTGTCTAAATTAGACTAAGGAACTAAACTTAGACAAGGAACTTTGTAGGAATCAGAATTGTTCATATGAATTGTCAGCATCATCATTCAATATTTTCTATCAGGGTCCCTTCAGTCACTTGCCAAATGACGCGATCATGTGAGAAATGCCTAGGTTGGAATTTTCAGTGTTATGTACATTAGTGGCTAAGGGACACATCATCATTTAAGCCACCAGTGATGTCTGTCTTTGGAGCTGATTATGTTAAGGTTTTAGTGTCTGAGTGGGAGCGAGAAGAAAGAAGGGGAATAACTCACTTTGCAAGAGAGCATAATAGTGGAGGCTGGGGCTATGTTTAAAGGTCTAACTGTTGGGCTGTTGAGATGCCTCAGTGGCTGATATTGTTATCACCAAGCCTGATGGCCTGAGTTCAGCATTTGAGAGGTTAAAGAAAGAGCCTTCTCCCTTGAATTGTCGTATCATGTCTGTATTCTATAGCATCTACATAATTGTGTAAATGCATCCAAATGCACGTAAAATGCATACATGTAATAAAGAAAAAAACAAATTTAACTCTAGATAAGTAAGTTTTATTGTTGTCTAGAGATCAAATAATGTTATTTTCCCCTAGAATTTTCTTGGGTATTCTGCCAAAGTTTACTGTGTGGTCATTTAGTAAGTGTGTTTAGGACCAGAGAGGAGTTTCTATGTATACCAAATAAAGAGAGATGTCATTTGCCTAATGATCAGAGGGTTTTGTTAGTTTTATTCCTAGAGGGAGCTTTCTTCTGTTCCTTGAGTCAGAATTTGATAGACATTTACCTGGGATGATTCACATTCTGTACACATGCACGTACCGGTCCATCCAGTCCCTCCTTCCTTCCAGTGTGGAAAGCAGACTGTAGTGGGCTCCAAGCAATCTGTCAGAACTTCCATTTGGTTAAGCCACTTAACTGCTGCATGGTTTGATTAGTTTCCTCCCAGGGTCCTTTTCTTTTATAAAGTATCCTCCCACATCCTGTGCCACAGATGCCTTGCAGGATACAGAACATGTCCATTTCCTCGTCTAAGGGAAATGTTGATTTCAGTTTGGAGTATCAGGCGAGTAACGATTAATATCCACAGGCAGAACTTAGTGACTGGGAAGACTATGGCCCTTTCGAGGAAGAAGTTCAGCTCCTGGTTAGCAGATAGACAGAGAGCTGACTTTGGATGCCACCAGGTTTATTTCTGCTTGTTTTTGTTTTTTAAATCCATGCCTGGCAAGAAAGTCCTGTACCCAAGTTATTCAAGTGAAGCTAAGGCAAGAAAATATAAGTTCAAGGGCAACATGAGATACAAAGTGAGTTCAAAGCCCACTTGGGCAACTTAGCAAGGTCTGGTCTCAATCTAAAACTGAAGAAGTCTTGGGACACAGCCCAGTGGCAGAGAGCTATTCCAGCATGCCCAGTGCCTCGAGGCTCAACCCCCTGTATTACAGAAAATTAAACCAAGGAACCTGAGTGTTTATTTATAGGTGGCGATGAATTAGAGAATCCAGGCAGGGGGCTTATCAAAGTGGCAGAAAGGACGCATTATACTTGACATCATAAGTTTTGGAGAAGATGAAGAACACATTAGTCATTTTCTTTATGTGGGTGAGATATGAGATCAGACACTAGACGTATTCTAGGCCAAGGACTTAAAGTCTTCCAATCAAAGCAACGGGGGAATCATTGATAGGTAAGCTGGCCAATATTTTATCGATAGCTCTTTGGAAAGAACGGTCTGATTGACTGGATGGGACACAGTAAGCAGACATACTACATAGAAATATCTAATTTCTAGTTGACTATTTCTTTTCCTGCTCAACAAAACAACCACAGATTTACAAGCAACACGACACAAAATCCTTAGTCTCCAACAAACAGCTTTTTCTTATGACCCCAAAGCTATAAAAGTGGTGACGTATATAAAAGTAGTGCAGGATGTTCTTAGTGGCTTTATGAAATCAGAGCAGCAGTAGATAGGAGGGAGATGCCCTGCATCAGTTTATAACCGTCTGGGTTCGGGAAGTGGCAGAAGCAATGCAATCATACTTTTATGGCTCTTGCCTGATTTTTTTACTCGGATAGTTGAAAATGCCACCAAATCAACCATATTCAATAGCAAAGTATGTGGATCATTGAATGTTGATGCTCAAATATGTTATAAGTTTGATAAAAGAACCATTATTTCATCAGTGTGCTATGAATACAGATGAGTGTGACCCTTGCGGAATCAAGTTAACAGGCCAATGACAATATCAGTGAAAACTGGTCCTTCCACACGCTTTGATATCTATGCCTTCACATGATAACTGCCATAATTTGGGGGGAAAGGACTGCCACAAATTTATAGGTCTAGATTTTGGTGTCTACAGAAGTTGAGAAACCTGTTCATGGTCAAATGGTCAAACCATGGTCTTTCTGAATATAGTTGGAATGGATGATCTTTTTGTATGTCTTATCTACCTGTGCCACATGAATTTCCCATAAGTGTTAATTTTTCTCTTTTGAGGTCTGTAAAAATTGAGGGCTTTTATGAAGCTTTTCCTTGGGGAGGGATCATAGAATGAAGTGTCCAATTAGGTTGTTTACCTAGAGATGAGACAAAGCCTACTCAGGGGTTTTAGAAGAGATGCTGTCCCACTCCTTAGCAAAGTTCCCTGTCTAAGATCTTCTGTAGACTAAACATCATGACAAACATCCTAGGGATCACACATTCAGCTGAAGGGAAGTTTGCTTGATGTAAAAGGTTTGACTGGCACAAGATGTTTTGAGAGTCACCAGGAATACGGACCCTGACGGGCATTTTATGGCAAGTTCTGCATCTAGTAAAATGTCTCTTAAGTTTGTTTCCTTCTTCCATTCAAGCTGGGGTTAGTCAAATGATATGTTAATCTTTAAAAATTATGTTAAAGAATAAATGAAATATATATAATATATATAGATATGATGTGGGCATTCCCTCTGTGTGCTGTGATTACCATTAATGAATAAAAAAATTGCTTTGGACCTATAGCAAGGCAGAACTTAGGTAGGCAGGGAAAGCTAGACTGAATGCTGGGAGAAAGAAGGGTGGAGTCAGAGAGAAGCCATGGAGCTGCCAGAGACAGACTCTGTTTGCAACTTTAGCCGGCAAGCCACAGTCACATGGTGATACCCAGATTAATAGAAATGGGTTAAATTATTAGTTAAGAGTTAGTCAATAAGAAGCTAGAGCTAATAGGCCAAGCAGTGGTTTAAATAATATAGTTTTGTGTGATTAATTCGGTTCTGGGCGGCTGGGACAAACAAGCAGCCTTCCTGAAACATAAATAAATATAAGAAGTTTGAATATATATGATTCCTCTACAATCAGTAATTTGTAAAGATGTTCTCATAATGTAGGAAGAAACCCAAGGTCTGCAACAGACATGCCATTTAATGTAAAAATCTATTAACAAGGGCTTTAGAAATGGCTCATAAAGAACTTGGCACAGAGGTATGAACAATGGAGTTTGGTACTTTTATAAAAGCAGGTCATCTTGTAGATCTTAACTAAACTGATAATAGATGATGAATTCTGGGTTCAGTGAGTAGCCATGATACAATACATAAAATGGGGAGGGATCAAGCAAGATGTCAATTTTGAGGCTCTAAACACATGTACATGTATGTGCACAAGCGCCTGAATACATAAGCACCCGCACCCTTGTGAATATCTCCACATGCATGCATGTACACCACATACACAGAGAAAAGGAAATAGCATTTCTGCCAATATAAAAGCTAAGTTAGGTCAACTATTATGATCGCACTGGACTCTTGCTATTTAAATTATTATGCATAATCACAAAGATTTTGATTGGGTAACGTGTGTTACATGTGCTACCCTAATAAAGAAAATGGTGACGTTCACCTCAGCTGCTAATTTGAAGCACAATTCAACAATAAATAAGAAATTAGAGAGAGTAGAGAGATCTGGGATTGATAGTATAGGCTCCGTAGTCAGCCAGTGTTTGCCTGTTCACTCTGATCAAGTAGCTAGCTAATGGTAGTTCAACCAACCCTTAAAGCTATTTCAAGAATTAAATTAGATAGTGTATGTAAGTTTATCTATGTGCTTGATACCTACTGAAAATTAAAATACTTACTGTTATTATTTAGTAGTAATACTAAAAACATAATATATAATGGACACTTACTTTGCAATGGACAATATCCTAAATGACTTAGAGCCTTTAAGCTATTCAGCCTATATAACAACGTCTTTTGGTAAGAGTTATAATGTTAATTATAAATCAAGGAAACTGAAGCTTGGAGACATTGTAGTTTGCTCAATGTCTCACAGCCAGTAATGGTGAGCTAGAAGTAGGGCTTCATAGCTTATATTCATAACCACTGTGATAAGCTACATCTCCAGTGATAGTAAGAGACATTATCCATATAATAAGGAAGGGAATACCTAGTTCCTATAGTGACTGAAGCCAAATTAGGGAATGATTTGGGGTATAGAGTAGAAGCCTTGCATCTCATTGAAAGTGAGATAAGATTCATAAATATCACCAGTTCCAGCTGGAGAGATGCCTCCATGCTTAAGAGCACTGACTAATCTTCCAGAGGACCTGGGTTCAATTCCCAGCATCCTCATGGCAGCTTTCAGTTGTCTGTAACTCCAGTTCCAGGGGACCCAACCACCTCACCCTGACATATACACAGGCAAAACACCAATGTATATAAAACTAAAAAAGCTAATAAATATTATCAGTTTTGACGTGGAACTTGAGAGATGAGTCACTGCAGGTACAGATCAGCAGACAGCAGATCATTCAGGCAGAATGACTTCAGAGAGAGCAATATGAGCTGTGGTTATGGGAAAACCCAACTACATAGCTATAAATTCATGGTCTCCACGCTTAATGGATATAACACAATAATAGCTTTAAGCTTCTAATAAGTGGGTCTGTATTACATTTATGTCTACTACTCTTGAATTGTGATCTGGATTTCATCATCCACATATCTAGCAGTCTATAAATGGGATTTTCAACATACCTCACAACAATATCAACAGATTAAATAAAATGCCACAAATGAATAATCAACACGGTGGCTGTCTTGGAGGTGTGTTCCAGTGAGTCTGGGCCTCCAAATAAGAGCTATGAATATCCAGAGAAAGATAGGCATGGTTTGAATTTGCTCAGGCAGCACTATCTCTCCATGGATCATTCTGCTGCCAGCTCTGATCAGTACCCCTCACCCTGCACATCCTTGAGGTGTCTAGAGCTAGGTCAGATTCTAGGAGAAAGCCATCTTAAAAATCTCCACACCTTCTAGTGCTCTCTGCTCTTCCAAAATCATCAAAGTAAGTATGGTAGTCTTACGTTTAGGGTTCTAAGAATCGTTCAGTAAGAAAGACGTGACTTTCTACTTCTGAAAGGCATGTCTTCACAAGCTTGCTGGTGGGGAGTCTTACCACTCCTTGTCATCTGTTTATGCAGGCTGAGCCTCCTAAGGAGCGCTGTCAGATAAAATGCAAGAAGCTCAGCTAAATTGCCATGGAAGACAGCTAAGAGATACATTTCAAAGTATACTAGTTTAGATAAACTTATCCTGAAAAAATGTGTGTGGGTATATTTATACAAAAATAATTTGTTGCTTATCTGAGAGGCAAGTTTAAGAGGGTATTTACTTTCTGAATTTCTAAGGTTTAGCATGTCTGGCGGAATTAGGACATTAAAATTTGACAGATCTGGAGGCTCAAGTCCCCAAGTCACTTTTTTGTCTTGATGACCTTAGGATGAAAATTCCTCGCATATAAAAGAGAGATAAGAATGCACGTCTGTGAGTTGCTATGCTGGTTAATATAGACTGTCCACTCGATGGGATCTAGACCTCCTCGGGAGACAAACTGCGTGTCTGTGAGGGAGTGTCAGGCACGGGTGAACTAAAGGAGGAAGACCAGCTCTGACTGTGGGTGGGGTGGCTGTATCAGTCCATTGCTGGGATCCCGGGGAGAAAGCTGGAGAAGCCCAGCTTCTGTTTCCCTCCTTCTCTGGTTCCTGACTATGGGTGTCATGTCACCAGTCACCTCATGCTCCTGCCGCCATAGCTTCCCAGGCACGATGAACTGTACTTTAAAACGATAAGCAAAATTAAACACTCTCTCCCATATGCTGTTGTGGTCAAGTGTTGTGTAAGAGCACTGACAAAGGAACCAAGACAGTTACTGGAAAAGCACACTTGCAAATACAACATGGCCAGTGTACCTCCTCCTGCAGCAGAGAGATTGACACCTCTCCTGTGAATGTCCTGGGCTTCTTATTAAAGGACTTTATAACTAGCATGCCTTCCTTAAACTACACAAGGCTATACCTGCTCCTGTTTCTCCAGGCCAACCAGTTCCTTTGTCTTTGGAATTTGAGTACGAACTCTCAGACTGGTAGACTCTCTGATGCCTTAGCCTCTTTGGAAGCCTCTCTGACACACGCAAGCATCTTTGGTCAACTGGACCAAGACTCAGATTTATTTCTAAGGTCTGCAGTCTGGTCTGTTGCCAGGCTTACAGCAAAGTATGGTCCCTATGAGCTGGATTCCCCAAGAAAGCATTTACTCATTTTGAGTTTGTTTCAAAGATGAAGGATGAACTTTAGGCTAAGGGATTTTGTTAGCATCGCTGGTGTTATTGAAATCACCCATGGAATAAGAACCACGAAGGGAACCTAATGTTTGAACTTGAGCACGGGAGAAGTAGAACTTACACTCAATCCTGGAGGGAGGAGTTACTTTCAGTAAGGAGGGAGGAGACTGAGGCTCAGTAGAATTAAAAGATCTATTCCCAGACTACACAGATTGTAAGCAGGTAGTAGGGTTAGATTTACACCAAAGCCTGGCTCACCCCAAAGGCCATTTCTTTTCCACTTCCAGACACCGCTTCTGCTTGTTTACTCTGGTTTTATTTGCAATGATCAAGAAACAAAGCATTGGGTTTCTGAGGCCAGAACATGTGTCCCCTGCCTCTCACCCCCACAATCCCTGAAAAGGGAGAAATAACCCGGGTCTTGTGAAGTTTTTGTTACACACGTAGGGAGTGTAGCCAGGCATGTCTGGCTGGCTGGACAGAGAGTACCCGGAGCACCCAGCATTTCATCTTTGGCATTTCCACACTCACCAAACTCATTCACTGCTCCAGAGGCTGGAGTATAGCTCATTCCTTGTTTCAAACCTGAGAAATCTCATTAGGGTCCTGTGCTGGTGGCTGACGGGGCCACATGAAATCATGCCATGTGCTGAGATCACAGGAGTGTTTCACTCTCCCAACTGAATCATCTCCCAAGATGAATGATTCATTCATCTTGATGGCGACTATATTTCTAACTGTATGATGTAATATGTTTACATTTTCCAGGAATGAAAGACTTGTATGGGTGCATGAGGCTTAGGTGTTCGTGTGAGTACAGGTACACCCATGCAATGGTAGCTGCGTGGCGGTCAGAGGACAATCTCAGGTGTTGGCCCCTGTCTCTCACCTTGTTTGAGACAGAGTTTCATTGTTGTTCTCTGCTTTGTGTTGGAGAAGGAGAGTTCACTTCCAAGAATTTTTCTATCTCTGCCTCCGATCTTGGTGTTGCAGCCTTCGACCTACAGATTTCTATGTTTTGCCTGGTTTTCTGAGGGCTCTGAGAATTACAATCTCAGTCCTCATAGTTTGACAACAAGTCCTTTATTCATTGGGTCATTTCCTCAGCCCCTTGGATCATTTCGTTGCCTCTTGAAAGTTAGGGTCTTGGAGAAGTCATTGGTCCTGAGTGTTTTGTTTTGCTAAGAGATGGACTTGGGTCTGAAATTGAACAGAAGAGTTTTGGAGAATTATGTGGGGCTCTCTGAGGTGCAGGTGGTGAAAGGACTGAGGAGGGGACACTTCTTGAGAGGTTTGGGGAAACAGACAAAGACACCGTGGTGATTGTCTTGGCAAGAGGACTCTAGTTCAAAAGAAATGAAAACTACTCAAGAATTTCAAGTAAGCAGATTTGTAGTTTTTTGGAGGGATGGTAGGGACACTGCTGTAAACCTGGAATTCTGAGAGCATCAGAGACATGTGACTGGATCACGCAGGTAGAAATTGGGAGTCACTGGTAGAAACCAGATGGAGTAATTGCCCATCAGCAATCAGTGAAGACAGGTAGGGGTAGGCCTGGCGCCTTGCTAAGAGGAGACCACAGGTATGTATGTGACCCATCATTTCATACATAAGAAGGTTGGGGAGATTCAGGTTGCCGATACATCTTCTCTACCCCAAAGTGTAACTAGAGGCTAGAGGTATTCATTATCACCATGAGGATTTTCCTTTTGCATGAAGCAGAATGTCAGAGCTGGGAATCTGACCTGTGGCCTTGGCTGGTCAATGATGTGCCAAATGAGGTTGTTAAAATGTCAGCAGCCTTCTTTTCTGTGGGAAATCTCCTTCTTTCTCAGCCCCTGGCATATGTGCACCCCAGGAGGGAGTCAAAGGGTCGTGGGTAGTGCCAGAGTTCCCCTTCCTGCTGTTCCTGGGACTCAAGTATGGAGGCAGGAAACCTGAGATGATGTTCACTTCTGACGGTTTAGTCATATTCTTTGCATACCTCTCCCTAGTAAGAGAGGGTGGGAGGCAGGCAGAAGTCACAGCTAATCTTAGGCTAAGCAAGGGTCTTTCATAATTGCCAATCCCAGAACCAAGTTACACTGACTGTTCCTGCATTTATTTTTGTCTTCTTCATCCGACAACTTCAGTGGTTTTTAAACGTGTATGAATTTAGCCTTTTCTTCCACCCCACAACAAAGGGCATTTGGCAAAATTGGAGCCACTTTTGGTAGCTGCAGCAGGAGGTGGGACATTCCTGCACCAATGGGAGGGATAGGGCTGCTGATAGGCACTTCAGACTGTTGAGGAAAGTCTCTAGAATAAAGAATTGCCCTAACTAAACTGTCAACCACTGAGAAACCCTGATCACAGGGTGACCATCCCAGCAATGTTGCACACTTCCCGAATGGTAACTTTCTCTACTCCATTCCCTTTCTTCTACCTTTGGTTAATTATTCTTCCTTCATTCAAACCATTGGAAGACCCTCTCCGGAAGGCTTTAGCAGCTGCCCTGATTTTGGTGTCTTTGACTCAGCTCAGGGTATTCTTTAACCAGGAGTACCTTTCTCCGGGATGATCACTGGAACCTGGGCAGAGAACAAATCCCTTTTGAGCACAACTGTGTATATTTTGGTACTTCTTAACAAATCGTTTGGGGGGGGGGATTAGCTGAGAAGTTTACAGACAGCGTTGATCTGCAGGCCCCAGAGGCACCTCCCCTAGGAGACAGACACCCTGAGGAAATCAGTGTGATCTCAGAGAAAACAATCAGAACCATGTGGTTTTTCATTCACTACTGTTTTCAGAAGCCCTGCCAAAACATTTGCGAGGGAAACAAAAGGGTCATTCATGCCCAGCAGTGCACGCTGGGGAAAGCAGTGTCCCCTGGATGGATAGAGGCAGGCAGTCTGCCGGCTCCCTCCGTTAGGCTTTATTAGTGGGGCAAACACAATTTAGGGAATCAATGAGGGGGTCACATACTGCTTCTAGTTAGAGAAGAATCCTCCAGGGCAGCCCTCCCTCTGTGCTGGGGAGCTTGGCAGAGAAGGGTTCCCACCTAATTAGTGTCCTTCTGAATGTTTAAAGGCAGAAGCCTATGAGGAATTTCTCTGACTATTTAATTATGGTCGGGTCTCTTTTGTCTTAAAACAGGCTAGAGCCTGCTAGTCTAATGTGGGACCACGGGGGAGCTTTACAAAGGCCCCTAACAAGTTGGCCTCTCCATGTTTCTGCCATGCCCCATGAGTGAGGGAGTTGTGTTTGTCCCCAAAACCTGTCCCATAGATGTTGCAAACCACTGAACCTTGGGGACCTCAGGAAGTAATGAGATTCTCATCAATATAGCAGTTCAAGCCCTAGCAGAAGAAAATGCAGAAAGAATTGAAGAACTAAATTGAGAAAGAAGAGGAAAACGGCGTCATCTACCAGATTTGGGATCTTAAGTTTATTAATAGATCCTGTGTATAAAAAAGGCCTGGTTCTATTTAGGACTGTTGTGTTTACTAAAAGATTAATTGAATGGGTGAACTGAAGTATTCTGTTCCCTCGAGGTGTGGGGGACACTTAGACATTTTAGCATAAGAATCACCTCTATGAATGCAAGAATTCTTCCAGGCTTTTAAGGCAGGGTTCAAATTTTCATGTAACGTTGTTTGATTGTGAGAAGAGTGTTGGTTTCCAGGGACTCAGTGTGCACTTTCCCCTTGCCTGGCTCATTTAATTGCAGGGGAGACATTGGCAAACAGTGGTTTTGATATCATAGAAAAAAAAGTAAGACAAAGAAATCATCTCTCTTCTTGCTGTTGGAGAAGGTTATTAGGTACATGCTGCGCTGGTATAACTTGGATAAGAAAGTGAATAAGAACTCCCAAACAAAGGGCAGTCTAACCCAGGGTGACATGCAAGTTCAAGGAAATCTCCTTGACTTTGTATTGAAAGCACAGTAGCTCGGCAGGGTGTGTAGAAAGAGAACTTTAATCACCAGAAGTTCAGGGATTTGCATACAGGGACTTTTCCCCCCAGGTTTGCAAGGTGGCCTTGAGAATTCTCCAAACTCCATTTCTTCTTCTCCAGAACTGAAACAGTCACATTCACTCAGTAGAGCATTTTACTATGGGAGACATTGCATGCTAGTGTTGCTAGAGAAGATGTAACACTCTAACAATTTACTTTGTTGCCATATTTTATGGTCATATCATTTCAATATCCAATCTCAAATATCAATACCTTCTCTGTGAGTTCCTTATTGTAGAAATTCTATTATTCTATATTCAATTTTCTTCTCAGGTTTGAAGAAGATGTTATGTAAATATAATTTTCATTAGTGAACGAAAACTTGCATGGCTACTTTGATTTTACTTTTGAGTGTCTGATGAAAGAACCATCAAGAGAGGAAAGGATTCTAGAAGAAGAGACAGAGACTACCAGAGATGCCGGATTCTTCCCATCCCACCTTCCTTCTCTGTTCTTTCCTTCTTAATTCTTCCCAGCCTTCTCCCCCGCCTCATATTTATATGACAACCATATCTTGTGATATCAAATGGGTAACAGTGATTCCTTGATCTCAGTGCCTTCAGAATTCACTGGTGTGGAAAGTCAGGTCAAAAAGGAATTAAAAATGAAATATTGAACCCATCCCAGCAAACTTGTGTGGGATCAAATGCAGGAAGAGGTATCATAGAAAATGAAATATAGGAGTTTGGAGGGGTCAGTAGGGGTTTAGAAAGTAAAAAAGGATGGGAGGATGAGATTAGAGATGGAACCGAAGGGACGAGTGTTTAAGAACACATTCTAAGAAGTAAGCCGAGGTGGATGGGCCTCTTCAGCCTTGGACATTTGGATTTCATATGAGGGAAACACCATGGACATGCTTAAGATCAATGCTGTGACGTAAATCAGACGGTTTGGTGAAAATGTTGTGTCATCTATGAGAAGAGGAAGGTAGAGGTGGGAAGAGCAGCTTTGGGGTGTACAAAATGGTAGCAGTCAAGGACAGCAGCTAGGACACAAGGTGCCGATATGAAAACCAAGTGTGGCTCCTGAGAAGAAGAAGAATGGCATCCAGTCAGCACCCAGTGGGAGCCAATAGCCAGGGCTGAGGGGGATGCAGGCTCTTTCTAGCTCTTCCTCACCTCAAGCTAACTGCCCTGGAAAGAATTTTTCTAATGTGTAAAACTACCTGTTTAGCTCATTTTTGGAAGGCAGTCCATGTTCAGGGACCAGATGGCTCCATCAACTATCAGAGAACATTCTAGGTAAAGAAATAATTGCTTTGTTGTTTTGTTTCTACAGATGAGACTACATGTTAGGAAGATGCATTTGGCTATTTCTACTTCTTGTCTTTTATGCTTGAGGCAGGATCTCCATCACCTTGGGTATGCTGTAGGAAGAGGGGTAAAGAGGGGGTTCTAGCAGGCCACTTAGCCTTGAAATTTGCCAAGTTTTATCATTTTTCAATGGACAGTATAGATTACTTGGTTGTAACTCAATTTTATTATGACACCTTAAATTTTCCTCTTTCCCTTATATTTTCATTCCTAGTGCTCCGCACTCTCGTGTGTGACCTCTGCCGCCCCCCTGAGGTGCTATGCTGTCACAGGTGGAACACTTAACAGTTGGGGCAGGTTACATATAGCTGTAGTCCATTAAGATGTATTTACACCCGCCTGTGGGATTTGTTTTCCAGAGGAAACATGCAGACATTCTTTTCAAAGGGACTGTCTTATTTTTTTATTATTTATTTATTTATTTATTTATTTATTTGTTGTGATAAGTCTTTCCAAGCACCTTAGTCAGGAGTACAACCTTGGGAGATATTATGTGCAAAAGTACATTTTTGTTATGGCCCTATCTCTTCCGAAGATCAATTGATATAAGTTGTTAGCAGAAGAAACCATCCTAGTCAGGAAAAACTCAAAGCTGCTTTCTAGAGAATCCAATGAATTCTCCAGAACAGAACCAAACACTTGTCTTCTTGAGGAATGTCGATCCCTTTTTCCTTTAATTCTTTCATCTTAAACTCACAGTGTGATTTGCATGTTATGAAATTTTAAATTATGCAACTGTAGAATGGATGTAATCACATATCCATCTCTCAGAAATGGTTTGCTGATTCAAACTTATGCAAGGCTTGTAGGTTTGTGTATCAGTCAGGATCGTTTGGGTTCTATTGCATATATAGTAGTCAAGTACCACTTCTCAGTGGATTAGAAAAAGTGATTATTGTTCATGGTACATGTCTAATCAGGTTTCAGTGGGTTTTCTGCTATCTGTACTCTGGAAGGAGATAATGGGAGGGAGGTTTGGCCATCTTATGAAAACCACAGTTCAATATTCATCTTAAGAGTAACTAAGATAATATAAGTCATAATTCATTTTATAAAGTGGATTTAACACTATGTATTTCAAAAGTCAAGAGAAACATATTTCCATGCTTTTGGATGCATAGGAGAATTAGCTACATTCATGGACTCATAAATGTCTGCGTATCTAAATAGCTTGGTTGTCTCCCACATTCAAGAACACATCAAGAAAAGCTCTTGAGTTCAAACCCATGTTTATCTGGTGTGTGTGTGTGTGTGTGTGTGTGTGTGTGTGTGTGTGTGTGTTGGGGTATTATGAGCTGTGCGTGATTAAGGGTGGAGAAGTTGGTGTTCCAGAAGAGACATATTGTTAACACTTAGTGACTTTCAGTTACGTTAATAATAGCCAGTAGCCTATAAATTTCTGGAGATTAATGGAGTAAATAATTAGTTTAAAATTTCACTTAATGGTGCATTTTGAATATATATTAAAGTATTCCCAAATAAGGTACTTACTACTCAAGAGAGACTATGACTCCCAAAGGAACTGAAGGAGAAGAAGCCTAACAACTTTCCCATAGTCCTTTTGTCATCGGCAATAGGAAAAGCAAGATTTCAGTACTGGATGGAGTTAGCCCACTGCAAGTTGAATGCTAGGTGAATTACAACACCTCTCTGAGAATCATTTTCCTCAAATATAAAGCGAGAAGAGTGGCACTTTGTATTGACTTCACAGTCTCATATTTAATTCATTAAATTGCCTGACTATCATGTAGATTCCCGAGGTTGGGAGCCAAACACCTTGACAATCAGACACACTTTCAATGCTGTGCTGTGTGAGCTAGAAGTTTCTTTCTTATGCTAAGCTGAATTCTCTCCTCTGTCCCTAGCTCAGCCAAGGAATGCATGCCCTGAACTCTGCCAGTCTTTCCAGAAGGCAGGCTAGCCCTTTAATTTTGCCTATGTATTATCGAAACTTCCATTTCATGTATCTTACCTTGGTATGCATGGTGAAACCATTTACGAATAGATCTCCGGTGTGAAAATCAAGTGGATGTTAAAGACATTATGAACCATGGTAATAAGCTTTATATAAAAATGGGGTAAAAGATGAGGAGAGATGTAAAACATGAATGTAAAAACACATGTGTGTTCATGTGTCATGTATCACACTCTGTTTCTAAACCACCCTTTAGGCACCATTGGTACAGTAGTTCCTTGTTATCTATTGTGCCTCTTACCGTAGTTTAACTTGCCCTTGGTAAACTGAAGTCTAGGATGGAAAATGTCAGGAATAAATTAATAAATTTAAATAGCATTTATTACAGTACATTGTCACACATTCTGTTTTGTTACAAGTCACCACTGTGCTTTCACACAATTCTCCTAGGTTTCGAAACACAATCCTAGGCATGTCTGTGAAGGAAAAGAGGGTAGACACAGTGCTTGGTGCTCTCTGTGGTTTAAGGCATCACTCAATGTCACTCAGAGACAGAGGGACAGCTGTACTTCCTTCTACTATGCCAAACTCCCTGTTCCATTTCTCTCCTAATTACTGCTCTTTACCACCCACATAGCTCCAAACTCAACTCCTGTATGGTCTAATTCTTTAGTTATTTTGTCTTCCATTTTGGTTGCTGTGATTTCCTCTTAACTTTTGTCATTACACATGGGACTACTACAACGTATGCCCTGTCTTATCAAGGTTACAGGTATAGTTGTTTTGACTCAGTGTGTGGCAGCAACTCAGTTTTTCCCTTGAGATCATGGTCAGTCATCCAGTTAGGATAGCAAACATGAGCCCTTCCACCCTTCTAGATGCGGTGAGTTTTGTAACGCAGCCAGCCTGAACTTGAGAGGGGGCCGCTAATGCAATGGCACAGTCATTGGGTCCCTCGTGGAAAACATTTCTCCATTAGTAGCTAAAGCTTTCACATCAGAAGAGTTCCAGGTTGGAACGCAGAGGTTAGACCATCTTTGAGTGTGATTTGTTCTCACTTTTACCCCAGCGATTCCAGACACACATTTTGTGGTTGTGGGAGAAACGCTGCTATATATGAGTTGCATATTCAAAGCACATATTGCATATTTGAAGATACAATAATAATAATGCTAAATTGACAGATGCTGTTTCCCAGTCTGTGCCATAACTGAATATTTATCAGGCCATAGTATGCTTTGGTTAGAGGAGTCACACTTTCAAACCTTCAAATTTCATAAGAGCAATCCAGTGACTACACATCTTTTGTAAAGTGATTTCTTCATTCATCTGTAGTCCTTTGTGTTATTCTGAAGGTGACTACAATGCTCTGGCAGCCTATGGGTAGTAATTATGACTGTACACTGGGGCAGAAAAGATGACTCTGTATTGAGAAAATGTATCTGTTTAAGTAAAGGCAAACTGTTGTCTTTTCCTTGATGAAAGGGATTTGACACAACCAGTCTAATTAGTGATGACTTCTGTCTTGTCCTGAATGATGTGATGAAGATGATAAAAGATAGCCATGCACTTGCTCCTATGAGAATCTTAATATGGTTATATAGCATAAACCAGTAAATTATTTGTAGGAGTTTACTCTGAAAGAAATAAAATATAAAGAAGGTTCTTCATGCCTAAAGGGATCAATTACAGAATCAGACATGTTAGCAAAACCTGGAGAACCATTTTTATCTTACACATTAGGGTGTGAAGGGCTAAATTCTTTGCACACATCAAGGAATCACTACACTGAATTTGGCAATATGGAAGAAGAAGCAAATATGGTATTAATGCTAAGTCAGAAATGAACAGCACAATATTTCTGCACTTAAGGTAATATTACTAAGATAAAGAGAAGCCTACACATAGGCAAAAAGAAAAAGAAAATGTTTTAACAGATACCACATCCAACAATCATTTACTTGACATTTTTCTTTGTCTTTCCTAACCATCTCTTGTTATTCTGTGCAATGTTCTCTTCTTCCCTCACTCCTACCTTTGTCTCAACCTTTGTCAACTCTCATTTTGATGACAGTCACAGCCTGTTAACGGCATCTCCCCAAATCCCTACATTCTCTGTGATGTAGCAAGGGACTATTTATTTATTTAAACAACATATGTATCTCTGGTTCAGGAACTCACTATGTAGACAAGGCTGGCTATAGACTAACAGAGATCCACCTGCCTCTGCATCCCAAATAAAGGACTTCAAGACATGTGCCATTACAGCTAGTAATATGGCATATTTTTAAAATACAAACTTGATTGTACACTTTTCCTTGCTTATAAACCCCTCAATGACTTTGAATTGCCTTAAGAATAAGGTATATGATGTTTAGTATGGCTTAAAAGGCTGTCTATGATTTGTCCAGCAAACACCTGCGGTGTCATCACTTAGTGTATATATCCAACCACTTCAAGGGATGTATTCAGTCCCAAGTTCAATCCTTATGCCTCTGCTAAAAAGGAACCAAGCCTTCAACCTTGAATGTTAGCATTGACAAGTGTTAAGTAATAGGCTGTGAATATTTTATGCCTTTCTTTTTGCTGTCTTGTTTTGTTTTCTTAAATATTCTTCATAGGATTAGAAGTGTTGCTAAGTCAAATATAATTAGTACAAAGATAATGAGCATCTTCTGAAGGATGTGTTTCATTTTATTACTTAACCAGGAAGATTTTATAAAAGGCAAATTATATCAAGGGTTGGCTAATCAGACTTTGAGTTCTAGGCAGAATGCCTACCACTGCCCAGAAAGAAAAAGGGGGACTAAGTATCCAGTCAACCCCTTGTAATTATTTCATAATTTTAAAAGAAGTTGAGAAAGCATTACCATAACTTGACATAACTCAGAATAAATCAACATAAAAGAATATTAAGTAGTTACCATGACAAGTGTAAGAGAACAGGGCGTCCCCTTCTCCAGGTTTGTGGTAAAAGTGTTCAGCTCCCACCATTGGGGTCCTGCTGCTGAGAAGCCCTGCCTCCCACTCCTGCTGATCTCAACAGGAATCCCAGGCTGAGAATCCTGAAGCTCAAGAATGGGAACAAAATACTGTCTTGCTGATAGCTCTTCTCCTGCAGTAGCATTCTTAATCTGTAAAGGAAGTTTTCATCCCTCCACCCAGTTCTTTCTTATTGGGTGGATAAGATGATTCTTAGATCTTGTGGATTTCATTTTGTTATCTAGAAGTGGGCCAGAAACTTTAGTCTGACCTTCTGCTTCATTTGCTGGCTGGGATATCTGGCTGCACTTCCTCCCTCCCCCATAACTCCAATTAAAGAACTCTAAGTTTGTAGGACTTCTATGAAGGACGTTTTTATCGGCCATTGATAGATCTAGAAAAGGTTATAGATGAATCACTGCACCATAGTATCCTGGCCTCCTTTCTAGGACATGCACGGGGAACTGTTTAGCAGAAATGACAGAGATACTTTCCAGGGACCAGTGGCTCCTTTAAATGCTAGCTGAATTCTTTTCTCAGGAGACCTCTCCATGGGTTTCTTTAATGGTTAAAGTTGGCCTGCTGTAGGATCTCATAACCACATGTTCTCCTTGTACATTTGTGTGTGACCCTTATCACATGATGCCTCAGAAAGACTTCCATTTTCATTCTCTAGCTTCATCCCTTAAGATGCCAATGTCACAACCAACAGAAAACCAATAGGAAATGCTTTGAGGTGCTTTTAATAGAATGGCTCCAATTGGCTCATAAGTTTTAATGCTTAGTCACCAGGGAGTGAAACTCTTTGATAGGATTAGAAGGTCTAAGAGGTGTGGCCTCTCAGAAGGAAGTAATTCACCAGGGGGTGGACCTGGAGGTTTCACAAACCCATACCAGGTATATTCTCACCACCCCAACTCCTGGCTCGTGAATCAGGGTACAGCTCTCAGCTATTTGCCCAGCTCCATGCCTGCCATGCCTGCTGCTATACTCCCCGCCATGAAAATAAAGGATTCTCCCTCTGAAACTGTAAGCAAGTCCCCAGTTAAATGCTTTCTTTCATAAGATTTGTGTTGGTCATGGTGTCTTTTCACAGCAATAGAACAGTGACCAAGACAGGCTTTATAAATGGTTATTGACTAAATGACCAGATAAACTTACCAAGGATTTTAAGTTTAGGTAATTGTACTTGCATTAGATTGGTTTTTTTCAATGAAAGCAATAAAAACATGAGCATAAAACAAGTTTTCCAGAAGCAAAGAAATAAAAAAAAGTGACCAAAGGAAAGAGAAACTACTATAGATTTGATTCTGGAACAAAGGAAATCTCCTAGATGAGAATTTTATCTATTATTCCCTGGAAGATACTGAGAGTAATAGAATGTGTGCGCTAGAACCCGGGCTGCAGATTTATGTGTCTGATGAGTCAGAAGACAGAATCCTTCAATCTCCAGAGACCATTCTCAGAAAAAAATGCAGCGAGAGAGAGGGAGAGAGGGAGAGATGGAGAGAGAGAGAGAGAGAGAGAGAGAGAGAGAGAGAGAGAGAGAAGTGTTCATATATGAATCCCTTAAAAATCTTTATGAGATTTTAAAACTATGCAGGTGTGGACAGACCCTATGGTTGTCTGAGGCAATATTAACATTTTAAAGGATGAAACATCCTTGCAAGATTTCCTCTGCTACCCACCAAGAGCTTTGAGTTAGAATCCTCTTATGGGAGAAAATTTTGTTAAACATCTTTGGTTCTGAAAACATACAAAGGCCAAGGCTAGGAAATGAAACTACTTCCGAGAATTAAAACATTTGCCCTGAACTAAGGAAAAAAGCAAAACAGTATCAGCCTAAAGCAGCATTAAACTAAATGCTACAGCATCCAGGTGTTAGTGAATATACCATTGTTTGAAAGAAAGAAAAAGAATTCAGAGTCTGTAGCATAGTAACAAAAATGCCCAGCTGTTTTGTTTTCTTTTTTAGTGCTAAATATATGAAGACAGAGGAAGAAATCTTGATCACAAGAAAACAAACCAATAAACAGATACACACATAAACAGATAAGACCAGTGGTTGTCAACTTTCCTGCTGTGACCCTTTAATATATTTTCTCATATTGTGGTGACCACCAACCATAGCATTATTATGTTGTTACTTCCTAACTGTAATTGTCCTATTGTTATAAATCATAATGTAGTATCTGATATGCAGGATATCTTATATGTGACCTCTGTGAAATGTTGTTCGACTAACAAAAGGGTTGTGACCTGCAGGTTGAGAACCATTGGATTAGAGTTAACAGACAGTTACTTTAGCCTACAAAATAATTTTAAATAAATAAATATGCAAAAGAAATAGAGAGTTTCAGTAGAAGTAGAGAATCTTATAGAAAAGGATAAATTCAAAATTTAAGTACACATTTCAATAGTTGAAATGGAGATTAATTTGATGGTATTAATGACCTATTAGGTTCAATGAAGGTACCCATAGACTTAATGACAAGGTTAAAAAAAATACATCTAATGGATATCTGAAAAATAAAACAGAAACTTCTGATTGAGTTTCTCAAGAAGAGAGGGAAAATTGGACAGAAAATGCTTCTAAAATATTTGACAAACTATTTTGAAATTTGATCAGAAACACTGACTCTTAGATCAAGCAGTCAAGAAAACTCCAGATACAAAGAAAATTGTACACAGACATGATATAGTTAAGTTTCTGTTACTGAAAAGCCATAGAAGCATCTAGAAGTTGGGGAATGTGAAGAAGAATCATAGCAGGCTTAATAATTCAAAATAAAAAAATGAAACAATGAAATCAAGAAAACAAAGAAATGGTATCATAAAATATCAGGTGAGGGACTGTGTGTGGATAAACATTTTCAGATAGGTTCTTCAGTCAGTACAAACAGCTTTCAAGTGAAGACTAAAGCTTTCCCGATGATGAACAGAATCTGAAACATATATATATAGACTCACACTAGATGAAATACAAAAAAAAAAACCACTTCAGGGCCAATGTAAATGATGAAAAATGGACACTAGAATTTGAAAGGAAGAAAGGAAGGACTAGAAATGCTAAGAATGAAGAGCTACGCTTTCCTTTACTGATGTAAAACGCAGCGGATTGTTTAGAGAGAACATGAAGAAGATGAGGGAGGAGCTGAGAAGGAACTGGTGAGCAGAGGGGACAGACAGGAAGACTGTTCCCACAAAGCTCCTCCTGTGGCCAAGCAGATGCAATGCCAAGTCAGCACAGACTCCAGTAAGCTAAGGATGTGTTGTCTGTGGGACACCGCTAGAGAACAACACAACAATAAACTTAATCAAACGAAAAGGCTAAGCAAAAGGACTGGCTCAACAGAGAAAATCAGCTCACAGCTTGATTAACTGATGAAAACAGGAAACAAATACAAAGTAGCCAGATACTCAGCACTGAACTTCCACAGACAGGAAGGGGAATAAGCTGACAGTCAAGGTCAGCTCCCATATGGCACATAAAGGGAGAGTCAAAAGCATGTTTTTAAGAGACACACTTCATCACACATAGGTAAACAAAGAGCCAAAGGACATCATGAACAGACTTCTGTGGATATACAAAAGAAGCCAGTATTGTGTACCAGGAAACCAGACTAATAGTCAGGGAACAATGGGATAAACAAAGCATATTACACCATCGTTAATACACTGACTTCTAAAGAATCCTAGAGAAAAACATGTATGCAATGAATAAAAATAGTACAAAATTCATAAGGTAAGCCTGACAATAGTCAAGAGAATCACCACTCAATCAGAACTGGTACCTAAAGTAAACAGGTATGTAAAAGAATATAGAACATTTGAAAGTGGTTTTAGCCAGATTTAGCATCCTGACATTTGTAGATCATATCTCCAGTGTCTACAATATACATATTATGACAAGTATATTGGGGATGTTCATAAAGATATATGTCTAGTAAATGTCATCTGGTTGGAATCATAGAGTATGTTCTCTAATAAGATTAAAACAACATTTGAAGTGTTTAGTAAAATGGTGTCTGGAAAATCTACAAATAATTCAAAAGAGAATAAATAACCAGGATAGGTAATAAGTTTTAAATGGATGGTACTTGAAACACACATTTTATAATTTGTGATAGGGCTTGCAGATGACTCAGTGGGTAAGATCATGAGGACCTGAGTTCAGATCTCCAGCACACATTCAAGAGACTGGGTATGGCTTCACATGCATGCAGTAGTAGCTTGGGGCAGAGGGGAAGTAGCAGATTACAAAAATTCATCCCCCAGCCACTCTAGACTAAGCAGTGAGCATCTGGTCCCGTGAGGAATACTGTCTCAAGGTCATAATGCAGAGAGCAACAAAGGAAGATGTCTTGTTCAGGTCTCTGTATGCCAGCTCATGGTCATGTAATCATATAATCATGGAAATCTCTCTCTCTCTCTCTCTCTCTCTCTCTCACACACACACACACACACACACACACAGACACCTAAGTAAGAAGTATTAAATATACTTAGAGACAAATGCGTATCTTTCAATACTAATATTGGGAAACAATATTTTAATTGTTGACCTTCATTTTGGTATATAAAGTATAAGAAGAAGCTAATTTCATGACAGGAAAACACCAATGGAGCCCAATGACGACCAGTAGAGAAAGTGATCAAGGTTGAGTTTGTTCTTTTAAAGTTTCCTAGGAAAACAGGATGAATAGAAAATATGAATTTCTAATACCAGTATGCTAGACAAAAAAAACTTATTGTTGCTGATGTCCAGCCTATCCTCATTTGATGATTCAAGGACTACACTACTCTTCACTCAGTCATATTATATTCAGGAATAAAATTATTATTATATTTATTATTATTACTATTACTTTTTGAGTTAACATACCATGTAAGCTAGACTGATCTTGAACTTACTATGTAGATTAGGCTGGTCTAGAACACCTGATCCTCTTATGTCACCCTCCAAAGTGCTGGGATTATAAAATGTACCACGGATGCCCTAGGCCATGGTTGAGAGTCTTTTGAGGCAATGCTATGATCTGAATATGTTGCCCTAAAATTCAGGTACAGAAACTATCTACTAAGTATTGTAAAGGTTTTAGTAGGTGAATGTCCAAGAAGTAATTAGGTCACAAGGGATCCTCCTCTAATGGATTGAACTAATTTCCTTATGAAGGCTTCTGAAGGCCCAGAGATTCAGTACAGAGGGAACGCTCCTGACTGGCATGTATATCGGTGTGTATTCAATTCCTTGCACACTCACAAACACGCCTATGCACATGACTTGATGAAGAGTCAATCTCTTTGGCCCTGTCTTCCATCATGTGATGGCCTTGCTGTCTGCTATCATGCAGGACACCCAGAAGTTGTGCAGGATTTAGGACTTCTATGTCAGGAATCAAATATTTGGGTGAAACACCAATATTAGAATAAAAGATATCCTGAGCACTCCTATAATTTGCAGAATGAGTATTCATACGTATCTGTATTCATGGTTAAGTTAAGGTTTCATTATTATCATATATTACATATAATACACACATACAAACACACAAACACACATATGATAAAGATGTTATGGCAAGTCAATGGAGGAAAAAGTCTTCAGGAAATAATTTTCAACCAACTAAATATTTGTGTGGATAAAAAGCTGGTCTTAAATCCTGACAATCTATTCATAAAATTACTTTGAGCTCAATTATAGACCTAAGCATAAAAATAAAAGAATACAATTATCCGGGAATGTTTGTAATAGCATTATTGATAATAGCTAAAAACTTTTATGAAGCCCAATATCCATATATATATGAATGTATAAACCCACTGTGATTTATTTATGCATTGAGAAAACAGACTAACTTCTGTAACACTAACAAAGAGGCATGCTACACAAAACAATCAGACATGTGTAATATGTACTGGGTGGTTTCATTTCTATGGAATCCTAAAACAAGCAAAGCTAATCTTGTGATGGTGATAGACGCCAGAAAGGACATCTTCATGTATAAAGCAGATGAATTTTCTTAGGCATTAAAAAGCACCAATCAGGGTTTCCAAATAGAGCTCAGCTAGTGGAGTTCTTGCCTACGACAGAGGATGTTTCACAAACCAAAGATCTGTAATTCTAGCATCCAGAAGGTAGAGGCAAGAAGATCATGAAATCAAGGTCATCCTCAGTGTATGAGGCTAGTACCTCTTGGTGAAATCAAGTCAGGCAATCGGGGGTGGGAGACCTTCTGAGTCGCAGACCTTTTTGCCTTTGAGGCCAGTCCATTCTGTAGTCATGGAGGTGGGATCCACGTGGGTGCCAGAATGAAGAGGGATGCTATAAAGAAATCCCACACTAGCTCAGAATTGAGCATAATAAAGTTCCTACCATAAAGGATCAAAGCAAATATCTATGACAATGAATAAACATAATACAGTGAGCTTCAGCAAAATTAAATTCTGCTTTTGAAATACAGTACTATCAAGAGAGGACATGTGTAAGTCAGAAAGAGAGACATAGACTTCTAATACGTTTGTAACCACAATCAGCAAAGAGCTTGTATGATTCAGTAATAACATGTGATCCAGTAAGTGGACAAATTGTTTTCCAAAGAAGGCAGACGGCGAGCAATAAGCATATTAGAAGCTGCAACATGTGAGTAGTCTGAGAGGAATTGCAAATTAAAACCGAACAAGACATTGCTTTACAGGCAGAAGACTAAGCAAAGATTGACATACTGCAGTAGCCAAGCTGAGTGAGCGCACGTATATAGCCTGGATCTGCCCTGGTGGGAGTGGGAAACAACTCAGACACACTGAGAAACAACTTGGTAAATTCATACACAATTAAAAATACATCCACAGCTACTTTAATTTACCTAAGTAAAATGAGTGTATATTTCCACAAAAAAAAAAAAAAGGTTACAGAAGAATGTTGACACTGTCAAGACGACCTAGTATAGAAAGGCACTTGCTGCCAATCTAGTCTTGATGACCTGAATTCCATAACTGGAAATCACACAGTGGACGGCTCATGAAAGTTGAGAGAGAGAGAGAGAGAGAGAGAGAGAGAGAGAGAGAGAGAGAGAGAGAGAGAGAGAGAGAGAGAGAGACTGGACTCAGTGGGTAAGATCTTATTCTGCTCCCCCAGGAAACCTGGAGTTTTGCTTTCAGTATCTAAACCAGGTTGCTCACATTCACCTGTACCCTTTAACTTCTGGCCCAGGGGACCCCATTCCTTCTTCTAGACTTTGTGGGCACGCTAATGTTCATACATAAGCCCTCTGCTGACACCCATATACCACACACACCATTATTAAACTGTGTTTTAAAAAATAATAATTGTATTTTGAAAAGAATGTTCACAATGCCTTTATTAACAATAGCCAACAAATCTTTTATCAAGTTCAATGTCCATGTACAGATAAGTGTATAAACACACTGTGATTTAGTCTTGTAATAGATAATGGAACTAACTTCTGTGATACACACAGAAACAAATCTCAAGTGTGTTCTACTGCAAGAAACATAAATAACATCTGCTGTACAATTTCTTTGATATGAAGTTCTAGAGTAAGTCCAAGTAACCTTGTGGTATTCAGGAGCCAGAAAGTGCTTGCTTCTAGCAAGGAGGTGGGATGCTGGGGACAATGACTAGGCAGAAAGTGAGCTTGCTGAGGTGATAAAAATACGGTCTATATTTCACTTGGGAAAATGGTTTCTTGGGAAATGCAATTGTCAAAAATTCAATGAACTACAATTCAAACTTGTAGAATTTTGTTGTGTTTAAATAATGATTCTGCTAGAAAGACATCCTCACAAAATGTGTTTATCCCTGGGGAAGTAGACTGACAAAATTGAAACAGGCTCTCAGTTGGGATTCTTGCTTCTCAATGCCATACCCCTGTTCTAACCTCCTGCCCAACCATTCTTACTGTGGGAAAGGGTGCCATTGAACTTGGCACTCAAGAGTTCCCAGGCCTCTTTCTGACCACAAGGCTTTTACAGCCCATTCCTCTAATACCTATAGAGTACTTTTCTCTACTTCTGACTTCACTGCGGGTTGATAAAGCCACCCTGCTCGAGCAATTTCCTCCCTTATGCCCATATGCTTGCACAAATGTGCAGCTGATTTCTCCCCGGGGAACAATCCCCACTTAAAGTCAAAGCTGCCAAGGGGCTTTTCTAATCTCCAAGCATTTGCAGCGCTGAACCCTGTTTTCATTCCCAGAGTGATGTTCCTGGAATCTACAGCCTCCTGCATGCAGACAGATACCTCAGAGCTCACCAATCTGTATTCAATGATTCTCAGTTCCTGCTTAGAGGATGGTGCTGGCCTTTGCTCTTTAAGAGAGAAAGGCCCCACCCTCCTCTCTCTCTCTCTCTCTCTCTCTCTCTCTCTCTCTCTCTCTCTCTCTCTCTCTCTCTCTCTCTCTCTCTGTCTCACTCATCAGCTACAAATAGAGGTGAGAATTTTACATTTTGGTCACTGTCTTCTGGGGCAGACAGTTTACTCCTTTCCCAGCCACTGTATAATCGTAACATCCTTCATAAACAATCACTGATAATATTTTCTCTCTGGACTGACGCCTGCCTTATTAGGGGCATACTCCACTCAGAGGCTGCACCTGAGCAGGGCCCTCAGCCTTCAGGCTGCCTAAAGGCAAGCTGAGCTCTACAGGGCGAACGGCTCAGAAAGGCATTTTGGAAAATCAGACTTGGGATTCAGAGACATCTGAGGGCATGCGTCCCCCAAGGGAATACCTGATGATGCATGATATTTTCAGAGCCACCGGCTTGAGTTTATTTTGGGGTTTTGCTAGCCTTTGTATAATGCAATAGAACAAGTTTTCTTGCTTTAGGCAAAGGCATTTTGTGTTTTGGAGGGCTCCTTCCTACAGGCAGAGAGCTGTTCCTCAGCTTGGGTGGGGGCAGTGGAAGTTGAAATCAAAGTCAAAGTTGGGCAGGATGGTGAATTTCTTGAGGTAGGTCAGTTGTGTGTTTGGGACCAACATGGGCTATTGAGCATCCAAAACTTTCACAACAAAAATGGTAAGGGATGATCTGCCTCATTTTTCTGCTCTTGATAGATCAGTGTAGAAAATCAGGAACTGAATGGCTGCCTGCATCAGAGGCAAGTACTGTGGGGACAGGAAAAGTGACCTGCTGGGAGCTGTGAACCCCTAGATCCTGAATTTCTTGTAAACAACTTGTTTTCCTCTGATCTGAGTGCCAACAGCTGCTCTGAGCAGGAGACCCTCAGGAGCTCCTGATAGCAGGGGAATGGTTTCTGGTGTGTTTGGCTGGGGCATGGCTATCCCTATATAAGCTGCCCCTGAACACAATAAAGGGGCATTCTTGGGGCATTCTGGCATCAAGAATGACCTGTGTCTCTGTCTTTGAGTCTTTGTGTGTTTCAACCTCCAGCCCCTTGCCAGGTTCACGAACTGTATGGTGGCGCATAGGGCGCAGACAGGTGTGCTGTGCTACAGTGACAAGATGGCAAGATAATTAGAGAGACAACCAAGGAGACCTGTTCCAGGACGTGTAATATTGAGGAAGCTTGGGGCATCCGGGGTCTCTGGTGTCCTTTAATCCAAGGCTGGCAGTTCCAGGAGGTCTAATGGCTATGGAGATGGGAGGACCCATATGTAGTGTAGGCAAAACGAGTGCCAACTTCCAGACCTGTCCCTAAGGTGACATTGTAAAGCAGATGCTCTTATTGCTGCTATGACTAACACAGCTTGAGGGGAAGAGTGTTAGGTTCTTCCTTTGAGGAGATATCGTCCATTTTGGCAAGGAAGGCAAGGTGGTTGGGCTGTAGGACATCTGGTAATATTGTATCTGCATTCAGGAGCCAGAGAGAAGGGGGATGAGACAAAGAGATGAGTGTCCCACTCAGCCCTACTTCTCCTTTACGTTCCGTTTGCTACCCCAGAAGTACAAATGATGCCTCCTACATTTGAAACCTACCTAATTTAGAATTAACCTTATCTAGAAACTCCCTCACAGACATCCTCAGAGGTTTGTTTCCACGGTGATTCTAACCCCCATCAAATTCGTAATCAACATAGATCAACATAGGCTCAAATGCCTGTTCAGAGTTCTATACCCATTGCTAGGTTTCAGCAAGTTCCGCAGACTTCCACTATCTACCCTTAGCATGCGGTTACTGTGGTACTTACCTGTTGACCATTGGTAGGACTGCAACGAGTTACCTGTGCCCAGGGAGGGAGACAACGTGGCAAGTGCTCATCTTCAGAAACCGAGGCAACGAACAGTGGGAAATACAGACCAGCATCTCCACTGAAGCCCAAGCTCAGGAGGTGTGCAGCTGTGCACGTGAAATCCAGCTGGGCCCCTTGCTAGCAGCACGCTTCAGAAAACAATGAATGCTTCTCAGAGTCTGGCCTGAGGAAAATGCATCACACAAACTTGTTGTTGTGAGGATCCAGGCACACACTAGATAAAATAATATTCAGTTTTAAGCTTGCCATGTACTACCTGTGAAATATGAGGTGGTCTTTAGTTTATTAATTTAATTTGGATCATTAAGCCTGAATGAGACCATTCATTCTCCCTTGGGATAGGACTACAGAGCAGTCCCTCCTCCCACATGTGTGTTTGTGTGTGTGTATGTATGCATGTGCAGGTGTGTGCATGTGTGTGTATGTGCACGTGTGTGTGTATGTATGCATGTGCATGTGTGTGTACATGCACGTGTGTGTGTGTGTGTGTGTGTGTGCATGTGCAGGTTAACTTAGAGTATTGTGATGATCAGATTTGTCACCAGACTTGAGTCACTGGGGAAGAGACAATCTTGACTGAGGAATTGCTTCCATCGGATCGGCCTCTGAGCCTGTAAGCCAGTAAGCAGAGCTCTTCTATGGCCTTTGCCTCAGCTCCTGACTCCCTGTTCCTGCCTTGATTTTCTGCCTTGGCTTCCCTCAAAGAAAGACACTGACCATCACAAATAAACCAAATAAACATCTGTTCTTCGTTGCCTGCTACTTTTTCTCCACTAGCCTCTCCCTCTGCGTCATTTCTCCCTCAGTTTTTCTGATCCCTACTCTTTCTGCCTGTGTCTTTTTCTTTTCTCTTCACCTCATTCTTTCTCGATCACCATTTTTTTTAACCTTCTCTGCCTGTGTATATTGTCCCCATCCCTCTGGTTCTCTCTGATTTTAGCTCTAACTCTTTTGTCTCTTCTCCTAGAGCTTTGAAGTTCTCTGTCTCCCTGTCTCGCTCAGGTGGTGACTACACATTCTATCCTTTCAGAGCCAAACCAAACCAGAGAAGGAAACCAGAGAATTGTCTGCTGGATTCCTTTTCCAAAACCTGAAAATCTGGCCAGACTCCCTGACATTGTCCAAGCTATGCGCTGAGCCAGCAGACTGCAGGTTTTGATGTGTTTGTTGGTTTGCTTGCTTGTTTGTTTGTTTTGTTGTGGAGGAGCTGGAGGGCCTGCCTGAACACTCCCTTATTATACAACCCACTAAATACCCTTCATTATACAATCCCCATTATACAACAGGAAGTAGGTGGGACTCAGCATGCAGCCATGATGCAGGCAGGTCTGGGGCACACACTCTCTTCAGGGTTCTCTTTCTATTTTTTTCTTGCATTCACATCCTCTACATCTCGTCTCGTATTCCTCCATTCTAAAGATTAACTTTCCCTTACTCTGACTTCATCATCAACACCTGAACTAGTCTTTCTGGAGAAGGGGCCTGTCTCTGTTTTCTTTACTCATCCCAAATGTGTTAATCAGACATTGTTATAGTGATAAATACCCAAGAAGCACAGTTTCGAGGAGGGAGAGTTGCTTTGGATCACAGATTCAAGGTTTGAGTTCAAGGTCAGCTGGTTTGCTCTGGTTTTGGGGTGAGATAGATAGCAAGGTGAGAAGACCATATTGTAGAGGAGGTTGTTTACCCTACAACAGAGAAAAAGGGGACAGCGGGAATGAACTGGGGACAAGATTCAGCCCACAAGGGCATGCCCTTGGGGACCTTATTGCTTCCAGGTAGACCTGACTTACTGAAGTTCCCAAAATAACAGTCACCAGCTGGGGAAGCCATCAGTCATTCAACACACAGTGCTGGGAGACATTTCCTATTAAATTCATAACAAAATAATTTACAGTGATCCTGAATTTTCTTTATGAGAAAAATGAGATATGATAAAATAAGTTAAACAAGAAATATGGGTTAAGTCATCGTTTTGATCTATCTTTATGTTATCACATTCTGTAATATTTCCTGAGTTTGGAAACTCCTAAACACACACACACACACACACACACACACACACACACAACATCGTGGTCAATTTAAATTTCTACATAAAGAAAAGTTGTGCAGAAAAGAAGGTATGTAAGGTTTGTGATCAATATTTTAAAGCAGGTATAGTCCCTCAGAGGGTGATTGGCACCTGCCCTTCTTCCAGCTGCTCTTAGCTTCTCTGCAGGGAGCACAAAGCTGTTGAAGAAGGGCCATCAGAGTACTCCAGCATCTACCCATTTCCGGCAAAATACCAGGAGCCTGGAGGTGTTGCAGGAGACATGAGGATGGATTACTGAAGCTGAAGATGCTCTGTACACAAGAAGCCTTGCTTTGGTTTCTCCGTCACTTCAGAGGAGGAGGGCAACGCCTATGGTATTTGCTGACTTTTTCTGTTGTGTTCTCCGTAGCATCACCAGCACGAGAGGCCCAACCTAATTCTAAGTGCACGCCTTGGCTATGCATTACACTGTCCCACAGTTAGCGCGGTGACGGGTGATCTGGCAGGCTGAATGAAATGGCTGCGAGTGACCTATTATTATCCGCCGATTGCATTTTGCATGGAAATTAAATGAATTCTGTCGGAGCTCTGGAAGAGAAGAGAATGCTGCATTGTTCAGCCCTGAGAACTAGAGAGACTGCACGTGGCGATAAAGAGACCTGTGTTTGTGCAAACAAGGCGTGGGCTTCCACTTTGAAAGATGCACTTGTTACACCAAAGCTTGAAATAGGAAATATGTGTGGGCAGAAACAACGGAGATGAAAAGGGGCGAAAACTAATTATTACTACCAGAGCATTTGCGGATTGGGGTATTTATATAATGTGTTAAATTTCCTCTGTCGGGAAAATGTTTGTCACACCAGTGAGCATGAAACTCTACCTTACAGGGGTATTTTAAGGCTTCAACGCTTAGTTCAGTTAGATTTTCTTTCTTGACATCATCTCTTCTAGTTTTCTTCAATGACTGGTGCCTTCAAAGCATCGTCTCTCTTTTCCAGGCATGCTGGGTCCTTTATTCTCTCAAGGAATGTGCTTTTGACTTGCTTTGTCTTCCTCGGGTGTATTGCCGGTATCAGAAGGAAATAAACTCCAAGGGGGTATGGAGCACTTTCCAGATTTGGGGTCCTTGTTCTCAAGAGGTGAGGGGCAACCCCCTGTCTAGTCTCAGTGGTCTTGTGTTAAATCATCTGCATCAGTCTATTCCTCTTGATAAACACTTGTAAACTTCCCAACGTTTATCCCACAGACAAAACAGCAGAAGGGTTCAGAAACCTGTAAAGATTTAATGTACTTAGATGGAACCATGTAGTCCAAGAAGCTCTGAGCTACAGAGAAACATCCTGAATTGGTTAGTTTTCTGAGGTTTGCTTCTCACTGACAGTTCCTGGGTCTAACAGAGGACTGAGGAAGTTTGTGAGCTCAGGGGTCTCACATTAACACATGAACCAGGAGCCCAAGTGATGGCGCTATATCAGGACGATTAGCTTAGAAACTGCGGTGAACAACAGAACACATTGACGGGAAACAGTGTGAGGAACCTGAAGCAAGAAACTTGCAGTGGTCTTTTAGGATGTCCAGTACAACTTGGAGGAATGTTAAGGTCTTTTAAAAAGTACTCAGAAAAAGCTGACCACTAAATTACCCTGAGGCTGCCAAGACTTCAGATCTTCCATACATATGGTCATGGGCATTTATGAACCGGCCCTGTTGCGCGTTCTTTTCCTCCTTGGTTATTAGTTATGCTTATTTTACCTAGCTTTGCCAAACACTTCTAGTCAAAGTCTATACAAAGTGGGATAATGATGGGACAGAATTTGTTTTCAAATTGAAAGAAAGGAAGTCACGCTCAACTTTACAGTATTGAGACATGCACAGAAGTCATCGAATTAGGTTCTTTTCGTTTTGTTTTTTGTTTTTGTGTTTTTCCAGGCAGGGATTTTCTATGTAGCTCTGGCTGTCCTGGAACTTGCTTTATAGACCAGTCTGGCCTTATTCTATCTATCTATCTATCTATCTATCTATCTATCTATCTATTTTTGTGAGCACATTTCACAATGAAATTTGTATGCATAGATGTTTGTGTATATAGATACCTGTGTAATACATATTCTTTCAAAGATTCTATTAAGTCAGTTTACAATTAATTTCCTTAGGTTGGCACAAGACCATACATATTATAAATACATTTTTACATTAATTTTATTGGTTTTTAAATCCCATAACATGCCTTTTAGCTGATTCTATCAATTTAGGCACAGACATAGTATCTGCAATGAGACATTTCCATGTATTCTACAACAGAATGGCAATTTTCACAGTTTATTTTCTATGGAAGAATAAAAGGCTTAATTCTCTATTTATTAGGGTTTTTTATGAATATTGAGAACATGGAATGAGCGGGAAGCCTCATAGGTATAAAATAATGTTTTCAAAATAACAGCACCTAAGTGTGGGTCCATCTGGCTCATCCTTAGCGTTTCGGGCCATTCTTTCAGGGACTCAACAGTCTGTTTATGTATAATTTACATAACAGACATTTTACTCATACAAAGTACACAATGCAACAGCTTCAGAATATTCATAGGATCCCGCTAGCCTCACCATCATTGGTTCTCAAAAATAACCATCACTCCTCACCTCAAAGGAACCTACATTTACCCAACCACTGACAGGCTTTCGGTCTATACGTCAGCCATTCTGAACTTGTTTGCAAACCAGAATCACACACACACAGATTTTACATTTTGTATAATGTTTTCAGTTTGTCTCTGGGTTGTAACATGGACCAGAACATTATCCTTTATCACTTACTTGCATCTTAAGAGGACTCCTCACTCTCCTTGTCCATTGACTTTCTGTTGAACGTTTGCGTTGTCTCGGCTTTGGGGATATTAAGAATAAAGCTGCTTTAAACATTTGCACACACATTGTTGTGTTTACATCAGTTTTCGTTTCTCTCTAGTATATACCTAGAAGTGGAAATGCTGGATCGCATGGTAATTCTGCATTTCACTCTGAGGAGTTGGCGAAGGGCTGTAAAACGGCTGCATTGTTTTGCATCTCCACCAGCAGTGAGTGAGGATTCTAGCTTCTCCACATCTTTGCCGTTTGTTATTTACATTCTTTTTATAATTAAGCCATTTTCTGGCTACAAAATGGGATCTAACTGTAGTTTAATTTGCATTTCCCAGTGGCTAATACTGTTGAACATCTTTTCCACGTGGTTGCTGCCCATTTGTGTCTCTTGCTTGAATTGTTTCTGGTAAGATCTGCAGTATTTTATGTAACATTTGAAATTACTCATTTGTTGATGGTAGCTGATAGCTAGTTTTGAACTTCTGTGTTTTTAAATAAAAGTCAATTTTTAAATGAAAATGGATCTTTTTCAAAGCTTTTTGTTACTTTGTTGTGATTTGCTCTTTCTTGAGACAGGGTATCAATATGTAGCCCTAGCTGGTTTCCAAATCAAGATTCACCAGACTCAGATGCCTTAGTACTGGGATTACAGACATGTGACACTATTTTTAGCTTGGTAGCCTTTTACTGTTTCATCTATCTATCTATCTATCTATCTATCTATCTATCTATCTATCTATCATTTTTTAAACTCTGAAAGGATGACACATTTATGGACCATAATCTACTTATGTACTTATATGGTGTGTAATGATCAAATAAGAAAAATTAGCACTTCTAGTTTCTAAACTATGCACTTTAAATATTTTATATACAGTAGTAATTATGGTAATAACACGATAAATAATATGACTTTTCTCTTATGCTAATTTTGGTCATTTTTTGAGGAAATCCTAAACTTCCTCTAAGTTCAAAAACTGATTTCACTAAGTTGCATGTGTTACACCCTTTAACATCTTTCCTGCTTGCAGAAGGTCCTCTTCCTAGCAAACCCTACTCTTGCTGTCTCTCTTTCTCCGAAAGTAACTTCCGTATTTGTTTACCTTTTGTCTTTCCAAGGAAACAGATTTTAGATTTCATTACCACTTTTGCTTTACCTTTTTAATAATTACAGACATTGCTAATTCCTCCTTCTCCCTGGTTTATGTTGCTGCTTCTGCATTAGAAAGAGGAGCAGTGCATTTTAAAACATTTCCTTATACTTTAATTATGAAAGGAATAATTGTTTTGCAGAAGCAGGGCCTCAGTGTGAACTGAAAACATTTTTTTTTTTACCTGTGAATTTAATTTGTGGTATGTCCCTTGAATTCAATTTTCAGTTGACTTTCATAGAATTTGATAAGAATTGTTGGATTCTTCACTACATTTTAGGTTTATTACCCAGTTGTTTGAGGGCATAGCTTTGATTTTCAAGTAATTTTGATTTTCACTTGCTTTTGGTGACTATTTGCAATTTTATTGTATTATCCTTGGAGAATGTAACTAATAAAATCTTTTAAGTTTCAATTTGAGGTTAAATATGTGCTGCTAATACTGGCAAATTGATAAAGGGAACAATTTGTCAATGCCCATCAATGCTTTAGATGTAATATTCTAAAACAGCTCATTCCACTTATTGGTTTGTATGAAAATCATGCATATATACAAACAATAAAGAAATGTATGTGAGGATCTGCACAAGGAGTGTGTATACATATTTATATGTGCTCATATGTGTGTATATGTATGTATATATGTGCACACAAATATATATATATATTATACAACTGTAATCTCAGAAATCTTAAGCAATCTAAGATACTTGTAAATCTTTTGTATAATAGAATTTAGTAAGCAAGCTATGATTAGCGCTCACAGTGGCTTGCTGCACAACAATGTAAATGCGTTAGTGTAAATGAGAAGATATATCTTGCAATTACAATCTTTACCAGGGCATCCCTCAACAAGGACCACAATGCCTGTGGGTGAGTAAAGGGTGTGGAGATGGACTACTCTGGAGATAGTGTAAAGGACCAGCATCTACTTTATTGCATGTGAGCAACCTCTTATATAATGGCAACCATCAACTGTGATCTGTTAGCACATTACCTCATATTGAGTAGCGAGCACTTGTAATCCCAGGAGCTCTATGTGGAAGGAGACATGGAGGGTGCAAACATGTCAGCAGGCTAACCACTCTTGTTACTTCAGAATCCAGCATTCTGACTTCTGGGAATCCCCAGGAACATGCTTATACATTATAACAATGCTTATACCATCATAAGCATATCTAGAAGTGCCCTGCAGTGTGTCAGGTAGGCTGGCCTCCAGGTCATCGCTGCATTTCTCTTACACGTAAGTATTTGGTAAAATGGGATTGAATAAGTAAGCTGTGGTTAACTCACATAAGGGATTACTATGCAAAAACTAAAATAAGTTGGTGTACATGAGCAGATACGTCTTACAAACACAAATGGATTGTAAACAATAAAGTGTAAAACATATGCATAGTGCGGAAGCATTCATTTAAATATTAATTGGTTGCAACAATACTACAATGTTATTTGTGGAAATATCTATTCATCTTAAAAAAAAACATGAACAGAATCTGATCTGGGATCATGCATTTGGGCTTCTGTTTACTGTTGGGTTCCATTTTTACTCAATTATTAGGCAGAAGAGTGACTGGATTTACCTACCACAGTTTCTTCCTCATGGAGCTGAGATATGGAGGACACTCAGTTTTAAATGGAAGGTTTGGAAGTAACTTTCAAGTTAAACTGTAGAAGAAACAAATGAAAAGCTATTATTATGGTTTAGAAAACAGAAGAGTCTATCAGGCTAGAATTTCTTTCTAATAAATTCAGAGACTTTTATTCTTCTGGAAGGAGTTTGAATTATTTTGTGTGGCTATGAACCGAAAGCAAAAATAGTGGTTTGGATCCGGGAACCTGCAGAATTTAGCCCACATTTTGTTAGATCAACCTGAAGGGTGTGGGTTTGGAATAGAGGATTAAGGAACAGGATATTCCTGTCAGAAGCTGTCTAAGCAGAAAAAGTCCTTCCTCTGGCATGTTCAGCAGGGATTTAGGTTAATGGATAATAAGTAGTATTTTTTTTAATTAAGGATTGTGTTGGTTAGGTTAGTATTGTTATGATAAAACAACATGATCAAAAATAACTTTGTGAGGAAAGGGCTTATGTCACTCTCAGTTCCTTATAATAATTCATTGTCAAAAGCAGTGAGGGGAGGAATTCAACCAGGGCAGGAACCTGGAGGCCGGAGCAGGTGCAGAACCCATGGAGGAACACTGTGTACTGGCAGCTTGCTTTCCATGGGTTACTAAGCCTGCTTTCTTATAGAGCCCAGGACCTCCAGCCCAGAGATGGCACCACCCAAAATGGGCTGGGTCCTCCCACATCAATCATTAATTAACAAAATGACCTATAGTCTTAACTATAGCCTGATCTTATGGAGGCATTTTCTCAATTGAGGCTTCCTCGTCTCTGGTGACTCTAACTTTTGTCAAGTTGATATCAAACTACCCATCACTGGGATTTTCTCATTTTTAAAAAGCTTTTGTATTTTTAAGCTTATTTTTTTTTCATAGAAGCATGACTCCTGCGGTTGTGACAGCTTGAAATTAGCATCAGTAAAGTGTGCAAAGCACATGCTGTGGTATTGTTTTCTGATCGTCTGCTGGGTATCCAGTTTAGGAGTAGCTTTACTAGGTGGATTTCTTAAAATAAACAGACAGGGAGAAAGGAAGGAGGGAAGGAAGGAAGGAGGGATGGAGGGAGGCAAAGAAAAAAGGAAAAAAGAAAGGAAGAAAGAAAGGAAGGAAGGAGGGAGGGAGGGAAGGAAGGAAGGAGGGAAGAAAGGAAGGAAGGAAGGAGGGAAGGAAGAAGGGAGGGAAAGAATAAAGGAAGGAAGGAGGAAGGAAGGAAGGAAGGAAGGAGGGAGGGAGGGAGGGAGGGAAGGAAGGAAGGAGGGAAGGAAGGAAGAAGGGAGGGAAAGAAGGAAAAAAGGACGGAAGGAAGGAAGGAAGGAAGGAAGGAAGGAAGGAAGGAAGGAGGGAAGGAAAAAAGGAAGGAAGAAGTCAATCAACTAAAGGGTTTGGGTTCGAGCAGACAAATCTGGAGATCAGACCAACCACCGTTCATTTGCACTGGTTGTCTTTTGTATAATCTGGATTGCTTTTATTTGAGGTAGTCAGAGATAGAAGGAGCAGGGGGTGATTGTGATTAAGTAAAGTTCGATACTCTGTGGATATTAAAGTAAATTGATCTGAGGAAAGGACAACGGACCTAGAAATATGTACTCTAGTCAGAGAGTGTCTCAGTCTCTTCGGCGTCTCTGAGTGTCTTGGCAAGTACATTGGTGACACTCTATCTATTCCAAATCTCCTTTATCTTCAAGTGGAAGGATGCTCAGTTCCTGTGTGGTATCAGTGTTGGCTAGCCTCAGAAAATTGATGAACCAAATATAATCAATCACATCAGCAGTTCATCCCTTAATTAATACTGTTTGAAGGGTATTTCTCCGCATTTATTACCTTACTGACTGGCAGATTGCATCTTGTGTGACTATGTCTTCCCAATAATAGACATAGTTCTGAGCTTTTCACATTCTGGAAATTGTTTGGGTGGATAATATTGACTAATTAGGAATTTCTGGTGTGTGGCCCACAGCCACGGTCAGCTGAACAAGGGGACTTTTGATTAAGAGTACATTTCTACATAATGAGAAATAATGTAGAACAGACTAATGGTGTCAGCTTTTTAACAGAACCTGGGAAAAAGGCTAGGTGATAAATTCGTTTTGCTGAGAACAGCCCCTAGACTGACATCAATGGGTACGCAAGGAGAGGCATCAAAAGGTCATTGCATCTCTCTTTGACACTCAGGTTTCCTACTGTATTTACCTCCCCTGTATCACTGACCCTTTCTTCACTGAAAATGATGCTCAGAGCAACAGATGTGGGAAACTGTCCAGGGTCAGAGATATCAGAAGTGCCATGACTGAATAGCAATAAAAGCAGCAAGATGTGGTATTTGGTTACTATAATGAGTTTTGCTAGGTAAGAATGGGAGGGTGATATAGCTAATTTGTCCCCTGCTTTGGGTTCCTTGCTTTAGCCAAACTTGGAACTGATACTGACCATATTTCTGCATCTAGACAGCTGATTAATGTCAAATTGGGGCCAAGGTCAAGGTTTAGACTCAAGAAAACTTGAGCTATTTCTAGTATTTTCTAAGTGTTCAAAAATACCTATTACAGACATACACAGTACATTTATCATGCCAGTTAATCTCCTCACATTGTAAGTGTTAATATTTATTCCTATTTATGGATGGACATTTGAGGCTTTGGTCATGATTTGCCTCTTGAAATTGGCTGGCAGTATTATTAGAAGTAACAGTCATGATCATCCTCCTGATCATAATGCTAACACTCATGTGGCTCTCACTATCAGCTATGCTGTCTGTCAAGAGCCATTTGATAGATGGGTTCACTGAGCATCACAGTAATAAAACAATCTGGCTTCGTAATTCACATTTTATTGGCAAGTGTGTGGGGTGGGACTATGGTCTGTATTCTGTCAATTATATTTTAAATAAATGCTGATTGGCCAGTAGCAAGACAGGAAGTATAGATGGGACAACCAGACAGGAAATAGAGTCAGGTCAAAGAGAACAGGAGAATTCTGGGAAGAAGGAAGCCCATTCCTCTGCAGTTCTGGCCCAGCAAGATGTGACTGCCTGGCTGAAAATGGTACTGAGTCATGTGGATAACACAGATAAGAATAATGGGCTAATATAAGTTGTAAGAGTTAATGAGAAGCCTAAGATACTGGGCCAATTAGTTTATAACTAATGTAGACCTCTGTATGATTTCTTTGGGACTTAACAATTGTGGGAACTGGGCAGGACAGAAAACCCAACAACAAGTGTGGTGATTTGAATAAGTATGCCCCCCATAGACTCATGTGTTTGAATACTTGGTTCATATGGAGTGACACTATTAGGAGATATGGCCTTGTTGGGATAGGTGTGGCCTTGTGGAGGAAGTGTGAAACTGTGGAGGTGAGCTTTGAGGTCTCATGTATGTTCAAGTCACGCCCAGTGTGACAGTTTACTTCCTGTTGCCTGCACATCAAGATGTAAAATTCTCAGCTCCTTCTCCAGCACATCTGCCTGCATGCTCCATGCTTCCTACCAAGACAATAATGGACTAAACCTCGGAAACTGTAAGCCAGAACCAATTAAATGTTTTTCTGTATAAAATTGCAATGGTCATGGTGTTTCTTCACAGCAATTGAAACCCTAAGACAATGAGGTAGTTAAGGCAGCAAGGTTATATAACATCTCAAATCAGATAGCTCACTTTAAAAAATACAGAATTATGAGTTGAACCACAGTATCTGGCATTAGTACTTTACTTTGAGTGCAAACTTTAAAATGCAACAGATAGAGGCAACGAGAGCACTCTCTTTCCCCAGCTCCCACTGTGGATGCAATGAGAGCTCGGTCTTTCCCTAGCTTCTACTGCAGAGGCAATGAGAGTGTTTTCTTTCTCCAGCTTCCACTGTAGAGGCAATGAGAGCATTCTCTTTCCCCACCTCCCACTGTGTACTCTTGACACACATGTACCTTCAAGTCACTGCAGACTAAAGATTGCTCTCAGCATCAAGTGCACCTTCCACTCCGCTAGGGGGTTCTGCCAGCATATTGCTCATTCTCCATTCCTCTCTAGGTACCACACATGGCTGTGTTTGCTTGGCTCACATTTGGCTTTAGTTGTATACTGTAGACAACAGGAAAGCAGGTGCCGTTGGCAGGGCTTCCTTGTTTAGCATTATACAGTAAAGGCCTATTATGATGTCCATACAAAGAAAATTAAACTTCCAGATGTTTATCAACTGTATTTCATAAAAAAACCTCAATAGAATATTAGAAATTTGGGAGATGTGTTTGGGTTTGATTTATATTTACATTACAGTATTTTTCAAAGCCCAAACTCCTACTGAGTTGTTCCAGGGGGCCACCATTAAAAAAAAATAGCCAGTTGCATTACCGAGTTGTAAACATTGAGATGCAACAAGATGCTCCGGGACAGCTGAATGGAAGAGAAAATCTCTTCATCCTGTGTGGTGTGAAAACAGCAAACAAACTGTGCTGTCTCATACAAGCCCCAAATCAAAAGGCTGTGTGCCTTGACTTCCAATCAAAGAGCCTCACTCTTCCACCGTGGCAATCCTATAAAGCATGTTTAGCGGTAAGCAGAGAGCGTGATGTATTATTAATGATAGTTAGTGGGTTGAACATCTGCAGATGATGGAGTGAGCACATGATCCAGTAAGTGGATGAAGAGAATGAAGTCAGGTTTCTCTGAACCTGAAGAAAAATGCCTGAACAGATGCCTTTCTATCTATACTGTCGTGTGACGCCTTCATTTCCAAGGATGCTTTGTGTATACACGAGCCCTTGCTCATGACAACCCTATATTCCAAGCAGGGGTAGCACTATGGTGTTCATTTTACAAAAGGAAAGGGCAGCACAAAGAGAAAAGAGAGCTTAAAAACAATGAATTGCTATTCTGTGGTTGTCATTTTATCTTACATATTCTCTGAGTAGTTCTTCTGTGTTAGGAACTAGAAGAACAAGAAAGTGTCCAGTGTAAAAGGGACTGAGCTGTCTACTAAAGGGCCCCCAAACCAAGGCTAGCTGAAGAGCAGAAGCTAACCAGGGGAGCACACAGGAAGCCCAGTTACTAAAGCCAGTCATCCAGCTCTTAGAACAATCCTCTCTAGAATGTTCTCAGATCTTCAGTGCTGACCCAGTTTCTGTGGCTGGAGCTTTCTGTGGTGTGTCTGTCTCCCCATGCAACATATCCAGGTCACTTCCAGATCTGGATAAATCCAGTGGCAGTTCTAATGCTGATAATTTGCCTTTGACATAAAAATCTGTTTCATTCTGCATAGCTTTGTTTATTCCAGCTTCATCCTTCTCTTACATTTTCTTAATGACTTTTAAGCTTAGACTATTAATCTTCTTGCACAAGTTAAACCTTTCTCTCAATATGTTCTTTTAGAGATAGCTTCACACTCAAAAGTTTACATTCCTTTTGCCCTCTGTGGGATTTCTTCAGGACAATAATTAGATAGAAAGCCTTATTGTCAGAAATGTAGAAGAAAATGACTGCGAATTAGGTGTGATTTGGGGCTCAGAGCCTCCTGGAATATTTGTCACCGTGAAGAAGGGCAAATCAAATAGTTTAATTCAATTCAGTCTAGCAAAAGGATTGAGTTCCTCTCGGCACTGCTACTTGGTCTGTTGGCTAATAACGTGTACTGAGGTTTCCGTCATACAAAGGGCAGAGAGCAACATGGTTAAACTAGAAATGGATGAGCTCCAAGGTGTGTGTGTGTGTGTGTGTGTGTGTATGAAGAGATACAAAGGGAAAGAGAATTTTCACCAAAGGGGATTCTGGGAAAACTTCAGACCACAAAGAATCATTGTACCTGGTGTATGGTAGGATGAGAAGAATAACAGTATTTCAGACCAAGGGAGTAATAAGGGACAAGGACAGAGGGAACGTGGTATGTATTCTGTTGGGAAGCTCCCTTCTGCTATGCTCTTTCCTTTGCATGGATATAACAAGTCCCTTTTGAATACCTAGTCTCCTTTACCATCCTTCCTTCTACCCACAGCAGCATCCCTAAGGCAACTCTGCTTACTTAGCAACTGATTCTTTTAATTTTCAGGCTAAATATCATATTCGCAAGGAGACTTGTCTTGACACATAGACAAAATTTCTTTTATTTGGACTTCCACAGTACTTTATTAGCTCCTATTCCAGTTGCTTAATGTATGCCTTCCTCAAACATGTGCAAGGGCATGATGACATCCCCGTTGTTCTCTATGTCATTCCAGGATTAACCTGAACCTGATGTCTAAGGAACACTTCATTAATTTACATTCTTATTCTATGGAAGGCTGGGGCATTTAGTGTGTCATGTGATGAGACTAGAAGACACAGAGAAGGAGGGAGGGAGATAGACAAACATAGAGAGACAGAGAGAGACAGAGGAGAGAGAGAGAGAAAGAAGGAGGAGGATGAGGAGGAGAAGGAGGAGGAGAAGGGGGAGGAGAAGGAGGAGGAGGAGGAAGAGGAGGAGGAGGAGGAAGAGGAAGAGGAAAAAGATTTGACTTAGTTAAATATATTTACAGACAAATTCATTTTGAAGGACAAAAGTAAGTATAGGAAAAAAAATCTCCAAACACAATTTTTCTTCAGACTTTGAAGGAACATTTTTAGGAAAGGAAGATAAAAGATGTGTCGTTGATAACATACAGACACTGGTAATGCTTTTCTAGGAATTCATCAAAACAAATAATTCCTTCCTTGCAGAAAACAGGACAGTTTCTCACTATGGATACTACAATAGTAGAAAGGAGGAGGATGGGGGAAATCCACTTAATTGGATTCCCATTTACTTTGACTCCATCTGGACACAAGCATATGAATGAAAACGCATGCCAGGTCCCAGTTGATAGACTGAGTGCTTTAACTACTCGTTGGTTGATGGTCGGCTGGTGTTAATTTACTTAATGAACGTTTGCTAGACGTACGTAGAGTTACCAGAAGTTAGTACACCAGACTCAGGCTTTCCAGACTCATCCCTGCAGAAAAGAAAGACATCAAATAATTAAGCCAGGAATATAGTCATCACAATGAACAGTCCTATAAAGAAGAAGCTCAGCTTGAAGGGAGACTGAGCCAGGGACCATACTCATCAGAAGTCATATGAAGGCTTCTTTGTGCCCAGCATCAACAAAGGTAAGCTACGTTTTGACTGTACTTCTCAAGGGATTTCACTGACTCACATGGCCAATGCCTGGACACCAAATTTTACAGTAGCAACAGCGTAATACCATGGTTGTGGACTTGGGAGTGTTTCCATTTTGCCTACCCATACTCATACTTCAAATGTTTGTTTGTTTTTCAATTATCATTGTGTTATGAGAGATTCTTAAGACACATCTAGTAGGGTCTCTTTTTGAGTATGAACTGTCTCATACTGACATCTGTTCTAAAACCCCACATCCTCAGCTGGCGCCACTATTTGGGGAGGGGCTGGACCTTCCAGAAGATGGTACCAAGCTGGCTTCACCTGTGGGGAAATAACCTTCTGAAGCTGTAAGGGAAATATTCCCCGCTTTAGATACTTTCCTCAAGCATGTTGGTTATAGCTACACGAAGTAATTAATGCAGTACCACACTTCAAAATTTTAGTTACATTTCACAGAATTTTGTGGAATGGATTTAATCCTATTGAAACATTCATGAATATGAATTCTCAGTGGCCTTAGGACATATATTTAATCTGAGTCTGGAGCCTATATCATGACCTTCACATAGGCCTTTATGAATACAATGACTTCGCTGGGCAAGGCTGGGAAATGCAATCTGAATATACCAACCAGAGGTCTGGAAAACCTCAAAATTGACTGTTATCCCCAAACCAGAGGGGAGGTCTTATCACCGTTACAGTCACCAACCTTGTGGCCAAAGCTGGTTTGAAGCAATATGAGACACCGATACTATGATCTGAAAGAGATGATAAGATACTTTAGCAGGGACTTCTGGATATGTGTTTTACACTTGTTGTCTCCTGGAGCCTTACCTCCTTATTACCTGTAAAGTCTCGAGTGAGTTTGTCAGGATTTAGGGCAAGTGCTGAGTTGCTGATCTAGAAGCGGAGTCCTAGCTCCTGCTGTTCATTTCATAATTTGTAAATTGCTACAGTATTTTTTGTTCGTTTGTTTGCTTGGTGATTTCAAGACGGGGTTTCTCTGTGTAGCCCTGGCTGTCTCGGAACTCATTCTATAGACCAGGCCTCTAGAAACCAGGTGTAAGGAATTTGTGGAGGGCAGGGCTGTGGTTGGATCTCAAACGTGTTGAGTTAAATCATAATCAGGAGAGACAAAACAAAACAAACAAACAAAACTAGGAGGGGGCCTTTGGTCCATGATGTAAGTCCTTCTGGTGGAAGGCCTTTCTACTCACTGGCCATAGAGTGGTCCGGTGCTTGGGTCTGGGAAGAACTCAGGACAGCTCAGTCTGCAGAGGAATTGGGTCTCATGATTACGTGCTGGTGGGCATCATAGATTCAGAGAGGGAGCAGAGAGCTGGAAATTGATTTGGGGAGATACTCTGATGTCTACTGCTTGAGGTGCTCTTTTTTCTGAAGTGTTTTGGAGAATAGTATGAATGCAGGGTCCTCTGTTTATCTCAAGATTTTGTCAATAGCTATCCCACACACAGACTGCTGGATGGCTTTGGACATTAGGGAATACGCTGGAGAAGTATCAGTTCTATACGTTCCTGTGGCTGAGCTACAGGGACCAGCTATTTGGCTTGGTACCGCGAGGGTGTTGGATGCTATGATCCTTATCCAATTTGCTCTGAGATGGAGCTCGCTTTCTGGAATGTGAATGGGCCTTACCCACCAACTTTAAAGACTTTGAGAGCCAAGTTACAGGTTTCCTGTGAGGCAGAAAATTCTCAGTGTTCTAAGACAGGGACATTAAAAGCACTGCTGCTTGAGTCGCTGGTCTGCCGCACTGTGGAATTTGGACTCAAGACTGCAACATCAACTCTGACCTGAATCTACTGGCCTGGTCTATAAATTTCAGACTTTCCAGTCCTTGCAGTCTCAGGAGCCAATTCTTTCAAAGAAATCAATTTCTCAGCCTCACTTTCTTTTTACTCTCTCTCTCTCTCTCTCTCTCTCTCTCTCTCTCTCTCTCTCTCTCTCTGTGTGTGTGTGTGTGTGTGTGTGTGTGTACAGGTAATGTGTCTGTACCTACAGTTGCTCCTTAACATATAATGGAATTAAAGCCCAATGAACCCACCATAAAGGGAAAATAGCATAAGAAAAATTGAATTTTCTCCAGCTAACCTGTTTAATATTAAATCTTAGCAGTTACTCCAACACTACAGCCTGTCCCCTGCTTATTACTCTCATGGTTGCATAAGACTAGGGCCTGGGGCTTTTTGCCACCGTATTGTGTGAGAGAGAATCCCTCTGCCTATGACTGGCCTCTGAGAGGATTAAAATTCAAAGTCTACAAAGCAAGGGCAACTAAATGTGCACCACTATGTGTGTGTACACGCACATACGTGAGTGTGCATGTAATATGTGTGTGTGTGTTTACACAAGTATGCATGTGTGTGTGCATGTGTACATGTGTGTGCTTGCATGTTCTTTTCTGCTTCTCTAGAACAATGCTCTGATATTTAGGTCTCCTTTTTTGGATAGCTGCTGTTCTCTTTTGCTTTTATTTCGAGTAATGGGAGCCCAGGACAGCATCTCTGAAGGTGGCCTTAGGCCATTTGGCCAGTAGAAGCGAATCTAAGGCTGCTCTGCAGTAAAACTCCAGGGCAGGGATGCCTGTGAGTGACAGTCCAGTTCTCCTGCTAGTGCAGACAGCTGAGCTGCCCGTAGTCTGTCTGCTGGTGTGCCTGTCGCTCCTGCCTTTCTGACCTTTCTCCCTGTTTGTGTGCCTGACCCATCTCTCATACCTCTGGTTAAAAGAGGAATTCAGAGAAGGGGAAGTGAGATTTTTTTCCCCAGCTCTGCCCTTATAAGCCTCTAACTTTGTTGAACTTGAGGGATTCAAATGGCCAAGCCTTTCCCCCAGACCTCTGCAGGCCTCCCCACAGATTGGCCACAGAAGGGAGCCTGGAAAGAGGCAATTAACCGCAGATCACTAACAGCTCAATGCAAAGGCCTGTGTCCAGGAATTCCTCCTGCCAGAGGTCCTCGGAGCATTTACTGCAGAGAAACGAGTTTGCAAATAAGCACTTTCCTTTGTGAAGCCTCTTTTCCCAAGCTCTGTGAGCTCCCAGCCCTGTTTTCAGCAGCGAAGGCCGGCTTTTCATCTTGAACTTTACATATTCTTCTAGTTTAGCTCAGTCACACAGAGCCCTTTGGCAAGCCACTCTCTCTCCCACTGTGAATTGCTGGGTACCAAGACCGAGAATAAAGTATGGAGTCAGCCAACTTTCCCTCCCCACCAAACTCAGTCCACCTCTCTTTGTGCTCCACAACGGGTTTCAAATCTTTGGCTTTCTTTGTCATTGGGAAAGATGCTGGAGTCATAGAGGGGACAAAAGTTCCAGACATGCTGAGCAAATGAGAGAGAGAGAGAGAGAGAGAGGGAGAGAGGGAGAGAGAGAGAGAGAGGGAGAGAGGGAGAGAGAGAGAGAGAGAGAGAGAGAGAGAGAGAGAGAGAGAGAGAGAGAGAGGCAGAAACAGACAGAGGGAGACCAAGAGAAACAGAGAGCTGGCAAAGTGTTTGTATTGCTTTCCCTTCCCTGGTTAGCACTGGAACCCTCAGGAATGCATGCCATTTGAGATTGAGTTAGTGGTCTGCGCAGCATTCCATCCAACTTCCTGATGGCAAATTTAACCTCTCTTTCGTTTTTAGAGACAACAAACCCAATGTCCTTTGTACTTCTTCCTTAGACATGCCTTTTTGTATTGACTTCCAATCGGGCACGCCCAGTAACCCTGGCCATTTCCTGTTCCTGGACCATCACAGAGAAGCCAACCTTTTCTCGTCTTCTTTGTCCCCTTTAAAATATTGTTCCCACTACAGCTACTAAGCTACTCACTGTGAACAATCAAGTCAAGGCTTAGGGAGGGGTTCTTAGGGCTCTGACCCTGCCCGCTCCTCAAAACATGCTCCAAATCAATGTTTCAATGCCTCTCTCGAAAGTGGGCAGTGCCCACACTGGCTTGGATTTTGGTAGCTCTGTTCTCTTCTTAAATAAACTCTGTTTAAATAAATTCCAGTTCTCCCTGCATAACCTGGAGTCAGGTCAACCCTCTTTACCTGGAGAGAGAGAAGTTTGGCGTCATTCCTTCTTTTCTCCATCCTTACTGCATCACCTTCCTGGGTACCCTGAGTGTCAGTCAGAACACATAGCCTATGCTCGGTTGTGCTTCTCAATTATTGGGAGGCATAACTCGGTAGGATCTAGGTGTTAGACACCCTGCCTCTGCAGCAGAATTCTTGTTTCTTTTAATCTCGGTGTTAGTTGGCTGAGCCTCCTTTGTCTAGCCTGTGAAATGGACAGATGCTTATCAGTATCAATAGGCTGAATGTCAGAATGAACAGAAACAAGAATGCAAAATGTTCAACCCGTTGCTAACACAGACTAAAACCTCAACAATGTTGCTAATTAGAAACAACTGCTTGTCTCACCAGCCTGTGCCACACCTCTGCCTAAACTGCCCTTTCTGTTTGTATCTCCTTCCAGCTCCCCCATCCTTGAAGCCATTAAATACCGGGATTGGAAAGGGTTAAGCTTGGCTCCGTTCACCACAAATCCACAAGCAGTAAATACGGCTCTGGCATTCAGGCTCTAAGTATGGGCCGTAGTTAAGTATAAACAGCTGTTGGAAGATAATAGCTTTCTACTGGTAAAATAAGGCCAGCCCTCTCCCTCGCAAGGACACGTTTCTGTAAAGAGCCTTCAGCGCTTATAGATGGCTAGCTGTCCTCAGAATTCAGAGACAGGGGCAGGAAAAGTATCGCCAGGTTTCCCAGATCAAGCTGACATGTATATGGCAATTCTATTTCCATGTTCCAAAGCATTCTCTCCCTCTTAACTGAAGCACATTCCCTCAGCTGTCCTTAGGGCGAATCAGTGCTGGTCCCCACTGCTCCCTTCCTGTGGACATAAACTAAAAACTGGACAAAGAGTAAACCTTAGCCAAGGGGGACACACGTGCCCTTCTTTGTGGTGCAGCTAGCTCTTCTTTCAGCCCATCCTCCCTGCCCACATTAGGAAGCTAAGTATGAGTCAAAGCTCAGCAAAGCAACCCCATATGGAAGGTGGACATTGATAGGTCTATTGCAGATTTAACAGCGATGGAATTTATGTCCTGTACCTTACCCTTTACTGGAGGCCCTCATGTGCTTGGTTTCAATGCCTGATGCTAGAAAACACTGTTTCAGGAAATACAAAGAATTTGCTGCCTATAAATCTCATCCCAGGTACGTAGTAGGTGGCTAGGATGTGTGTGTTCTTTTGAGCATGTTGAAAAGTTTGTGTGTTGGTGTGGTGCATGTGTGTGTGTGTGTGTGTGTGTGTGTGTGTGTGTGTGAGAGAGAGAGAGAGAGAGAGACAAAGACAGAGACAGAGACAGAGACAGAGAATGTGTGTGTATGCACGAGAGAGAGAGAATATGTGTGTGTATGCGTGTGTGCCTGTGTGTGTATGTGCATGTGTGTGTGTGTGTGAGAGAGAGAGAGAGAGACAGAGACAGAGACAGAGACAGAGAATGTGTGTGTATGCACGAGAGAGAGAGAATATGTGTGTGTATGCGTGTGTGCCTGTGTGTGTATGTGACTGTGTGTGTGTGTGTGTGTGTGTGTGTGAGAGAGAGAGAGAGAGAGAGAGAGAAAGAGAAATATGTGTGTGTGCGTGTGTGCCTGTGTGTGTATGTGAGTGAGTGAGGAAGGGATGATTGATGGATTTAGAATCTTGGAAATCAAAACTTTCAGTGCTTTGCCTGCCTGGTATAAATGCCAATATAGAGATATGCTCCCCCTTCCTTCTCTCCATCACTCCCTGTTTCCCTCCCTCACCTCTTGTTTCCCTCTGTCCCTCCATCCTCCCTCCTTCTCTCTCTTCCTCTCTTCCATTTTTAGAGCAGATTGATGAGGCCCAGAAAAGTTAAGTGTTTCTTAGGAACAATGAGCTACTCAGTGGTAGAGATGGGGAATGTACAAATCTCAGACTCCTGGACCATGGTTTTAATTAGCCCGTCTCAAAATGCACAAGACTCAATGAAAGGGCTCTGTGGCTTGGACAAAGAGAACTCAGTAGGAAAGTTCAGAAGCAGCAGCAACCGGAAGTTTATGGTTATTGTCTCATAAGAAGTAGAGGTAGCTATGGCTATCTTTCTCCTGCTCAATAATAAATCTCAGAGCCTCACAAGGCCAGCTAAGGGTTGTTTGGATAGTGACTAACTGATGGACACACTCACACTATGCTGAGGCAGTCCTTACCTCTGTGACCATGCCACCAGGATCACTGGCTATTTTAGTGATTACAGCTTGATATATGTGAACCAGGCCTTAGATTGTGACCTTTGTTTATCATCACACAGATAAGATTATAGAGCCAAGTTCCAAAACTTTATATTGATGAATACATATGATGTGTATGATGCACATGCTGTATATTATGAATCATACTGTGCTTCCAGTACTTCAGAAGCTATGGCAGGCTTATTGCTGTGAGTTCAAGGCCAGCCTGAGTACGTTCTGGGCTAGTCTGGAGCTACAGAGCAAGAACTCGTCTCGATAAATAATAAATAAGTAAAATATGTCCAAACAAATAAACCCTCCCTATTCTGACCAGAACTTGATCTGTTGACCACTGAGACTCCACCATAGACAATTAAACAAAGTAACAACAACAAAGTCATTGTCTTTTTCTGAGTTATCCAAACCATGTTTGTACTTTATCTTTGAACTCAGATGTTCAAAATTATGATCGCAAGAGGTTTTCACCACTTACAGTCCACAAGTGAGAAATTTGATGTGTTGTTAAGATGCACATCTAGTCTGAGGCCACTCAACCCAGTTTATAAGACACAGATTTTAAAAACAAACTCAGTGCCTTTTATCTTATTTTTTTTACGACAGCCTCACTCTCTCCCTAGATATTTTAAGCTATATTTTTTCGCAAACAAAAAGATTCTAAAGTTCAAGGTCACCTTTCTAAAACTAATAATGTAGCACAGGAATTAGAATGATTACAGGATTTCAATGAGTGAGAAACAAAGTCTAGGATAAGGTTTGGCTAGGGACAAGTGCAAGCAGGGCTCTAAGCTATCTGGAGGGCATCATTAGACTGCTTGAGCCCAAATGGGAAACTGTTCTTCAAAGAAGAGCTATGTTGATTCTCTGTTAAAATGAATTCTATTAGCTCAAATGAATAGGTTCTGCTTGGTATTCCATGTGATGATGATGACGACGACGACGATGATGATGATGATGATGATCGTGGTGATGATGACATGTTTCCTTTGTGCTTTGCTCTGTGCCTGGCCATGAATATCCACACCAGGGGCTTCACTCACTTACCCTCCAGTTTCCAATTGTGTTTGGCACACCCATTAGGGAACTAAGGCAAGAAGAAATAGACCCAGCTGTGGTCTCTCGTTCCCTATTTCTCTGTATGTGAGGCCTCAATTTGATTTAGCCTAAGGATAATCACAGCTCCTGTCCAAGAAGCCCACTCTCAATTTTCTCTATATGGATTCATTCCTCCCTTAATATATGAATCCTGTTGCTTAGTCTCAAACTTTAAGGCTTAATTCAATGTTTCTTACCTCCAGGAGACCCCAAAGCCTCATAGAGTAGGAAGGATTTAACTACCAGCCTTTCATGCCATAAAAAAAACCATGCAGCAATCTAGATCCCCAGAGACAGATTCTTAAATTAGATGTTGAGCTTCCTGAAGACAGGGATCAATATTGTTTATTTCTTTTTCCTCGGTTCCTGATGCACAATTTACACACAGTAAATGTTTATTGAGTTAATGAGTTATCCTGGGTTCTCCTGCTTTCCATACATCTAAGCTTTTCCTAAGATAAACACTGAAGCACTCACTTATTTTAATTATTTAGAGCAAACACATCTAAAAACCAAACAAAGACAAAACAAAATTGTCACCCTTTGAAGGAAAGCACACAAAAAATAATACATTTGAATTAAAACATAATTTGGTGACACATTTATGAGTACAAATTCTACCACTGTGCTTAAATGATTACCAATGCCTGGGAAAAGTGAGGCACACAAATTCTTTGATCCTAGACTGTTCTCATATGGTTTTCTACTTTGAAACCTCATTGTCTTGGTCTTGCAGTGACTACACTGTCTCCTCCTACTTAAAGTCTGTAATGGGCACCATGAATGTGGTTATCAGCTAATCAGAGATGTTTGACTTTAAAAAAAAACATATTTATTTATATTTTTATGCAGGAGTGTTCTACATGTATCCCTACATGCCAGAAGAGAGCATCAAATCTTGTTATAGATGGTTGTGAGCCACCATGTGGTTGCTGGGAACTGAACTCAGGTCCTTTGGAAGAGTAGTTGGTGCTCTTAACAGCTGAACACTCTCTCTAGCCTTCAATCATAGACATTTGAATTCTTTGTAAAAATAATAGCAAATATTAAGTATTATGTGTAAATACTGAGGGGTCCTCAGGAGCACTGCGATGATGTTTTGTACTTTGCCTTTTATGGTAGTTTGAATGATAAATACCCTTCACAGGCTGTCTGGTGGTGGTGGTGCTGCTTACTGAGGTTACAGAGAGGTGCTGCCTTGTTGGAAGAAGTACAGCATTGGGCAGGCTTTGGGAGCCCTTGAGAGTTTAAAGCCTTACTCCACTTCCAGCTTCCTCTCTCTGATTGATGCTCGGGCTACCATGCCTGCCTGCTGCCATGTCTCCCCACCATGATGGACTCTTATCCCCCTGGAAACATGCACCAGCATAAACATTTTCTTCCATAAGTTGTTTTGGTCATAGCGTTTGATCACAAAACCAGAAAGGTAACAAATACAGCTTTTTGTTTCTTGGCATTTTAGAAACGATGTTAGATCTAAGGAAACACTGATACCTCAGAATGTCTTGTGGGGAAAAAAAATCAAACATCTGCTTTCCTGGCTAAATGAGGCCACCTGGGCTTATCAGAGCTTTGGAGAGTTTTAATGCCTGTAGTTTGATCTCAGGTCATTCAATATAGATACCCGCAGGAATCAGAAATAAAGAATCCAGACTGTGTATAGGGTCTGTCTTCAAGTAATGAAGAGATGGAGGTGGTAATGGTGATGCTCATTGTGAGAGAGGGAGGTGGACAGCTAGGTCCTGGAATTTAGTCTTTACTTTTCAATACGTGTCAAGCAAAGGTCAAGTTCTCTTTGGCCCTTAGATTGCTGATCTGCAAAATGGGAATGAGTGAAAAATGCTAGCACAAGATATTCCATGTGGCCCCAAGAATGAGAAAAACAGGCAGAAATATTTTGTGAGCAAATATGTAACCTGAGTTCTTGTTTATCATAGTAATAATGACGATGAAGGCCAGCATCCAGGACTCACAGTGAATGTCATGTGTGTGTGTGAGTCTCTGGGGGAGGTATTTCCAGAGAAACTAGGTGGAATTCACAATGTAACTTGCTTGGACATAAGGACTAAGTCTGAACATATTCTTCTAACTGGAGGCCTGAGTCAATATCATCTAATCCGGAAACACCTCTCTCTCATTCCCTTATTACTAACTCTGAACACTTGGGGTCCGAAAAGGCACCCTGTGCTGCTACGCTTCTCTTCATCAATGTGGCTGTAGGAGACTCAGGACTGACTTGAACTTTCAGCAGAGTGATTGGATCCTGACCTTCTCTAAGTCGCTCCTTATTTCTTTCCTCTCTCTAGATGCTGATCTTTTTGTGTTGAATTTGAATCCAATGTGAGAGTCAGTTTCTAAATTTAAGCTAATTCAGCTTATTTTTATGAGCATGAAAGAGGAGTAAATAATGAATGAGTGAGAAATAGATGAGGGAAATGAATGAATACTAGAACTCTAATTCACGAACTGTGAACATTAACACATGTACTTAGAAATCATTTTAGAAATCAGGATAATTCCATTCGAGGGAGGCAGACAGGCTGTGACAAACAAGTGTGCAGCCATATCATAAATGCATAAAGGAACCTCACTGAAGAGCACAAAAGGAAAAAAAATATGGAGCAGAGTAATGTTGGAGTTGGGTAGTTTGTAAGAATTAGAGCAAAAAAATTCTCACATAGGCCCTACACTTGGCTTGACAGATGTTGCTTTGTACAAGGCTATGGGTTAAAATTCAGATACTGCTGTACATTTATACTAGAATTGAATGATTAAACAAAACAGGTGGCAAATGGTATAAATCATACATTCTGTTGTTAAAGTAGAGTTACAGGTAATCAAGGAGAGAAAGGTAAATGAATCATGCGTTAGCAAATTAGTCCTGGGGACTTCAGTATGTTTAGCTTAGAGCAGATAATATAGAAATTTATATGGGCATAAGTGTATGCATATACAGAGATCATACACACACACACACACAAACACACACACACACACACACACGAGTTTTCAAATTTGTTTTGTTTTACTTGGCCAATTGAGAAGGCCTGAAAGAAATAGCACTTCAATGGCAAAGTGAAGAGCTAGTACCAAATCTTGGCTTCTGATACCGTACTCCAGTAAAAGAAACCAGGAACTCTTGAATAAATTAAGGCCTCTAGAATTGGGGTAGGAAATATGAAAGAGGACCCTAGAATAAAATGTAAGAAAGGCTCAAATAGAAGAATAAACTTATATTGATAAAATTTTTTTTTTGGCCAAGTTGCCCAAGAACCCATTGAAGGAGCTCCCAGTGGCCAAGACTGATAATTTTAATATCGAGATCAGCCTGTATTGGATGAAAACCCCAATTATAAAATGAATATCCATGAGTTTATATTTATCTAAATAAATAGTTGGCAGAATTAATAAACAGAGGAGGGAATGTGGGTCTTTGCTAGAGAAGACCAAATAAATACATGGGTTTCCTAGATATCCTGTCTTCAAAAAGGGAATACGACTTCCCACTTCTTATGCTGCTATTGCAAAGTCATTTCCTTCTGATTCTGTTGGAAGGAAAGCAGCAAACAGAAAAATGTAGCAAGGACTCCCTCATTTATGTGACCAAGGCCAACATCAACAGTCATAAACTGCATTCACCACACGTATGTGCCCTTGCTATTTTGTGATAGGATTGATACCTTATCACTCTGCTCTTCAGTGTGCATGAATGCATAGGTGTGGCTGGGCGTACATAAGCCCACATAGATATACAAACTCTGTATCTTAGTCCAGTCTTAAGAAAAACAACAAGCACCGAGATAATCCAAGATATCTGCTTATATTTCTTAAAACTCAAGACAGTTAAAACTAGAAAAACTTGATGAACTTCCACAGTTAAATCCAAGTACTGGAGACATAGTTACTCAGGGCTAAGAAAAACAGAATGTAGCTTAGGATTTAGTTAATTGCCTGTGTAGATTAAATATTAATTGGTAGAAAGATACAATGACAACACAGAGTGCTACTAACAGTGAAGCCCGGGTGCAGGACCCATAGGAAGAATACACTGTCACCTCAACTTCTTTGTAAATCTAGAACTGCTTTTTAAAAAGCCTGTTTCTAAAATGAAATAAACAGTTACAGATTTATCTTTATAAATTATTGAACAACCGATGATTGTTGTGTTTAGTAGGGTCCCTGCACTATTAAGTTGCTATTTTCATTTGCCTGTTCATACAACTTGATCTCTGACCTTCAATAAGTGTCATGGTTATCTAGGTTATGTAAACCAATAAACACCTTGGCTGGAGCCTTGTAGGCTTTCAGTGATTGTTTGGACCTACAGCTATGAGAATGCTGGTAGTGATGGCTAGGGGGATTTTATTTTTTTTTAAGTACACATGTGTGATGACATATTCTACCGGAAGGTGATGTGAAGGCCCCCCTGCTCTACACTAAGAACGGCCTGGACGGTATTTGAAGACAAGGTATGAAAAAGGCAGAGAAGTCATTCATAGAATCCTAGGTCTTGAAGCATCAGACAGATTTTCAGGGTATGCAAATAATATGGAAATCTAAAATGATAGGAGAGATGCAAAGTTGGAGTGATTGGCAGTAACCGGATCACAAAAGGCATGGGACTCAGGTGCCTGACACTCCTGCTGGTGACCAGAAAGTAGGAGAAATGTTGAGACTCTTTTCTCTGGAGAGAGGGAGCTGCATCTGCATTCTGAGCAGACTCACTCCAGCTGTGGTGTGGCACTGGAATGGACTTCAACCAGATGGGCTGCTGGAAGGTCATGGCCACTGAAGCTGTTTGAAAAGCGTGGCGTTTTCCTGGGGCGGGGGTGGGCAGTTATAACCTTCTGACTTCTTAAGTCAACCAGTCCTTTCGATGTGCTGTCTAAGTATTCTCTTTTTATGAGCATTAGCTGTAAAGGTAGAAGCAACTTTGGCACAGAAATGCATCTACAAGATGGAGAGAAACATTTCCTTCTCCGACCAGTTCTTGTTCCAGCCTTCTTTGCCAGGAGAGAAGAATGCAGGCTAGAAACGAAGAATTGGCACCGTTTCAGAAGCTGCCATTCCTCCTCATTTCAGAAGCTCTCCTTCCCTTGGATATGAAGCTATAGGATTGTGTAGAGGCTAAGGTTTTGGTTCACCTTCCCATACAAGTGTACCCTGGCCAACTAGACACTAAACTTTAGACAGAAGCAGATCACTCAGAATGGCAGAAGCGTTAGGAAACCGAGTTTGGTGACTAGGTATCTGATTCCTTACAGGAACTTAAACTGGCCAGTGGTGGGGTGTCTTCTCTACAATTTTAGGAGCCTACTTAGAAAATTCCTAATTACAAGGAGTATTCAAATACCTAGCCTTCCCACATCCACGCTTACCACGCCTACCACCCTCACATGTCCCACCACTACCACCATCACCAAGACCAGCATCACATTCAGATTCCTAGATTCAACATTTCAGTGCATAGAAAAATGCAACTATACAAAATCACTTTTAATTTTAAAATATCAATAGAAATGACATCTGAAGAATCCTAAGCATTTCAGGCTTATAACTTTGATAAACCCAATGCCTGGTACAAACAAGGTACTTAAAAATGTCTTCTGTGTGAAAATTTGTCTATTATTTTTATGTTGTTTGCCTTTCTATTGTGTGTGTTACACTCAAGAATATGTAAGCAAGGGATCCTATATGGATGCTTTTCTGACCTCTGACATAGGGTAGATTAAAGAAATTAAGTAGACTTGTCACAATATATTGAAAGAACTGCAATTTTATTAATAAGGAGTTCATCTACATTCTAAAATGTACCCATAATCTGTTAGAAGGGGTTTGGCTGTTTAACAATTAAATCTACTAGAGAATGAGGAGATTCTTTCATGAAATATTTGTCTGCCCATCGTCCAACTATCCATACTCTATCCATATTCTGTGTATTATCTGTCATCTACCTATGTATTATCTATCTATCTATCTATCTATCTATCTATCTATCTATCTATCTATCATCTATCTATCATCTATCTGTCTGTGTGTCTATCATCTATCTCTATCATCTATCTATCTATCTATCATCTATCTATCTATCATCTATCTATCCATCTATCTATCTATCATCTATCTATCTATCTATCTATCTATCTATCTATCTATCTATCTATCATCTATCTGTCTGTCTGTGTCTATCATCTATCTCTATCTATCTATCTATCTATCTATCTATCTATCTATCTATCTATCATCTGTCTATCATTTGCCATCTATCTAATCTGTTTACTTTCCTTTGCCCAGCTACAGTTTCTATGTTGCCTTTTGTGCATCAGGCCAAACTGTTCTCTCCAACACAGATGCTATGTTTTATTTGCGGTCCTTTTCCACGTTAGTTAGTATTATGGTTGTTTAGGGCCTGTTTAGGCAGCCATGTTCATGAGACTTCATGGCTGTAGCTTTATTAACACTTCTAGAAAAACACAACCTCACAGCTAACTTCTTGTTCCTCTGGCTCTTGCAGTCTTTCCACCCTCCTTTCCGAAATGACCCCCAAGCTTTAAGTGCAGGGATTGTGTTAGGTATGTTTATTGCCTGGGGCTCTGCATTATACTGTCTCATAACCTGCGTTTTGAACAGTTGTGCTTTTTGGTAATGATCTCTGCCTGTTGAAAAAGAGAAGGGTTTTTTTGAATGATATAATACAGGAAATGTTATAGAGACTAAACAGGTTGCATTTATATATTTAAAAATATCTGTATCTATGTAATAACAATTAAAGGGAAAGAGGTCATAGATTTGAGAGAGAGCATGGGAGACATTGGAGGGAGGAATGGGAAGGGGAAAATGATTTAATTATGTTAGACTTTCAAAGTAAATTGTTAAAGATTTTCAAGCATTTCTTCTTTCCGTGTCAGGATGCCCATGTCTCTCACTTGAGCTTGCTTTTCTCCTGTTAGATGCCAGCTGCCTTTTCAGAAAAGATTCTTCCTTCAAACAATAATGAAACATAACAAAACTTAGTAGTTTAGTTTTAGAATTTGCTGTTTGATTTCCACACACAGCTCCAAGAAGTGGTGTGCACAGAATGACTTCAGCAACTTCTCTCAGACCATGTGGGGCACGTTAACTCCTTCCTGGAGCTTTGGTGCTGGGGGATTTGGTGGAAATTCTGGTAATGGGAAAATATTTTTTGTTAAATAGTTTGTTTCCTGACTGAGATACAATGCTGTGTTTGGATGGGTGAAGTGTAATTTACGAGGGAGCAGTGTTGCTTCCCAGGAGCTTCTTACCAGGGAGAATCCCATGCCCCACCTTGAACCTATTCAGTTACAGCCCTCATTTGAACTAGGTGTGAACGAATCATTTGAGAATCATCAGTCGTGGGCAATGCTTGTAACCCTTAGTTGGAGACTGAGACAATATAAAGAGCTTTAAAAATACCAATACCAGGATTCCATAGCTAGAGCTTTAGATTTATTTGATCTGAAGGTGTTGTCTGAATATTGAGCATTTCCAAAAGCTTCCCATGTCAATCAAATAATAAGTCAAGGTTGAGAAACATTGATTCAGTCAACTTTCTCATATAAAAATAGATGAGTTGTTACTTTTCCAAAGTGAGGGATTCACCTCTGAGGCGCCAGCAGGGCCCCACTGAGAGTAGGAACCAAGCAACATTTACCCCACCACTTCAGAAATACCTTCTATTTCTCCATCTTTCTCAGGGATCAATTTGTCCTAATAACGTAAACTTCTCCTACTGAATTCACCTTGATGATATGCAAGAGCCTCTAAAGACTATTTGATCCTCTACGATTCTACTCACCAGTTGTAGCTGGTTAGATCTCATGTAGACGCTGACTGTGAAAACCAGACTTTATTCTCTAGACATTGGTGGTGGGGCTGCTGGTGGGTGGGGACATCTATTTCACCACGGGCATTAGGAGTAGAGAGATGCTGCTATGGGGCACAGAAGAAGCCATGAATCATGTGCAGAGATGGGAAGAGGCTGGAAAACAGAAGCAGTCAATCATGAGGCTTATTTATGTCTTTAGCCCTGGTTTCCAGGCCCTTCCCTAGGCTCCACTGCAATTGTCGTCCCATTATTTAAGGAAGCACCACCACTCCTGATAGAACAGCCGCATTCTTCCCTAAGCCAGCTCAAATTAGGTGTAGCCTAAATCATTTTTAAAAGTCGTTACTAATTCTCCCACTTTATTTTTTCTGCTCAACTCCCATTAGCACACTTGTCAGGTCATCAATGAAACTCATAGTTAAGCGATGAGCTTATAAGCTGCCAACCTAAAGGGGGAATGAAGAATATCCACACACCAAGGTAGTTCCAGTGACATTCAAAGACCCGTGACTGGGGCTCCGAACTTTTCTGTAAATGATTAAGTTGAATTCTTCAATGTTCTCACATATTATGGTGAGAGAAACGGGGGCTCAGAGTGGTGAACTGGATTTCCCTGGTTGTGTACAAAATGGTCATTCTGGAAATCATGTACCCCTCCCCCCTCTCTCTCCAATATTAATCATTTTATTTTATGTGTATAGATGTTTTGCCTGCATGTGTGTCTGGGTACCCAACGAGTGTCTGGTGTTTTCCGAGGCCATCATAGGGCACGGAATCCCATGGAATTGGAGTTACAGGTAGTTGTGGGACACTATGTCGGTGCTGGAAACCAAATCTGGTTCCTCTGGAAGAACATCCAGTGCTTTTGGCTGCAGAGCTATCTCACCAGTCTTACATATGTGTTAATTTAAATATAAACACAGATTATAATGTTGATAATGAATGGATGGTATAACAGGAAGTAAATCTGAAGAAATGATCAAGGACCATGAATGGAAAATCTCAACACCAATTAGAAGACTGATCATATATCAGATTCATCAAAGTGTCTTAAAGATGCTCTTTCCCAGATCTCTGTGGAGGACATGTTGACTTTTGATGATTTGAAGTATAACTTGATGTGTGTGTGTGTGTGTGTGTTTGTGTGTGTGTGTGTGTGTGTGTGTGGTAGTAGTAGCAGCAGCAGCAGCAATAGTAGTAGTAGTAGTAGTAGTGAGAGGGAGGCTGCTTGCTTGTTCTCAGCTGCCCAGACCCGAAATAATCACTTAGAAACTATATTATTGAAATCACTGCTTGGTCAATCACTTAAGTGTATTGCTAGTTAGATTTTACATATAGTATTAACCCATTTCCACTATTTTATATTTTACCATAAGGCTTGTGGCTTACTGGCAAGGTTCCAGTGGGCAGCTTGCATCTTTGCCCTCTGGCGGCTCTATGGCATCTCTCTGACTCTGTCTCCTTTCTCCCAGTATTCAGGTAGTTTTCCCCACCTAGCTCTGTTGTGCCCTGCTATAGGCTCATGGCAGTTTCTTTATTCATTGACCAATAAAAGCAGCACATATACCAAGGGACTTCTCACACCATATGTGCACTTTCAGTCTGACTTTGTCTGAAACCATTTGCAGAAAATAGCAGTGAACCATCACTTTGCTGATGCATCATCCCTTGGGAATATTTAATTTTTTCATATTTAAATTGATGCCTGCCTTAGAATATACTTGATCCCTTGAAATAGCCAGTGGCAAACTTACCCTATAGTGCTGATTCATTTCCAACTGTTCTGTACTATTTGAAAAACAAGCTTGTAAGATCCAAGCATTACAACTAAGTGGGCTTTGCTTATTCTCATTGTTTCAGGCGACTGGGCCACAGCAGACTTGCTTGGCAGTCAGAGGTAACTAAAACACTATACACTAGTCGTCTACCCAATAGCAGAATCTCTGTGGAACACAGTGCTCATGACAATTCTCTCTTCATAGACCTGGAGCTTGAACTGAGGATGCGGCTTTTGTTGGCTGTTCATGAACCTAAGCCTTTAGCTTCCTCTGGAAGCATTTCTTGAGTGCTGACTTCCTGACTCTGCTTTTGCGCAGTTTTTTTGATGTCCATGTGTTAGTGTGCTACTGAGCATCTCAGACTGTGCCGCCGTGCACCAGCTCTCGGGGCTTTCACGCTGCAGGACCAGGTTCCTGGAGTAACGAATGCCAGCCTTCAACTTGATCCTCATCTCAATGGAGGGCTCATGGTCAGCTGCACCGCGATCCAGCGCACATGCGCATCGCTTGCATGCGGGCTCATCGGCCTTTGAAAACGTAGGTAACGAAGCCTGTATCAAACACCGTTGCTGCAATAAATACCCCAGTAAAACTGATGGGAAGGAAGATTGATTGTGCTCAGTTTCAGAGGTTCTTGACCATTGTGGTGGGGAGGGAGGCCCATATCATGGCATCAGAAAAGGAGAGCACACACATACACACAGAGGGGGAGGAAAGGAGGGAGAAAGGGCAGAAGAGACAGACAGAGAGAGAGAGAGACAGAGACAGAGAGAGAAAGAGAGAGAGAGAGAGAGAGAGAGAGAGAGAGAGAGAGAGAGAGAGAGAGAGAGAGAATATGAATGAATTACTGCACTAGCAGGTTTCATTTCCTTTTGTTCCTCCCAGGTCACTCCTTATAGGATAGTTCCACTCAAAGTGATGATGGGACCCTCCTCCCTTAGTTAATGCTCTCTAGTAATATCACAGACCTATGCAGAAGTATGATTTATGAATCTCCTAAGTAGCTTTTACACCAAAGAAGCTAACAAGACTGCCACTACACGATTCAGAGAGAAATAAATAAATACCTTTAGTCCCATCCGGATTTTTGATGGACAAGGGTGTGGGAATGCATGCAGCCTCCCCAACCACCTGCAGATACATTTTAATTTTCCAGCTATGATCTGACTCACAAATATCTAGTCAGAGAAGGTTATCTCTCACTCAGTTGCTCAAATTATCTAGTGCCTGTGATGGAAAACAGCCTGGAGTGGTCGGTCCCTTCAGAGAACTAGTATCTCCTCCAGTATGCAAATCTATAAAACAGTTTCATGTTAAGTAGAATTTATAAAGACTGCCTATATCTATATTGAAAAATGTGAAAGTGAAGAAACATTATTTTAACGAATCACATTCTGAAAAAAAAAGTGTATCTGAAAAAAATCATATATCCCTTAAGTTAATAATGAAAATTATAGATAATAGATACATTTTCAGGCTGAGATAGTCATGATAGGAGCAAAACTCTAGGCTATTAATATTCAATGCCTTTTAAATGTTTTAATTTATTGCATACTATTAAATTATAGTAATTAGATCCATTTCACAGAAGGGGAAAAACTAGGCAAAGAAAGAGTAAAAGACTGTCTCTTTCAAAGTCCAGTTCCACAACAGCAAATCTAAGGCTCAGCACTACCGAGATATTAAAGTATGCCCATGACTGAGCCATAGAATCTCAGGGTGGGTTTCTGCAGCCTGTGAGTGGGCAAATGCAACACCCACTCAGGTTTGGGGAACAATGCTTTTAGCCATTCCACTTGCTCTGTGTCCGAAGAAATCACAGCAGCCGGTTAGATGTTAGGGAAGGCGCTTGGAAGGGGATGTGGAAGACATTTGCTTTACTTTGGTTACTAAGTTCTGAGTGGTCACACCTGTTCTGTGTTGTTTTCATTTTGATTGGCTTTCAAGGATAACAGAAGTCACCAGGTAAGGGGATTCTGAGTCATTTTAATGCTTAGGTTTTGTTTTTCTGTGTATTTTTTGTATGAAGACAATAAGAAAATATGATTAATCAGGACATGCTATGTTTTTAAAATCTCACTGCAAAATACAGCTGTTACAAAAAAAAATGCCAGGAAAGGCTCCCCAGCAGAGAGCTGAGCATTGTGTCTGCCGTGAAAGAGCCTCTCTCGCGGCCAAACAAATGATTCTTCCATCACCCAAGGAACTACCCCTCCTCTCCTTAAATTGCTAGCATCCATCACCGTCCGCACAGACATGGTAGCTTTTCAATTCAGAGCCCCGGTGTGATAATTGGTATAATTTCCTGGAGATAATGCAGAGGTTAATGATGTGCACGGAGCTCTAGGCCATCCACTTTCATTTGCAACTCAGGACAGGGAGCAAGGGAGACACAGACTCAGAGGAGAGGGAGGAGAGCAGGATATCCCAGCACACCGGAAGGAAACACGTTGCAGGTGCAGTTATTGCAGGTGAATGGGGAAAGCCTGGGCCCAGAATGAAAAGCACCTCAGCTGGTCATCAATGGCTTCCTCTCTGCAGAGGGGATTCCCTACTTCTCTGAACCTGGAAGAGCCTCCACGGTATACATTAGGGCATTCTGACTCTACCCCATGGCTAGTATTCTTGAAGATTAAAAACAAACAAACATAAAATTTAAAAAAAAACCCTTATTTCTTGGGTTTGATCCCTGTACCATGAAAAAAAATAGATAAATAAAAAACAATAAAGGTAAATAAATGAGTTTTTCTGAAAATGTTTCGCATGTCTAACTTTCTAAATGTTCTTGAAGTAAGTTAGAATACCTAAGTCTCTAACAACCCACCGAGTAGAAACATGTGGACTGTTGGTTAAACCAGTTTTGTGAACTAATGCATCTATGGAAGTTTTTTTGCTTTTCTTTCATCTTGAGAAATTTGATGCACTTTCTCATCACTTCTAATAGAACCACTGTGCTGTATTATATTTATTGAAATGTTACCTGAGAAATGCCAGTATAAACAAAAGCGAAGACTCTCAATTAGACTGTGAAGCTTATGAAAGCATTCATTGGTTCAAGTAACACAAATTGGTCATGTACGCTGAGGCACAGGGCAGGTTTTGGAGCTGGGGACACAGAGATGAAATAAATACTGTATGCAGACCTCATAGCAAGGGAAAGAGAAGTGTAAGTAAACAATAAGGGAACAGAAAAGAAGGTTCAATGCGGAGGGAAGTCTCTGGCATTCTGAGAGCACAGACTGGGGTTCCTATTACAGAAGCAAACCGGAAAACCTGAACCTTGGCAAGAGGACAGAGATCTCATCCAAGAATGGGAGATGGCCAACTGACCAGCTCTGAGAGTCTAGGGAACTACATTTATTCTTCTGATTGATTTGCAAATGGATGCTGGTAGTGACATCCAGCTGGTGGTTTAAATCAGTAGTTAGTCATGTGATAAAAGACTCCTGAGGTAGAGGAGAGGGTCTCTTTCTCAGAGGCTTCAGGAGATGCAGGCAACTGAGTGCTTGGGTAAGCACGCAGGGCATAGCGCAAACTAAGGAGCCAGCCAGGCTGAGGCACAGAACATGGAGTCCATATGATGAGAGGATAAAGGAGATGTTTGTTTCCTGATTTTTCTTGGTTGGGGCAAGGGTAGGAATATTGATCTATGTCTTAAAAAAAATGTGTTCTCTCAGTGTGGTGATTTCTCAGAAAATTGGAAACAACCTTCCTCAAGACTCAGTAATACCACTTTTGGGTATATATCCAAAGGATGCTCAATTGTGCCACAAGGACATGTGCTCAACTATGTTCATAGCAGCATTGTTTGTCATAGCCAGAACCTGGAATCAACCTAAATGCTCTTTGACAGAAGAATGAATAAGAAATAGGTTGTACATTTACACACTGGAGTACTACACAGCAGAAAAAAATAATGACATCTTGAATTTTTCCGGAAAATGGATAGAGCTAGAAAACATCATTTTGAGTGAGGTATTTCAGATACAGAAAGACAATTATCACATGTATTCACTCATAAGTGGCTTTTAAACATAAAACAAAGAAAACAAGTCCTCAAATCACAATCCCAGAGAATTTAGACAACAATGAGGATCCTAAGAGAGACATGAATAGATCTAATCTACATGGGAAATAGAAGAAGACAAGATCTTCTGAGTAAATTAGGAGCATGGGGACCTTGAGGGAGGGTTGAAGAAGAGAGAAAGGTCAGGGAGGGGAGCAGAGAAAAATGTAGAGCTCAATAAAAATCAATTAAAAATGGAATAAAGAAAAATAAAACTGTGTTCTACCTCTAATCTGAATATATTTGAAAATTTACCATTGCTCAGGGAAAGTGTCTTTTAGATGTCATTAGTTAAGATGGGGTCATCAGGATGGGTCCTGAATTCAGTGATGGATGTCCGGGGGAGGGGGGGAGGAAACACATAGAGCCTGGGAGACAGAGGCAGGGGCAGGAGCGAGATGGTGAGTGCCAAGAAGGCCACCACGAAGACGCCTACGAGAGAGACATGGCACAGATTCCCCTGCAGAGTTTCCAGGAAAACTCTGCCAACACTGTGGTAATCATATCACCAAAACCAGGGCCTTCTGATGAAGCCCTCCAAAGAGCTCCACAGGAAACTGTTCCACCAGGCTTCAAAGACTGCCCAGGACAGGTATGATCATATGATCATCCTATGCACTGTAAGAATATTTCATGTGAGATTCTCCTCTGAATGCTATGGATATGTTTTATTACCATTGATTATTAAAAAAGCTCTTTTGGCCAATGGCTTAGTAGAGTAAAGCTAGCTGGGAAATCAAATTAGAGCTGTAGAGACAAAGTAGGTGGAGTCAGGGAAATGCCATGTAACTGCTGAAAGAGACAGCTGCCAGTTAGCAGCCAGAACCTTTCCGGTAGACCACAGCCTCATGGTGATTCACAGATGAATAGAAATGGGTAAATTTAAGAGTTAACTAAAAAAATGCATAAGCTATTAGCCAAACAGTGTTGTAATTAATATAGTTTCTGTGTTATTATTTGTGTCAGAGTGGCTGGGAAATGAACAAGCAGTCTCCGTCAACAACTGTTATTATTATTATTATTACAATACTATGACCTCCAATGCCTGGATTCCAATTGTGCCACCAGATGCCCTACTTGTGCCAAAGAAAATGTCCTAAAACATTGACAGCTACTCCGTGGGGACAAGCTCTCCCTTGTTCATGGCTACTGTACGGAGTCATTGCTTATTCTCTCGTGTACTCACGTGGTCAGGTTTACATTCAGGTGTACATCTGCTCACCCACTAGCTGTTTGCTTTACACTATTTTTAGGTTCTGGGAATGCAATGGGAGCAGCCTTTAAACTATTTATCTTTCATTTTACATCTATTTATTTGTTTATTTATTTATATGAGTGTCTGTGTGTGTGTGTGTGTGTAGGTGGTTTGTCTAGGTGGACGGGTGGATGGGAGAGTGTATGTATGTACTACAGTATGTGTCTGAAAGTTAGAAGACAAACTGTGGGAATATTTCTATCTTTCTACCATGTGGATTCTAAGAATGGAACCCAGGTCTTCAGGTTGGGTGGCAAGCACCCTTATCTGGTGAGCTGATTCGTCTGCCCCGTGGAGACAGTCGGTGTTCATAATGTTTGCAGGGGAAATGGATTTCTCAGATTCTAGTGATACAATAGTGCAAACCGTTCTACACTTAAATAAATGTCCATAGATGATGGACAGAATTCTGGGAACATGTGTAACCAAGGAGCCCTTCCCAAATAAAAGGAGGGAGCTCTGCTAGGAAACCTAAGAATATTAGGGGTGACCTAGCACAGGTGGAAGGCTGAATAGCCAAATGTGCTAAGAGCCTATGATGGAGAGGAGCTCAAAGATCCTGGGGAAGGCTGAAAGGAAGATAAAAGAGGTTGTGGGCTTGCCCAGAGAGATAGAAAGAATGAGACCACAGCAGAAGAGGCAGAGCAGTCCCTGGGGAGGTGATTCATTCAACTCCAAGACTGTACTTAGAAAGCTATAAGAAAAAAAAATCAACGTGAGGTCATTTGTGCCATCTGGCTCTAGGCTATTGGCTCTCTCAATGATGCAGGTAGATATGGGGTTTCTGGAAGAGGTTGTCTGTCTATTTGGTATATGTATATATATAGTTTAATGAAGGGGTATCCAGAGGCCACCATGTCAAGTTATAAAAAATGTTCAGAAATCTCTATTTATGCCTGGTAACTCTCTGCGGAAAATAGCACATTGTCCTGCAAGATAGATACAGCCAACACTTTCAATAGCATGGTTTTCCCTGGAAGGCCCTTGTGGAGATGGATGCCTTATATCACTGCCTACTGCTTTCATTAGAGAGAGACAAAGAGAGATAGGAGAGAGAGACACACACAGACACACACAGAGAGACAGAGACAGACAGAGAGACAAAGACAGACAGACAGATAGAGCCTTCTTTAGTGGGTATCAGGATTGGACCACATTGTATTCTAAGCCCTACTGTCCAGGTTTGATGAGAAGGACTATCAAGCAAGGGTTTGCCACTGAACAACAATGTTCTTTATCCTTGCTAAGAAGCTTCCCAGATGCAGCTCCGTGAGGATGACCCTATAGTGTCTTAGACTCTCAGCTTTAAAAAAGGTGAAATGCCTCTGACCTACATGCTTCACAGTTCTGTTCAGGTCAAATGAGAGTCCCATGTGTGAACTATTCTAGAAAACATGACACTCCTTGCAATACATTCTTCATTCTGGGCCCGGATGAAACAGTCTTCCACCTGTAGACTCAGTGTTAAATTTTAAAAGTTCGTTGCCATTTTAGGCTTCAGGTTTTCACACCTGTAGAAAGAAATACTCCTGTTTACCGAAGGAATAAATTCATAGGATTTAAAATGTATGCATGAAGGTCTTAGCAGCACAACTGATGGGGTGCATAGTTGTGATTACCAAGGATACGGTGAGATTTTTGGAAGTTTTACAGGAAGAGATGGAAAGCAAATGGTTTTGGAAGCTGAACAACTTGGTGTTCAGAAGCAGGTGCAGGTAGGTCCTGTGACTCCTGCCTGGGCAGGTTCCTTCCTGGAAACTCCTGTGCATCTTTCATCCCTAAAGTGTATAGCACCGTCACTGGCTGTGTCCCTCTGAGGATTCTTAGCAGTGTTTCTTTGAGCTAAGGTTTCCTAGGTTTCCCAGTGGAGAGAAACCATCTCTTTCGTCTTTCTGGTCCTTTGGGATTTTACCTGGCCTTTCTCACATCATTTTGTCACTTCTTATCATTTCCGACCTGTTATAGCAGCTTCCTTACTTGGACCACAAGCTTGTTGCAGGTAAGGGCTGAGGGAGGGGAACTGCTACATCCTTCTCATGGCCTTGTAGAACATCTGTCTCTGAGCATCCCTGGTTTTCTTTCTTTCACAAAGCTTACCCTGGTATGTATGTCAAATGCAGAGCTGAATAGCTGAATTCAGAAGTAGGCAGTGTACAGGACCATGCGAGACCTCAAGGGAACCAGTATCATTTATGGTAAAATCAAATATACAGAATAATCATAAGTCTTGACAAGTAGCATTAAAAAGAATAAAATGGAATAGCTCCATAGACATGTTTCGGAGGCAATATTTTAGACTAAGGAACATTAGGGTCCTTGGGATTTGCCAGGGAGCTTGACAAGATGGCTATGAATAGGCGTTCTTGGTGTGGCATGGAAGCTTTTATCCTCTTCACATCTCAAGGTCACTTCCTTTCCTAGAAATCCAATCTGGTCTCCCTGACCTCTTCAGCAAGGAAAGTAGCTTCCTTGGACTGCTATATGCAATGACACGAACCTGGAAACTAAAATAGCAAACCTTAGAAATTTGTCCTCTCGCCACTGTAAAAGACAGAATTGCGAATTCAAGATTTCACCTGTGCAGAGAGAGCTCCTCATGAAGACTCACAAGGAAGGTCCTTCTTGCCCTCTGTCTTCCATGGCACCCAGCTTCCTCTGTTTTAGCAGCTCCCCCTAAGTATCTCTGCTCTCACATGAATTATCTATGTTTGTATGTTCTCTTCTGCCTTCTAAGATGTCTGGTGATAATATTTGTCTTTGGATTTAGGGACTTTTTAGATAATCCAGGGTGGCCTCAGCTGGTACTTCTTAAATACACCCATGAAGAAGACCATCTTTTCTGATATGGTCACAGTCACTGATTCTGGAGGTATACTTGGAATGTTTAATGTGGATTGTCAATCTGACTAGGATTAGAATTATGTAGGAAAAAGTCTTCTAGAATCACTGGCGAGAGTATTTCCAGGAAGGTCTAACTAGGTGAGAAGATCTGCCCTGGATGTAGGTGGAAACATGCCATGAGCTAGGAGGTCCCAGGTTGAATAAAAAGTATTAAGTGTATGGAACACAGACATTCATCTCTCTGTTTTGGTTGTAGGGGCCACATGACCAGACATGATGCATTCCTGCCACCCTGCCTTCGTCGCTAAGATGGACAGGAAGCAAAAACAAATACTTCCTTAAGCTGCTTTTGGAACACAGTTTTTTCTTTGTAAATTTGCAGCAAAGAGGAAAAGTAATTTACAGAAAATGTATACCAAAGAGGAGGACCTTTGTTGTGATAGACATACTCATGTGGTTTTTTGTTTTTTTTTTTTGGTTATTCGAGGCAGGGTTTCTTTGTGGTTTTGGAGCCTGTCCTGGAACTAGCTCTTGTAGACCAGGCTGGTCTCGAACTCACAGAGATCCGCCTGCCTCTGCCTCCCGAGTGCTGGGATTAACTCATGTGGTTCTTAAACGTTTACAAATTGGTTATTTATTTATTTTATGAATCTGTCTGTGTGTTTGTTTGCTTATTTATTTATGGAGAGTTTGAACTTGGGACTAGAGAAACGCTAACATTTTAAAATGAAGCTTAACGAGCAGTTCTAGTTTAACTTTGAAAAACTATAGCATTGAGAATAATGTTGACAGTGGGGACACAGTTCGTGTCTCAAAGGGGGAAGGCAGATTTGGTTAAGAGTTAGACTACTGACGAGTCATGTTACACTTTGCCGAAAATCTGGCTGTATTCTAACCTTAGTCTAAAAATTTGAGAGAGGCGGAACTAAAAGATGACAGTCTAAGGAGCTGATTGGAGATTTCAGGATAGCGTTTCCATCCAGAAGGCAGCATGGTGTTAGTCACTGACCTTAGTCAGAACCACAGTGGGAAAGAGCAGAAGTATGTGAAAAATGCGTGGTTTGAGGGGGAGGAAAGGAATGAGGGCAAGTTTAAGCTGAAGACAACATAGGCACATAGGAAGTCAGTAGAATTGATTAAAGGCATACCATTAAAAAGAAAGCTCCCGCTCTGCACCAGGGTTATGAGAGACTCACGTAGAGAGTGTGAGGAAACTCCATCAAAAGATAACCCTGGTATATGGAAATGGCAACTCCTCAAAGGACAGAGGCTGAATTGAGCATGCCACCATAGGCTTACCTGCTCCAAAGGGGCCACCTAGGGAAGTGTTTCACTGGAGTTAACTTTAAAAAAAATGTTTCACTGTATAATGGATACCTCCATATTATAACACTGTGTGGTCTAAAAAGTCCACTGTCTTTTAGAGACTCTCGAGTGTCCTCTATTGGACACCAGAATAGTAGGGAAGTCAGGCTTAAGGGTCAGTGTTGCCCACAATTACAAAATAGAGAACAAATCGCCTCTTAGAAGCATTCTAAAATAGAGAATGAAAACAAATCTCCTCTTGGAAACAACTTAAACACTAAATATACCTAGGTAAAGGTGAGAATCCCTGCTCATAGAAGAGAGCCCTGGTTGGTTTGCTGGAGTTTCTGTGCACAGAAAGCCACAGCTGAGAGAATTATTCAGACATTCTTCTCTCATAGTCAGTGTGAGACAGTTGTGTAGCTTGGTCTGGTTGTAAGGCTCCTAGCAGTGAGATCAAGCCCTGTCCCTGGCACTGAGAGTTAACTTTGAAGACGTGTTGATACTGCTGAAACCGAGGTTCCAAAGAGGGCCAGGCTATAACTTAAGCTGGCAGCAGAACTTGAGACAGTCATCCATATGGCACTGTTTCTTCCGGAAAGCAAGAAGTGAGAGTGAGTGAGTCTTGGTTCCAGAAAGCCACTAAGATCAGGTAATGGTTGTCAGGTCAGATTTCCCCATAAAAGGCCCTGAAACTGGCTGGTAAAATCTAAGTTGTGGTACAGTCCCTAGGATGTTGGAGATGCCAAGAATATGAGATATCTCAGAAGGAAATCTTCAGGCACAGCCTGGAACTGACTCAAGAGAGAGATCACATGTGCTGTGGGTGGGACTACTCAAGGTTATTAGAACCAAGTTGTTTCCATCGTGAATCCCAGATGTCAGATGTCAAATACTGCTATGTAGCACTTCATGTTTACCTGGCTGGGTGTTAGTCTTGTTTTGTTTTAGTATGTTTTTTTTTTGCCATTCTTCCCTTTTGGAATGGAAATGTTTATGCTGTGCTATTGCATACTAAAAGTTATATAAAGTTATTTTAACTTTTAAATATAATTTATGAATTAGTTACTAATTTTAAATATGCATTCAATGTATTTTGATCATATTTATCTCCTACTCCTTCCTTTATCTTCTACCAAACCCGTTCTCAGCCAACTTCACATGTTTTTCTTTACAACCCACAGAATTCATTTTGTGTTGTTCTGCTGTCAGAGACCACTCATTCATTCTCGGACGCTTAGACCCAAAATAATCACACAGAAACTATATCATTTGCAATACTATTTGGCCAATAGCTTGAGCATATTTCTAGCTAACTATTATATCCTAAACTAACCCATCTCCATTTATCTGTGCACCATCTCAGAAGACACTTTGGGCATTTGAATACCATTGAAACTTTTCAAACGATGGGGACATTTTAAGTTAGCTCAATGGATTTTGTATTAAGTGATAGACATGAGCCTCTGGGGGATCCAAGAGTGGAAAGTTATAATTTAAAAGTGACATGTTTAGAGTTAACATTGAGAAGGGGTAGATTTGTGATGGTTAATCTTTGGAGCTGGCATGGCATGAGTTGAGGGAGAATGTTTCTCCTTCCTCCATCAGTATCTACTTACCCAGATGATTCTAGTTCCTATGATGGACTTTTACCAACCTTTCATTTGAATTGAGTGTACTTCTGTTTTTATTCTACCGTGAGGCTCTGACACCGTAACACATCTGTTTCAGTATTAGGCCCTGTCAGCTTCTCTCCACCTTCTCAAGACTCCCTCAAACCCACTCACCTCATGCTCGGCCATAAACACAGCACTCCTTTTCTAAGGGAGGGTGGCTGTCTTTGTACAAAGCAGGTCTTTTGCCCTCTGGCTGGCTATGAGCTCTGCCCGGGATTTGGGGCAAGAAAGTAAAATGATTGCCAGCTGGAAAAACAGTCCTGCTGCCAAGCCATCCCAGAGTTCTGGAGAAGGGATCAAGTGTCAGAGGCCCATCTGCCTTCACTTTCATTCTGGTTTTAACTCAAATTCCTTTTATTTCTGCAACACATACATGCAAACACACACACACACACACACACACACACACACACAGAGAGAGAGAGAGAGAGAGAGAGAGAGAGAGAAACAGAGACAGAGAAAAGAGAACCATGAAAAAGTAGAAACTATAAAACAAAAATAACATATCATTTTTCCTTAGTATTTTTTTTTCCTTTCCAAATCCCCTATTCCATTCAGACAAATACATGTTCTTCTCTGGAAGCCACAAACATATCCAAATAAGGACACGTACATTTACATACATAGCTAGAGTTTTTTTTCTTTGTTGTTTTTTTGCTTTTAAAATCACATATATGTATATATATATAATTTATGTATAAATATTTTTTAGTGCAGAAAATAGGCTCATACTTTATAGAGCATTCTCATTTCATTTTATCAGCAATGAGTAACATGAAAAGACCTTCTTTACTTGAATGTACACATATGCCTCATTTTAAACAGTTACAAAGACCGTCACTCAGGTGAGGAATCAGGGTCTGTACAATGATGTCAGATAGCTTTTGAGAGTGTCAGTCCATGCAAGGAGTAACCTTCTGACTCTCACCCAATTATTCTCTCCTCCATAAATTTTCACATAGCAAATGTAATTGGAATGCAATAAACATATACGATATCATTTATATATATGACAATTCATATTGTATTAACCATCTAACATATGTTCTCTATGGCAATTTTATATAAAATCATGTACTCATTGTGTCTCAAGGTGGCTGTAAGCTCTCCTTTATCCATAAGTAACTGAATCCTTAGTGTCTGATATGAATAGAAGAGAACTCAAATTCATGGCCCTGAGGAGCTTGATTAAAAGTTGAGGACAGTTAGACCCATGTCCTTTTTGTACAATATTGAGCCTACTTTCCACAGTTTATCTTCTCTTGGACAGCCTGGCACAGGGTCTACTCTTTTGTCTCTGGCCCCTCCATCTTTTATGGCTACATTTGCCTTTCCTGAATCAGTTCTCAATCCTTAAGGAGCAGCGGGAATATAAACATCCTATGGCTGGGTGAGCACAGAGGGATGATGTGTCAAGCTTGGCTGGCTTCTCTGCGACTGCCACCCCCACCCCCTTGGGGCCCGTGTGTGTCTGCAGTACTTCCTGTGCAGCCTTCTCCTCCCACTATCACACTCAAAGGGAAAAGGAAAATAAACTTGGCCCAAATTTAGCCGGGGTTGACTTCTGGGTGGGCCTGATAGTTGTGTGGCTGAAATCAGTCCACTCCTGGCACCAATTACGATCTCCTGCTCTTTAGAATGGGTATTTGAGGGGAGCCACCCACAATGTTCCCACCGTGACATTGAGCAGGATTTTGCAGCGTTTCGAAAGCTTGAGTAGTATAATACTGACTATGACTTTTGTACACTGAATGTCCCGTGTTTGTAGCTTGTAAAGCCTCTGGCCAATGTGAGCCTCTGTTTCCTAGTTATCAACTGAGGGGCCAGTAACACAGGTAGGATACCCTTGCCTTTTAAGCAGTTTGTTGAACATAGTTCATTTGGAAGCAGGAAATAAAAACTAGGAATAGAAGGTGTGTCTCTTCTGCTACTATGTTTATAGAGCCTGCCGAGTCTCTGTGTGCCCTTTTCCTAACCCATAGGCACGGAAGAGATCTTCATTGAGCACAGGGAAGAACACAGCTTCCTTGTAGAACAATTAAGAGGAAGAACATCAGAGCTGAGAGGTGTGGCACCTGCCCTTAAACCTAGCACTAAGAAACCAGAAGCTGAGGTGAGCAGATCATAAGCTTGAGGTCAGCTTGTGTTACATGGGGGGGGGGGGATTTCTAATTCATATGGGAACCTGCAGACAAGGGCCACTTAGGCTGATCTGGAATTGTTCCATTCAGTGTAAAATCTTTGCATACAAAGGACCAGAGTCTAATTATTTCTTTTTCTGTCTCTGTGGATGTTCTTTTCCCAAAGTATAGACATTAGTGTAAGTTTTGATATCCTAGGATTTTTTTTTTTTTTACTGCCGAGGAAAAGCATCATGAGTAAGAAGATTATGCTAATTACAGGGTACCATGTTTATCTTTGTATATCACAGGGCACATTGGCCTTTCACAGACACTGAGAAATTCTGCAATGAAAAAATGCTTTATTTTTTGAAGGACTTTGTGAAATTACTTGACAAAGGAATATTATCTTCTTTTTAACAACCTCCCCAGTGTAATTCACGAGGAGCACAAATAAACTTGTTTAGCCCTTCATACTCCATTGAATATGAATAAATTTTTGAGTTTACAGTATTGCCCTCTCCAACATGCAGGCATACTCAGGCAGCTGCACAGACATACACGCCTTTCCTGTAATTTTGGAGACTTTAACCCACTACTGAAACTGAGCAGAAAGAAGGGCTTCCATGGTCAGCATCAGTGCTTTCCAATGAATAACCTTGGAGAATCCAGTTGATGGTTTTCTCCTGACATGGTGCGCTTGGTGCTAATAAGATTAGAAGTGAGCTGGGGTAACTGTGAAGTAAACTGGTGCTTTGCTTTGTTCATTGTGTCGCAATTCATAGTTCTGGGAAACTGAGGCTCATGGACTGAGAGTAACAGTGAACAGATGCCAGCTATTCACTTAGCTTACTAGTAAGAACCTCATTCATATTCAAACACACTCCATCCTGGAGGTCACTGGTCCCTGCGAAGCAAGGTAGGCCAGGCAGAGCTGGAATGCATCTGATTATCAAAGATCCAGATCCAGAAGGCTGTCCTCTACTGTGCTCTTGGAGATCTTCCTCCCCATTGGAACTTGGACAAGAGATACTTGAGTTCACTGCCCATATACCACTATCCTTTTCCGTTGCTGGGAAAACCTGGGTGTGGGTCACATGTTCCATGATAATGAAGAAAACAATCATCTGCTCTCACATGTATGTGAATATTTGCACGTATCAACAAATATTTGCAGGCACTGAATGCATATGTGCCAAGAATTACAGACGTAAAGGGACAGAGGGCTATCTCTTGCCCCAGAGTTGATGCATCTTGATAATATGATAAAAAATTATACTGCACATGAAGCTATTTGTCTTTGATCATCATCTCAGCTTCTCTATCTTGGCTGGATGACATTAACCCTTTGCCCTCAGTGTTTTAGTTTTCTTCAGGAGAATGAGCATGGAACTCGAGGTCAAGGTAAATATTGGAAGTAAGCCAAATAAACTCAATGTAACAGGTACTCATTCAATGGCATTTAAAAAAATTACTATTACGCTAACCGTTAAGCAATGTTCATAGACCAAAAACATCGGAAGGGCCTTCTCTATAGCAAGCAGCAAAGTTTCCACTCAAAAGTGTTGAGGGATGACTGGGACGAGGACTAATATAAACATTTAGGAAATTGTTAAACAATCAACCAGTAAAAACTTAGGAAGTGTTTAATTAGAATTTAGGCAGTGCTATCCAGGAAGAATTGTGCGTGCAAGCACATACAAATGGTCATGCTGTGTTTTACTGAGAGAGAAAAGGAGTTTCAAGTAGTATTCAGATGTGCCTTTGCCTAAAAATGGACAGAAGGATGTGTGCAATCCAAGAAGTCACCCGGTAGCTATTAACACAGTTTTCCATGTTAAATTAACTGCCTTAAGTGAAAAAACATAGTGGAAGAGAAGAAGAGAAGGAAACAAAAGGTTCTTTTAAGAAAAGGATTGAAAGAAATTTACAACTTTTTAGAAATACCATAAGCTGATCACAAAATTGTAGTAGCGAGCCAGCACCTAGCCACTGGGTATAAAAGGCGGAATGGCTTTCGTAGGTATACTTAGCCACTTGCTGGTCAGTCAACAGTGGGACTCTAGGTAGTCCTCAAAGCCCTTATGAGAGGCATCCCATGGAACTCACTTTCCCTGGAGATTCTATCCATACCCCAGTGCACAGATCATCAAAACTGAGGTCTATTGAGATTAAGTAACACAGTCAGTCTGGGTACTGATAGTCTAAATTTATAACTCCCAAGTCCATTGCTTCAGAGCACACTGACAAACTTTTGAATCCATCAATCAAGCAGAGAAAAGGTATCTTAGGTCCTGACAGTGTGAGTTCCATGGTAGGAGACTCCCATAAAATCCCAGTATCTCTGATCAAGGGACTCGTATGAATTGCAGAGTTAATATGAGGCTGGGGGCAGGGCTGCCTGGAATGCAGACTGCGGGGATCAGTTCCTTTCCTTCCTCCTTTTCCTTCTCTCTGATCCAAGCAACCCATCCTCGTACATGAGGGCTTGGTTTTACTTTCCTTGGCTTGAGAGCAACCTCTGAAAGAAGTCAACAACCCTGAGACACAGCAGACAGTCAGCCAGAGGAAGACAAACAAAACTGACACCGAGCAAAAACTGCCAAGGCATTGAAAATGGGAGCTCTAATTTTCACTCCTCTGCATGAAGCCTGCCAGATACAGGGCTCTGAAAGAGAAAAGAAAAAAAAATAAATCTGATTTGTTCTCAAACGGGCCAAAAATAACCTTGCTTTATCTTGCAGAAGAAAACAGAAAATCTTTGGTATCCTTCCATACAGTTGTCCTTTCTTCTTGGCTGGGATAGACAGTGGGAGCCCTAGGCTCAGGTCTAGAAGAAGACAATGGACCAAAATAGTCTATGAGACAAGGAGATGTTGGGTGTGAGCAAAGCTGATGAGTAAGAGTCCTGGGTTTGGCTAGGGACAGCATGCTTGAGGAGGAGGCAGCTGCTGGGCGAAGAGGATTCCATTTGTATATGCCAACTACAAATCATTTCTGATCAGTAATAGCCCTGTCCCTTCCAAAATATCTTCTGTGTCCTTGCTTCTCATCCTCACTGCTCCTCAGAGTTTCTGGAAGTTTTGCCAAATTCCCTTCTCTGGACTCTGTTTCCAAGCTATCTCTTCTCTGGGCTCTGTGTCCAAGCTATTTCCATCTTCTTCATGTTTTCCAAAATACAACTCTGATGTCCCTGTCTTCTGGCGATATGTCATCAAATACAGAACACAGTCTCTATTAAATCCAGGGCAGCATTCGATTTGTCTCCTACTGACCTCAGCCATCTTTCTCAGTTTAGTGACTGTTCCTCAGCTTTTTGGTTTGGCCCATAAACCTACTTCACTGCCCCCAGCCTTGGCACCCCAGACCCTTGTTTTATCTCCCCAACCTCCAGGACATCTTCTCTGCTCCAATGGTTGTTGTGCATTGAGGGAAGGATTCTTCCTATAAATTGTCCTTCAGTGACTTATCATTTCATTCCCCCAAACAGTTCAGTTTCAGAAATGTAAGGAACCCAAGGTCAGAGAGGAGACAGAGCATATTCAAAGTCACAGGCTTATCAGAGATGGAATTGATGCACCCCACGCCCTGGAATGCAACCGTATGTGATTGGCAGCTGCCAAAACCACAAGCTTGAGGTTCTCTCAGTTCCTGAACCCTCTAAATGACACATTGCTGCTTCTGGAATAGCAATGCCGTGAGGGAGTCCAGGTGTTGCTGCTGCTGGAGAGAGAGCTGATGATGTTGCCTTGCACTTTCCTTGGCCTCTTAAATTTATCCACAATAGGGAAAATCTATTTTTAGAGCAGAAATCAAGCATGGTATCATGCGTCTTGCAAAATTCCTTTACAAAACAAAACACAACAAACACAGCATCCCATTATTGTGCAGAGGAAAAAAAGTCTTGACTAAACCAAAGAGAGTCCCATAAAGAAGGTTGTGCAGGAAAGAGGAGGAGGCTCCCCCCATGAGTGCGCTCAACAATGAAGAGGGAGCAGGGGTACATGATGAGCCCCTGTTGAGTGGCAGTGGGTACCTGATGTGAAAGAACCATCTGAAAGTGAGTGAGTTTCAACCTTTTCAGTCCCAAGACTTCCCTGGGCCCTCCTTTGTGACAGTTGCACACCTGATTCATACTGAGGAGCCATGTCTTCTGACTTCTCCAGCTCTATGGTCATAGTTCTCAGGAAAAGGGAAGTTCCAAAGTCCAATTCTGGACCTGCTGAGTCAGAAAAGACTAACAGGCAGCACCATCTGCATTCTTGATAAATTTTCTCATGGACCCTGATATATTTTTTGAAAATTGCTGCTAGAAATAGCGGGAAAGGTAGAGACAGGAGAGGGGTATTCTACTGAGTCTCTTTGCTCCCAACAGGTGTCCACGCAATATGACAACCTGTCCCTCACATACCCTGTTTCCCATTTATCATCACGAAATCCTATTTTCAGGAGGTTCATATGATCACTGATGGGCTGTGGGTTTCAACTCTGGCAACAGTTCCTGTGTCCTCTGGAAACTTCTGTCCTAGAGACAACCTAGCACATAATCACTAATTGGACATGGAGAGGCTTGCGTGGGTTGTGTTTGTTCAGGCGAAGTTGCACCCTGCAAGAAAGGCAATAATGTCTCTATCCATGGATGGGGAATGTCTAGTAGAAGGGACAGATACCAAAGAAGCTATGTGGTGTGATATGTGTACCACGATAGAGAAGCATATGAAACACTGCATTGTCATACCAGAAAGAGCCAACTTTGCCCAACTGACAGGCTGAATGGGGGAGGAAGAGGAACGATAAGGTAGAGAGGGTGCTGGATGGGAGACTGAAGGGACCCAGGGGAATCAATGGAGTGAAGGTAGAAAGGAAGGAATGGAGGGAAGACAAATAGAGGTAAAAAAAGAAGGGATAGAAGGAAGATTACAAAGGAATAGACAAAAGAATTGGTTACCTTTTATTCCTTAGAAGCCCTACCTTCTTGTATATTCACCTTCAATGAGTACCTTAAAAAGGATTTTGAGCCAGAAAATCCTCAGTGCTCCCCAAATGCAATTTCCCCCAGAATAACACACTCTGAGGTTTCTCTCCATGCTCGGCTGTAGAAGACTGGGATGGAGACAGGAGTCCTTCCCTTAGTTTCTTCTCAGCACCGACTCATGTTTCTGACCAATGGTTGTCTACCCAGACTCCATGTGAAAATCATCTGCAGGGCTCATAAAATATATTCGCACTGGGATAATTTGTTTGGGATCAATTTCTGTTCAGTGAGATAGAAAAGCAGATATATGAAATGGCTTCCTCAGTCTTAGCAAGAAGAAAGATCTTCTCTGCTTCAAGTCAGAGTCATCTCCCAAAGCCTGGACTTTCAGCAAGCATCATGGGTAAGCTGGCTCTGAGCTCCATCTCCTGTATGTAGCAGTCATGTAACTTTGACCATGTCTATTTTGCCTCTTTTTCTTCATCTGTAAACTCAGAATAAAACTACTATGATGTGACTGGAGAGATGACTCGGCGATTAAGAGCACTTGCTCTCTTATGGAGGACCTGGGTTTGGTTCCCAGTACTCACATCCATCTCTAACTCCAGTTCCCAGGTATCAGACATCCTCCTCTAACCTCCATGAGCAGCAGGTCCTCACATCCTGCCATAGACCATGTGCACACATGCAGGCAAAACACTATTACACAGAAAATAAATGATCTCTGAAAAAGACTCATGTCTTGTGGTGCTGGAGAGCCCGAGTAACTAGGTTGCCAATCAGTGCATCTGAAATCTTAGTGAAGTTGCTAGACTGAAGAATATGAGATTATGCTAAACCAGTGATGCTTGTTAAAGCTATGCAGAGTAGAGCACATTCATCACTTCTTAAGTACACAATCTAGGTAGTCTACTTTTCTTGGTATGACATTAAGATTATATAAGATTTGGCTTATTGGTGTGGTAGGGTAGATTCATTCATTTTGGTTTGTGTGCTTTTTTCCTTTCTAGTTCATTGGTTTTTGTCTTGGGTGGGGTCATAATGGGATTTTAGCACATGAACTTTTGTGAAGGAAGCCCTCCTCTCTGCATGAATATGTGCCTAGCCCCAAGTCTCATGCTGTTCTGGTGGTCCAGGCTAGGCTGGATTGAGTTAGGCATAGTGATGGATGTTGCCTTCTCATCCTCATCTCATGCCTTATTAATGAGACCCAGGAGTTCCCCTTCATCATAAACATGTTTGTTCACTTCTATCCTTGGGAAGTTTATCCATTCTTGCACTTTTACAATGAGGCAGTAGGACTTTTAGGCAGAAAGACTCCTAGATTCAAAACTTATAGAGAAATTTGTTTCTCAAAAAGGCATATACTAATTTATTTATTTTCACATAAAGAGGTTTCTCTCAGGGTGAAGGTTCTCAGGGTTTGAATAAAATAAGTTCTCTTCAACTGTGTCACAGTTTTGTAACATTCAATTGTCTTCTGGACTGGATAAAAAGACTTCAAATTTTACATAGCAAAGTTTGCATCAATCTTTTATTTCTACCAGATAGCTCAAGGTTATGATGTTCTCTTGTCTTTGAAAGAAAACAAGGCCAGACTGAGCAGAATATATGAATCGGGTGCAGCTTTTCCTGGGAGGAGCAGCCTTTTTTGTTGTTGTTCATAATTCATTATTAGAAAGATTTATAAAGCCGTTTTGTAAGTGCTTCAGAATGCAGGTTGGGACAGAAACACAATCTAGTTAAACCCACTAAACTGCTGATACAGGAGAAAAGTTGGGTTGGGTTTATGGAACCAAATGTGATCAATAACATTGTCCTCAGAGATCGTGTCTAGCACTCTGTTCTTTGGGAGCCCTTATCACTTCTGTTCTGTATGCCAGAGCAGAAGCAACGGTGTCACAAAAGTCTCTCTGGTTGTAAGATCCTGTTCAGTGACTGCCTCTTTCAAGATTCTGTAAATCAAAAAAATCCTCAACTCTCACCTCCATTCCCTTTCAAAATCTTTTCAAGATTTATTTGTATTTATGTGTGTGTGTGTGTGTGTGTGTGTGTGTATGCTTGCATGCGTATTCATGTGCATTCAGGTGCCCATAGAAAGACAGCACCAGATGCCCTGGAGTTGGAGTCACAGGCACTCGGGAGCCACCCATTTCAGGTGCTAGAAACAAAACTCAAAGTGTCTGGAAGAGCAGTAAGAGTTCTTAAGCATGAGCCATCCCTTCAGTCCCTCTTTGTAACTTTGAAAAATATCATCCTTAACTCTCAGCTTAGATTCTTTCAACTTATTCTCTTCCTGTTGCAGGCCTCTTAGAAAGTTTCCTTTGCTCAGATCCCCATTCAAGTTTAGAAGGACCCCGTAGAGGTCACCACAGTGTGCTAACTGTAACTGGAGATTTCTCTCCCATCTGCCAGTTCCAAAATAACTACGGTGAGGCTTAATATTAGTTATAATTTCTTGATCTTACCAGCTGGCTCTTACATATAAGTTAACTTTTATCTAATAACCTGTGTATCACCACATGCCCCATGGCTTATCAGTAATGTTCTGGCATCTTGCTCCTTCAATAGATACTGGTATCTCTCTCGACTCCACCTTCTTTCTCCCTGTATTCAGTTTGGCTTTCCTACCTAGCTATATTCTGCCTTGCCATAGGCCAAAGCAGATTTATTTATCAGTCAATAAAAGCAACACATATTAGCAATATATCATTTTCCATTTTCTGTCTAATTAAAAAGAAAGGTTTTAACTTTAACACTGTAAAATTACATAGAACAAAATAGGTATCAACCAATTAATACAGTTGAAATATTTAGTTTATTTGTATTTGGCAAAATTAAAGAAAATACTTTATCATCTACCCTATCTTTGTGAGTCTAAAGTTTTACATATAATTTGCCATTTTCATAACTAAGAAAAATTATAGTTATAACTATCTATTTTTTAATTCCATCAAAGATCCCAGAAGGATATAATCTTACTTAAGTAAACAGGAACTGCTTTGTAAGCAACTTCCACAACTCTAGAAATGACAGTGTTATCTGGCTGCCTGGGCAGTCATCCAGAGTTCTTCTATAACATTGGGAAATCCATTTTCAGCCTATAGGCCTAGAGTGCCTGGCAGATTTCTCAGTGAAGCAGGAAATCTGAAGGACTGTCCCACCTATTTTGACAAAATTTGTCAATTGTTTTCTCTGTGTCCTGTGGAATGTCTGGCAGATTCTTCCATGAAGCAAGAACCCTGAAGGACAGTCTCACCTTGTTTTGGCAAGATCTACAGTTATTTTTTATGGGTCCTGCATGTCCAGTTTATACAGCATATTGTCAAGAAGTCCAGGAAAGAGCAGTTTCTTGCCCAAATGGCTAGCCTTGCCACAATGAAAGCAAACTCCATATGGAGCTTCTTCAACGCCCATCATCCTTTTGAAGTAATTGGTGCTGCCAGAAGCACACATGTCTCGTTGTAGAGAACAGCATAAGTTCTTAAAACATTTTAAATTCCATATTCTTTAGGTCTTTGAACTGTTTGAAGACTACCTATCCTTCTGAAATATATTTGTGCGTATCTAGAAAACCTCACTAACATGACTATAAATTTGACTATTGTAGATGACTATTGATTTCTATTTCTTAATTATACATTACATTTTTAAGTAATCTGTATAAACATAATACCTTAGAGAACAGTAGAAGTATACATATAGTATAACAAAATTGACCTTAAATTTGTATCAAATTTTTATAAACAAAATCCATACAAATGAAAGGTATTCATTTCTGCATTATATTCCCCTTTTTTCTTTAGAAAGAGATTGTCTATGGCAACTAATTATTTATGACAAACTCCCTTTAAAAGAACACACACATTTATAAACAATATTTTGGGAATTTGGGTGTAGTTTTCTATACTACTTCCTGATGATTGGGATGCTGGTAATCTTAAGGGGATCCTGAGAATTATGGTTATATCTGCATTGTAGTCATCTGTGAAGTTATAGTAGTCAACCAGTTACCTTGAGTTGTTCTGAATGCTCTATCTTTGGGCCATCACTCCCATGGAGAACTCTTACTGAGTCTTACTTGATCAAATAATATTAACCTGGAAAGAATCCACAGCTTCTCATCTTCCATGAAAACAAAAGTAGAACCTCTTTTCCAAAGTAAGATATCCTTAGACCCAAATGTTGAAGTCAAGATACCTTTATGTTTAACTTAGAAGCCCTCACAAACAAATGTCTCTCTACAGTTAGCTTATAACGTTCAAAAATCCAACGAAATCACAGTAGTATATATAATCCAAACTCGCTGTGTATTTTCCATCTTTATGTGGCTTTTTATAGTTTTGTATTATTCTATTTTCCCTTTAAGAACCTCAGTTTATTATCTTTAAATTATTATTTTGATCTGTGACTTTGTCTATATTTTATCCTTTATCTTCCAAATCTATGTCTATTTATCAAACACAGTGTGACCAAATTAGAGGCCTTACTGATTCATAGTAAAATTGTGTAAGAATGTCTAAATTCCATGTGCTATAATTCTTCTAACCCAGGTTGTTACAGAAGTGATTTGGGGTTCCCAACACTACACAGTTTTATGTTATTGTTGTTGGTTTGTTTGTATCAAAGCCACTGCCCAATAAATGTCTTTGAATGAGGACAGACATAAACATGGCCTAACTGCTATTATGTTCTGTTGCCTGCCTAGGGTGTGCTTCAGGTCATATAAATTTTAGTCAAATCTGAAGAACACCATTCCCCTTTCATGACAATGATTCCCGAATATTAATGGATATTAATATTGATTGGGCTGATACTATATTGGGTGTACCATGTGTAAATGGAGACTGCACTTTTGTTTCCTGGACATCCAGACCCAAAAAATCACATAGAAACTATATTAATTACAACACTGTTTGGCCAACGGCTCAGGCATATTCCTAGCTAGCTCTTACAACCCATTTCTATTATTTTATATTTCACCACGAGGCTTCTGTTTTGTTAACTCACATCTTGCTTTTTGAGTGAGTACATGACATCACCCTAGCTCTGCTTTCTTTCTCCTTTGTTGTAATAAGGCCGTTAGTTTGTTTCCTGGCTGCTCAGCAGCTCAGACCCAAAACAATCGTACAGAAACTATATTATTTAATACACTGCTTGGGCCTTTAGCTCAGATTCTTATTGGTTAACACTTATATCTTCATTTAACCCATCTCCATAAATCTATGTATCTCCACGTGGCTGTGACTTACCTGGCATCTGTCTACAGTGGAGCTACATGGATTTTCCTGACTCTGCCTCCTTTCTTTCAGCATTCAGTTTGCTTTTCTCCACCTAGCTCTGTTCTATCCTATCAGGCCAAGCCAGTTTCTTAATTCACCAATGGTATTCACAGCATACAGAGGGGAATCCCACATCACTCCTTGCATTTAATTTTCCCTACCTATATTCTGCTCTTCTGTAGGCCAAAGCAGCTTCTTTATTAGCCAATGGTAATAAAGCATATCCACAACATACAGAGGGAAATCCCACATCAGCCATGCCTCCCTGGACAGAGACAACTCTCATAATTCCCCAAACTTTTAATGATGAGAATAGTAGTTTTCTTTTCCCTCTTTCCTGTAGCTGCTAGTCAGCATTCATCCTAATGGGATTCTGAGTCTCCCGTCCAAAGAGCCTTCCAGATCTTTTTCTCACACAGATTCTTATGATGTCCTAGCCCACAGTAACTTTCTTGATGGAGATAGTCTCCCCTTTCTAAGCTAGCCTATAACAGCATCCTCTTCAATCAGCTCACCAAAGTGACTACAGCCTCCTGCCCAACCAGGAAAAGAATACGGTTCAACTTCTTATAAATTTTGCACTCATTTCCTCCATATTTACGAACATTCATGAAAAATTGAGAAATCTCATGAGCTATATGGATGGGTCACTGTATAATTGCCTACAAAAAGCGAAAAGCATTGAGGATATAGACGTGAAGGAATGATATATAATTCATAGTACGGAGATGAAAGGTAGGCGAATATAAAGCATCTCTTCCTTGAAAATGTTTAATCATTTTTTAATATCAACATACCTTATTATAGAGACAACATGACTTATCCAAATACAATCAGTAAAACTACTCCTGTCTTTAATCCAAAGATTGCAGAATTCTCAAATAGTCCCTAGGATAAAGCATTTTTATGAATACGATGTGAATATCAGTTAAATACAGATTTCTTAATAGTTGAGCCATTATGTAATTAAATAATATTTGTATAATGACAATTGTGTATTCCATAACTGAAAGTTAGATTTAATGAGACATTTATTGGCACAAATGATTAATAATGAACCTCTCTGTGCTACAGGTAATTTATATACATATGATGTGGCCAAGAAGAAAAGCTCATTTTAATGCTTACCTTGTGTCCTGTGCTGCCTGCCTCATATCCAATTCAAATCAATTTCTGGTTAAAAAAAAAAAAAACCTTATTCTGAGACTTAACCCATTAGAAGTGAGGCAATGGATAAAGGTACCTTTGAAAGCAACTACTGAGGTTATGGAAGATTTATGCCAAGATTTACAACTGGAATTTTATTTTGCTAGTAAGTTGGAACTTAACTCCAATAACTTAATTAGAAATGTTGTAGAGACTAAAATAAAAATAATTTCTTTCTTTCTCTTTTCTTTTTCTTTCTTTGCATACATTATTTTTTTCATCCCGCCTCCATTTCTTCTGTCTCTCTCTCTTTTTCTTTTTCTTGTTTTCTTCTTCTTTTCCTCCCCAACCTGTCCCTCATCTCTCTCTCATCTTCATTTCAAAATTAAATAATTTGCTCAGGTATAACTGTGTCATGCATAAAAAATTATGGGACACATGATACATGCTGAGCCCCCATGAAGCACAAAACACACTGCTAGGTACTCTAATGTACCACGTCAGAGGCAAAGAAAACCTAAGATTATTTTGATTTTAGAAATGGAAAAGCAGCCTTATTGGATGACTGTCATCATGACTTTCAAACAAGTGATGACAGCCGTATAGTAGGTAAGTCATATTGAGCACAGTGGATCTTGAGTGTCTGTGTGTGCGTGTGCACGTGTGTGATTTATTTATTACTTTTGCAGTATCCTGGTTTATATTACAAATCACCAACATGTGCTTGAGTCATGGACTGACAATTGTTCTTTGCTACTGTTTCATGCAGTTATAACAAAATATCTGAAACAAGGCAATTTTTTTGTTTGCTTTTAGTTGAATTGCACTGATAAACAACTCGAACACAGTGGTGTTTTAAGATATCAGATCATCTAATTGAAATCTCAATTATTTAATTCGTTCCTTCATTTCTCTAAGCAACTGTTAGTGCTTTTGAGTGTAGTTGCTTTTCATAGATTTATTTTTTAAAAATTTTTATTTCTTCTTCTCTTTACAATACATTACAACTATAGCTTCCCCTTCCTCCACTCCTCCCAATCCCCCGACCTCTTCTCTCCCTTAGATCCACTCCCCACCCCTGCCATCTCCCCACAGAAAAAGAGCAGATCTCCCAAGGACATCAGCTGAACTCAGCACAATTTACAGTAAGACCAGGCAACAGGTGATTTTTTAAATAATTTAAATTGCAGAGACTGAGAAACCTAAATTCAGTGTGCTGGTGTGATGTTGCTTGTCCGATGAACTGACACTTCATCGCTGGTAAAGGCTCCAAAGAGGAGGGAAATTGTGTCTTTGTGTGGTGGAAGGGGCGGAGCAAAGAGTCAGACACTATCTGGACTTCTTTTAATAAAGACATTAATCCTGTTGGCTGGAGAAGAGCCCTCCTGACCTAATCATCGTTTATAGACCCTACCGTTACTACTCCTTTTGCATTCTTCATTGATTTCCACCACTTGAAGTTTGAATAGATCACATTCAAACCCAGCTATGGTTTTCTGCCTCACCTTCAGTAAGTCATTACACGCCTTCCAGGATTGGTTACTCTTCAGCAGTGTGAAAGTTACTGCTATTCCTTTCTGTCTCTTAGGTTGAGATTAAAGAAATAGATCAGTGCCCCTAGATTTTATTCCCATTGCCCATTTCTTTGTTCTAAATGGAAAGTCGTCAGCAAGATAAAATTTTTATCTGTGTTCCTAGCAGCCCAGTATTTCACACGGATAATACACCAGTTACTATTAGGGGAATTATTTAGTATGCTAATTTAACGCTGTCTGAAGTATTCTTCTGTGATCTCTGTAATTCCATGGCAAGACAGAAAGGTAGAGTCACAATACTCGGATACACTGTTCTCTATGCGACTCTGTTCCCATTATAGAGTGCCATATCCTTGGGACATGAGTCCTGGCCATATCCCCTTTCTTAAATTGGGGCTAATGTGAACAACAACAACTCGGGGTTCAGAGTTGCCAAAACTGCTATTTTGATTTAGCAAACACAATCACCAGTGAAAGCAAAGGCTGAACTCACCCCAGCTTGGATTCGTTTTTGCCAAGTCCAAGACTACGGAAGATTTTGAATAGGAATAAGAGACAGAGAGACAGATTGGATAGTTAGTAATACAGCAATGGATATTTATAAAGAAGTATGTGGATGGTCGAGTTAAAAATAATAATTAATCATTGAATTTTTCTAAAATTCTAATCGGAATACCACCATAAAAAGATGTGGTATTACACTTAAAATCCTAATTATTAGTTTATATTTTTCTAAAACTATGATTGTAGTTGGACAGAGGTACTACAGGCTTTTATTTTCTCTACATCATTCCAGATTTTCAGGCAGGAAAGTGAAATATTTTCAAATAGTTTACGTACATTGTAGAAATCAGCATGTATTTTGTAGTGTCAAGTGCTATCAAAAGGCTTGGGACAGCTTACTTGGAAACAAAGCTTCTGCACTGGGTTTCTTTGGATCTCAGTTTTCTTTTTTCTACACTGGAGCTATATGACCTTGTGGAAAGTGCTTAATACCGCCCAGCCTTAATTCTACTCACCAAAACAAAACAAAATGAAACAACCAAATGTGGCTGCTGAACTTAGAGCTTCAAGTCTGTTCTTAATAAAGCAAACATGGATTCAGCATCTATTACTCAAACAGCCATTGTGAGACAAGTGTTAGGAAGGAGTTCTCCTCTGTGATATTCTAACCTTACACACACACACACACACACACACACACACACACACACACACACAGATAGAGAGAGAGAGAGAGAGAGAGAGAGAGAGAGAGAGAGAGAGAGAGAGAACTCAAACAAGAGCTTTTCAAGAAACTGAAATAATTCATACACCCAGGCCGAAATCCATTCCTTTAACACTGCTGCCTTTTGGATCTCATATCGCCCCAAATTCAATGGGATGTGAATACCTCTACTCCAGTTGGTCTTAATATCAACATATTTGTCATTCATGTTCCAGGTCAATAGGTCCAGACAGACCCCACTTTTTACTGTCAGTTGAACAGTAAAAAGATTATTTTATCAAGACAGATAAGGTCATATTTCATTGTATGAACCAGACAGGAAATGCCATCTCTGGGTACCTTCTCATGGTCCCATCCTTTCAAAACATTCCTTAGAAAAAATGTGGGAAAAACCTATGGATCAAAAAAAAAAAAAAAACCTGTTTCTTTTTCTGTCTGGGAATGCTGGCAGCCCATGTTTCTCACGCTTCCTGCATATAAGTAGAGCTTGGTTCTAAGTTGAGACTAATAACGATCTAGGAGCAGAAACAGTGAACTATCCATACTCAGCCAGTGCAACCTCCTGTACAACTAAGAGGCTGCTAGTTTCCTGGCAGTTTGGAGACCACCAGAGTGGCCTGAGAGGGTAGGGAGGCCACCTGCTTCCTGTGATCTGAGTCTTTGACTTTGGTGCTTTGAAGGCTATTACCAAATACCCATTTCTACCTTACATCCCTGCTATAAATAAACGCTAACCGATTGGGGTTCTGAGCTTGTTGGTTATAATATACATCTCCATCAAGAACAAGAAACCTGGATCTTACCCAGGGATAACAGACAATAGACAATTTGGCAAATTCCTCCCAGAGTCAACCTCATTTCCACATGAAAACGGAGTTCACTGATAACCGCAGTTCTGGGTCTGGAAACACAGAAGCAGAGTTCAGAACTCAAAAGCTCTGCCTGCTGAGGCATCTGCTCCTGAACAAGACTCCCAGTGCCTCCTGGGGCCTGTCAAAGCCTTGGCAGATAGGAAACTCCCAGGCCAAGTGCCCCCTGCTGTCCTAATCATTACTTCCAGAAAGCAGTAGCACCTCTACAGCAGTATTTTTAGATGAACTTCTAGAGCAAGCTCCATCTGAGTTCTCACGCTCTCATGAGCTCACTGCCATTGATGCTTCCGCTACTTAATTTCCATTATTAATATTTACCACAATATGATTAGCCTAGTTCTGGGGCTCTGTGTTGGAGCTTGTTATTAACTTTCCTGCGTATAATGCCCATGAAAAAAAAATTTTTTTTTCTTCCGCCTCTTCTCAAAGACGCCGTGGGATTTGGATATAGAAGACTTCATCCTCAGAGGATGCACCATTGAGAAGTTATGGGATCTCTTCCTATGGAAAGTCTTCACTCATCAGTCTATGACTGGGTTAGGTACCATTTCATAGTATCTGATGGTGATAAATAACGTTTTCAGTGAGAGTCCACTGCAACTGTCTCACTCTCCTCTCAGACTCTGGGCCTCTTAAGGGCAAGGGCTTGATTATATATATGTATATAATCTATACATATATATGCATATAATTATACATATGTATAACCTAGTGCCAGGGATCAAGCTTGATGCATTTTTAAAAACATGTTCAAGATCTGTTTAATTCCGTGAGCCTCTGCCATGTGCCTACTGCTGTGCTTTGCCCCAGGAAGTAAATGGGTAGCCAGAAGCTTGTTTTTATGGAGCTATCAAGGTCACAGTTGTCAGAGATCTGTTCCAACAGACGCATCATCACAGATGACTTGAGTGATCTGGCAAAGGGGCAATCATGGTTTGAGTGAGGGCATCTTACTTTATCGTTTCCCCATGGACCTTCAGAAAAGGCCTCGAGAGCATCTGCATTTGGGCAGTAATTTCAGGAAGAGCAGAGAGAAGGCAGAAAGGTGTGGCAGGAAATTGAGGACAGCCAGCAAAGGTGCTAGTGGAGAAGAGATTAATGCTGCGGAAGACAGAAGCTCAGCCCCACTTGGGCTGAAGAGAGTATCTGGAATATGCTTGAGAGCAGCCCAATGGTTGGGCCTGACCTAACTGCAGCATCCCATTAACGGAGGAGTCATTCCATCTGCTGACTTTCTCACATCCCAGCTTGCCTTGGGTTGGTCAAGCCTGTTCTTCAAGTGACAGAGACAACAGAGAGAAAAAGGGATGCAGAGGGTTTTGTGTGGGAGAATTCTGAGGTAATCCCTGGGAAACAGAGACCACCTTCTGTGCTCAGAGTCCCTCCTGGTCCCGTCACATGCTTGGAAGAAGATATTCATGAGAGTGAAGGTGACCAGGAGCTGAAGATGTGCTGAGATTGCTGAGAAGGGTATAGATGGAAAGAGATGGAAGGTGCTGATAGACAACCCAGCCTTGTGACCCTCACTAAGAGCAAGAGAAAGAAAAAGACGCCCGAAAGTCCTTTAGCGCGAAGTGGGTCACACGGTATGAGTAGGATTTGTAAACAATATTGTTGTGACTATTGGGAGGCAAGGTAGTGCTGCAGTTTGAGTAAGAGATTGGGGAAACAGAACCAGGATGGTACCTCAGAGATAAATGCTGAGGAGGTCAAAGAAGACAGATTGTGTCTGTACAAGATGGTGCAGGACAAGAAGGCTTCCTACTGTTGGATGAATCAGAAAACTCTGTAAGAAGCTACTCTAGACTGATAATCAAGGCCTCGATTCTAGTCACCCTGAAAATGCAAGCTTTGAATTAATCAACGGGAAACATTTCAGGTCGGCATTATGAATGACTAACGTGGTATATACCGAGTAGACCTAACCCTGAGAGGTATGCCTGTGAGCTCCTCGTGCCCAGGTGTCAGCAATGCAGTAAAGAACCCTCACTAAGCCGTGGGAAATCGAGAGAGGCAGCAAATAGGAAGGGCAGGTGTTGCTTTCACTCTTCTTGACTGTCCGTTTTATTTCTCATTTGATCTGGAATCTTCGGGACAGGTTGCAAGTGCTCAGAGCGTCCATTCCTACAGTTCTCAGAGGAACTAGTGTGGATCTTAGGTTTTTGGTATTTTTGTTTTTTAAATCAGATGCTAAGAAATGCATCTGGGTGAGGAGGAAGGTGGGCAGTTAGCTGGATAAAAGAACTGCTAGATCCTGAACGGAGGGCCTGGAAGACTGGTAAGGTCAGTACAGGGAAAACAAGGATTGGAGGATAAATGCAAGATCAATGGGGAGATTAAAGAATTTCTTGTAAAGGGTTGGATTGTTGCCCCACCCATTGTTCCTATACTGAAAACTTCATCAGAATACACATTCTCTAACTGCCGTGGAGGAAGATAGGTGTTTGACTGAATGCTATCTTGCCTGTGGGTAGACTGTTGAAGGAATTTCTAATTATTCCAAAAAGTGACTGATTTCAGTTCAGTGCTGCTGTACCCAGTAGAAGCCTCCTGATTTGTAAACTAAGCCAGTGTTTCAAGTTTACCCTTTCTGAAAGATTTTTGTCCATCCCAGTGAGGCTAGCATGGCATAGTCAAGTGTGTAGATAGAAACACCTTTGGAAGTGAACAAAGGAATGTCATAAACCTTCTGTAGCTCTCTGGAGACTAGAGTGAATCATAGACCCAGATGAGAATGTTTAAATACTTACTGCCTTTACATTCTAGAATTACTCACCTCCAAATATTAAACAACTCTACATTATTTTTATTCATTCACTTAATATGTGTTTATTGAGCATATACATGGAGCTTAGTGCTGAGAATTTCATATATATCCCTTGCATATAGAAAGGGCAGATGTTCTGAATTTATGTAGAATTCTGACAGGATGGAGGAAAAGAGTTGAGAGTCCCTTGAGATGACACATCTGAGTACTTACTGTACACTGAAAATAGAAACACGCAAGAGAGAGCGAGAGAGAGAGAGCGAGAGAGAGAGAGGATAAAGGAAGCAGCAAATCAAAGTCCAAGAGACTGTTTAACGAAGAAGGGGAGTAGACTTCAAGACCAACACAAGGATAGGAGTGTGCTCTATTCAGAGATGAGGCAAGAAGCTTGGACGGCAGGAATAAGAGAGGCAGCAATTGAGAAATAAGCACTCACATTTTATGTACACACTGTTTTCCATATTTCAAAACTGACTCATTTTAAACATTAAACAGATCTTATGGATTAAGATCTTGAGAATCAGAGCATTCTTCCAGAAAAAATGTGGAGGCACTGTAGAAATTTCCTGATTTTGCAGTCTTTTGTTTTGGCAGTGCATAGTCCTGAGTGTGCCGTGTGTGTTAGTTCATGGATAGGCACTTGGGAAAGAGGATGGATGGTCTGGTGAACACTGGAGTCCAAAGGCAGGACCAGCCAGAGAAGCCCCATGTGCTTTCTTTTTTTGGTCTGTGTAGGGTGGGCATGTGTGGAATTTAGACCTAATGATGCTCTCCTGAGCTAGGTGACCTATTGTGTTCATCCATGGGGCATTGCTAACTTTTCCAAAATGGGAACCTGATAATCCTTGTGCCATACAATCTATGTGGATCATTCCAAGGAACCACTTACTAAATGTAAATATTTTTCAGTAATTGCTAGTTAATATTAACAGAGATGATGGATGTCTTTGAAGCACATAGACAGGGCTAGAGTTTGATGCTACAGAAAGGTCTGTGATATAAGGAAGATTGCTTGCAAGAGTCACAGCAGTTGGGTGAAGCAGCCCATGCCTAAAATCCCAATGCTTGTGAGGATGAGGTGAGGGGATTGCCAATTGGATGCTAACCTGGGCCATGTAATGAGAACATGTTTCAAGCAAACAAACAAATAAATAAAAAGTCATGCCTATCCAAGAATGAAATGGACTGTTTCTGAGTTCAGAGAGACATCTAATTTTGCAAATATTCCATCAGAAATTGGAAAATAAATAAAGAAGCAAAAACCCTCTCCATTCGTTTGGTAAGAGTAAGGGCTGGGACACATCTGCATTTTTCAAATATTATTTAATCTTTAAGCCAGGGAAACTTAAGTTTTAAGGACCACCTTAAATATAAGGACCACATAGTGGCTCGCTCTATTAAGATTGGCCTTTCAATAGTCTTCCAGTCCAACCTTCTCCCCCCCTTGACCATCCTATTTTCTCATGTTCTCATCTTTCCTCCTCTCCCCTCCCTCACCCCCAGTTAAGCAAGAGATCTCCTCTGATTCCCCTTCCCAGGGTGATCCATGTGCCAGACTTTGTTGACTCCCCATGGGAGCCCTTATCTGTTGGGAGGAGTGGATAATGGGTAAGCTGAGAAGGAGGCAGAAGGATGGACTGAGGTGTGGGAGAGAGAACTATGGCTGGAATGCAAACCAAATTTTTTTTTTAAAAAACACAAAAAATAAGGACCACAATATGTTTTATGAAAAAGAAAGTACAGCTGCACTGGATATCCAGGCGGAGGGGACCAGATCCTGGGTTTCAAACCTGCCTCTTTCCCCAGTGGCTCCTCTCTGCATCTTTACTGCAGCCATTAGGGAAAAGGAAAAGAAGTCTCAGACCCGATATTGGTTGCTTCTCCCATCTGCATATTATAGGAGCTTTTGATGCTCCAGTTCTACTTGGGTCTAAGTGTCAGCCAGAGGCCTGAAACAGCATCTGTGGGCTAGGCATGGGCTCCCCTGTGACCCAGTTGCACATCTGGACAGTGGATAGCTTCAGTCAAGCAAGCTCTCCTTGCTCTGTGCTGAGCACTGCATCCGTGCTCCTCATCTGCCCTGAATCATGGCCCGGCTCCCAAAGTTGTGAACCATGCATATGGTTACCTCCCTCCATCCAAGGCGTCTCAGTCAGGTAGATGATCTGCGAGTGGGGTCCTGCATCTTAGCCTCGCATTTTAGATATTAGCCACAGGTCCGGGGATACTTTTCTTTTTCTGGTTGGGGAATTTTAGCTTTTGGGGGAGTGTTTTCAGATTTCACCCTACAGATCGAGCTGATCAAATGATACTTTGGCTTTCTCTCCTCTCTTCCAATATCACTCATGCACACCATAGGTCAGTGAGCCCAGAGAGCTCTAAGAAGTCTGTATCCGTCCCTTGATGTCTGTCTTGCTAAACTTGGTCTCAGATATCCTGCCTGGAAGCACCTAAGCACCATTCTCTTTGTAGGATAAAGTCATGCCAGGCAACGTTCTGCAGACAGAGCAGAGTTAAGGAACACAAGTAGTGACTTGGGGATGGGGTATTCAGAAGGATTTTGGGGTCCAAGTAGGGTGTGCTGCTATATACCACCCCCTCTTCAGTCCATTCTAGTAAGGGATTATGACAATTTAAATATATTTGCACTTCTTGCCTTTAGAGTAAAATGTCAGTTCCGATATTGACTCAGATACATCAGTTTGTGCTTCCCCTTCCTTCTTCCTTTTCTCCCTCCCTCCTTCCCTTCCTCCCTCACTTTCTCTCTCTTTCTTTCTTTCATTCATTTTGAGACAGAGTCAAATTGGACTCAAATAGATAATCCTGCTTCAAGTCTCCCAGCTACCAGGATGATAAACAGAAACTAACACACCCATTTTTGTCACTCAATTTCTTTACCTATGGAACGGGACTGATAATTTAGCTCCCATCATGAAAGGCCATTAGGAGAAATAAATAACACTTCATTTGAAACATTCAAGTAGGTGCTTCATAAATGTGTAATTTCCTTGGTATTCTTTAGTGTTTTGCTTGAAATTACAAAGTGCGCAGATCTCTTTTGATTGTTCATTTGTTATTCATTCACCAACCATTGTCTTGTATCCCAAATATCAAAGACCTAGGCTATGAATGGGAAGTGAAGCCAGGAGCCCTGACCCTGAAGAGGATGCCAGCTTTGGGCTTATCGTTATGAGGTCCCCAATATCCAAAGACCCAGACTATGAACAGGAGGTAAAGCCAGGTGCCCTGTCCCTGCAGAGGATGCCAGCCTTGGGTGTGTTGTTATGAGGTTTCCAATATTCAAAGATCCAGGCTAAGGATGGAAGGTGAAGCCAGGCACCCCAGCCCTGCAGAGGAGGCCAGCCTTGGGCTTCTGGTTATGAGCAAATGACTCAGGTGTCAGAGATCTCCCTTGCTCTTTCAGTTTTGTGACTTTCAGACTGTTCCCTCAAAATTGCACTTAATTTTAACTTCATTAACTTCCTGTTCTGTCACAACAGTTGAACAAGGATTTCTCCATGAGCAGTATTCAAATCAGCTTTTAATGAGCTATTTAATTAAAGGCTAATTGAGGTGAATTCATTAAAGATTTTGAAATTATGCTTATCAGGGTAGCTATGTTTTAAGATAAGTTTTAAATATTTGTTTTATATTGCATTGTTTGATCATAAAAGTATGTATAAAATTACTTTTAAAAATTGCTAATTAGAATGTGGGTAAATTTTTTTTCTCCCTTCACACTTAAGTGGGAAACTTAACTAATCAATTTAATATATATTCAGTGCTGGGATAGGATGATAAACCGTGACTTGTGACTCTAGCTGAGATTACTTATGATTGGGTTTGGTCCGTGGAACACTGCCAGGTCGCCTGAGATGAGGCATCATTGGACTGCCTTTGGTTTAATGTTCAAGCTGCCGTGCAAGTTGTAGCTGCTTAGAAACGGCTTCCACCAAGCTCTGATGGAGTTTGCGTTTTTCAGTCGACTTTGTGGGGAAAGGACACTGCCTCATTCTGGTGAGAAATGCCACTCAGAAAATTAATAGATGAGTTAGTATAGGGTCTGTGTAGACAGACATACCAACATAGTACTAATTTATAGAAAGGATAAAAGAGAAGCTCAGCAAATATTTATTGGAACTTGTCGGCATATAGGTGCTTGGAGCTGAGAATCCTATAGAGTTCCCTCCATAGCAGAGGCGGAAGATGCCCCAAATCTACATAGATTTATGATACTACAGAGGAAAATAGTTGAGAGATCCCAAAGATGATATGTATGAGGACTTACTGTACACTAGAAACACATACACGCTCAGGGGTGGGGGGAAGTAGTAGTTGCCTCTTCTCTGAAATTTTCTTAAGGTTTCACAGGCCCATGTTTAAGCAGAATCTGAAAACGTTAAATGGGAAATTATGAAAGTTATTGGTTTTAAACTATGGACCATTCTGAGTGCTATGATAGAATCCTGTGCTGTCCTATACTGTCTGCTCACTCCTTCCCTGGTCGAGGAGAAGGCATCCCTTTGTCCAACTAACCATGCTATGTAACTTCTTGCAGATTAGTCAATATCATAGTTGCATAACTAGATCTACAGCTGGATTATTCAGTGTCTGTGTTCAAGAAGCCCTTTGTTCATAAGGCTATGCTGCTATGCTTGTATTGTTCAGCTTACTTCAGCTCATTGTGTGGGCATTTTATCATCCCATACTGGTGTAAGAAAGGTGTGGGCCATGTGATAAGGCATTCTAAGGGAAGAACAGAATGGATACATATTTGCACAACTTTTATTATAGTAGACCATCTTAATTGACTACCATTCCATTATCTTTTATTGTTAAACCTTTACTGTACCTAAGTCATAAAGTTAGATAATAGGTGTATAGGGAAAATGTAATATATGGCTATCATATATATAGGCTCTCCTGCCACTCATGGTTCCTGACAGACCTGGAAAGGCTTGGAATGAATCCTGTGGATAGTGGAGAATCACTGAACCACCACCTCCTATGATGCAAAGAGTTTGTCCTTTAAGACTGGGTTGAGGCTGTTTGAGAACCTTGTCAGAGAAGTGCAGTATGACATTTCAGAGTCCATCCTTTGAGGAACGGGATTGTTAATATTGCTGGGATAAGTACACGCCTCCCAGCAGAAAGCAGGGGATGTTATGCTTCCTGGGAAAAACCAAGTCCTGCTAGGAGGAAAACTATGATTAGGTTTATAAAAAAAAACTCAGAAATTTCAGCACAAAGGCAGAGAAGGTAGGTGGATCTATGGAGGAGGAATCTTTAGGGATAGGAAAAGAGCTAAACACAGACAAGGAAAGAGGCAGTGCACGCGCTGTGACGGGCAGCTCTGACCTTGAAGCCACCGGCCACTGCTAAGGGTGCTGCACACTTGCCACCATGCCCTGCCTGATGAATACCCCGGGGAAGTCATCCGGCTGTTTCTCAGTTCCTGGGCTGCTGTTTGGTTTTTGGATTTGGGTTGACTATTGATACTTGTTCACTATATAAATTCAATTTGTCATTTGTGTAAACAAGGATGAACAGATATGAGAGTTGGACCCATTTCTTGGAGAAATTTATTTACCAGCTGTGTTGAGGAGTTGAAGGACTCCTGCCTGGAGTTTGAAATGATGTGTGTAAAGATCTTTCTCATAAATGTGGATAAAAATATTAAATATATTTAATCCCAGCACTCGGGAGGCAGAGGCAGGCGGATCTCTGCGAGTTCGAGACCAGCCTGGTCTACAGAGCTAGTTCCAGGACAGGCTCCAAAGCCACAGAGAAACCCTGTCTCGAAAAACCAAAAAAAAAAAATATTAAATATAAATTGTTACTGTAAAAGAGGCTGAATGGCTGGAGACCCAAGGATCTGTTTGGAATAATTTTAAATACACGTTCTCCTGAGTTACAGAGCAGCACCCATGTCAGTATAAATACTATGGGTCATGTCACAAGCCTAGTTAAGTGAAACTATTTCATTAGAAAAGAATCAATGTGAATTTACATACTGAGATGGTCAAAGACAGGGAGATTTGTTTAGGAAGTGGAAGAACTGACAAATTAGATCATCAAAATTACCACCCCTATTAAGACATGGTACATGGTGAGCTCAGGTCCTTGTCTCTGTCACCTTCTTACTTAATGGATATGTAATAACCTTGGTCTGGTGGGTGGGAGGGAAAAACTGCATTTTCATTCCCTTACATTCGGAATAAAAGGCTCTTCAAGGCCACTATGCCCACATTTTATGTCAGGAATTATCCTTCAGGGAAATGGACAGAAAAATGGCTGGTCAGCCTCATTTTATCACCATGAGAACAAAATGAAGGTGCTTACAATGATCATCAGGCCGGATTCTGTCGTTCTGGGTCTGTTGCTTACACATTGACACATTTATCACTCTGTTTCCCGTCCCAACTCTATGTCTATGTTGTTCTCTCCTCTCTAACTTCACTTTTATTCTTCTGTTCTCTCTCTCTCTCTCTCTCTCTCTCTCTCTCTCTCTCTCTCTCTCTCTGACACACACACACACACACATTGAGAAATGATCACACAGTGTAAACCTGCATGGTCACTAAACTGGATTCTCCTGTCTCCATGTCATAAGTGATGGCTGGATGGTTTTACAGCCTTCAGCATGCCCAGACCATTCGCTTCTCTTGGTTGGACACTGCAACAGTTTCTAACTGACCTCACCACATCTATTTTCACCATCTTGATGTATTCTCCACACTTTCCTCAAAATATTGCTTTTAAAAGCATGTTTAAAAGCCCGATGACTGGTTTATTACCCATGAACAGCTCTTGGGCACCTAGACGAGAGGATCCAACCGCATTGCCCTTACAGAGATTTGCAGACAGAGCATGTCCTTGTAGAGCTCACCTGCCAAATCTACCTACCAACTGGAACTGTACTGGAAAACAGGGTTGTTTGAAAGGCAGCCAAAGTTAAAGTTAGGACATTAGGGTGACTCTCCATCCAATAGGAACAATGTCTTTATAAGAAGAGAACATTTAAATACAGAGGAAAGGCTAGCCAAAGGTGCCCAAAGAGAGATAACTTCAAGTTCAGGAGAGAGCCTCAGGATAACACAACCCTGTCAATGCCCTGATTTAAGATTTCTACCATCTAGAATTGTGAGAAAATAAACCTTTCTTTTCTGATCCACCTTAGTCTCTGGCAGCTTCAGCTCAGTCTCAGCAGAAACACGTTTCATATTTCTCAGATATGCCGAAGCCTGCCTGAGTAGGAATTTCATGGTTCCAGGAGTGTTATCCCTCACTCTGTATGTCCAAGTCCTTCTTCCTCCTCCAGTGTCACTGCAGGAGTCCTCTCTTTTAGTCTCTCTCTCTCTCTCTCTCTCTCTCTCTCTCTCTCTCTCTCTCTCTCTCTCTCTCTCTCTCTCTCTCACACACTCACACACACACACACTCAATATCTATTCATTTTCTTTCTTGCAATTGCTACAGCTATGTGCTAATTCAGATCTTCCTATGGCGTGTATGCTGTGAGGACACAGCTTCGCGTGTTTGTCTATTACTATTGAACATGGGATGGGTTTATTTCAGTGAGGGCATATAGTAGGTGCTCCCTTGACTTGCTGAAAGAACAAATCGAGAACATACTACCTGAGTGGTGCTATGTCAGCCATTCGCCTGAAGTGAGGAAAATGAAAGTGGGTAAGTTATAACTGCTCTGCTGTGTCTCGGTAGGAAGACTGACATAAATAAGTAAATATGATAAAATACAATAAGAATGAGCTTGGAGGAAAGTCCCTGCATTTTACCAAGGAAGACACTTTTGCTTGTCTTTATGTGCCCTAGAGTTTCTGCAATGGTTTGGGGAAGAGTACATCTTATTGACTTATTTCTCATGAACTGTGTGAAAGAGTGTGTCTCTTGGCAAGCTGCCTTTCCATGGAGGAACATTATGATTTGAGATTGGTGGGGATGCATTTGTGTACCCCACACTCTTTCCTGGTGCATAGGTGAGATTCAAATTCCCAGAGGCATCACACCAGTGGAAATGGCAGAAAACAGAGAACCTAGCTTTTTGTAGCCAAGAGTTGAGGGAAAGAAAAGGGAAGCCAGAGAAAATTTTCTTCCCCCGGGGCAGACATATTGAAAAGAACTGACAGGTGATTCCATTTGCATTTTTGTAGGAAGGGATAGGGGAGAAGGAGAGCTGGCTCTACCTGAGATTAGCCTCATCATTTTCTCCTAAACCTCCCTCCAATTTGTCTCTCTGCTTCCAGAAGTAACTCCCTTGAATAATCTAGGGAGAGAAATAGTCAGCTCCCTGGTTGCACTGGTTTTGCTTGTTCCTTTGATGAAAATGACAAAACCCACCTCTGAAATCCTGGAGTTCATTACAGAATCACTTCCTTTCTGCTTAAATCAAAGCCGTTTTATTTCCTTCAATCTAACCCGTCTTCAAGAAAATGGCATCTTTTTCCTCCTCTTGCCTTCAATTAGTGACATAGTTTTGTTGTTAAAAATCCAGGCGGTGTGTTCCTTGGGTGAGTTTTACTCAGCCTCTGCCAACTGCTCACCAGAAATGGACTTGAAATAACATCCTTCACCATCAGACGGGAAACTGCCACCCAAGGGAAACCATAGAACCGCGAAAACACAGGTTTCTGGAGGACGCATATGAACGCCAACACTCCTGCACATGTAGGCCTTAATTGAATAGTATAACAATTAGCTTTTAATACTTGGAAGTAACAGAGGGAAGTACTTTTATTGGGTGACTGGGAAGAAACAGCCATATGCAGCTTCATTTTTAATAACATTGAGTTGTGTTCATGGTTAAGTTTATTAAAACATGAAAGTAGAGCATAGCAGGGCACCAAAATGTCATTCCGCTGGTTATTTGTGAGTCTCCCTTGCTCCTTATTCTCCTCTCAAATGTAAAACACAACCTAGAAATGTGTAGCTAGGTCGGGAGGCACACTTGTGCGTTTTAAGGTCTTCCAGCTGATGGCCTCACTAGGCTGCACCCCCAAAGGCCTGCAGTTGCCGAGGAAAACAGATTTTAACATAATCTGTGAGTTGAGCGATCTGTCTTGTACATAGTTTATGGATATAGGTGTTCTTCGGCAGCTCAGGAGAACATGTATGAAAATTATCCCACACAGATACTTGAGCCTCCAGGCAGTCACAGTAACAATTTATATTTAAATATTATTTACCGGTATGAGAAAAGTCTTTATACTCATCATTTCAAAATCCATCCAGGAATTCTTCAAGTCCTTAATGCAGCTGATAGAATAATTTCTCCGGGAAGTGGTCCAGCTCCCATCTCTCTTCATTCTTATTTCACTCACCCCCACGTCCTTCGCTCCCTGACTTGTACTGGTTTTTATAAAACCTCATAACCTAAAGTACTTCCCGCTGTGTTCAATTCTTCCCTTTCTTCTGTGTAGTTTTTGCTTATTCTCACAGGTTCTGTTCAGATATAACCTCTTTTCAGAAGTCCTCAATTGAGATAATTTGTTCCCTTCTTGAACCTCAGTTGATTTCTTTCTACATCTCTGATGACGTCTGTGTGGTCTCTTTCCACCTCCACGGGCTATCTTGTAGGAAAACAGGACATGCAGTTACAAATCTTAAGTCTTACTTCTCAAACTTGCTCTTAGTACATGTATACAATTTTAATAAAGATACGCTATTCTTTGGGTTGTCCCTACCACCTTATGTACATTATAAATAGGAATCATTAGTTAAAATGCTGATCATAAAAGTGTTTGAAGTTCTACTGTGTTTCCACATTGAGGAAATGGGTAGTTCTGGATAGGAGTAAACCAGTTTGAGGAATCTATTTGGGATGTATTCCAAATATTCTGCAGGGCGCTATGATGGCTTTAGTTATTGTAAAGATATCTGAAGCGGTTCATGAAGGATTAGCTTCACTAATCCAGGGGGACACTTTTGTTGCTATCCAGTTTAGGAAAACAAGGCTCCTTTTTCACTGCGGACGGATGTGCCACGTGAGGAACTGCGACAATTAAATTTTAATTGTACTTGGACTTCTCCATTCTCACCTCCCCTGAAGTTAACGGGGACACCTGCAAACACAGACACTAATGGCTTGTTTCTCTGCAGAAATTCAGGGCATGCAATGTCACAGATCAAGTCCACATATCGGCCTCTCAGTCTGCCACTCTCTGGGATTTATGCACCAGCCACCTGCCATGTAGACAACAGTGGGCTATTATGGTGCTAAAGTTCAGCCGCTGTCAGAGCCAAAGTAAAGGAAAGCAACTGTGTTTATTTTAAATACATGATCAATCATAACCCTGTGAATAGCTGCTTTTCTATTAATGCCTTCATATATCATCTAAAGCCCTCTGGCTTCTATATAACTCTTTTTTTTTTTTGTCAGGTTCCTTGTCTTTCAGGCTTTGGTTTCATTCAGGGATAATGTAAGACTATTTCTCCAAGCAAGCCTTTGCTCTATATTCTCTTTTTAAGACTGGCGTTAGCAAAGAGAACCCTTTTCTATAAATAATGCAGATGGAGTGCTGGTTTGTAAACTCTCAATCCACAAGGATTTGTGAGCAGGAGAAATAGTTGTAGGCTTTTGAGGAAGGAGTCCAGGGTCTGCATGATGGTGATTGTGCTACGTAGTATCTGTGTGGGCACGGCTCACTCATTTTCTTTCTGGGTGTCGACTTCTTCAGCTGTAAATAGGAACTGCGGAAGTCTGCAGGTGATGATCCAAGTGTTTGGATCTAGAGTGGCTTGTGAGTTCAGTCTGTTGACTTGACTTCTTACTCCCTCGGAGTGGTCTCTATGCAAGTATTTTAAGTGGGTCATTGACTGACATCCTCAGGTAAGTGCACAGCAGGGTAAAGAGATGAAAGCTTATGTCAAGCTCCTATGACAACAGTTTAAGTGGGTGATTAGCGCTGAGGAGGTGGCTTAGGAGGGGAGGGGAGTAACTGACTAGGCTGTGGCTGGAACTGTGTAGTCGAGAGCCCGTTTTCCAGGCAGATCTCCACGTTCCATCATCAGTACCACAACAAAAATAAAAGCAACAGCTGCCTGAAAGTATGGATAATTCCAACGGCTTGCTTTGCCTATTTCTGGGATAAGTCCAAGAAAGTGTGGTCCGCTGTTTCAAGGGTTATTTTAGGACTCCGCTAAGCATCTACTCACAGTCTGGTTGCTTTGCAGTTTCTGAGATTGGACTGAAGGTCTGTAAGCTTGAAAATGAGGGTGGGAATTCCAGAGAATTCCACAGTACTAGAGGAAGTTTCTAACATGCAACTCTCTTCTCATAAGAAATGACAACTTCTTGATCATAACCCTGATCCAAATAAAACTATCTCATTATTATCCATGCTCCCCATACTCACAAGGGAAAAAAGGACAAAAACCTCACCACTGACGAGTATCTCCCCTGCAGCAGACACTGGATGTTGTTATTTTACCTACCTGCCACCTAGTCTAGGATCGAGGATAGCGTAAACAGTCAACAAATATCTGTCAGCAGGGTCAATGAATGGTTACCCCTGCCCCAAATGTGTCACCTTACATGATTTTCAAACAAGGGTGAGCAGCTATAATGAAAGGCAGCCATTTTGTTTGCTCTTATAAAAAAAACCTCCGGCTTTAGAAGATCTTTGAAGAATTTTTACCAGTAACATTCAGAAGTAAAATTTATTTTCTTCTGACAGAGTGTTCTAAGCTGTAAAATCAGTGGTTTGGGGGAGATCCCGCTGCTTGCCAAAAGTTAGAATGTCAGCCGTCAGCAGACAGGACAACAACACTAATAAGAATTTATGGCTTTTTCACCATGAGCCTGGTTTACACAATAAATTTGAAACTAAGTCGCAACAGCTACACATCTGAATGAAACATTGGGATGATTTTAATATTGATATTGCTACAGATTTCCAACATTTTGTGTTTATAAATAGACTGCAAAAAAAAAAAGGAAGCTTCCAGGCGGTATAATGTTAATATCCTTGTATCAGTAAGTTTTCATAAGGCACCTAGACAGATGCTAAACTGACTGGAGTCTGTGAGTTGATTTTCCATTTCCCCCAACTTGGAGAGAGTTTATTGGACCCATGCTGGTCTCCTTCATCATGCGGAAAAACAGGGCTCCCAGATCGATCCAGATGCTGCTTTCAGAATGATCTCTACCCTGCCGAGTCTACTTCAGTGAGGAATCTAGCAACTACCCTTGGCTAACTTCAGATTAGACCTCCCTAGACACATAGTCAACTTAGAAACAGATGCGGGACCCATGGACTACGTCATGCTCCCTCCCCGACAAGGAGATTAGCGGGAAGAGAAGAGAGCAATAGCTTCACACATGGGGTTGCAGCAGGGCCTGTCTCACTCACCTTGCTGCCATCTAGAAGATAAGCAAAAGTTTGCTCACGATGGAGAAAGAAGTTGTGCTGTTTATCTAGTGATAACCTACCCACGGATGCGGTCAAACACCAGTTGGGAAGGCAATGGCGAATCAGAAGAAACGAATTTTTGAGGATCAGGTATTACTTACGGAATACTATAAATGTGTAGCTTCTAACTGGTCTGTTGCGTGCCTTTCCGAGTTCACTGGTAAAATCAAGAGTAAATTTCTGCCTTATTGTGTTCCATCAGCCTCAAAAATCCTCCACAAAAAGCTTGAGGTTTTTTTTTCTTGGCAACCCCGAAAAGACATTTTGGATATTCAACTGCAGTCCTTACTGACCCAGGAATTCTTAGCAGGAAATTAAACAGGATTAAAGAAAGTTAGATTGTGCGTGAGAGGAAGGCAAGGTGGAAGAAAACTCCACTTGTTTGTATTGTTTAATCTTAACAGGAAATTAAAGAGGATTAAGGTATTTTGTGCCCCCCTCCGTGTGTGTGTGTGTGTGTGTGTGTGTGTGTGTGTGTGTGTATGCATTCCTATAGGTTGAGATGGATTTAGCATAGGCCAGGAGGAGGCTAGGCATTATTTGTATTTTCTTTTCATTTATTTTCAGCAAATATTTATGAATGCACCTAACATGTCCCATGTACTGGAATCAAATACTGAGAATACAGAACCAAACAAAAAAAGGTTGTTCTCCCTTTGTTAATAGCATAGAGTCTATTTAGGGTTGTGTATCATGCAATCACTATTAATATTAAAACAATCATGTGACGACTTCTATAGAGCATGTGGGATGATCAGCCAAAAAAAAATTATTTTTAATATTAACGAAGTACTTGGGATTAACAAAGTACACGTGAGATGACCCTGAGTGGTGAAACTGAAGCCTGAGGCACATTCAGCCTTAAAAACCGAAGTCTGGAGAAAGAGGCCCAAGGGTGCTGTGGAAGTGTGGGGGAAGGGCTGTTGGTTCCCGCTGAGGGCACTTCTTGGAGGAGCTGCCATTTGGTAGAATCCTGAATGATGGCAGACTTGTATTAAAAGAACCAAGATGTCTGCGGACAATTTGGGGCAGGATGCTGGCACAGGCAGATACATGTGTTAGGAAAGGAGAATGGCACGTTCAGACACTGAGGGAAGCTCGGTATATTGATTTTAAGTATGGAAGTGAATAAAAGTGAAGACAATGGATGGGAGGAACTTGTGTTGGTGAATTTGAACCACTTAATGAAAGGCATAAGAAGGTGGAATTTCTGTGGCTGGGTAAATGGGGACGTCGAAATGTCCATATCTAAGCATTTCACTTGGCAGAAATAAGGGGAATGGGACTATTCCTTTTGAGATTTAGAATGCACAAAGATTATGAATATAACCTAGTATCAGTAACCTTAGTGCTTTACCCCTGATCATCTCAATAGCTCAAAAGTCCCACACTGTCTATTTTAATTTCAAATTGGCACTAATTCCCCTGGGCGCATCATCAGGGACTCATACACGTTCTGAAGCGTGTAGTTGGAGTACTGTCTCCTCCCGCTACATCTGCTCTTCGTTCATGGTTTCAGCTTGGATGCTGAGGCTTCTGCAAAGCGTTTTATCCAGCACATCCAAGCTAGGACCCCCTTCCTGGGTTCCTTCAGCCCTTGGTGTTTCTGCAGTGAGCCCATGTGTCACACTGCAAGCTACTGTCTGTGGCTGCCCTATTCCCTTCCTATCACCGTCTAATTATATACACTGGCTCTGAGCCCGGAAGAATAAAGACCTGGTGATTAAATAAGGAGGTCCTTTCAGTTGACCTATGTTCCAAAACTCACGGCATTTGGTTAAAAAAGAACTAACTTTTACAAAGTTAACTCTTGTGCTGGAGATTTAAGTCAGGGGTAGAGAGCTTGCCTAGCGTGTGCAAGGACTTGGTTTGGATCTCCAGTAACACACACACTCACACATTCACACACACACACACATGCACAGACACACACATCCACAATATATACCCCCACATAGACACATACATTCCCCAGCGACATACATACCCCACAAATACACTCACAAAACTTATATCCCCCCAAACACACACACACACAAACACACACACACATGAAAAGTATTTATTAGGGAAAATGCCTGACATGGTTTATTAAGACAGTCTGCTAAATTATGATTAAGATATATATATTAGACAAATGGCAGTGTGTCTTTCTTTTTAAAAGTGTCGCCAGCTTTTTGATCCCAGAGGATGACAACTGTAGGACCATGTGCCGTCCAATCCCTTTCTACCCTGGCACTCTCTCACATTCCTGCCATTACGATAGGATTTATAAGAATCCTTTCAAAGGAGGAGGATCAGGGAGAGATTTGACCAAGATATAAAATTAGCTTCAGAGTTCAGTGAACAGAAACTTCCAGACTGAACCCTGCTGTTGAAACAAAAGATTCAGAAGGGAATGAGGCCAGCAAGAACATGGGAACTAAAGTCATTCACAAACACCTTGCACCGAGGCCCTCAGCAGAGTAACTCTGAGCTTGATTCTAGTTACTGTGGGTCTAGAGGCAGCGAGAGATTTAGTTGGAGCCATTGGAAATCTGAAGGGAATTCTTTGGGTTATTAAAATGTCCATCCAAATTGTAGAAAGCACATCAAGAAAGAGCAGAGGGGTTGGAACTTCTCAGGCCAACGGTGGCACCTGGAGCTGAGGCATGGATGTGAGATTTAGGCCTCAGGTTGTGGGGTTCTGAAGAAGATCGAGGGTAGGTGATTGTTCACTGAAAAACGCTCCAGTGAAGGTTTGTTTCTTCCCCTGACTCTGTTTTCCTTAGTAACATTGACCAGTGGAAGGCCTGAATCGTTTTACTTTCATGCCCCTATGTTATATCTGTACCACTGCCACTATTAACTCCCAGCACCTCCTCTCTTCCTCTGTCTGTCTCTGATTCTCTGTCTCTGATAGTCTCTCTCTTACACACACATACACACACACAACTTACATATCACACACGTACCATGCCACACACAAAGAACATACACTTATTCATACCACACAAACACACACAGAACATACACACATACACACCACACACACAAACACCATATCACACGTACAAACACACACAGAGAACAGACACACGCACACAGGTTCAGTCCCACACATCGGCTTTTTTACCTGCTGGGCCCGGGTCACTGTGAGTTCAAGGTTGGTCACCATCAAGCCTGATTATTATGGGACAGGAAACATTCCCAGCTCACATTTTGCTGCAATCATGACTGAGGTCCCCAGGAAAAGCAACCTGTAGTGACAGTAATCAGAAGAAGACTGCAGGAGGTCGAGTGGCTAGGAAAACCGAGGGAGAAGGCTTGCCTACGAGACTGAGAGGTTGCCTGCCTTTGCCTCCTGCGATTTCCACACCAGATGTAAGGATGTGGGACTGTTGAATAGTAGAGAATCCTAAAGCCAGGAGAAAAAAGAATATTCCCCACAGACGAGACATTGTATTCTTCAGTGTTCCCTCGGATTCTACAAGGATCCCTCAGCAACTAAAGAGCTTAAGATTAGAAGTGCTTACCTATTAGACTTACTTTCTTTCTGAGTCAAATTTTATAATATTTTTGGCAAAACATTTTTCTAGCCATACAATTATGTATAAAAGCTCTTCAGTCATAACTTAGCAGGGAATGAAGTATTTGTGTCTTGCCTTTCTTCAAGAAAAGCTGTGTGTTCTCTGGGCTGTGTCCTCTTCTGTCCCTTCCCATGCCACTAAAGAAGGGAACTAGACATCAGAATATCTGCCCCCTATTAAATGTTAAATAGTATTGATGTTTTAACTTTATGAAAATAAAACAGTTTATGGGTCAAAAATGTCTTCTTAACTTTTACTTCTTCTGTAAACACACACACGAGAAGGATTTTGCCGAGCAGAAACTTGTTCTTAAAGTCTGGGTTTTTTTTGTTTTTTTGTTTTTTTTTTTTTTTTTTTGATTTTTGAGACAGGGTTTCTCCGTAGCTTTTGGTTCCTGTCCTGGAACTAGCTCTTGTGGACCAGGCTGGCCTCGAACTCACTGGCTACGGAGTGCTGGGAATTAAAGGCATGCTCCACCACCGCCCAGCAATGTCTGGTATTTTCCTTGTTCTGAGGACCTTGGATCTTTCATCTAGTCTGAGTACCTCCCTCTTCATCTTGTAGAATGGGGCTGAGAAAACTCGGTCAGGGATCATTCAAGATCAAGATTCGTGTCACAGAGATGGAAGTGGCTAGAAGTTGTATCACAGTGAATGATGCCACAAGCGAGGGTGAAGGATTTTTTTTTTTTTTTTTTTTTTTGAAAAATGGGAGATCCTCGAGGCTGAGGGAAAAACAAAGCCAAAACCATAAAGGAAGAAGAATATTCACCCTGCCGTCAGGTAAAGAAGGCAAGGGGAACAGGAGACTGAGGGTGCCAGTTCTCAGCATCAGCTGTCTTTGACATCAGCCCCTTGTCAGGTCTTAATTAAAAACACGCACTGGACTAAGTTCAGTTCAGTAATGACTTGTTCCCATTACAGCAGTGATCTAAAACGTCTCCTGATCCCCAAAATGGCATTTTATGTTCCAACAGCTCAGCATGAGAGGTTCGAGTGAAATTAATATTTTGTCAACCAGCTGTGGTGTGAACATAAGTAGGTTCATGTCTTAATTTTTGGCACCCACTGTCTATACACCTTTTATTGTAGGCATGTGTGTGTTAGTGTGCCCCTGCCTGTGTATGGGGCGGGGGAGAGTGATAGAAAGAGAAAGAGAAGAGGGGGAAGTGAGGGAGCATGCATGTGCCACTGCATGCAGAATAAAGTCAGAGGACAACGTCTATCTTTTCTGGAGTTTGAGTCTCTTCTCCCATCTTGTTTTGAAGCAGGGTCTCTCTTTTTCTTTCTATACCTGTGCTGGGTGCTCTAGGTTTAAGTTAGCTCAAACTTCCAGCCTGTTTTCCTGTCTGCCTCCTGTCTGTAAAGAAAAGTTAGCTCCAGGTCACAAAGCAGGTGTGAGAGGCCTTGAAGACAGACATATATCCCTTTACTGCTTCCATTTCAAAACAGGTAAACTTTATAAGAAAGGAAAAGACATCTTTAGCTACTGTGGATGATGTGCTGATAGCAGCCAAGTGTTTTCTCTTCCTTCCGAGAAGTGGGCTCCCGCCTTCTGGAACTCAAACAGAGGCCTGTGGGTGGAAACATATTCAGTAAATATGCTTCTGGGTCTGTCAATCAACAAGATTCAGTTCTACTTGAACAGTTTCTTAAAGAAATATGAAACACTCATCTTTATTTGGCTGCTTGTTTTCCTAGTAATGATTATTCCGTTCCCTTGATGAACATATTAAGGGATTAAAATACACTGATTTGCCTATTGGGACTATGAATGTTTGTTGGTCTAGAGCTATTTATTTTAATAGATTTAGCTTAGGCTGCTTTGATGCAGAGGAAATGTATTACAAGCGCAGAATGTCCAGCATTCTAGCATTGAGTCCACTGCTGGCTGCTAGTCTTGTCTTTTCTCTCTAGCTTTATTCTTTCGGAATTTTGTTTTATTGATGCCATGGCAGCAGGAGTGGTTTGTACCTTTGATTTAAGCAATAATCTTTAATTTTCACCCATCTAGGAATGCCAGTTATGATTATGTGGGTAGACATTATAGTATGTCCTGTCTGAGTCGCTCATCAGTTATTAATTGTGTCGTTCATGTACTTCATAAGCCTTCATCTGGATGAAGTCTTTGCGATAACTGTTTTTCTGGAATTTGTGAATTGAAGGAATTAAATATAAGACCACACCTGTACCTTGTTTTCTTTTTTTCTAAACTTGTTACCACTATTTTGAAAATCTGTGTGTGGCATACTACCCTAGAGACTGAAAACAGTATTTCCCAACCCAGATTCACAGTTACCCTACAGGGGCCCATGATAGAAAGGTCTTTGCTGAGAAGACAAAGGAGGCTGAGACACTGTTCCACACATATGTCCAGCAAGCAGATCCAAAGGAGGTAAGCTTCAGAGAGGTGGCATCTGAGGCCATGTGCCCGGGAGCCTCTTGTCTGTGTTTCTGTCTGCTTGCTGATGACTCTGAGCCCGCGCAGGGTTTTTTTTTTTTTTTTTTTTTTTGTCAGTATCTCCCTGTGCCTTGGATTTCTGATCTGCTCTATGCCAAGGCTAGGGCCACATCACTCTGTTGGAAGCCGAGGGCAAGCTGGAGGGCCTCATTGCCGTGAGTGATGGGGCCAACCTTCCAAGCTGCCATTAATAAACTGAGCTGCTCACATTTCTCTGTGGCATAGCTTGACATTTAGGCAGAGCGTTTGTAATTCCAATAAATAGCTCAGGAGGTGGTGCGTGTGCATGTGCGTGTGCGTGCGTGTGTGTGTTACACAATTAAAAGTTAAGCCAGGAAGGCTAAAGTTTTCATTCAAAGCCATCCACTCTAACTTATTTAGTGTATCCAGGACCTGGAGAGAGTACAAATCAGAATTAGGCCTCCAGGGGACAGCTTTTTACATAGGACCCTATGAATACCCATCTGACTATTAAACTGTAGGCAGCATGATTTTTAGGTTAGGGAAGAAAAGAAAAAAATAAAAAAAGAACCCATGAATGTGGTCATTTGAAGAAATCAGACGTGTGATTATTTTTCCCTGGCTACAAAAAGTACCCGAGAGATCTCCCAGTTCCTTCTTTGATTAATATTGCTTGCGGTGGTTGCACACTGCTCAACTTGGCATTGCATTTATCAAAATTTGCCAGAGCAGACAGGCATTGCCATGTGAGAAGAATGACTGTAATGGGTCCATGTGCCTTGTGGGGAATAGCTGAGCACCAGGCACGCAGGAGGTGGGCATGCCAGGGTGCTGGGCTCACAGCCTGGACTCTCCTTCTCTTCTTTCCAAACAGCGAGCTCCAATTTCCAAGTCCCACAGGCAGCTCTTTGGCTTCGCTCTTGTCTTCCATAGCAGGTGACCTGCACTGTGGATGGCCTTCACGGGTCCTCATCTTCTCCCACCTGCTCAGGTGACGCTATCTCAACTACCGGTTCCCATGGCAGACCCAACGTCTCTGCTTTGGATTCACCGGAGGAGTGGATTCTAAAAACACATAAAGCAAATCAGACAAGCAGGCGTTGGTGCGCTGTGTGCCCGGTACTTCTGAGTGTCTAGAAAGAAAAGCCACGCGGGGTTCTGATGTTCACTAGAAAGCTCTCCTTTCTGTTCCCTGTGTTGCCTTGCTCATTGGCACTGGAATGCCATCCAGGCAGGCCGTGACCTGAAAGGCCATTCTCTGGAAAGCAGCAGAGAGAGAGGCCAACCCAGAGCTCGTATGCCAAACCTGAAACCCTTCACTCTGGGCCTCACAGGGCTACTATTCATTGCTGAACTGGATGGTGGCCACTCCTTCTAATCATAATTGAAGTTTGTTCTGAGAGCTGAAATAATGAATATAGTTTCTACGTTTGTAGCCAGATCTGTCAGGTTCTGCTAACCTTCCTCCTGTGAAAATGCTGCTGTCACAGTATCCAACAAAATTCCAGGCAGAAGTCACACCCCACCCCCGCTGTGATGCACCTACATAAATAAATGACTTCTCATTTTGTTTTCTTCTTAGTCTTGGATGCTAGGGAGCTCAGAACTCTATTCTATATCTAATCTCAGAAACATTTTAACTATGATAAAATTGTTTTTATATTTTCCCACCTTTGTTATTTTTCTTTTAAGAGTCCCTTTCCAGGGGCTGGTGAGGTGGTCATGGGTACTTTCTCCCCTTCAGAGGCCCCTGATTTTGTTTTCAGGCATCTTCTTGGTTGCTCGCTACTATCTCTACCTCCAGTTCCTGGGGATCCAACACCCTTTCTGACCTCCATAGGTACCAAATATTCACACGGTGCACTGACACACACACACACACACACACACACACACACACACACACACACACACACCCATAAACATATAAAATAAAAATAAATCTTAAGAAGGAAAGGGTAAGATGGTGCATGTCTTTAATCTTAGGTCTCGGAAGGTAGAGACAAGTGGATCTTTGTGAGTTCAAGGCCTGTCTGGTCTACATAGAAATTATCATGTCTGCCAGGGGAACACAGATCCTGTCTTAAGTAAATAAATAACAAGTTAGTAAAATCTCCACATACTCAGGGCAGTATATGAAGTGGGAATTAAAATCTGAGGGCTCCGAGAAAACAATAAAGCACTCATAGATAGGGTGGTACAGGTTTTCAGACATCCCAAGTAAATGGGGAGAAACTTGTTGGCCCCAACTTCTTCCCTTTGCTTTATCAGCTGAATACACGCTCTGCCTTTGGCTTCATCTGATGATCTGCAGATAACTAACTGTGCTCGTCATGCAACCCCAGTACCCCAGCACCATCAGAGCTCTTCTTCCACCATGACTGTTATTCGTTACTGTGAGCCGCATTGCTCATATTTCCAGGTTCACCTATACACACAACTGTAAAGTTATAGAGTCTACAGATTTCTCTTATTGCTTTTTATATTCAAATCCATTAATAGGAAAAATTTCAAAGCCACCCTTGATTGGAAGTAACGTAGGCAGATGTGATTCAAATATGGAGTCTGATTTTAGTTGGTTTAGAAATATGGAGGAGGCTGCATGGGGCCAGAGCCATTTTCTGAGCCTGGATAAACTCATGACGGCCATATTTGTCTTCAGCAGAACTTCGCTGCTGTGAACCCAAAGTTCCCACTTGGGGCAGAGGTCAACACCAAGGTCAACAGCTCTTCTGACCTTTGCCCAGATAACTTTGCAATGCAAATAAACATAAATGAGTAGCATGTAACAATACAAAAGAAAACTAGAATTAAACTCCAGCAGTGAAATTTATATCTTCTGAAAAACAGTGAATCCATAGGCATAATTTATAGGATATATATATATATAGGCACAAACCAGTATATGTATTTAATTCTGCTTATGGAAATTAATTCTAGTAAGTTCTAATTACCAATGGTGTCCAAAAACAGAGATGTTTGGTGGCAGATACATGAATATTTCATTGTAGTGATATTTACAATGTCATAGTTTCAGCTCGCAGTTACCAGATTTTTCTCGCACTAACTGACTGACACCTAGCAGCAGTGAATAGAAATTCATCAAACAGTGCTGTCCAGGTGACTAACCTTTCACTCCACTGTTTATTACCATTATTTGTGAGGGACAGGACACTTTGTTTTTTTTAATACTTTTCTCCCAGAAGCAAAGGTATAGATGGATTTGTAGCTTATGAGCCTCTACAATTCACTTAACAAAATTAAACTTGAAATTATTTTATTGTGCCCTAGGACTTAAATTTGGCAATGGTGGGGAGAATGACTGCTACACCTATCTCAGGATGGCGTCTTCACAAAACACCCTGAACCACCATTGGGCACTGTGCCTAGACTCAGGATACAAACAGACTCTCAGTCACTTTCTAAAGCTGTATTTTCTTTCTGTGGGCAGGAACTTTATGTGTAGGAAGGTCAGTGTCTTTGAAATTTTGCTGAATATTTCCTGGGACTCTTCAAAAGAAGTGTATCTATACAGGTGGGCTCCTCTGGGGAATGCACTCAGCTCACGCAACTGGTGCCCATATTCTCTCGGTAGGATGCTGCTGTGTGCTTTGTTTCAATAAAACTCCTACAGAGTGGTACTGTGGTCCAGAGTGGTACTGTGGTCCAGAGTGGTCCATCATCACTAACCCAGAGCCACCATTGTGGCTGCTGTCCATGAGCCTTGAATCTTTCTAGAGATTGGAAAGTCATTAACTTACCTTCCTCCTATTCTGAGCCCTCCCTTTTTTCCCTTCTTTCTTGGTCTATTTTCTTTTTATCCCATTGGTGGGGAAGGAAATTCGTAAATTCTAGGGCAATTACATCCCCAGCTCAGCTCTTTATTCTTAGGAAAATGACAGAGAAAAGTAGATGTACTGTAAACCCAAAGAAGCTTCACAAAACCAAACCCACGTGTTATCACAACTTGCATCAACGACAGCACATCTCCTCCTCTTTTCATCTCCATAGAGTATTTTGGCTTCTGTGATAGTTAAACTTCATCGGCAACTTGGCTGAATTTAGGATTACCATGAAAACTCACCCTTGGGTGTATCTACGATGATATTTCAACAAAGGTTTAACAGGTGGGATTGAGTGAGGGTGGTCTGGGGTTCCGGACTGAAGAGCATGTTGAGTAAAAGCATTCTTTCTTTCTTGCTTCCTCACTGAGGATACCATGTTAAAGTAAGAAAAATATATTTGCTAAATCTGGATCTGACATCAGGCTAAAACTCAGGTCAGCCTGACACTCAGGTCTGCATAGGACTTTCTGGGAACCATAGTTCACCTGACATCTTTCTGCTTCTGTAATTGCAAGATTACCCAAATTAGAGGGGCTCCAGTTAGCTGGGACTCCGTTATGAGTCATAGCATTCCAGAGACTTAGGTGCTCAAACAGCCGCAGGAGGTGTTGGCACTTCTCACGTTCCCTGTCCTTTAGTGACACCAACTGAATAGAGACTGGCACCTCAAGCAGAAAGGGCCCAGCTTCGTGAGTGTGTGTGTGTGTGTGTGTGTGTGTGTGTGTGTGTGTGTCCTTCACAGCTCCCTTGCTTTATGTACTTGCACTGCCTCTTTTAGTCCTTGTAGTCACAGGAGTATGTACCGCAGGCTGTGTCTGTGTGGCTCAAGAACTTCACACTCATAAAAATGCTCTTGGGTTAAAACAACGTGGCTACAACCATGTGACCAGCTACCTCCTGTTCCTGTCGCCATACCATCCCAGTCAAGATTCTCTAGACCTTCAAACTGAATCAAAAGTAGCACTTCCTTCCTTCCTTCCTTCCTTCCTTCCTTCCTTCCTTCCTTCCTTCCTTCCTTCCTTCCTTCCTGCCTGCCTGCCTGCCTTCCTTCCTTCCCTTTTCTTTTTTCCTTCTTTCCGTTGCTTTGTTAGATATTTTTTTACAGCAAAATAACTAGTTTAGAACTTCATATAAATGTAATTACATACTATATTAGCTATGTGATGATGGACATTTCCATATTTATAGTTTGGTCTCGTTATGATTTGAGTTGCCATAACCATTCTTTCACTCAACCAATTTCCTTGCAGTAAAAGTTTCCTGGGAAACCCCTGATAACGTAGTTTCCAGTCTTTCACCCTACCGCCCACTGTAAACCTGCCCACACATTGGTATTCTAACTACAATCCCCCTGGCTTTCCAGGCTGTAAGCCATAAGCACATGAGTGAGAACTTCGTGCTAAGCGTGACCTCTGTAAGAGTCTCCTGGGAGCCTATCCTCTCTATTGGCTCCAGACTTCTGCAGCTGATCGCAACTGAACGAAGTTAGCCTGGGAGGGATTCAGAATGCCAGGCTCTGAGCTTCCCTCCAAATCATCCTCCCTTACTCAGGCAGGTCCTGTCTTCCTCCAGGGCTCAAGGAGGAATGCGAACCAGGAATCCACTATGCAGATTCCAGCCAGGACCCATAGAGACCCCTAGTCCCTATCAACTGCGGGTTCTGGGGAGAAAAACATTGAAAGCAAAGTCAGCCAGACATTTACAGTTGTTGACATTCACACCTCCATCCTGGGAGAGTTTGATATAGCAATAGAACTCTCTGCTTTTTCACGAAACAAGATTCCAATTCCAATCACAGTTCAAGTTATTAAATAACGTTTGCTGTCTTAAGCACTGTTAACCCCTGGCATCCAGCTATCCCCTGCCTCCTAATAGCTTCGTGAAGGATGTGCCTAGCATCTACTTCCCAGATAAAAGCCGGAGGCTTTAGGAACTAGACAGTTTTCCTGAGGGCACTCCACTAGGAGATGGGGAGCCAGTATTTAATAGTGGATTTGTGGCGCCTCGGTGATCATCATTCTCCTCTCCTTGTCGTATTGTTCCCTATTGAGAGATGCCTACCAAAATGATTCTTTTCCTAATGAGATGTAATGATGCCAAGCACCAGGGTCCCTGTAACTGGCATGCAAGACTGAATCTGAGAAGGGAGTGTAGCGAGTGTCGCTTGCTTGGTTATGTTGATTTTCCATGGCTCTGGGCTTTCTTTTTGCACCTGCTGTGTGCTGCACAGTGGATGACAGCGTGCTTGTTTGTGCCAGGGTTGAAGGAGGCAGAGTCCATATTAATGGGATCAGAGCACCTTCACTGCAAAGTCACACCAGCAGGCCTGGCCTGTGCTGACCCCCGCAACACAGAAAGTCAGACTGCTAACAGAAGCACGGGGAGTGATTTCCAATTGGCTTTCAAGTCCACTGTCATCCAATGTCAGCAGCCGTCCTCATTACCATAGCTGGGACGGCGCTACCTGGGTGCCCTTCTTTCTCCCTCCTCCTGCTGCAGGAGGTAGGCACAAGTCTCTCTTCTTGGGAACTGATGACAGCAGTTTGTCTTTCTTGAGCTTCCACCCAGGCTGGAGCAGTGGCAGCTGGGCCTGAGAAGCTCTCCTGATGGTACCGAGTCAGCAGATTGCTCCTGGGCTGGCCACGCTTCAGTGCTTTCCCGTTAAATACCATATTGATTCTAGGGCCTTCTTCCTTACATGTGGCTCGGGACCCTAAGCAGACTGGGACAGGGGAATGAGGAGGAGGGGTGTAATGAGAAGAGCGGCCCAGCAGGTTTACACACACAGCCTTAAGCTCAGATGCTTCCGATTTATTTTATGTATTTAACAACTGTAATGAGACATAGATGCTTTGGGGGTGACAGAAGACGCAGCGGGAGGGCAGATCCAGCGACGAATCAGCGGGTATGAGGATTCCATTTATGGGAAGCAGAAAAAGAAGTTGCCTTCAGATGGGAGAGCAAGAAGATTAAATTTGTAAGTAGAAGAAGAGACAGGGTTACATTAAAGATCAAGGAAGTAGCAGTCTGGTCTAGTGGAATTTCACTCCCCTGGGCAGGCCTCTGCCACCTCCTCTATCTTTCATCCTTCCTACTTCGACTGCCAAGGCCATCAGCCCACACTTCTCACATCCTTCTTAATTCATTTCCCATGCATTGGTCAGGTATCTTTGCCTTTTACCACAGTAAAGTACATACAATGTAATATTTACCAACTCAAGCATCTTAAAGGGCACAATTTAGCAGTATTGAATACACTGACAATGTTTTACAACAATCCCTGCTAATCCCATTACTTAGATTTCATTCCTTAATTTATCACCCTAAAAGGATAATTAATCAGTCACCCCCCCCCCCATCGTTAACCCCTCTCCTGTAGCCTTAAGCAGTCTTCACTGATCTGCTTTCCGTTTTGATGGGTTTGCCTATTTTAGATATTTCACATAAATTGGATCACATGTGTTGTGTGGCCCTGTATCTGGTGTTTGCAACTAGTGTAAATATAATCAAAATGTATCAGTATTGAGATATGTAGATGATAAGAAATTATAAAAAATCATATATTGATGGCTGGCATAGAAAGCGGCACAGTCATTGAAGTTTAGTGTTTTCTTAATAAGCTAAGCACACAGTTAACACAAGACTCAAACATTTCACTACTGTAACATAACTTCTGTTATATGCCTAACAGAATGACAAGATCTCCTGAGTAAATTGGGAGCATGGGGACCATGGGAGAGGGTTGAAGGGGAGAGGAAAGGAGGGGAGCAGAGAAAATGTATATCTCAATAAAATTTTTTAAAAAGAAAAATAAAAGAAGACACATAGCCAAACAAGAGCTTGTATGTGTACTTCAAGGCAGCAAATCCACAATAGACAAAATATGCAGGCAACCTAAACTTTTCCCAAGTGATAACTGATTAACACGTGCAACATATCCATGAAATAGGACAGTTTTTAAATTCATGTCTATTCCTGTTCTAACCTTCAATGGATTCCCACTGAATTTCATATTCATTTCAATGTACCATTAATAAATATTGGCTTGCCATTAATCCTATGATGAAGAAGAGCTTCATGGATGGTAGTAAGAGGTGGAATTGCTTCATGGCAGCTGACAAGCAGCTTGGCTTTCAATATAACTTTTAGAGTCACAACCCTGATGACATCATTTCTTCCTCTAAACTCCACCTTCTACAGATTCACCTTAACTGGTATATATATATATATATATATATATATATATATATATATATATATATATATATCACTAGGTCTCTAATAACATTGAGACATTTTATTAACTGTGAAAGCTTGAGCTTAGCTACTCTTTTTTTTTTTTGACTAGGCTGGCCTTGAACTCACAGAAATTCACCTGCCTCTGCTTCCCAAGTGCTAGATTAAAGGTGTGTGCCACCACCACCTGGCTTTTAAAACATAAATTAACTGCTTCTTGGAACACAAATTAATCCATTTATATTAATCTACATGTTGCCACATGGTTCATTAACTCTTCTCAGTACCCTATTTCCAGCTTCTTCCATGTGCCTGGATGGCAACTCTTTTTGCCTCAGACTCTTTCCCAGAGTTCCTACCTCTCTCAGAAGTCCCACCTAACCTCTGGCCATTCAGCTCTTTATTAAACCAATCAGAAGGTGCCTTAGGCAGGTGAGGTAAAACAAAGACACAACTTCATACAGTGTACAAAAATATTATCCCAATAGCTGTCATCTAAGACCAGTTCCAAGACAGGAGTCTTTTTTGGGGTAGGGGTAACTTCCAAACTATAGAAGTAGGCATATAGTTTAATATATCCTTTCAACTTATCACCAAGCTATAGAGTGGGCACATGGTTTAACATATCCTTTCAACGTAACTATTCATCCATCCCTTCACTATTTTTCATCTTTGTTTATTTTTCTTTTTAACAGACACCAAACCATTTCTGACTCAGGGACACTTGGGACACAGAGTATCTAGTTTCTCATTTCTGAAACTAAGGTAAACCATTGATTCTGTTATTCTCAGTTTCCTTGACATGTTAATTCCTCTTCAAAATAGTTCATACTGTTTCTTCTTTTTGAAGTGAGGTCCTAACTCTTAACTCTTTATCCATGATATTTTGGAACTCACTATGTAGCCCAAGATGACTTCAAGCTCTTGGAAATCTCCTTTTTCTCTCTCCTTAAGCTTGTTGGAAGTGCAAGATGATATGTTCCTTTCCACCACAGGCACATACTGTTTAGAACAGAGTTAGGCAAGTAACTACATACTTATACTAATATGGCGTAAATGAATATTTTATGTGAGTTTTAGTGGGCAGGTGACATGCATATGTTTCTACATAATATGTTGATATCTGCAAAGTTAAAATTAGGGTATTTTGGAATTTATGAGCTAGCTTGCAGAGAGGCCAACTTCAATGTACAGGAGCAAGGAGAGTCCAATCAAAGATAAACACACAAACCAGTATCTTTTAAGCTGTGTAAACTATGGGTTCTAGTGAAGTATCAGAGTGTAAATATGTAAATAGACATAGGCTGTTGAGTGATATCTCAGAAAGACAAAAAACATAACAGAAGCTGAAGAAAGGACCCAGTTTTTTCGTCAGATCTCAGAGGCTGAATCCAGACAGCTCACATTGCATTCCCTGCTGGTGAACATTAAGTCTTTTCTCTTGTACGTTTGAGTCAACGTCTACTCTCCATTCCAACTGTTTCTGTGGTTTTAGTAAAGTAAACTTTTTTCCCTCAGTGTTCTTTGCACAGTTACTACACTGAGGCCATAACTGTTTACATAAAGTGGCCGATAAGTGTGTATTTGCTTCTTTCCTTGGCATGTTGTATAAGTGAATTTGTCTGTGTTCATTAGTTATCCATTGCCTGCACACTGCATGCCAGACCAACTGAAATGAGATTATTGATGTAACCTAAACCACTGTAGAATACTCTTGATCAGTGAGGGTTTTTTTTTTTTTTGCCTGACCTTTGGGGACTTTCATGAATAGGAGTGGTGTGGGAAGTCCTTCTGTATATGTGTTGCTTTTATTGGTTAATGATTAATGAATAGCTTAGCAAAGGAAAGCCAGGCGGGAAATCCAAAGAGAGAGAGAGACAGAGAGAGAGAGAGAGAGAGAGAGAGAGAGAGAGAGAGAGAGAGAGAAGTAGGCAGAGTCAGGGAGAAGCCATATAGTCATTGCAGGAGATAGATACCTCTGCTGGAGCCTGTCAAAACTTTGTCAGTAGGTCACAACGTTGTAGTGATGCACAGATTAATGGAGATGCGTTAGTTTAGGATATAAGAGCTAGTTAGAAAATACACTTAAGTTATTGGCCAAACAGTACTACAAATAATATAGTTTCTGTGTGGTTATCAGGGTGACCAGGAAATAGACTAGCGGCATCTGCCTACATAGGAGAATTTGGGGAGCATCCTAGCAATCTGTATGTATGTCCTAGGACAAACTGAACAACCTATCTGTAGTGCCAGTAACTTCTAGGATATCCACTGTCCTCCAGATGCATTTTGGCCTCTTAATGTAGTCTTCTCACCACAAGCTTCCCACTGTGGGTAAGAGCAGGTTTTCTCTACAAACCTGCTTCACTGGAGGAAGTGCTAGGGCCTCTTCTCTATCTTTACTTCCTTCTGTGAACTCAGCACCTCAGACTGAACTTGCCATAGCAGAGTATCCTTGTAAGATGCTATGGAACAGTGACTCCACCAATTCATCAATAAGTAAGAGAAAACCAAATAGGGAGGTTTGACTGCAGGGGAAGAATCGATGTAACACGTGATGGGGAGGAAGGACAGCAATCAAAAGAGGCAGTTCAGACACCCAGCTACTGCAGTCCTAAGGCAGACTGAGAAAGGAAGGAGAAGAGACCAACATAACAGATTCTCCACCCTTATCCCTGTGCAAACGAATTTTCATGCCTGAAATCCAACCCGTCCCAAGGGCCGCTCTTAATCTCTGCCCTGACAGAGCAATCTGTCACTGTAGGTGAGAGCGAAGGATTGGTAGGAGCAGAGCCTGACTCGGAATCCTGTCTGATCTCCTCATGAACTGATTATCTGGACAGGTTTTTATCGCCATAGTCCAATGGCTGAGTGACAACAGTGACATGTTGAACACAGCTCCGTCTCCTGTGCCTACTTAGCCTGTAAGGGATGTTATCTACTATTGCTATTAGGGTGATTGCATTCAGAACCCTATGAGGAACCCCAGACCCTTAAATTCTACCTCTCTTCTCCTTCCCACATTTCTCTCAACTTTTATTTTAGTAGTAAGAGACTCTTTCTGTGTTTTTTTACCTGGTGCCACAGGCCGATTTGCTGATAATCATTCATTTCTATTCATGCCTAAGGCTTCCCGCTTTAATTTGGTCTTTACCTCATTTTCAAGTTCAGGTAGTTATGTTCTCAGCTCTGCATTTTCTTTCCCTGAAATGTCTCGTGAACAGCAGTACGTGGGGAGGGGAAATGAATCTCTTGTCTCACTCTCTGTGAACAATAGTAACCCGAACACAAGCCTATTTATATTTTTCTCCAGGCACTGTTGTCCTTTGTCCCATGGAGACTTTTGTCCCTATAAAGGTTTGCCCTCATCCTCCAAGTTTTTAAAACTGGGTGATCTCCCATTTAAAAAAGCCCAACTGGATAGCCTACCAGATGGTGGCTATGAATGTTTTGCCCAAGGTTGTGCATTGGGAAAATGCCATCAGCTATGAATCAAGAGGAAACAGAGAAAAGCCAGACAGACTTTCCACCAGAGATGAGAGAAGCTCAACCCAAAGGTTGCAGAACGACTTAGCAGCCAAAGCAGGCTTCAGAGATGTGAGCTCAACATTCTTGGTGTGGTGGGAGAACCTGATGTTTTCTAGCGTAGTTGATAGAGGACCAAGGCACAGAGAGAAAACCTGAAAGACGCATGCTCATCTAACAGCCTCTCTATTTCCTGACTTCCATTTAACTTTCTGACTTTTTGTGTTTTTATCTGCAAGGGGAAAGTTGTAATTCCTACTGGGTAGGACGGTGACACAAATTAATCACTGCAAGGTTTAAATGAGATTATATGTATAATGCATTTTTGCCTTATCGTGGTGTTGCCATAGACTTTCCTTTATTGTCAGCGACTATTACTAATATTAATAACAATGGAAGTAGATAGTCATCATAATTATGAGCACCTCTAGAGGCCTCCTTGGGCTGCAGCTCATTGCCAATTATGCTCAGCTTGGCTGGAATTCCAATCCTGTCAGTCAGCAACTGAAAGAGGGTGAGCAAGTTCCATGGCCATTCTCCCAAGTTCCTCCCAACTGCAAACAAGGAGTCTAGTTTTGTTTCTTGAATTGTAGGAACATCCAAGGAAAACTGCAGTTATTAAATTACCCTCCACTCTTCTAAGCATTCTTTAAGAGCACATGCATGCCCTGAGCACAGGACAAGCCTCCTCTGGCACGCTGATAAAGTCGTGTTACTGTGTGTGGGAAAAGACCAAAATCTGCCCCTGTATGTACACTAAACCAGCAGGATCAGAAAGGTGTTTTTTTGTATGGTCAGAAACAGTGGAGATGGAGAGAAAGAACACAAAACATTAGTACTCCTCTGATAATAGCGATCCTCCAAAGCGTTGGCAAAGGTGACTTGCTATTAACATTGGTCTTATTGCTTCTGTAGGCTTGCCTGCTCCTTTGACTCTCCTGTGGGGCAGACTGTGGGCTCAAGTTCATTCTAGCTCATGGCCCTTCATTATTGCTAATGGGAAGAACTGACTAGGGTGAGGGAGCCACCATTTGATTATTCCACTTTTTTATATAAAAAAAGTGTCTCCCACAGTCATATCAGGTGCCATATTCTTCCACAGGGGCCACTTCGATTCTTTTTTCTTAATGGAGTACCTAGGCAGAAAAATTGCTTCCTTGAACACTTTCCTCTTCCTCCATAATGGTGAAATAAATGGCTCAGGGTCTGGAGGCATAATTTACTGACTTCATTTCAATTGGACTGGAAGTGAAGCTGTTTACACAGCTGCCTCTGTATAGTGCCCACTCGCCCACTCCTTGCCATATAACATAAGGTGAACTCCGAGCCACCAAGTCCCAGGGCCGTTATTAGGAACAGTATGTCTTTTCTAACCTTGTTTGTCTAAACATGTGTGAGGAGAATGAAAGCAGAAATGGTCAGTGAGACAAGTTGAAAAATAAAAATCAACGAACCTGGATTCAGAATGCTGGAGTTCAAATGCAGAATGTTTGTGGGACTGAGGATTAATCACCAGAATCTCTCAGTTCGTCTTTTTTTCTTTCATTCATTTAGTCAATGAGTGTTATCAAACCAGGCATCCTTCTAGACTCTGGAGATGAGCTATGGCACTGAGTGATAAGTGCAAGGTCTCCATTTTCTGGGTATTTTTACTAGATGGAGGCAAGACCAACAGCATACAAAAAAATCAATAAACATATAATTAGGGTTATAGCACATGCTCCAAAAGAGATAAAGCAGTGGGATGCAATAATGACAATGAGCATGACTTCATGTGAAATGGTCAGTGGTGTGTTCTTAGACAAGGGCATTTCCGCTGGCTTCTGGAGGATGACAATGGCAGAGAACGGAGAAACTGTTGAAGCTAGCATCGTGATGGAGGAACAGATAGCACGCAGAAAGATTTGGAATGATGAAGCTGTTGATGAGTAAGATAGGGGCGGGCAGAAGGCAGGATGCTGACCTCTGGAAAGCAGTTTTTGAACTGGTAAGCAGGACTAGAATAATTAGACTTTCGTTGAACAAGCTAAGCTGGCTGACATTTTGACAGCCGTGATTCGGAAACATAGCTGTGTTGTAGGGCCAACCAGAGACCATTGTTTAAGAGTTCCCGATCCCTCCTCAGGAATTCTGATGTGAAATTGATCCAGAAAAGGAATTTGGTCTGTAGGCTCTTAAGCTTCGCAGTTTATTCCAGTCTGCAATCAAAACTGAGAAGCACTGTAGTAAATGAAAAGCTACTTAATTTTAAAAACAACAGTGATCACAATTACAGTCATGTTAGAAACAAATATTATCTAATTTTCTTCCTTGTGGTGGTTCATAGTAGATGGTTATCAAAAAGTTGCTGATTTTGAAAGCGTTTTTATGATACTTTGAAGTTTTAGAAATACTTATTAGTTTGTATCTGTGCAGTATTTTTATGACGTAACACATCTCCACTGGATCTTTAGTCAATTTGGGTGCCTCAAGATTACTTTCCTGGCTGAAGTCAAATGGATTCAATTAAATATAGTTCTCACCCCCCACATTGGTTGAATCACACGGATTTTGGTGAAGCGTGATTTGCTATTTGGCTTGTCATGGAACATGTGATTCTTCAGAGTGGAAGTAGCAACATCCTGTTTTGGTTCTAATTGTGTGTGTGCACTCATAGGAATACCTCATTGTACTAAAAAAAAAGTAGGCTATTCTAAGACCCAGGTTACTTGTGTTTGTACTAAGGAAATCTGACCCGTTTGATCCTCAGGGTACCACGGGAGCAAGAAGAGCAAGGTTCCCAAAAACACAGTTAAAACGATCTGAATGCACTTTGCTCACTTTAAATCAAATCAGTGATCCTCAGGTGTGCACATATACTTAATTCACCTGGAGGGGATCTCTCAACACATGGCTGTTCTTCATTTCCCAGAGTTTCTGTGCCAGTAGATGGAGGCTGGAGGCTGAAAATGTGCAATTGTAGGAAGTTCCTGGGTGATATTCCTGCTGGTGGTATTCTGACAACTTTGATACAGATATAAAGTATAGGTGTTGATGAAAAATGCTTGTTACATTGAAAGAAGGAGTGGGCTGTGAGAGCCATGATTATTCTCTCTTCTCTTCTCTCTCTCTCTTCCTCTCTCTCTCTCTCTCTCTCTCTCTCTCTCTCTCTCTCTCTCTCTCTCTCTCTCCTCCCTCCTTGACCCCCCCCGCCCCCGTCTCAAGGCAAACTCTTGTTCTGGTGACCATTGTTTCCAAGCCAGAGCAGCTCATTCCAGGATCGGCCACAGTTGCCCTGCACTGGCCTCAAGAGGTCATGTGAAGGCTTTTGGGGATTATCTCCATTTGATACGACCCAGAAACTTATGGAATAAAGACCATGATTCTGCAGGTCTTAAACTTGGGTTGAGTTGTAGGGTCTAACACAGATAGGTCATGTGTCCACAGAGAGTGCTTACCCTTGTAAACTGGGCAGATCCGGGAGCGTCAGAACCATAGCAGCTGCGGGTGTCAAAGTGCCACAAGGAAGGAAGGGTCCTAGCGAAGATCTTAAATGTAGGGATGACAAAACTAGCAAGGAAACATAATCAGACAAACTGTTTCAATCTCTCTCCCCTTCCCTTTCAATCTTTTAGATCTGTATTAGTTGAAACTCTGAATTTTAGCCCAAGAAGCAAGCAGAAATACCCGAAAGCTATATAGAATGGCCAGGTTTTCTTATCTCATTTGTCCATGAATTCCAGAATCATTATCACTGCTTCACTGATTGGACATCTATTTTTCTTAAAAATAAAGGATCAGTTTTATTTCTTTCCACCATGTGACACTCTAGCAAGGGGCCCTTGATGAATATAGACAAGGGCAGAATCCTCAAACACACGTGCACACAAAGTTGAGCACGTGTCTGTGTGAACAAGGAATTGGCAGCTACTATGCAGGGGCAGGGAATGAAGCAAGCTGCTCGAGAAGGAGACAGGAAGCAACGCTGTGTACAACAGGACAAGTTTATCGGAAGGTGTGGGATCTTATTACTCTGCTCTAAAGCTCAGAATTAGGAGCTAAAAAAAACTTAAATGCTTTCAGGGCAGACAGAGGAGGCAAGTAAACAAAACAGGAAGGACAAACGCAGACAGAGATTTCAATAACAAAATTAGGTTAGTAAATGCAAAACATCCTTTAAACCTAAATTTGGTTCAGGGGTAATAGTTTTCATTCCGATCCAGGGAAGTAGATCCTGAAAGGAGGATTTATTTCTTCTTCTATTTTTTTAAAGCAGGGGAAAATAGATTTCTTAAGAAAAAGAAAATGAGGAAAAGTCGTGAAAGTGTGGGCTGTTTCAGGGGAGGAGAATGACGGCACAAAACGAGGAAGCTAACTCCTGTGTTCATTCCAACACTCAGACATTAGCTGATGTGTCTATAGGACCAGAACAAAATTTATTTTGCTAATGTGTGTGCAGGAATGTTATATCTATGTTCTTAAGCAAGGCTGGCCTGCAATTTCCTACACCGAATTGACAATATGAAAAAATGTTTCAGTCTTTTTTTTTTGAGGTTGACTATTTATTCAGGGGGTTATGAAGGGGGAAGGGTGAAGGGGGGACAGAGAGAGAGGGAGAGAGAGAAAAGAGAAAGTGACAGAGAAGGGGGACGCAGAGAAGTGGGGAGAGAGGCAGAAGCGAAACTGCCTCTCCCAGAGGAAGATGGAAAATGCTTCAGTCTTGACTACCCTTCTGAACGTGAAATGAAATGCATGCTGGGTTATTTGGTATCCTCTGCCTGAACAGTACCACATTGCTAAAATTTGATGCATACCATTCTAGTTTCCTTTGTGTTGTTTCTGACCAAATCAACTTCTAGAATGAAAGGATTTATTTGGCATATAAAAGTCACAGTCCATCATTATGGAAGTCAGGGCAGGAACTTAGGCAGAAACCACAGAGGACCACTGCTTGCTGGCTCACTTGCTGGTTCATGCTAACCTAGCTTTATTATATAACCCAGGAAAACCTATCAACAATGGACTGGGCCCTCCTACATGAATTAACAATCTCCTACAGATGTGATCATAGGCTAATCCAATCTATGCAATTCCTCAGTTGAGTCATTCCTCTGAGATGATTCCAGGCTTTGTCAAGTTGACAACTAAAGTTATTTCAGACACTACTGAAGGAGTCAGATTTAAATGAAAACCACAGCCACTATTTTTTTTCTTCTTTCTATTGATGGTGTTGATAAATTGATTTGACAGAGGACTTTTGTTTCCCAAGGGCTTCAGAAAAGTGGAGTTGCCAATTCTGAGAGGTGCCTGGGGGCCATTGCAAGAGTTTCATCTACCTAATAGTGTCTACTCTGGCTCCTGCAACATGGAAGCATTCCTGGGTATTAGCAAGAAGACAGCAAGAAGGTTCCATAGAAATGCAGAGCCTGAGGAATACAATGTCTACAATCTAGCGACGCAATCTGTGTGTTCTTATTTTACTGTGTAGTATAATTCCCTAGGTGTTGGGAACCTTCCAAAGCCCTGATCTCAACTGTACTTTAAGGATCTAAGGGAGGTACCTGATGGGCTAAGTAGAGCCAGCAAAGCAGCAGCATGAAGGAGCTGTGAGAAACAGGAGTGGGGAGATGATGTGGGATCCCCCTATGTATGCCATGAATATGTTTTCGTTACCATTGGTTAATAAAGAAACTGCTTTGGCCAATGGCACAGGGCTGGGCGGGACAGAAACTCCAAGAACAGTGATCTGTGACTAGATGAGTCACTTTTGTAAGGAGTGATGAGGTAAAGAGCAAGACCAGTCACCAGACTACGTGAGCTGACCCGTGACTGAACAGAGAACAATAGTGTGCATACTATACCTGTAGGAGATAATTCAACCGAAGTCTCTTGATAAAGAAAATCATTACCTTACAGAGTTGGAAAGCCTGCCTAAGGAGCAGGGCCAACAACATAACTGGGAAGACCCAGTCCATTAGAGAAATGAAAATTGGTTCCTGTTGTCTCTCATCGCTGCCCATTCATAGTGAGAGGATTTGCATCCCCCATCCAAGACCTACCTTGATTCTACTGACTCAGTCACCTTCTGAACAATCTTGAGATTCACATCATGGGACAGACACAACTATCACTTGGCTTTGTTCTAAGTTTCTATGGGATACATATCAGACCTACCTTCATTTGAGATATCCATAACCCTTCTAGAGATTGCTGGTGATGGTGGATTATAGCTATTCCCATACCATTCACAGAGGCTGCCCCCTCTCAGAACTCAGCAGAGATAAGCAGCTGTTAATGGAAGCTACCTGATCAAGACAGCAGAAGGCAGAGTGGGGACTCAAGGCCCAGAAGGCATGAAGGAAGCTGTGAAGACCTTATCTCAGGGAAATAAGGAGGCAGAGAGAGTTTGAACTGAACAGTAATCCCACCTAAAAGCCTATGGCGCTTGTTACGCTATCCCACTGAACTTTACCTACAAAGCCCAGTTTTGAAGATAAAATGGTTAATAACTTCAGAACAATGACTGTGGAAAATTACATTCCATGTGCAGAAGCAAATGTGATTGTAGTAATGACATGCGCATGAAGCCACCCTCAGTCTGTCACTCTTCCGTGCTCAGAGCTGCTGCTGTCCGTGTTTCTTAAATGATCATGTAGTACGTGCGTGAGAAAGGCTGGCTGCTGGCTCACAGAGGCGCACATCTTTCAGGGCCCCACATCAGAAGGAAAGTGGACACAGACTCCACAGCTGTTTCGCCTGCAGAATTGTGACCAGAGGGCCTGGAATTGAATGAAATGGCATGCCTAGGTTTTGCGCAGGTTGTAGGGGATTGACATATTTTTACATATTTATGAAGTACAAGGTGGTGTTTTGATTCGTGCATATATTTGGAGGTGATCAACACAGACTAATTAGCATACCTGTCACCATGGAGTTTTATCATCTCTTTAACGTAAGTACACGCAGATGTACCGGGGTTTGGATGCTGTTCTTCTATCAAGCTCTGTGGCCAGAGATCAGCGGTCCTCCAGATCCACGGAAGTAAACTTGGCCCCTTAAGCCTGGAAATGCATTCTAGTTTGAAGTTGAAATAGTTGTGCTGCTAAACACACAGCATAAGTTACAGAAGTTTAGACACATTCTGGGAGGGGAACTGAATCAAGTATTCAAAAATTAAAAAAACAGTATAAAAATTCTAAACTAACTCAATGTCTGAAAATAATTGGGGCTGAGAAGAATCCAATGTTTCTAGGAGAGACAGAGAGAATCTGCAATACTTCAAGTGATGAATTTGGAGATTACAGAGAGAGGACACCCCAGATTGAAAAGGTTGTTGAGAGGTAACATGTTATCACCACTCCGTATTCTGTTAAGTCCTGAGGGTAATTCCGCTATGGAAATCAGTCCATCAGTGGCACTGGCTCTGTCCACCAAGGTCAGCCGTGTCTGTGGGTCTATTCATGGATGCGCACTGCAAGTAACATTTTGCCTCTGGGACAATGAAGAGAAAAACAAGGCCCAGCTAAGCCAGCATGAATAATAGTCTGTGGAAATAAGACTGTTCTTCAGAGAATCAAGTTCTGAGGAACACGAAAACAAATTCTATTCTCCGTGTGGGCAAATGTACTGCCTTTGCACATAAGTTTAGCTTTTCCTGATTATTTTATTCAAGGTCTTAACATTCTAGGCCATTTTAAGTGCCTATTAAGAGAGGAAGAATTGCTAAAGAAAAGTCAAGTTGATTTGTCTTTTGTATATTTTTAGGAAGAGACTATTGTTTGTGTTTCTTAAAAAATATTTCTCTCTCTCCTCTCTATCATTCATCTTATCTCACTTTCTACATGTGTGTCTTCTTCTTCTTATTATTTACTTTATAGTCCATACCCATTAATAATGATTTTTTTCCTATACAGAATGAGTTCAAGCCTGAGCATGAGGGCATTAGAAGCTCATGCGAGTTGCTTGGATTTATGGATTTGAATTTCACTCCGAATTTTGGCAGTGGTGTGACTCTGGGCAATTTTCTTAGTGGCCATTAGACTCTGTTTCCACATCTGTAAACTGCCCATCAAAGGGACCCTGGTCCCAGAGACTCTATAAACAATGCTTTAGTTATGGCACTCTTCACATATTGCTTTTCACAAAACAACTGACCCATAACTCTTCTGTGTATATGCGATTACGCCTACTCCATATTTTGAAACTTTCTTGACCATTTTCTTTTAGGATAAACAATCTTTTGTTGTGCCAAAATTTGACTTATTGAAGTATTTCACTTGTGGCTTAGGGAGGAATCTGTGTGAGGCCAGACTTAGGCCATTCTCCTCCAGCGTGATTCTACAATGTTGACAAGGCCATCCCTGGTATTGATGGGGGAATTAGAGTTCAAATGAGTCCAACAAAGATGTTATTCTGAGAGGGAGAAAGAATTTGGACATGCCTTCTGGATCTGGTTATAGGGGTATTTTCTGTCTTTCTTCGAACTCCAACTGCTTGTGAGTTATGAAAATGGATCATTAATAATTATGTTGTTATGTGTTAGAAAATATGTAATACATTTTTATTTTGACTTTTGCTTCATTGTACAGCCCTATGGATTGCAAATAACCTTATCAATAATGTATGTGCAGCTTCCCTTCCCAGATAAGAAATTGCCACTTAGCAGGGATTATTGCCCAACTTTATGGGTCAGAAAAAGATCTCTTGAGCTTGAGTCTCAGGATGTGTTACTGTCGAATCTCCATCAGCTTTCCCTGCTTAAGTCGTTACACTTGGTGTTGTTGGTGTTATCATTTTTTACCCTGCTATAGTTGTTGGGAGTGATGATTCATGATGGAATACTGTACCAGGAATAATTCTTTATATTTTTAAGTGAATACTAACAAATATTTCTTTAAGAAGTTATATTTTACCACATGAAGTAGTCCAGCTGGCAAGGAACATAAGATGTCTTGTCCATGGGCGCAGTATAAAAATCCACAAAGGGACGTAAGGGTAACAGAAGTAGACTTTAGTTTATAAAGTTATTTTTAAAAAACTTGTAATAATGCCTTCTTTGTGATCATATAAAAAGAGAAAAACATACTAACATAACATTTATTCTTCTCCAAAGCATAGAAATAATTTTAAGATCCATTCAATGTTCTTTCAGTACCTCAAACAATAATTTTTTTGAGAATGACGAAGATGATATTTCTTTTTTTTAAATATTTATTTATTTATTTATTAAGTATACAGTATTCTGTCTGCTTGCATGCCTGCAGGCCAGAAGAGGGCACCAGACCTCATTACAGATGGTTGTGAGCCACCATGTGGTTGCTGGGAGTTGAACTCAGGACCTTTGGAAGAGCAGGCAATGCTCTTAACCTCTGAGCCATTTCTCCAGCCCCCAAAGATGATATTTCTCTACTGGCTTCTATCCACAACACTCTGCACAAACCAAACTACCTTTATCCCATCTATTCAGCAGTTAATGCAATCAAACTGTAGGTCTTCCAGGGCACTTCCAAGAGTATTTGGTTGTTTTATTTTATGCTTTGGCTCTTTGGGGGGCCTGCCACCCAGATCCCAAATAAATACATATGGAGACTTATTATTACTTATAAGTGTCCAGTCATAGCTTGGCTTATTTCTTACTTCTTAAATAATCTGAACTGCCTTTTGTCTCTGGGCTTTTATCTTTCTCTATTTCTGTATATTTTTCTTCTTATTTTGTGACTTGTTCTGTAGCTGGTGGCTGGCCCCTGATGTCCTTCTTCTTCTCTTTCTTTCTCACTCCTCGATCCCCTCTTCAGATTTTTCTTTCTTTTTATTCTTTCTACCTACTAGCCCCATCTATCTTTTCTCCTGCCTTGCTATTGGCGATTAAGCTCTTTATTAGACCAATCAGGTGTTTTAGACAGGCAAAGTAACACAGCTTCACAGAGTTAAACAAACACAATATAAAAGAATGCAACATGTCTTTGCATCATTAAACAAATGCAACACATCTTAAAATAATATTCTACATCATTCAAGTATATCTTTCTAAGGGGGAAATGCATTTTATTTACTTCTTTCTATAGCCTGGAGATGTTTTCTTCTTTGTTTTGTACTTTTTTCCTTATCACTTGCTGGCTCTTCCTTGGAATACTCTTATGTTAGAGTCTGTGGTCTTATAGTTGGTGCTCCTTTTGACAGGATAACATATCAACTTTTAGGTATTTTGAGCATTCCTGTCTTACAAAATTAACCCTATTATTTACCCTGGTCCAGTTCCTTTATAATACTGTGAGTATTATGCTTCCAGGTCAAATTTATACGTGAAACCCATTCACTTTTACCAACACCAGACCCCTAATAGGATCTAACCATTACATCAGTTGAGGAAATAGTCACAAATGGTTCAATGATCAGAACAAATATTTCTAATAGTATTTTGCAGTTGTATTAGTTTAATAAATTCAGAGTTGATATCTTGGTTGTGACAAATCAATCTGAAAATTGTATGTGCATATGCATATTTGTGAATGACAGAGAAAAAGTATGTGTGGGGGGGCGCATGTTTGCATGACAGCACACATGTATGTGCTTTGCCAAGGCATTTTTTTTTCAATTAATAAAATATTTACCAATTGTCCCACTTCATCTATTAGTATCATGTTTTCTGGTTACTGGGAATTATGTTTACTCTCCCAGAACCTCTCTAATTTTCTTCCTACCCAAGTCAGACTCTAGCATCTTTAAAGATCTCTTTTCCAAGTTTGTTTTGTTTTGTGTTCCACAAAATTTAACTCAGACCATCTGTGTGACCATGGTTTGGGAACTATTCATTACACCCTGATAGGTTCAACAATGGGTACACACTGGACACTGGCTCTCCTCTTTTCCAAGTAATCTTCTAGCAGCTAACTGTTCACCACTGAGTGTGAGTAAGCCCTGTTAGTCCCTTCCCCATTCTTAGCTAACCTTCGTGTAGGCTGACTTGTTTATGCCCAGCGCTAGTAGATACAACTCCTCTGAGTTCGTAATTGCCATGGCCATGTCATACTCCAAAAAGGGAATTTTGAGCTCTTATTCTTATCTTCCAGCCCTTACATTCTTTCAACTCTTTCTCCAATGCTCCTTGACTCTAAAAGGAGTTGCATAAATGTCTTATTGGGGCTAAGCGATAAACCGTACTTCATTCCCAGCATGCTGTTCAACTATGGGACCCTGACTCACCTCTGTTCTCTGCAAACAGAGATTTCTGTTTAAGGTTAAGAGAAGTCTTTGTGGCTATAAACAGTGTTATTTAGAAATTTTTTGGATTTGTCAATTCAGCTAAGCAGCAGTAATAGTTTCTTCACCTGGGCCTAAGAACTTCCCCATCATGTGTTTTTGACTGAGTTTACAGTACTAGGTAGGCATGGATACCCTCTGATGGAGTGGTCCTTAAATCTAATCAGGGCACAGTGGTTTACTCTGTAACAGTCATGCCATTATTGCACCAATGGGCAAATCTTACCTGGCTGGTGAATATTGTGGTTCATAAACTTGTTGCTGTATAAGATTGTTTATGATTGTCATAGTCTAAATGAGAAATGTCCCCAGTAGGCTCAGACATTTGGATACTTGTTCTCCAGCTGGTGGTACCATGGAGAGAGCTTGATTCAAAGCTATGTTGCTTGTGTTAGGTTTTAGGAATTTAAAGCCTCAAGCCTCTACCAGTTCTCTCTCTCTCTCTCTCTCTCTCTCTCTCTCTCTCTCTCTCTCTCTCTCTCTCTCTCTCTCTCTCTCTCTCTTTCTCCTTTGTACTTGAGTATGTAAGCTCTTCATTTTCTACTTAGGCTGACATGTCCGCTGCTCACCATCATCGTGATGGACTACTATGCCTCTAAAACCTTATGTTAATTAAACTCTTCTTTTATAAGTTGATTTTGGTCATGGTGTTTTATCACAGCAAGAGGAAAATAAGTAAAACAAGGGCCTTATTTCCACCAGCCTGCATAGCAGTCCATCAGCCTACATATGCAGCACTGTGAATGCTAACCCACAGGGAGGAAGCTTCAGCTAATTCTGGTGGGATTCTTCTATATCTTGCAGCTAAGGCGAGTGTTTTTTTCAACAATAGAGTCTCATTAACTAGTTCTGGAAGTCGATCAAGAGAAATAACAAGAATTAGAAAATTTGGAGGGGGGCCTCTGGGCTGTCTCTGACCAATTACTATGGAGGTATCCCACACCTGACACTGGTAAGTCTGTTAGTGCCCCATTGCTTCTATCTCTGTCGCTACCTAGCTAAGTTGACTGTCTGCCTTCAATCTCTTTCGTGTTTCTAACTGGGTTACGAGATAGTTGGCTTGCACGTGACCTTTTCATGTTGCCTGTGTTTTGATTAAACTTCCCTATCCTAGTCCTTTCATCTCTCCCACACTGCACCGCTCTTCCTTTAAGAGTCTCTCAGCAGAAAATTTGTCTTCCTCAAAAAATTGACAGGTATGTAGTTCTAACAGGTCATTTTAGTTTATGACTCTCTTGTACTATTATGAGAGAGAGAGAGAGAGAGAGAGAGAGAGAGAGAGAGAGAGAGAGAGAGAGAGAAGAGAGGAGAGAGAGAGAGGGAGAGAGAGGAGAGAGAGAGCGGGAGAGAGAGAAAGAGGGGAGGTGTTTTGTTATGGAAGTCCTTTTATAATCAGAGCAAAATTTGCCTGACTTAGAAAATAGTAGCTTTTGCTAAGTTAAGGGAGCTCACATTTTCTATCGATTTCTCACTTACCGTCTGTCATATTTCTCAGTTTCCAACACTGGTGCGTGCTGAAATATAGTTTGCCACGCTCAAAAAGTGGAAGCCAGATAAATCCCAGGTACAAGACAAAAGTCTGATGATTCGAACTGAAGTTGGGCATCCACTTTGAGAAATCGAGTTTCTGTTTCTTTGCTACGCAGAACTATTGCAAAATGAGCTTTGGACACTGGCTCTGCAGCTGATGATCTTAAAATAGGGATTCTCAAATGCATGATCAAAATCTGTAGGAGAATGGCAAAAATTGTTGTTTTCTCATTAGAATGCCAGCATAGGCTTGGCACAGTTTTCACTTGGGATATCAATAGGAAAGTTCATCTTCAAGGTCACAGAATGCGGTGATCTCTGTAAGATGCATAGTAAACGGTAAATACATCGCACAGTTAAGAAGTTTCCAGGATCTGAAGGCATGGCATCTCAGGCAACACAGAGCTCCGCTGGAGAGAGTGACGATGACTGAGTGATAGCAAACGCTTCAACGAGTCCCAGAGGAAATGAAGGCTGAGAAGAGGACATTAGTTTTCACCAGCAAAGGGTCATTTGTAATCTTTGAAACATGGATTTCAAGGTTGTGGTAGGAACCAATAAACAATTGCAAGTGATTGCAGAACCGTTTTCCATACCATCTGCACTCACAGCTTTGCTGACCTCTGGGTAAGATATTTAGCACAGGAAATAATGGCCTCGCTAGAGCTACTTTGCATGCCAGAACCAGGGTGTGAATTGATCTGTGCATAAGCCTGAATAGAAAGCATCCAAAGTGATGAAAAAGGCATCATGTTTAACCATACCTTCATGGCTATGCAATTCAGAATATTATTTTGAACCTAAAAGCTTTACATATAATTAATAAAATTCATATCGTAACACACATATTTTCCCCTGAAAGAATTCAACTTTTTCCTCATAGATTCAAGCAGTTCCAAGACACCCTTGATGGGAATTACTGAAAGCAATGGTCTTTAAAGAAAAGCAGGCAGGGTAGCCTGACCATCTATGTGGTTGAGAAATCATTGTCTTGCTTACCCTATCTCTGACTTTTCCTCCACGTTTGTTGCTGTATCTCTCTGTCTTTGGCAGAGCATGTGCCAAAGTATGGGAGCTCTGGTGAAAAACTGCCATACCTCAGTAGCAAACCCATTGTCATGTAACCAGGTGACTTTGAACAAGACTCTTCCATCTCTTAGCCGGTGTGTTTCTACATGTATGAAATGAAATAGAAACTATTGCTGTTGCTGTCACCATCTAATAAGATATGTGTCACTATAATATATATAACATATAGATAGAAAGAAAGATAGATAGATAGAGCATTAGCTATATATATGTATATAGATGTAGATTTATGGGCATAGATATAGGCTGCCCAGCAATAGTATATCCATCGAAAATCAATAATGATTTGTCTGACTGATAAATGCTGCTGACCAATCAGGAAACATATTAACATAGTGCTGATTTGGGGGTTTTCAAAATTGGGTGTATTCCCTTGGGAAGGTGAGAAAAAACACAACATTTTTTTTTTTGATGTGGCTTTATTCTAGTATTCTCATGAAACCCTGAGGCCTAGCATAGTATCTAAAATACATATATTTTTAGGGATGGAGAGGAATGTGACTGAATGGGTAGATAGGGGGAGAGCTGTGAGGAAGGTAAAGATTATAAATGGGTTGTACTGTAGTTCAAATTTCCTTTTGTGGTAGTTAAATGGGGCCAAGTTGAAGATGACTATGTGTACCTTATCCTGGGTTCAACATCCCACCCTAAGGCTTCCCACACTCTGCCCAGTAGAGCTAAATCTAATCAATGAGCAAACTTGATCCTCTAACCTTTAAAAGCCTGCAGTGTGAAGAGCACCTTTGAATTTGTGGTAACACTCCAGACCTCAAGATCCATGTAATGAATCTGGCTGTCAAAGTTTAGAGTTTGCCAGAACGAATAGCACATGGGGAACTTGTATTTGAAGACAGTCTCACCTAGGTGTCTTTTCTACTCTCAGCATGTCAGTCAAGACCTGGCCTGTGACATAAAACAATAATCTAACATCCCTGCCTTTTGGTGTTGCTTGCAGCCTGAAGCTGCCACCACCATTTAAGTGAACCATCAGGGAAAGAGCCACTGATCTGAAACATTTTGAAGCTCAAACCCTTAGAAATGCCTTTTCTGCTTGACAGTGTTCAATGCTAGAGTTGGGTACATATTTTCTCCCCTTCTTGATTCTCTCCCCCTTTTGATGTTTTAAACAGCATTTTGGATGTTTAGTGCCAAGTTGTTTTCTTTTTAATCAATAAGCCCAAACATTACAACAGCAAGTTTAATATAGCTCACCTTCCTGGAAGAAACCTCAGGGAAAGCAAGAAGTATCATGTTGAAATGGTGCTTAGCTCAGATCTCCAAAGATGCTTGGAGTGGGAAGTACTTGTTCAGCAAGACCTTCATAGTGTTAGATGCAGGTCAGGTGGCCTTGCAGTCCTAGGCTTGGCTTGCGAGAGCATTGAAGAATTTGTGAGAAAGTGTTACCTCAGTGAGCTCCGATGTCCATGTAGTGAACACTAAGGCTGCCCAGAATCCTGGGAGCTGCTCAGTGCAGTTAGTGGAGTTCTGATGAAGGTGGGAGGGAGACCACGGCAGGCTTGCGTGCAGAAGACACAGAGAACGAATGACTATATTTTCTCAACAAGCCATGATGTGAGTTTTAGGGTTTTTCTTTTCTCTTCTTTTTAGTGGAAGTTTGGTAGGAGTTGAATGCATGCTGAGTACCTAGCCTAACATTTCTTATTTTTAAGAATATAAATTTGCAAAGCCAAATATGCTGTGTCTTTGAATAAATAACAGCAATAAGTGACTTCCATCCATCCATTTACTAGCTAAGGAAACACTCACTGAAGATCCACATTGTGTTCAACTTTCTACAATATGCCAGAGATGCAATGATGAGCAAAAAGAGATCCCTTCTTGCCTTCTGATCTGAACAGGGAGACAGGCAACAAATCAATGGGAAATCACAACTGTGCTAATGCAAACAAGGACAGAGTATGGTAGCATTTATCCAGGAGCTGTTCCCTGTTTTGCCCCATAGAATACCTTTTAAAAATTGAATCCCAACTTTCAAACAATTAGATTGTCTTAACCATTGTAGACATTTCAGAAGAAGGGATTTTTGAATACAAAATGATGTGGTTTCTCTACTCAAGATGCCATAGACCCTGTGGTCTATAACTGGGCTGATAGCTGTGGCAGCCACTCATCTCCTAGATGCTGGTGGTGCACAAAGACCTCGAAAATCAACAAACCAGATATGGGCGTGGTCCTTCCCCACTTCCTCTTACCCCCTCGTGGAGGTAGCATCTGGAATTCAGGAAAGGAAGTGAACACAGACTCCAACAGAAACAGCCAACTCTTCCTTGCCTGACTAAGTCTTTATTGAATGAAAACAAAAAGAAATGTGATATAATACTATAATCAAAATGTTAAAAAAAATTCCAGTCACCGGGCCCATAATTGATCATTAGTTTCTGATGGAAGCATAGATGTATATCATATTTACTCTGCAGCAAGATGTTTACTCAGCTTGAAAGAAGAGACTCTCTGTAAATAGGAGGCTCCATCACCAGCCTCATTAGCTGTCCCAGCTCTCCATGCAATAGGCATTTAATAAATCATATTATAAATCATCTTCTGAGATGTTAATTAAGGGATAAAACATTTGCTGAAAGTTAAAAGTTAGCTAGGATTTAATTATAACCTTGTGGCCACCATTTCTAGTTAATTATACACCCTTCTTATATACTTGATAAACCACAAAGTGCACCCCGTTAATGATCAATTGGTATTAAATTAGCTGGAATTAGTTTTTATTAAAACCAAATTAGATTTTTTTTATTTGCGATACAATAAAATAGTGAGCCCAGCCCTTGCCACTATGATTTGGGGGGTATTTCTGTAGAGAGTGATTACCAGATGTCTAATTGGGCAATTAATAGATACAGTTTCCAAATTAACATAATTGGGGGACCTAAAAAGAAAACAAAATGAGTATTCAGCCAGCAGGCCATCTTTTTTGAATCCTGCCATTTCATTCGGGGATGTCAACCAACACTTCATTCTTTCAGGACTCTCTGCTTTTCTGGCTGAAGTGTTATCAAAAGGGTTACCCCTCTGGTGTAGTGCTCCAACGTGTAGGTATCAAAGCCCAAGGCCACCCAGAAGGGCGTCACTTTCCAGGCTGTGCTGGGTCTGTGGGTAGGTATGGCGAGCCTGCATAGAGTTTATAGAACCTTGGAGGTAACTAGCTAGATAATGGGATGTTTACACAGCTGACAAGAGTCCAAATGCACAAGCCCGTCTCTTTCCAAAAACAATTTGCCAGATGAGTTTAGTTTGCTGTTCCAAAGCTTTTTCATTTTACCACTTAATACGCCACAGAAGGGACTGAGACTTAACCTCTCCGTTTCTGCATCGACTTAAATCCCTTCATAATTGCTTTCCCCACATGTTCAGCACACAGTCCTGGAGTGTGTCCTCTGCCATCTGTGTTCGCTGAATGGATGGTCCTATCCTACATGTAGATGGGTTCTGTTCAGACCCAATAGAAAAGAAGTGTCAGCTGCTCTTCTCACTGGGTACCGAAGCATCTTCACACTGGGTACCAAAGCATCTCCATCTCATCATCCATATCCCAGTAGTCTCTTAAAGCTCAGGACTCTCTTGGGAACTACCAAAAATGAAGTGACGTTTCCACATGTGCATGCATTCTGAGTGGACCCTGTCCATCTGCCCTCTGTTCTTTATATTATATTTACAAAGGCTTCAAAAATAAAAGATTGTATAAAACATATGAAAATTCTGTGTACACTTGTTTCTACAAGTGCCCAAAGTCGTCATAATGTCCCCTCTGCCTGATCCTTCACTAAGGTTATCCTAGTCTCTTGTCAGGATGGGTTGGTGTCACTGGATATTACTATTATAAGTATTTTCTCTTATCATTGTCTTCTAACTTTATGCTGGGCCACTCTATCCTTTACTTATTCTACCAACCAATGGATTCAGTTACTTCCCCTGTTAGAAGCCCATTATTTTTTTCACTTAGAAAATCGATGTGAGCTGCCTTCTCCTCTTAGACATTAGGACACAATCCTAGAAAACACTGACCATGGCCCCAGTTCTTAAGTATTGTCATTTACATGGAATTAGCATGCTGAAAAGATATGCACAAGGCCAGAAAGATGGCTCAGGTGGTAAAGGCACTTACTTCCTGCAGAGGCTGAAGACCTAGTTTGATCCCCTTGGACCTATACAGTGTAAGGAAGGAAACTGTTTTGGCAAGTGTTGCGCTGACTTTCACATGTGTGCCGTGGCACACAACTCCCCCATCCACAAACACATGAATAAATGTAATAAATATTTGAAGAGGTGCATATATCTAGCTCAAAATTATTCGAAGTCCTATACAAGGCAAAGGAAACTGAATCATCTTAACAAAAGCAAGTAGATCTTCCATTAGCTAAGCAGGACTTGTCATTGAAGACAGTCTGCTTAAGCTGAAACCTGAGGAAAAGAAAGCAAGCGAATTTTGTGCTGGCAGAGCAGCATTGAAATGGTCCCAGAGAAAGAGCTTGAATATTGAAGAAACTGGGCCACCAGGAAGCAGAAAAATGTGATCGCTTCCTGACGAATGGGAGGAAGGGTGGTGGCATGAGTGGAGAACTGGGAGGAAATAGAAAGTGACAGTTCAAGCGGGTGATGGAGGACCACAATAAGGAGTTGAAACAGTTGGAAAACTTTGAAGTTAAGCAGCAGAATGAAGTGGTCTGATTGGGCTCTAAGATCATCAATCTTGCTGATTGGGAGAGAATGCATTCAAATGGGATGAGACATGGTGGGGGGAGGCTGGCAGGAGACTGTTGAATTTCTCCAGAGAAAAGAGATGGAGGATGGGTGAGATGGGGAGTATAGGGAACTAGAAGAGGAGAATTGTAGATATGCCTTCAAAAAGAAACAATGGGTTGACTATTGGACTGGGGCTAGAGAAACCTCAGGGCCTTCTTTAGTTTCTAGCTTCAGCCTTTGAATTTCTTTGTTGATTCAACACCTACTTTTTGACCATTCACTATATGCCAGAAGCTGAATACTACAAAGGTGAACCAGGTAGGAAAGGCTCCTGGTCTCAGAGGTAACAGATCTTGAGAAGAGTTGGTAGACTAAATGCAGAGAATTTCTTCTCTCTAAATTTTACTTTGGAGAATATACAACTTCCACCATCTATAATTTATTATGCATCTGCTTTGGCCATGACTTGTTTTCATCTGATAAGACTGTGGACTCCTCCAATCTAATCTCGCTTCTCTGCTTCTGACCCAGAAGGGACTTCAAGGATGACCTTGGTGCTCATATCATAAAGGATCATCAGGTCTAGAGTCGCTTTTGATGGGACAAATAGATACTCTCAACACTCAGGCCAAACTGTAGAAGCCTTAATCTTTTGGGCTTTCAAGTGATTTGTCATGTAGCCACATTTTGCCTTAAATAAAGTTTCCCTTTTGTTGTTATGCCATTGGAGACTGCCTATATAAAACCTGGAAAATAAAGCAGAACTTAAAAGCCTAGATAATCATTCATGACTCCGCATTCATCGGGTAGTTTCAGAATGAACTCTACAGAAACTCATGGATAGTTACAGGGAAGGAGGAGATCCAGAGGAGCCTGGAGATGTGCCATATTTTACCTGTTGGCTGGTTCCAAAATGGTAAAGAAAAAGAACTTAGGTGAGGGCTAGTGAACTTTTAGGAGTTATTAAAAGTATCAAACACTCTTAGGTCGTTGCAAGGTAGGGGATTCTGAGCATCCCCTAAGCCCCAGGAAGCTCAGGGAGACCAAGGGCTTCAGGCTTTCTGTATTGCTGTCTTTCTCCTCTGGTAAATGTGGTGAACCGCTTCCTCCATTGCTTCCCATTTTATTGTCTCAATAATTCTGATCCTTTCTAAATTATATGCATTTCTCCATGAAATTCTTGTTGTGAATTATTTATTTTGAATTTAAAACCAACAAAAATACAACGTTTTAAAACTCTCTTCATATATGTCTTAAATCCTTTGTACATTAATATCTCAAGTTTACGGATATCATAATATGATTTCAAAGAAATGTGGGTGTTTTGGCATGGATTTCTTTATGTTACCCAGGGCTTCTTTTTTCATTTGTATCTTAAAGAAGTGTTAATGGGTCAAATTGGAGCTGCTAAAAGACTCCTCATACATATTGCCTAACTGTTGTACTAATTGATACGCCCTAGAGAAATGCAGGGGAAAATAGCCAAGCCAAACTTCTTCAAATGCTATTTCTTTTTCTTTTCCTTTCCTTTAGCATTTAATGTGTTTTTATTGGGTAGGTGAAAAATTGTCTTGTTTTTTTTTGCGCCTGTGTTCTTTTCCATTTTTGTTACAGAGACTGAAAATCAGGCCCCTTTAAAACTATATGTTAGTCCTTTTAATTCCTCATTTGTGAATTGCTTCTTCTCCTCATTTGTGAATTGCTTCTTCTATGTCTTTTACTTAGCAAGTGATGTCCTATCCCCCTATACTATGTGTGTTTATTTATTTTTTATTTTTTTGGTGAACTCTTTGTATATTTAGAAGCATAGAGATGAAAATTCCTTTGCAATTTTACCCATGGTGAAGAGAAAGGTTTTAAATCTGATACAGAGTTCTTTAAGAAGGGATCAACATAATCAAAAGGTGGTATTCTCAACTCTTCTGGCTCCTTCAATGTTTCTAAAATCTTGGCCTAATGTTTGGCTGTAGTTCTCTGCATGAGCTTCTATGAGTAGCTGGATGAATCCCCTTTGATGACAATAGAATATTCCACTCTAAGCAAAACAGTCCCAAGACCACGCTATGGTGGACTGCAGAGAAATGCATGCAGTAAGGTTTGTCTTCATCATGGACTCAGTCTGCATTTTTTGAATAAGTTCTGGTAGAATACTGTAGATTATAAGGAAGTACAATTAGATGAACAAAGGTAGAAAAGTGGGGCAAGATAGTGGTTTCCAAAGGCTTGAAACTGGTAGAAATCAATGAAGAGGCAAATGCAATGAGCATCATTGAAATGCATGCACACAGGGGTTAACACCAGGTTAACCACTGTTAACTGACCCCAAGTTTTTTCCAAATGCTTCCTTAGAAGTACATAAAGTCAGGAAATCCTCCCAAGCAAATGCTCATGACAGTTCCTTTTTGCCAAGGATTAAGTAAAGAGCAGCAAGTCTCGATTACCATTTTCATTATTTATATAAAATTGTTATTAAGTGTTAATCCTCGATCGTTGTCCACTGTAATTGTTGAGGCAGCTTATCTTGCTGTATCTGAAGTTTCTCACTTACAGTTCGTCTAGTTGGCTGGCTTGCCCCAGGAATCCCCAGTTTCTGTCTTCTAAATGAATAAGATCACAAGCTGCCACTATCATGCCAGAATTTTATGAGGACCCAGACTCTAGTTCTCACACTTGTGAGGCAAACATTTTATTCACTGATCCATCTTCCCAACCCACACATATTCACTTGATACTGAAGATCTCACAGAACCACTTAAGTTCAGACTGATTTTGTTACTCTTGTTGCAAGTTATTTTTTTTTAAAAAAAAACCTATCTTCTTTCATTTCATATACCAATCCCAGTTTCCCTTCCTTCCACTTTTCCCACTTTCTCCACCTCCCTCCCCACCCCAGTCCCCATCCACTCCCCAGAGAGGATAAGGTACATTGCTTCGAAGAAGGACCAAGGTCCTCCTTACTATATTTTGGTAGGCAAGATATGCCTCCAAAGAGGATGAGCTCCAAAGAGTCAGTACAAGCAGTAGGGATAAATTCCATGGCCCAGCAATCTGCCCAAGCTATACAACTGTCAGAGGACACATTCAGAGGGCATAGTTTGGTCCTCAGCTGGTTCATTCTCTGTCCAGCTGGAGTTGGTGAGCTTCCATTAGCTTAGGTAAGCTGTTCCAGTGATATTCCCACCACAGTCTTGACCTCTGTGCTCATATTCTCACTCCTCCCACTCTTAGACTGGACTTTGGGAGCTCAGTACAGTGTTCCATTTTGGATTTCTGTCTCTGCTTCCATCAGTTGCTGGATGGAGGTTCTTGTGACATTTAAGATAGTCATTAATCTGACTACAGGGCAAGGCCAGTTCAGGTACCCTCTCCACTATTGCTTAGGATTTTAGTTGGGGTCATCCTTGTGGATTACTAAAAGTTTCTCTAGTGCCAGGTCTTTTGCTAGCCCCATAATGGCTCCCCCAATCAAGATATTGCTTTTCTTGCTCTCTGTCTCTGTCCTTCCCACATCTCGACCATCCTTCAAGCTCTTTTCTCCTCCTCTTCCCCTTCCACTCTCCCTTCTTCCACCACCCCCATGCTCCCAATTTCTCTGGAGATCTTGCCTATTTCCCCTTCTTAGGGGGATCTATGTTTCTCTGAAAGTTCTCCTTGTTACTTAGATTTTCTGGCGTCATGGACTATAGGCTCGTTATCCTTTCTTTACAACTAGTATCCACTTATGAGTGAGTACATACCATGTTCATATTTCTAGGTCTGAATTACCTCATTCAGGATGTGCCTTTCTAGTTCCATTTATTTACATGCAAATTTCAAGATGTCATTGCTTTTTTTGGCCGCTGAGTAGCACTCCATTGTGTAAATGTACCATGTTTTCTTTATCCATTCCTCAGTTGAGAGGCATCTAGGCTGTTTTCAGGTTCTGACTATTACAAATAATGCTGCTGTGAATATAGTTTAACAAATGTCCTTGTAGCATGCTTGAACATTCTTTGGGTATTTGCCAAAGAGTGGTATTGCTGGGTCCTTAGGTAGGTTGATTCCCAACTTTCTGAGAAACCTCCATACTGATTTTCAGAGTGGTTGTACAAGTTTGCATTTCCACCAGCAATGGAGGCGTATTCCTCTTACTCTGCATTCTCTCAGCATAAACTATCATTGGTGTTTTTGATCTTAGCCATTCTTACAGGTGTAAGATGGTATCTCAGAGTTGTTTTGATTTGCATTTCCCTAAAAACCAAGGATGTTGAACATTTCCTTAAGTGTCTTTCAGCCATTTGAGATTTTTCTGTTGATAATTCTCTGTTTATTTCTGTACCCCATTTTTAATTGGATTATTTGGAATTTTGATGTCTAATTTCTTGAATTCTTTATATATTTGGGAGATCAGTCCTCTGTCTGATTTGGGGTTGGTGAAAATATTTTGCCATTCAGTAGTAGGCTCCTTTTTTGTCTTATTGACTGTGTCCTTTGCTTTATAGAAGCTTCTCAGTTTCAGGAGGTCCCATTTACTTATTGCTGCTCTCAGTGTCTGTACTTCTGGTAATAATTTAGAAAGTGGTCATCTATGCCCATTCATTAAAAGTTGCTTTCTACTTTCTCTTCTACCTGGTTCAGTGTGATCAGATTTATATTGAAGTCTTCAATCCATTTAAACTTGAGATTTGTGCATGGGGATATACATATATATATATATATATATATATATATATATATATATATATATGGATCTTTTTGCATTCTTCTACAAGTTGATATCCAGTTATGCCAGTACCATTTGTTAAAGAAATTTTATTTTTCCGTTGTATAATTTTATCTTCTTTGTAAAAAATCAGGTGTTCATAGGTGTGTGGATTAATATCTGGGTCTTCAGTTCAACCCCATTGGTCAACCTCTCTGTTTTTATGCCAATACCAAGCAGTTTTCATTAGTATAGCTCTATAATAGATGCCAGGGATTGATGATGCCTCTGGAGGTTCCTTTATTGTATAGGATTGTTTTTGTTATCCTGGGCTTTTTGCTTTGCCATATGAAGTTGAGTATTGTTCTGTCCAAGTCTGTGAAGAATTGTTTTAGAATTTTGATGGGGATTGCATTGAATCTATAGATTGCTTTGGTGTGACTGTCATTATTATTATGTTGATCCTACCTATCCAAGAGCAAAGGAGATCTTTCTATTTTCTGATTATCTTCTTCAGTTTCTTTCTTCAGAGAGTTAAAGTTCTTGTCAAACTGTTCTTTCACTTCTTTGGTTAGAAGTGAATATTTTATAGATATTTTAGATTACTTGTGGCTATTGTGAAGATTGTTGTTTCTCTGATTGTTTTCTCAGCTTCTTTATCATTTGTATGCAGGAAGGCTACTGATTTGTATTGCATTTTTAGGTAAGTCGGCAGTCTGTCTGTATGCATAGCACCGATATTCAGTACATGGCCTAGGAGTAGCCATGCAGCAGGTTCATGACTGCTCTCTCTTTCTTTTTCTCTCTAGGTTAACCTTTCTCTCTCTTATTCATAGTTCCCCTGAAGTGTGCTCTAAAATGCACAAATGCAACAACAATCCCCTCCTATTTAGTATTTCTAGTAGCAAATATTCCTTTTACTTTCATAATAAGAGTATTCAACATTTTTCACCTTTTCTCCAGTCTTTGAGAACTTGAGCTCAAGACTGTGTAGTTCTTCTTTGTCTGCCACACTCCTAACTTTATATTATACTCAGATGTGATCTCAGTTGCCAGAATTTGGAGCTATAATTTCAACCTTTCCCTTCCCTCTGCTTCGTCAGTTACCCTTTCCCTTATCTTTGCATGTTAACTGCTTATCCATAGTGCAAACCCATGAGTAGCTGTTCTACTTCCATTTTCATCTTCCTCATTTAAATGTTGTCTCTTTATTCCCCAGTGCTCTTAAATATTTCAGTCACTGTCACAGGAGAAAAGGCTAGAGCCCCCACACATAGCATTTATTCATATCTCCTTCTGACGCCCAATAAATATCCTTAGTCTTCTAGAACAACCTCTGCCTTCAAGTAGATTACCATCAAGAGAGCACACATACAGTTCTTGAAAAGATGTAGCCAAAGTGAAGTTTTCTAGGAGTTGGGATTCCCACTAAAAACCCTAGAAACTCCTGAAGGAAAGCATGATACCCCAGACTTCACTGCACTTATATGCGTTTCCATGAGGAAATCTTACACAAATGATAAGCCCTTAGAGGTCACAGTAGGGCAAGTGACCCTTGGTATCTAAATACAAAAAGATAGAACAAAGATCAAGGCATTTTTTGAGTTCATATATATTAAAAGTATCTCTGCTCCAGGAATGAGGCCTTACCTGATCTCTTTTCAGTTACTATTCCTCTTAACTCAGGAAAAGAGTGGCGATGCTGATTATCACTATAGCGTATGACAGTTAGAGCTATCTCAAAGGCATTTGAGAACACAGCTGTAGTGCTGTGTTGTCTTAATCAAATCGTTCTCTATTGATTGCTTACAGTTAAAATTTTCTGATGTGCTTGCACAACTGTCCCGGAGAAGTAGGGCTAGCTGCTGCAGCTTTATTATGCCACTGTCAAGTCAACCATGTGATATGTATCCTGATGGAAATGTTTTTCAAAGAAATAGTTATCCAAAATTCTGATCAGCAAATGTGTTATATTGACGACTTATTATGAGAAATTACTAGATAATTTTTGAAAGTAAAAAAAAAGATGAAGAATGCTATTTGTGACAAATATAAGCAAGAACACTGTTTCTTGTACATTCTAAATACAAGTCTCTCTGATTTTGAGTCTTCTGTTCTTCACCCTGAGTATCCTCTCCTTGCTGCTATCAGAGACAGTATCCTTAGGTTGCTAGAACCATTTCTTTTGAATTTGGTATAACTCATACCCAGGAACTTGAGAGAAATTAAAAGTCAGATAACACTTTCCACTGTAGTCCTGAGTTCACCACACTTTTTGTGTCTGTAACAAATACTCAAGATGAACACCTTAACCAGTCATTCAGATTGAAGGTTTCAGCCTATGATTGTCTGGCTCTATTGTTGTGAGACTGTGGTGATGCTGAAGATCATGATATGGAGCATGTCGTAGAATAAAAAATCAGCTTTCATCATGGTAGCTGAATGCCAGAGAGAGAGAAAGGGGCTATTATGAGATTTATCTTTCCAATCTCTGCTTTTCGTGTTCTTTCCCCACCAGACTCCAGCTCCTACCTCTCATCAGTGTTCTCAAATGCCATCATATTATAATCCACCAAAAAAAAAAAAAAACCAACAACCTCATCGAATAGGCCAAAGACCCTAGGATCTGTCTTAGTTATTGTTCTATTTCTCTGCTAAGGTACCATGACTAAGGAAACAGAAAAAAACAAGTTCAGAGGATGAACTGTGACCATCATGGTAGGGAGCTTGACAGGAGGCAGGCAAACAGGGCACTGGAACAGTAGTTGGGAACTCACATGAACAAGCAAGAGACAGAGGGCTGTTTAGAATAATATGGACTTTTGAAACATTGAAGCCCACACCTCGGTGACCCAAGCCTTTCAGCAAAGTTCCACCTTCCCAAACAGTTCTGCTGTTCCACCAACTGGGGACCAAACAATCAATATATGAGCCTATGGAAGGAATTTCACCCAAGATACCACAGGATATAGCCTCTTTCCATAGTTTATCAGTTCTGAAACAATTGTCCAATTCAGGAGCTTTCCAGGAACATCCCATAACCAAAAGATATGATTTTCAGAGATGCTCTTAATCTCTTTCTAATGAACAATATAAACACATTCAGGAGCTTTCCAGGAGCATCCTGTAACCAAAACATAAGATTTTCAGAGGTGCTCTTGGTCTCTTTCTAAGGAACAATATAAACACACCCATAAATTGATAGCATGGTTTTAAAATGAGCGTTGGAACCAAAATATTTTTAAATCACTAATAAAAAATAAGCAAAACAAATGCTACTAAATAATCATGGCCTTCAAAGGATGAGTTCAAATGCTGCAGAGCTTGAAGCATAACTTGGGTAGATTCTTTGGTGCATTGAAATGGCTTGGGTGGACCTTATTCATTTTAGAGAAACACTCTGAGAATGAGCCAGTAAATCACGGTGTGTCTGTCCAATAGAGTATCCCACCACAACCACACAGAAAAGTTATGGAAACCAGTCTGACATCATATTTTATGATATTGTTTGTTTCATAATACAAAGTAAACAGATACAGGTTGACTTTAGATAGTACATTATGAGTGACTCTTTAATATGCTTTATTTTTATTACGGTGCTCTACTGGTTCAAGACCATGGAAATCTATAAGCATTAAGGGCTAGGTTCTACAATTCTATATTAAAATACTATATGATTCTTAGACATTTCATATTTGTGCCCCGCCAATGAGCCAACATATTTTATTTTTGAAAGTGTTCCGTTGCCTTCTTCAAACAAGTATGAATGTACATATTGTGGATTTCTGTGAGCATGTTTCAATGAATTGATATTATAAAACTAAAGATGGATTTCAGTTAAAGATGACAGATTAAAGATAAATATATTTTTGGTTATTTTATACCCTATTAAAATGACTACATAGAGTCTGTTTAAGAGGTATAGGCCAAGAGAACAGAATGGAAAAGGAGATATCACTAACAAAATTTTGAAAATAAGTATGTGATGTCTGTGACTCTGTAGAAAAAGAGAAGAAACACTAAGCTGATAGCACACAAAAGTGATGGGAAACTCAGTTTAAACCCTAGTACTGACTCAAAATTAGACAACGCCAGGTACCTCTGAAATGGAAGGTAAACATGGTGCTTTTCAGCATCTGGACCACTGTGGAGTGTGTACCTGAGAAGCAAATTGATTTTCAGATTGCTTCCTTATTCTGCTGAGCAACATTTCTCTCTCATCCCAGCATGAGGCTGGAGTTGCTCTTCCTAGAAGATAGAGCTGAGGTTCTTCTTAGTAAAATAAGGAACACCATGAAAGAATTATGCCCATTTCTAGTTTAAACCCTTCATCTGGATGTCTGGAGGGAAGCGTAATCAAGGTTAGAAGTCTGGTAAAAGCAGCAAAACCAGCTTTCAGGTTTTCAGCGTATTTGTATAAGCTAGATGACACATCTAGAGTCACAATCTTTGTGGAGATTTCTTTGGAAAACAGAAATCAGAGGCTGTGGTAAGTAATTTGTTTGTCTGAGAGAGAGATCGCGGGGTCACTCAGATTTCTGGGTTAGGGCTCTGCATGTTCTTTTGTTGCCTCTTTGTCTCTGGACCTCTCATTATCTTCACTGTGTTAATAATTTTTGTAAGTTTTGGCAGCTTAAACCTTGTTAGAAATTGTAAAGCACACATCTCTTATCATTTCTGCTCTGTGCCTCTACTACAAATTCTGCATTAGCAATGGGTTCCCAGAAAGAAATTGAAGAGGGAGGGAAGATGGGTGGGAGGAGAGAATGGAGGGAAGGAAGAAGGGAGAGAAGGAAAAAGGGAGGGCGAAACAGAGGAAAGGAAAGACAGGAAGAGGGAGAGAAGGGAGGAGGGAAAAGAATATATATATATATATATATATATATATATATATATATATATATATATAGAGAGAGAGAGAGAGAGAGAGAGAGAGGGGGGGGGGGGGAGGTAGAGTATATTGTTGAGATACTTATAAGACAGTAAGTCAGGAAGTAGCAATTAGGATTTCCTTTCTCTGTATTGAATATGCGAACGTTTTATGTTTCTCTTTTCTGTGTAATTAGCTATCTTTGCTATATGCCATGCAAATAAATGGTTCCATTTGTTTTTTGTTATTCACAGCAACTCAAGCAGGCATCAAATCCATTTCCAGTACATTTTTTCAATCCACATTGGTGACGTTATTTGATAAAATGGCTGAACATCTGAGCACATAAAGAAGGAATACTCTAGAAAATCAAGTTTAGTTTGCCATGCCTCGGTGGCATTTCTTTGAAAAGCCTCTTACTAGCATTTGTCTGTAGAATAAAATGCGTTTTGTCATAGAAATTACATACACACTTGTTTGTGTGTGCGTAAAACCTCAATGCTTTCTATTTATGTTATCTACAATTTCAAAAGAATCAATAGATAAAGTGACCTTGACAGTGGCTGAATATGGCAACTCATCATGGTTCATCCACTACAAAGTTAACAGATCACATTACTCACCATTGTTAGGGACAATGTGGTGTCTGTGGTCACTTTCTAGAAGCTGCATGCTACTGAGACATGTTGCTGCCTTGTTGTTGTTGTTAAAAGTATTTTGTTCCCATTATGGCCAGGGAACAACTGCAGTGTCTGCCTACTAATGCCACCACACCTTTTTTAGAAGGACAGCTGGCAGCTCAATGTCTCCCTTTCTTAAAGAGAAAAACAATACACTCCTTACTCATAAGTCAGAAAAAACTCTGCACCATCATGGGGTCATGTTACATATTTCATAGAGCTAAATTTTGCCATGGAAGTTGAAAAACACAAATGAAAAAGAATTGATATGTTTTAAGAATTGGTAACAGCAAACAATAAGTCATTTGTGGGCATAAAATTTCACATGTACTTAAGGTAAGGGGAGTCACGGTTCCCACTGAGTTTCGGGGTATGAACTTTAGAGCCATTTCTAATGACCAGAGCAACAGTCAGCCTCCGCAGAGCGTTATCAGTGATGGTTTGATCCAATGGGGTTCTTGTTACATTCCAGAGGACTGAGGTAGGGAAGAGAATCAACTCAGCAGAACAGATTGGATTGGGATGAAGGCTAGAAATGATATTACAGGTTCCTTAGAAGCAAGAGTTAGCTGTGACACTTTCCCCATGGTCAAAGGCACAAGTGCAAGAGACCACATCTGTCTTTAATCCATAAGAGGTGAAAGAACTCTGATCCGTGATTTTGAAAGTGAAATCATGAGCAGAATAGGATTAATGCCACCTCCATTAAGGAGTATTTGAATATTCCTTATTTGAAATAACTAAGAAAGAGTAAGAAAGACCTTTGTAGTGATACAGTAAGAAGAGATAAGTACTAAGCACTACAAATCGGCCACGTGTATCCAGGGATTATTTACCAGCTTTAATGGGGTAACATGGAGTGCTAAACGGAACGATCATGAGCTGTCATTTTCAGTGAAAAATGGTATCAAGAAAGCTGCATTGAAAGGGTCAATTTTTTCTTACTGATGGCAGTATTTTTCATAACTGTCTTTTAGAAAACAATATGTCAATATATGTAATGCTTTATCTTTCCTAGGTTTGATAATCCTTAAAGCAGCAAGCAGAGATGTTAATTTGGAGACCTCTTCAAGGCATGGGTTTGGAAGACTCTTAAATGTCCAATATAGGACAGCTTAAATAAATGGTGACAGCATCATTACAAAAATGAATTGTTGTACACTGTAATTATGACAAATACATAGCAGCATAAAAACACTTAACATATCCAATTAGGCAGAAAATATCAAAATGATATTTAATAGGAACTATAATATGATTACAACTGCGTAAGAAGAGACAACTGCTTTATTCAATATTCTTTAAAGCTTGACAATTTCCTAAGCCTTTTCCTTTGATTACTGTATTTTGTCTTTGTCATAGACCCTCAGGATTAAAGACTCTATACTTATCTGGCATAGAATAGGTACAAAACTATTTTAAATTTTGGGGAAAACAATGCCCCCATGAAGTTAGTGCAGCACATGGAACCCAGTGAGTTATTTAAGGAAGTAATCCAGCTTCCTCTCACTTCCGGGGCATTTATGAGGCAACGATACAGAAAGTCAGCATTCTATCACCCCCTAATGACAGTTTAGCACAGACACCATCAAACATAGTCTTTTACAATCTATACATTATTTTCATGTTTTTAACATCATTAACATTTAACCACCTGGAAACTGACTCTAGGTGATTAACCTTTATGAAATGAATGACTTATTTAGTCACACGCTTCAAAGGTCTTGTCACATAACAGCATAAACATGTTCAAAGACATAGGGTCTATGGGAAAAATGGGAAAAGAATAAATATAAGGAGAATGGGTGGGTATTAGAGAGTCTGAAAAATATTCTCATACAATGTGACATGGTGATCAGAAATGCAGGCAGTCAAGAATAATGTCCCAGCTCTCTGAATTCTTTTCCTAAAGGGAGAGAATCAAGGGAGTTTCCTCTCCAAGGCATCTATGAAGAAGCCATATAAAGAAAATTACATGCATTTACCATATGTGCAGAAGTTCAGGGTACTGGGACAAATTCTTGCATTTCAAGCTAGATTTGAGTTTGGTCCAGCCAAGTCTGCTTGAGAAAGCTTGGTTCCCTCCACCCATCAAGAACTTGAATGGTGGTTTAATTCCATGAAAATCTCTACTCAACTCAGGAAGTCACCACAGTTTTGATTTCCATGACTTATGGCAGAATATTATGCATGCCCCAATTGCAATAAGCAGAAGGAAAGGGCAATGCATTTGAAAGAAAAGAGACATTATGAGTTCTGGCTGAAGTAGAAATCTGCAAACATATCCCTACACATGTCTCCATGGATATAAGCATGCATATAGTATATGTAATGCATAGATATGTGGTCCTCATTAAAAATCCAGCCAAAGGTTTAATATAGATCCTGGAAGCTGAAAGAACTCCTATCATTTACCCGATGCTGTGTTGTGTTGTTTTGTATACCTGCTCTTATTTAAGTCCTTCAATGATTTTGTTAGGATCACCTGTTTTCTAGCAGAGGAAGCAAAGACTCCATGCAGTTATAGAATTTCCCCGAGTTTTCTTGCAAGAAGTCAGGAGGTTCAAACCTAGGACTGAGTTTATGTCTCTTACTGTTTCTTTTCTGTTATGCCTCCCGGCTGTAAAATATATTGATGGCTTCCTACACCACAGCAATGGATTTGTGTCTCCAATCCATTCATTCTCAGCAAAAAGCCACAAGACACTGAGAAGCCTGGCTAAGTTTTATTTTTCATTAAGTGGAGTTATGAGAATAAACAAGAAATACTGCCAACATAAAGTACAATGGACCCTTCTGCTCAGGAATGAAGAAGAAATCCAAGGAGAAACCAAATCAAGCCACAAGTAATAACTAGATTTTTCTTTTGGCTAAAGTAACAACACAAGGATTTCTTCCTATTGATGCTCTGTTCCTGGGTCTGAGGCAAAGCCTAGAGAACTCTTGGATCTTTTATTGGAACAGTGATTACCCCACAGCAGAGCAGAAAGATCTTTTGTTGTTGTTATTGCTGTATATCAGATAAACTACTTGGGTTACTCAATAAGAACCTTACAGTATAATTTTAATAGAATTCTGAGGTGAAGATGTAATTTAAGGCTATTCCATTATGTTGCACAGTTCCTCTCTACATTACTCAAAGTATTTTATGAACACTAACTAAGTTATTTAATAATTGACAGGAATTCAGTCGTCATCTCTTTGACAAATTACCTTTTCAAACTTTTTAAAGAAAGTCTCTGGCCATTGATTAAATGGATAGCAGCATGTTGAACAGGAAAGCTGAACACTTCCCAGACCTTTCTCCATCTTCTGAAGTAGAGCAATGAAATATAACTTCAGGATGCAATAAGATAACCTGAAATCTAATTCTGGACTATGAGGTTTTTACTTTGCTTCTTTAGTCTTGGGTAATGTTATCTTTTTGTACTCAAGATCTTGTTTACAATATCAATAACATTAGCATCCATTTGCTTCCCCCCCCACACACACACACTGCTGAAGCCTTACTCAGGACCTCAAGCCCATCAGTATAATGTATGCTTTTTTAAAAGCCACTGACACCATTTTTGTCCTTTAAAGAAGACAAAGATTCCCAGATAGAGATGTACATTGATTCTATTATCCGAACTCTGGCTTCTCTATGGCACTCCGGCTTCACAACTCTCTCTGGTTGAGGAGCTTAGATGCATACCCTCTTCTCTCTGAATGTCATTGTCTTCACCTGCAGAGCTATGCCACCTGCACATACTGGTATGGACTAGATAAACTCTGGGAATCCATCGTGACTGCTGACAACCATATATACATTTCTTAACCATTCTCTGAAAGGCTTCACTGTTTTGAAAAAAGGAATACTTTAACTTTTAGCTTCACATCAATAATTTGGCTTAGGCTCTCATGAGGGTGTGAACTATTTGTCATGCCATGGTCTAGAACACTGCCTGGTATAGCAGAAACTTTCAATATCATAGCTGCTGTACAAGAAACATCAATTGACCACTCCATTAGTAAATATGTGTCAATCAAATTCACATGTGTGAGGCAGATGGACAATATAAGACTGCTTTAGAAATTATTTTAAACTCATTGAGACCAAGCATTTGCTCTAAAAAGCTTATCTTAATGTGTGTGATCTTATGGTATCTACTGATAGCCTTTAGGAAAGGGTAGAAGTTTAGCAGACATGACCAGAGTGAATGCTTATTTATATTTCATGTATGTGACAGCAGAAGGAGCTATGAGGTGGCACACTAAACTTTGAAGACCATCAGGAGCTCCTACTCTGAGAGCCTTACACATTCGAAAGTAGACATGGTATTCTAGGCAGCACAAAAAGCCGCTTTAGATGAGGTGAGAATCAGCCACTATGATAGAATCTCATGAATAATCTCTCAGAAGTGGAAGGGAAGAAACATCAAATGGTCTCCTTGCCATGGAACAGCAGATACAAAAATGGTGTCCAAGAAGAGGTGTGCACCTCTGCCAGGCCCCCTGCAGCCCTCTGGGGACGGAGCCTTGGCGCTGCTGGGGAGCCTTCTCTGCTTTGCCAGGGATTGATAGATGGGCCGCACCATTTAGATGTCTCCAACTCAGCAGTTTCGTGACGGCCTACTTGTAGCGCTCATCAGAGAAGGCCCTGGATATGACAGCACCTCTAAGACTTTTGAAACGTAAAAATTGCCATTTCAAACCTTTTAAATTGTTTTCTGTCTCTCAGACTTAAATTTGCATTTATCATTGTAGCACCGTCTCCTTTTCCAGTGAAACACTTCATGGGCCTTTTAGATAGAATAACCCCAAGCAAGACCCACCTGAGTTCCTGGAAGTAATAAAAATCTTGTTCCACTTGAATGTGGAAGATTGAGGCAGAGAGTAGGTTCTGTATTGTGTCACTGATCGTCCTGTAGGTACTTTTGTGTGTGTGTGGGGGGGTGTCCTTTCATTATGCACTTCAATATACTTGAAAGGTACAGGAGCTTAACACTGTATTGCTATATGCAAAGGGTACTGCAATAACGGAATGCTTAACATACAGAGAAAGGAATACTCCAGTGGATTATGCTTGGTATGACATGACATAAATTATGCATTTTAATACATGAAATATGATTTTATTTAACAACAAATAAAGGTAGTATGATTTTTTTCTTGCTTACTTTTGCATTCTTGTTTTTATTACTTGAGAATGTCACCTATGTATACATGGTACCATTTCTATCCCCCATTTTCCCTTTTTCCTACCCAACCTCATGTCTTCTTCATGTTATTATTTATTTGTTTCCTTACAACCTACTGAGTCTAGTTTCTGCTGCTCTTGTGAGCACATAAAGAGCTTTCCAGTGGAGTCTGGGAAACCTGCAGTTAGTCTCACTTCTGTAGAAAACTGGCTCTTCCCTTCCTAGGAGTTATCAGTTGCTTATAGCTCATTAGCTCCAAGTAGAGTGTCATGGGATATTTCTCCCTTCATGTCGGTTTGCTCTCGTGCAAGTCTTGTTCAGGTTGTGTGTTCATGGTTGATTTTTCATAGTTGTCCTCTGGCCCTTTAAATATTTCTACCCCTAATTCCATTGTTTTAGGAGTCTACAATGAGTCTTTGGGATAGCATGGTATAGATGTCCCATAAAGTAATGAGAACTCTACAGTTATTTATTCTCTGTACTTTGACCAGTTGTAGTTCTCCAAGTTAACCTTTATCTCTTGCAAAAAGAATCTTATCCAATGAGTGTTGAGCTGTGCACTAATGTATGAGTATAAGGATAAGTATTTAGAAGGCCCGTAGATTCTATGTACAGTTAGCAAACAAATAGTAGTAGGTTCTCTCTTAGGTCTTTTGGCCTCCTTGGCTGCAGTTCCTTGGCCAGGTTTATAGAAACTGTCCTGAGTTCCATCTTATAAAGCGGACCTTAAATCCAGTCAAACTCTGTTGATACACCCATGACCTTTATGCTACTGCTACACTACTAAGCATATCTTGCCTGCTTGGTCATTACTGTAGCTTCCAGGCTTCATATGTGAGTAAGACTGTTATCAACCTTTCTCCTCAGTCTGCAGACCACCTTTGAACACTATGAAAGCTAGAAAGCAGGGTGAAATCTTCCATGCCAGGACCAGCATGATTTCTGGATGTCTTGTGTTCAAAGTGTGTATTGTCTTCAGCAATAGGGTCCTAACATTAAGTTATAGTGGGCACAAAAGCAATAGCAATATCCTGTATGATTTTGTGAGTCTCCAGGATCCAGTTGAACTTCAACTTCAGGGAGGTATCTCACCTCTCAGGAACTAGACTTTGTGGTTGGTAATTGATGGATTCTGGAAGGAACATTCTCCCAGTCCACCTTGATGTAGGTAACTCAAATTAAACTCTTAAAAATGTGTATGTGTAGAAAATGGAGAGCAAAGAAGGGGAGATTTAAATTTGAAGGAGGACAGAAAGGTAAATCAGAGGAGAGAGGGGGAAGGGAAGGATGATTAACACTAGAATTATTGGAAAAGCCACAAGGAAGTGTGTGTGTATGCATGTATGCGTACATATATACATGCATACACACACACACACACATGCTTTTGTGTGGCCTAAGCTACTGTGAACTTGATATGTAGGTCAAAATGACCATTACCCTCCCCCCCCCAATTTGGTGCCTTTAATATATGCTCATTACTATTTTAGTCACTTCAGAAGTAGACTGAATATACAACCAACTAGGAAATAGAATTTAAGCCCCCAATGTGCTCAATCAGGCCAAGTGAAAAAACATTTCATCTCCCTGGTCCTTATTGCAATTATGGTCCGAATCTGAAAAGGCACACTCATGCCAGTGTAGAGGGGGGCAAACTGGTCCAATGCATAACTATTGCAAGGTAGTGGTCCCTTGAGGTACCACATGTCACACCTCCTTCCTGTGATATGTATGTACCAAGGTCCAAATTATACGGGATGACTTAATATTCTTAATTATTCTATTGTCTCTTCCTATAAAATGGTAAATTCTGCAAGGGGAGGAACTTTGTCTAACCATTGGCCATCTAGTGCAGGGATTTTGTTTTGTCCTATTCCTAGTATAGTGCCTGCCTACGCTGTGTTTAATAAATCTTTTGACTGAACAAAGTACTTGGAAGGATACATGAAATCGCCAGCATCCTTACACAGGGACTATTGCCCTTATCCCCTTTCCCTTTCATTATCCGTGATGCCCATGCATCTTGTACCTTCCAGTCTGTTTTCTTTTCTGTGAGGACAATTCTCAGCAGCCTATTTCATGGTTATGTCTCCTCTGTGGCATGGTTCAGCTTGCTCCACAGGGAAACAATCAGAAATCATATAAATTCTGATTCAGGATTCCGTTCTGCATCATGAGCTTCCAAAGCCAGGGCAATGATATTATAAAAAAGTAAGGGGTGGGGACCTCATGCTACCCTATTAATTTTTTCTTATCAAAAATAGAGACTCTATCTGTAACATTACCAGCAGACAAAACTTACAGTGATTTATTATCTCTTTGGGAAAGACATTATTGCTTCCTCTTGAGATAATAAGATCATAAAATAATGATGATATTACTAACAGTAAAAGTGTACTTGGTTCGTGTAAATTTCGGGGGTACTGCTGTTTGGCCTTCAAGTGTTTGATCACATTTAACCACAACGTGACACTGAGGCCATTGTTAAATTAAGAAATTGAGGCTCTGTGGGGTACAGCTATATGGCCCATTTTTGTTCAGCAAAGAACCTCAAGGGGAGAGAGAGCCCACACTACACTTGTCTGCAGCTCACAAGCACCGTGTCATACTAATTGCATCTGTGCAGGGTCCCAGCTTTCAGTGACAGGTGACTAATGGGAGATAGGCAAGGAGATCAATACTCACAGCACACAGGCTTAGGAGGTGGGGAAGATAGGTATGAATGGAGACAGCTGAACACTCTAAGGAAATGGGTATAAGGTTTTGTAGCTGTAGGAATGCTTCTGAGGGAGCAGCAAGGAAATGGATAAATTTTGTGTGCCGTGTGTGTGTGTGTGTGTGTGTGTGTGTGTGTGTGTGTGTGTGTGCACGCGTGCACGCGCACTTGGGTATGTGAGTGTTTCCATCACACAGGCAGTGAAGACAGAAGGGTTCATGGGAGACAGCCTTGCAAGGACAGAGTGATGGGGCCCAGCTGCTTCCGGTGATACTGACCCATTCTGTCTGAATGGAAAACACAACAAAACGACGGGGAAGCAGAAAGCGTGGCTGTGAGGAGATGACGCTGAGCAACAAACTGTCTCACATTGTAATACTGGAAGAAACAACGTGCTTTACTTAAGCATGGGTTGCCTGTGCTTGTACAAACAGAGAAATCACCTTTGAAGCTACAGAAAAGCAGCAGCGCATATCGGGCCTCATTAGGTTCAGGACTGAGCTCAGGAGAATACATTTTAGCACGTGTTCCAGATGCTTCTGATGATATCCTGCGGTTCACACTGGGAGAAATGTGGCACTTATGATGCAGAACCACTGAAGCTGTTAAAGAAAGGATAAAATAAAGAACGAGATCACATCTGTGGTTTACAGTCTCCCGTATCCCTCTCATGAGGTTTGCAGGCAGAACTCTATCAAGGAAGACGCCGCTGCCGTGAGGTGCCAGGTGAACCAGGGCTGGGCTCAATAGGGAGAAGGGTCACAGGAGCAGGTCCAGACTCGTAGGCATCTCTTCTCTGAGATTTCAATCTTCGGGGGGGAGTTGCGAGACACCATCTGGGGCTATGGTAATACAAATACCAAATACAAGTTCCTGTTGGAGCGGAAACTCCCACACAAAGAGAGTCCTTGAAAGAAACCAAGGCTGACCTGCAGAGCGATTCAACCTGTAATATTTTGAGTTGCAATGCTATTCTGCCATGCACTTTTGTTTTCAAATGATATTTTGGGGGCTGTTTCACAGTCACCGATGTTCTTGCTTAACTCAGTGGCACCAAGGCCCAAGATGTGGCCCTGCATGGCAAGGTGAAGGGATCGAGCAGGTGATATTCATTTATTCAGTATTTACAGAGGACTGGCCACGGCAGGTAGGAACAGGGAGATGGGGAGAAATGATCTCGGCTCAGCATGCACGTTATGCTGGGAGGGATGAAATGGAGTGACAAGACGAACGATATGACCAGGTCCTGGGAGGGGCCTGATGCAAGCCTGCAAACCTTTAGAGCCGGGAGAGATGGTTGCTGCCGGGATGATCATCAGAACGGCAGTGGGTCTCAGCAGAGGGATGGGGCTGTGCATACAGATATTAGATATGAAAGGAATTTCAGGCTGAGAAAATAGTTTAAGGGAATGACTAGGGAGAGCTGATTAGGGACTGAAAACATAGGCATAGGCGCTCGCATAACATAATTGAAGCTTGAGGTCTATAAATGGTCGGGAGATTGGAAAGAACAACTACTATAACAAACTATGCTTACTGGATGTTTCTCATGTATGGGTAATGTTCTAAGAACCTTGAATGTTGCAGTAATCCTCGGGGGTGACTCCCAAGTCTGCCAAACAGAAGAGCCTTGAATATTAGGCTTAATGAGCTGGATTTATTCCTCAGGCCAGAGCTTTTAAAGAGCTCTGCATAGGCCAATTGTTCCACAGAGTGCCTCAGAGGGGAACTGGGTGGGAAGCATGAGAAAAGAAATACAAGGGACAGAGGGCCCTTAAGTCTAAATTTGAGGTAAATTGCCAACCAAAGACAGTCTTTCTTTCCTCATCTCGTTGGTTGTTACGATTGCAAGCAAGGTTCATTTGGAGAATACTTTGTTTTCTTAGTTTCTTAAATCTGTGAAACATTTGGAGTTGTAAAGTGTTATGATAAAAGTTAAAAATATAAAACCAAAATTTATCTTGAAGTTTGTGCAGGGCTCTCTACAGAGGAAATTCTGTTTCGAACTTGCTTCAATTGGGACTGGAGAGATGTCACACTGTTAGAGTGGTCATAGAGTATTAATTATTCTTTTATAAGACCAGGGTTTGGTTCCCAACTCTCAATGGAGGGTTCACAAGTGTAAGTGTCTGTAATTCCAGTCCTAGGGATCCAATATCTTCTTCTGGCCTATGTAGGCACCAGGAAGAGACTTGGTACAAGTTGACTGAGGTTTTATGTCCCACCCAGTCCGCAGTCCCGCAGCTGTTTAGTTTCAAAGAAACACACAGAAGTCTACATTACTTACAAACTGGTTGGCCTAATAGCTCAGGCTTTCTTATTTACTAATTCTTACATCTTACATTAACCCATTTTTCTTGTCTGTGTTAGCCACATAGCTTGGCACCTTTTAGCAGCAAGGCATTCTCATCTTGCTTTCTCTGTACCTGGGTGATGACTGCAAATGGACCCTTTCCTCTTCCCAGAATCCTCCTGTTCTTGTCCCCCCACCTCTACTTCCTGCCTGACTACTGGCCAATCAGCGTTTTATTAAAACAATAGAAGAAAGACCATTGTCACACAGCGGGTACAGAGACATACACTGGGAAAAACACCTGTACATCTAAAATAAAATACAGGATTAAAATAAAATAAAGGATTAAAAAAGTTAAAAGTCATTGGAATCTTCTAGGCTACAGATAATGGAACACAGCATTGGGACAGGAGCAAAGATTATGGTAGTTGAGGTGGGGAGGTATGAATGGTTCTCAGAGGGAGGGCAGTGGTAGACTCACAGGGACTTGAACAATGGGTGGAATGAGCTTGGGAGAAGAGAGAGCAGTGTGGGCTTGACAAAAATACATCAACCAAAGTTCTGTAGCCCTGGAAAGAGAGGAGGAGCTCAGGGTTGGGTGGACTGTAATTAGGTTCTAAATTCTCCATGTATTTGTCTTTCTCTCTGTGTGTGAAGTTATTAGCTTCCTGTTGGAAGGACTCTGCAGTTACTCTACACCTCACATAGCATCTCCAATGAAGTAAGACTTTGATAAATCTGTACTGATTTAATTTGGCTATCCCATGACATCATCTCAAATTCAAGTTAGAGACAAGGTGGAGACAGAAGGTGACTTTGCTTTGATTGTAAGTGCTCAATAGGAATAAAGGGAACTTGTGGACAGAGCTGCAGAAGTATATTCAGAAGGCAGAGTGATGCTGCAGACAAAGCAAGGATATTTACAATGGATGGGGGAGGGAATTGTTCAAATCCTGCCTCATCTCCTTCTCCATGTGTGGGAATGTTTCATTTGTAAAGTGAAAACAATGTCTGTCTGAAATGTGACAATTTGTGTACTGTTCCACCATCATGATACTTTGTAATTTGGTGTGAAATATGAAAAAAACTCAATCCCCAGACTGCTTTAAAAAATGATTTGTCTTAAGACTCCTTTCTGTATCTCAGGTCATACACTTTAATACCCTTAACGCGTGTCTTTGTAGGGAAGGTGGTTTAGGTAAATTAGTGAGAACTCCTGTGGTATTCTTTAAAGCTTGTGCAGGGGTGACAAATTCACGAGGCTGGGCTCTGAGTGAGGACTCATTTTAGTGCAGCCCAGGGAAAATATAAAGCCACCTAGTTAGAAACGAAAGCACTGCAGCAGGGCCTTGGCATTCTACTCAGGTACCACATGGGAGGGGAGAAATCAGCACAGCTGAGGTCATTTTAGCAAGTGTTTTGTCTTTTTAAAAATCATGTACAGAAAGAAGTATTTATCAGTCTACCCTAGATGTCATTTTCGCCCTTTATTTGGAGAGAACATACATACAGACAGACATACGATTCATATGTAAGCACACATACATCCTTATTGTTTTTTAAAAATATCTACTTCCTTTACTTGGAAACAGTAGCTGCGGAAACACTTGGAAATGAAGTCAAGTACCAAGGATTTAATACCAATGCCATTTGTAATTTGCATAAACTACAAAAGTAATCAATCTTGCATTGTTTTAAGTTCAATGAGTACACAGCAGTTGATGACTTTGCTTGGGATAATCCTTTCCAAATGCTAGTCTCAATTCTAAAGGGCCTGCTGAATAATACTGACTTTCCCTGGTATGACAATAGTCCTCTGCCCACAGAGGGAGTCTCTGCTGCAGGGCTGAAAGACAGTTGTGAAAGCAGGCAGCACCTGGGATGTCTCCAGGTGTTCCTCCTAAATGGCTTAGGGGGCAGACATCTACTGTGAGCCTTGTGGTATGGCTTTCTTTGGGTAGACTCAAAGCTTGGCATTAGCCCAGCAGGGGAAGGGACAGGATAGGAACGTGTTCTTATTGTGTGTTGCTAAAGCTGGCTTAAACTGGCTTACAAGATCCCATTATGTCATCTGCAGACATTTGGGAAGCTAGCTGCTGAGAGTTTGGTGGACCAAAGCAGGCTGTAGTGGAAATATTTACATCCCAGGAAAAGGAAAATATTTCCCACAGTCCCCTCAGAGCTAGTTTTCTAGCATACCATCAGCAATAATGTTTACAATGGTGTATGTTTCCTAGAATTAAGATATAGTTAAATGAATCAATGCCATTTGTGAGAGCCAGCCATGATAATCTTAAGTCTGGGTAGGTCACCCAAAGGAAGTCCTTTTCTTCCTCCAACCATTATCACCTGGGATTCTGGCCATCGCTGAATTTCAATGGAGGTTGGAGTCTCCTCAATTGTTTAACCTGAGATAGTGCCAGCTGCAGGAGTAATGAAGTGCTGAGATCACCTGACTCCCACCCAAGAACAGACCATTCAAAGGAAATTCCTGACATTCCAAGCACTGTAGATAGAAACACCTGCCAGCACACAGTCACCAGGAAACCCTAGATGTCAGCCAGTCAGGGGTCTTAAAACCTCAGAAACCCCTCTCCCCACCTTTACTACTATAAAACCCTATTCTAATTGAGCTCAGGGCTTCCAGTTATTCCAATATGCTGGACATGTGAAGAGATCGAGTTTGCAAACTTCATTAAAATAAAGCCTCTTTGCTTTTACATACGGGACTCTTGGTTTCCTTGTTGGCTTGCGTGGGGATTGCAGATTTGTGCATAACACCATTACTTTCTGTCATGGCCAGACCTAAGATTATAGCATGACTTAAATCTATTTATTTCAGTAAATATTTTGAGTCTCTACTACATTCCAGGTATACAACAAATTTAAAGTTCCATAATGGCCCAAGAGCTCAAGAAACTTGTCTTGGAATGACTGGTTCCATGACTCCTAAGTAGTTAAGAAAGGGGCAAAACTTGGTGTTAGCTAAGTTCACCCCTTTTATCCCTGGAGACAAATTTGAAGAGTGGTCGTTGTCAGCGAGATGCTTTTGGATTCCTAGTGGCATGCAGGACCACTTTCTGATTGCTGCTGAACTTTCGCTATCTCTTACTCTTGAAAACAGAGGACAAGCCCTACATCCTCCAGCATCTCATGCGGGGGAAGTGAAACCTAAAGCCCTCAATTCTGTGCCTAGCCAGCACATCTAGATGCAGCGATAGCCATTCTGCTGAGTTATTTCTATGTTCTGACAGATTTTCTCAGAATATGATATACCTCTGAAGAGCAATAATATCCCAGATGGCATCTTCAATGAGGTATCTGAATGCCGTTAATTCCAAATCAATGTGATTACTCAGAGTAAGTTGTGTGCTTGGAGAGTGCATCTGTGGGTGTTCCCAACAGCCAGCTCCTGTGATTCAAAAAACGGAGCGATTCAGAGAGTCTTTGGGAAAGCAGCTGCAGGGTGGGAGAACAGGGAGCAGGACGGCAGAGCTTAGAATGATGAACGTGAGTTATCCTGCACTGCATGGTACCCACTTAATCCACAAAGCAGAAGCCAGGGAATCATTTTCCATTCATTCACAGATTTCTTTGCTTGGCCTAACACAAATTTTTGAGCCTCAATGGTAACATGGCACGTACTGAAGATAGGGAAGTGGGAAAAATATAGCCAGCTCCTTGTCTTACCTATCAATTGTCAGAAGGAGACCGTTATCAAAGTAATTGTAACATATCTAATTATTTAATTGCAGTGGTCACTGCTGAGAAATTATAGGATGCAATAAATCAAATAACAGATGCTACTTAAGACCAAGTGGCAGGAATTCTTACAGGGGATACTATTAAGCATTATTTGAAGAAGGATGGCTGCCTTGTTAAAGAAAGAAAATAACCAACCACCCTCATACTAGATTGACAGCCCATCCATGAGATGGAACCCATACCTGAAACTGCTAAAATGGCTAAGAACCTGAACCTACAAAGGTCATGGGCCTAGGCTAAAACCTGCTACTCTTATTCTGCTAAATGATCATAGTAATAAAATGAATAAAATGACTTTTGGCGACCCACTGTTATACCCATAGATCAGTGCCTCCTTCCACCCACACTGGAGAAGCCTCTTCTTGCTGCAGATGAATTCACACAGAGACCCACAACTGGACAGTTGCAAGAAACTTTAGGGCACTCAATCCTGAATAGACTTTCTTCACCAAACCCTCCCCTCAGGCAGGGCTCAGGGAGCTGTGCAGAAGAGGAAGCAGAAAGACTGTAAGAGTCAGAGGTAGACGGTGATTCCAAGGAAACAGTGTCTTCCAGATATAATAGTACTAATACACATATGAATTCATAGAAATTGTAGCATCACACACAAGATCTGAACAGCTTCAAGTCAGAGGGGGTTTAGCACTGAGAGGGAGAAGTGGGCACTGGGTCCCAACCTAATCGAGAAGCTGTCTATAATTTGATACCCACTGGCAAAGGGGAAATCAGTTTTCTCCAATAGAACTGCATCTCAGGTTATAAGATGGGTTGTTAGGTAATCTCTCTGGTGACAAGGAATACCCCTTCAATTTAGGTTTCCAAGGCTGGCACAGATTTCAGTGTACAGCTGGTTTTAATAGACAGAGGTCATTGAGTGAATTCTGAAGACATTTGTCCCCTCCACAAAAATTCTTTTATTTAAAAAATATTTTTATTTAAAATCTTTTTCAGAATTTCATACATGTTCCTTGTCCTCAGAAAACTTAAGTAATAAATAATACTTCATACTATAACCTAAGATGCAATAACATAGACGTGATGGCAAAGAGACATAGGAGGTCCTAGAGGAACCAAGGGGAGAAGACTCAGCATTGACATGGAAGGACCACTAAATGCCGAGGCTTAATTTGTAAGCTAAGTCTCACCATGGAGAGAGTGGAAGGAGACTGGCGTGGGGACTGGAGAGTGGAATCATCTCCAGCCACAATGGATGAAATGCTTGGCCAGCAGAAGCTGTGAGAGGAAGGGCTCCAGTCTCCAGTGTGAGAATGCAGTCCACCATGGCAGGGAAGTAATGGTGGAAAGAGAAAAGGCCTTGGAAAACTCCGCCCACTGTCTGGAAACAGACTTGAATGCAGATGCTCAGCTCATTTCTTCTTTAGTCTAGGATCATACTCCATGGCATGGTGCCAACAACTATGGTGGCCTTCCCATTTCAACTAACTTAATCTATATAACCCATGATAGCCATGCTCAGAAACTTATCTCCTAGATGTTTATAGATATTGTCAAATTGACAATGAATGTTAACTATCACAAGAAGGAAAAGCATTCTGATATCTAGAAACAATCTAAAGCACTCAGACTGGTTCTGGTTTAAGAAAATCCCATTTCTGGGTGATTTTGACTCCAATAAAACATGTCAAGATAGACAGAGAGACGTTTGTAGATCCCACAGAAATTTACCTGCCCCCTCCCATTTCTGTCTGACCTTTAGAACTTCTGTTGTTTCATCCCTGGTGTTAGGCAATGGGGTTTATGAGTTTTATGAGTGCCCGGTTACTTGAGATATTTTAGCAAACTTCTCACTGCAAGAAGACACCCAGTGGATGTTGAAATAGACTGAGTCTCTTCAGTGTCCATTACTTATCTCATACTTTTTTGTGTATTTTAACTTGGGACCAACAGAATAATACAGTGAAGAGAAATTTGTAAACGATTTAAGCATTAGAATCAACCTTGAGACAATTGTTTTGAATTTGAAAAGAAGAGCTTGATTTGACAATGGTGGTTTAGATTTGAAATTAGTGACCCAAAGCTCATGTACAGAATGCCTGGTCCCCAAAGAAACAGTGATCACTCACTGGGGAATCCAGCACCATTTATAGATTATTCCATTCATGGGAAGTGATAGGAACATTTAGGATGTGAGACATAATGAGAGGAAGTAGGTCGCTGAGGATATAATTTTGAAGAATAAATTTCATATCAGCCGCTTTCTTCAACCCTCTCTTTCCTCTTTGTCTATCTTGAGGTAGCTTTGTTCCACCATGCGATCACGCCAACATTTCATAAGCCAGATGGCTGTGCATGGAAACCTGTGAAACCATAAACCAAAATAAATCCTCTTACTTTTAAATTAATTTCCTCCACTATTTTGTATGATCAATGGAATGGTTTCTAAGATAATAGCCTCTTAGCTATGAAACCCAGACTCTTAGTCAAAAACATCTCAGTTAATGAAACTATAGGTTGTTCCTTATAGCTGATGAGTGACTTCCTGTGCTATGGAGGCAACAGAGGTACATTTACTTCATTCTTAGCTAGTTTTTAAAATAGTACTTTTTAAATAAAATATTGTATTTTATTTTATATTATATTATATTTTATAAGTATATTTTCTATATCATTTGAATTTCTATTTTCAATGGAAAGGAACATTTAAAAATATTTCCACTCTAAATATAGGATATTGGTAGCAATTGCTGACAGAGAGAGGGTGTAGGTCGCCTATTGAATTGATTTTGCTTATTGATTTGGGGATTTATATTAAAAATATTAACTTGAATTTGGACACTTATATTCCCATTTTTTATTGTCTGTAGAAACTATCTTTATACCATAATAGATGCAAAACTATCAAAGAAAAATTGCTGTCAATTAAACTGTAGCATAGAAAAATATATTATCATTTTGAGTTTTAAAAACTCATTGAAAGAGCTCATTCAGACACAGTTAGATATGGATTTGTTATATATAATTCTTATGTATTATTTTTTAGAAGTGAAAAAAAAAACATTGGCTGTGATATTAATTCAACTTCTTTTCTGAGCTGAAAACTTCAGAGTCAACTGTCACTCAGACCCCCTAATATTTGTTTTTTCTCATGTAAACACACTCTGGAGGCAGCTTTTCTTAAATAGGAATACCATTGTTTTATTAGGGATTTTCCTCCTATCTTTGTTACTGTTCTTGTTGCTATGATAAAGATACCTTAACAAAAGCTGCAAAAGGAAGAAGCAATTTATTTTGGCTCACAGTTCGAAGAGTCCTGGCAGCAGGAAGTTAAGGAAGCTGGTTACATTTCACCTCAGTCACCAAGCAAAGAATAATGACCACTGGTGTGCAGACATTGCTCTGCTTTTTCATGTAGCCTGATAACCCAAGGTTCAGGATGATGTGAGCCACTTTTATGGTTGGTCTTTCTGTTCAAATAGCATAATGAAAAAAATCTCTCACAGACATTCCTAGAAGATTTCTAGATGATTCCTCTTAAGTGTCTATAGACTTGTTTCCTGCTGATTATATATCCTATCAAGTTGGCACTCAGTATTCACAACCACACCTCCCAGGCTCAATGGGTAACTTTTAATATATTTATTTATAGGCAATGGAGGCTTTGTTAAAGTCTCTGTCACTCAGACCAACAGCATTCTGCTTTCAGAGAACTAAAAGTTGAAAGAATATGAAGTATCTCAGAAAAGTCCATGAATTGATATTAAGAATTCAAGTTTTAAATGCACCTAAACTTAATCAGCTAGTCTGGGCACATTTATATCATACAGACCAACATAATTGCACAATGATGAATATTTCACTTTCTGGAATTGTAAAAACTTCGGTGACTGCTTACTTGATCCTGTTATAGACCCAAAACTATGTTCCATCATAGACCCCAAACTCAACAACATCATTTGTTGCCGATCAAACTGAACCTTGGTGACATACCCACTGTAACACCATTCTTTCAAGAAAATGGAAACATTCATTTGGTAATAATAGTAACTTTAAGAGTCCATATGATACAAAAATTAAATGAAACTAAAAAACAGACCCACAAAACTTTCCTTGTAATTTAATTTTTGATCCCATTAATTTCTCCTTCCTATTTCACTTAGAATCACTGTAGAAATCTCTGGTGAAACTAAGTCTGTTACAAAGTGTTTCTGCTCACGTACAGCTAAGGAAGAAGCTAGGAGGTGCTTTGGGTACAACCTTCACGCCCCGTGGTGACACTAAAATGATAGCAAAATGACCTATGGCATTTATATGTTTATAGTTTCTTTGTGTGTTCTTCCCTGTATTCAACACATGTGTACAAGTTGGTCTCTATATAATTACCCTAGCTGCAATGACATATAGGGAATCTTATTGGTTTCTAAAATAAAAAAAAAAAAACTTAGCTATAGCTTTTCTAAACAGTGCTTTGAAGGCAAGAATCAAGATGTATAAAGGATATTTTGAAAGCAGTGAAGCCTGGTATGCTTAAATAGGAGTAGGGGAGACAAGAAAATCTATTGTCTTTAGAGGGTAAGAAAAACACGCCTTTAATCCTAGCACTCAGCAGGGAGAGGCAGGCAGATCTCTGTGAGTTTGAGGTCAGCCTGGTCTATGAGAGCTGGTTCCAAGACAGGCTCCAAAGCTACAGATAAACACGGTCTTGACAAAACAAAACAAACAAACAAAAACACAAAAAGAAAGAAAGAAAGAAAGAAAGAAAGAAAGAGAGAAGCAAAAACGTGAGGTTAAGGAAGAGTTGGGTGTGGTAGTGTTGCTAAGCCCAACTATTAAGAAATGGAGGCAGGAAGGAAGATTATAATTTTAAAAACAACCTTGGCTACACAGCATGTTTGCAACTAGCCTGGGCTACACAACACCCAGATTCAAAACGACAGCAATAACAACAAAGAAGACTATTAATTAGGTTTAAATATAAGCTTGATGAATTCTGGTAAAGTTTATTTACACCATTTTATTTTTGCTTGACTGGTAAAGTCATTATCCTTTGGAGGTTTCCTGAGATTCTCATTATGATTATTAAATATGTATAAAGCTATCGCTTTAATTTGCTATATTACAAATACTAGAAAGCTCAATATTAAACAAATGATTCATTTGCTTCAGAAAAAGTTTGGCCCAGCAGTTTAAAATTTTAAAGTCATTTCCCCCACCCCCCGCGCCAGACCTCATATTTCTGTTTCTGCTTTTTTTTTATATACCAGTTTAATATTAAAGTTGGCCTATCCTGATTGCAAAATAATTTCTGAACTATTTTTAAAGCTAAAGATTCTGTACACAGGTAAGAAATTGCATTTCTCCTTAACTAAGAAACAGCATATGGTTTCATGTTGACTTTCCAACAGTCTTAAAATCGCCACTGAAATGATGATTGCTGTTGTTTGTATTTGCTGTTGCCTGGTAAACGGGATATGCTTAGGCAGCACACAGTTGGGGCTAGCCCCTGCAGCTGAGGTCAGAGGATCTGAACTTATGGGATTCTGCAAGAGTGAAGACAGTGTTAGGAAAGGTGCAAGCCCCTTTTGTAGAAAGAGTGACAGGGGTCCATCACAGTGACCCTGATTTTGAACTATCTGAAGATATCAAGAAAGCTTGTACAGTTGTTGATTTCAGAATGAAACAGGCTTCACCTCAAGACATTTTATCAGGTGAATCCTTAACAACCTCATTTTCAGTTCCCAAGGGAATGAATAGTAAGGAATAGATCACCTGCAGGAGCACCCTTGCCCTGAAACAATTCTTCCTTCCCTGTAGAATTCATTCCTTTTCTGAAGTATCAGTCACATGCTTCTGAATCACCTTCTCTGTCCACCAGGGTCTTCTCTGTGCTCACTCCTTCCTGTGGGCTCCCTTTTCTAGGCCTTCTCAGCTCATCATCACAGAGGATATTAAGGATATCTCCTTCCTTCTCAAGAGCTGGTGAGAGGCATAGAAACCATCAAGGTGGAGCCACTTACTTGCCGTATGATTGACCACAATCTATGCCAGGTTTAGTTGGCAATAGGCAAAGGGTGGTGGATAGAGCCAACTCTGTGCTGCAGAAATTCGATACACATCCCAAGAGTTCTCCCTAAGATACAATCTGCCTTTCCCACACTCACCTATGTTCCACATTTCTCAAAGCTGAAAAGCAACTACACAAATTTCATTTTGCCTTATTGGGTTGATAACATACTTTATATATGTTTATATATACATGATAGGTAATTATATATTTATTCTAAACAACTGGAGATTGCAAAACTCCATGCATGTCTCCTCTCTAACAAAGTGAGTTAAGTATTTATCGACTGTGGGATACCCATCTACAACGTGTACAGTGATATTTGGCCCTAAGGATTCTACTGCTATGGAATTATTTTCAAGGCTGAATAAAATAAACAGAAAAAAATTTCCTGGGCAAACTGGCATTGTTTTTAAGTAAACTTTGTAAAGAATGGAACAAGGAACAATATCACTGCTGAAGTCTAGGTATGTTTTGAGTCTGCAACATTTTATGTGTGGACAACCTTAGTATGGACATGTTAAGAGCTGATTGGACTTTAAGATGTGGAGTCTAGTGGGAGGTCACTGGGCTCTCCCCTTCACTGACATTAGAATAGATCTCCCAGGAATCTGGTTAGTTATCGTAAGAGTGTCATTAGAGAAGTATTAGACTATCCTCTCCTTGCTCTCTGGCTTGCTGACATGGCATGTGATTCTTTCCTCTTGGACACGTTCCCATCATTATAGTGTTCACTATAGAACACATGCAAATGTGATCTCACCAAGGCTCAGCAAATGTTGGTGGGGTGCTCTTGAACTTCTAAATCTGTAAGCTAAAAGGAGCTCTTTGTGTTGTAAGCTACTTAACCTCAAGTACTTGTTTACAGCAGTGGAAAAAAGACAGAGACAAATCTGAGGGATTATAGAAGTGTCTCCCAAAGGCCCACATGGTAAAGGCCTTGGTCATCATCTGATGCTACGAGGTACCGTGGAAACTTTTAAGAGATCGTGCCTGCTCAGAAGTCTGCTAGTCATGAGCACAAACCCTCAGGCGGAGCTAGGGGCTTTTCCTCTCTTTTGCTTCATTGTCCAGCCGCCTTGGGACATGTTCTCATGATTCCCAGCTTTTCACAGTCACAGCCACAGTTATAGGGCAGAGGGATAGCTATTTATAGCAGCTTATAGCTACCGTGTCTAACTTTCAGAAATATGAATCAAAATTAATCTCTCATTTTTAAAAGTTTATTATTTCAGGTATCTCTGGTAGTTACCTGGTATAATATACCCATGTAAATTCCTTACCTTGCATTTATTTAATAAGATATTTTTTAAAAGATAATCTCACTATATATCATGCTTATCTCAAATTCATGATCTTCCTATCTTAGCTTCCCATGTACTGGACTTACTTCTATGTGTCACTGCGCCTGATACTAACTAATCTTTTCAGCGTTTTCTGCCAAAATATGCTAGGGTAATGGTGGCACAAACCTTGTGGGCATAACCAAACGATATTGGATTTGACTTAAGGCCCACCCATATGTAAGACTGCTTAGAGGCTAGATAGTTTAGAACTATTAGTCTAAAAATAAATAAATAAATAATAACAATAAAATGAGTTCTAATAGTATTCTGTTTATACTTATATATTGGTGCCTTAGTCAGCCATCATCAGAGAAGTTTCCTCCTCCAATAGATGAGAATAAATACCGAGACCTGAAGCCAGACATCATGCAGATAGAGAGAGACCTTGGAACACACATCTTTAAATGGGATGTTTCCATCAAATCCCCCAACTCAGAGATGGTGGAAACCTTTAGAAGAGAAGGCAAAAGGAGTGGGGGAGACTAAGAAAGCAGCGGATACCAGGAGAACAAGGTCCTTTAAACAACTGAGCCAGGCTCATGAACTCAGAGACTGGAACAGCTAGCACAGGGCCTACACGGCTCCGCAACAGGTCTTCTGCATATATGCTGTCGCCTTTAGTTTGGCACGCTTCTAGGATCCCTGAATGTGTGAGTGAGGCACTCAGAGAGAAAGAGCAAAGAAGGGCAATTTCTTCTTCCTCTGCTCTTTCCTGCTACTGGCTGTAAGATGGATGTGTCTCTGCACTAATTATGGATCAACTATCCCTCTAGGCCGGAAACTATTCCTCTTTAGACCTTCGCACCCCCTGGTGCCAGTCTTAGTATACTGCCCTGGCCCTCCCTTGTGTCCTATATACTGCCACACCTATGTAAATGTCTCTTTCATTAATTACTCTTTGAATTACCTCCCCCAAAGAGTTTTCTGTCTCACAAAACTACCATAAAGTCACTCCACAGACATATCACACAATTGCTCTGATGGAAATGCACATAACCACTGCACTTGATCAAATCAGGAAATTGATATTGGGCCAATACAATACAATACAGACTGGGCTCTCAATTCACCAGATTTTGTGTGTATGCATTTCGTCTTTGTTTGAAAAAAAAAAATGCATTTAAACTTTAGTTCCACCATTTAGTAAGCATGTGGGGATTTAACCAAAGATTCCCTTACTTGTCCAGAGGCCTGTACTCTCATTGCCCAGTGCAGCAGAGGTAAATTCACTTTAGCAGGTAGCAGCTAGACAGTAGACAAAGAGGACGAGGATTAATCTCTCTACAAACTGAATGGGGTACCCGCATTCTGCAAATGAACCATTGAGGGATTTGATACAAACAGTTTGCTTAATTTTTTATTTTATTTTATTTTATTTTATTTTATTTTATTTTATTTTATTTTATTTTATTTTATTTTTTGGTTTTTCGAGACAGGGTTTCTCTGTGGTTTTGGAGCCTGTCCTGGAACTAGCTCTTGTAGACCAGGCTGGCCTCGAACTCACAGAGATCTGCCTGCCTCTGCCTCCCAAGCGCTGGGATTAAAGGCGTGCGCCACCACCGCCGGCTCAGTTTGCTTTATTGTATATCTGTGTAGTAGTCACACTTTCTGTTCCTGTGACAAATTATTTTAAAAAAACAACAACTAAATATCAACGTTGGTGGCACCCACTGGACTCCAAACACTTTGGAAGCCAAAACAAGAGTATCTATCCTAAGTCAGACTCTAGCCTGTGCTACATAGTGAGACTCTGTATCAAAATAGTAACAGAAAAACAAACAAAAGACAAAATACAGAAACAAAATCTTACTAGGGGAAAAGGATGTGTATAGGCTCGCTGTTTTAGAAGTTCTTGTCCATCATGGTAGACAGAACTTGGTGAGTCCAAGCAATTCACAGAGTAGAAAGGAGACACCTGTTGTGATTGGCTTTCTCCTTCCCTTTTATTATTCGCTATTTATTAGCCTCTGAGTACTGTTTCCCCTAAAGTTAATTCTCTTTGAAAGTACCCTTCCAGATATATCCAGAAGGTGTGCTGTTGTAATCTTTTACATGATTCTCAACTTAGTGAAGTTGATCATCAAGAGTCACCATCTCAATTCCATTAGCATCACCTGACTTGAGATTTCTGTGTTAATTGTGATAAAAATACTGATGTGTTCTAGTAGAAGGCACCTGGGCTTCACTGTCAAGCTAGGATCTGAATCTTAGTTCTGTCATTTGCCAGTCCTGTGAATATTCAGAGAATTTTCTCTGAGTTTCATTGGAACTGTGAGGTAGAAATGTTAGCATCATCTCAAGAATAGTAGGTGTTGTAGTGTTTGGGGAATGTGATTCTATCTGTCATTAGCATTGTATTGCAACTTTTTTGATCTACAGCTGTTTCTGATATAATGCAATATTTAATTGTTTGTCCTTGTGAATTATAGTGTGTCCAAGAGATTGCAAAATGCCTCACACATATTTGCTCTTCTCCATGGCTTTGTGAGACTGATAACTTGCCTGAAGTCACAAAGGTAGGAAAGGGCCGAACCAGCTCTAACCTTCCATTGAATGATGTCAAATTTTGTGTCCTTTCTGTTGTACCCAGTCATTTTCCAGGTGCCAAAGGGTTTGTCAAAATTTCTTCTGAGGAAGAGAGATGAAATTGCTCTGGATAATTTAGGACAGAGGGAAAGAAAGCTTTCAAGTTTACAACACAAAACCTAGAGTGTGACTAGAGTCTCCTTTGGGGACTCCCAGGAGCATCTAACAGTGATATTGAGTTTTGTTTTGGTTTATGTGTTTCCTGTGGCAGAGAGAGAGAAGATATTTTTGCTCCTTCTCTTGTTCTCTGCCAAGCTGTCTGTTTGGTCACTCATTAACTGAGGATAGATGGCTTGTTTCTCTTTTCTACTCTAATCCAGAAGGAGTGGGTAAAAGTGAAAAAATACCCATATAATAGATCACTTTTTGGTTTCCTTGAAGAACCCATTGTGAGGGTAATTAGCATACAGCCAGGCAAATGTTATTGGGTAGAGGACAAATGAGGAGGACACAACAATTATTTCTCCTACTTAAAAGATCATCAATTTTTGGTGTGCATTCAGAAAGGGGATTTAAACACCAACCACAATTGTTTCTTTCTTTCTTTCTTTTTCTTTTTTTTTTTTTTTTTGTTTTTTAAGACAGGGTTTCTCTGTGGCTTTGGAGCCTGTCCTGGAACTAGCTCTTGTAGACCAGGCTGGCCTCGAACTCACAGAGATCCACCTGTCTCTGCCTCCCAAGTGCTGGGAGTAAAGGCATGAGCCACCACTGCCCGGCAACTACAATTGTTTCTTGTCGAGTAGCTTTGCACCAGGGAAAACACGGGGGCTCCCATTCCAGAAGCCCTGTAAGATGTTGTTATTCCATTTGTCCTATCTTCATTCATAAAAACGTCATCTCTACCACACATAGCTGATTCAAACTTGAAATTATTATAGAATGTACTCTGTTCTAAGGAATCACCTTGGGGAATAATCTAGAGGGCACCAGTGGACTGGAGTAGAATCCTGAAACTTCGTTTTTTCACATGGCCTTGAGAAACTCTCAGCTATACCTTCATATTCTCATATATGTAATAATATGGTTTCTAGTATATTCCTTAGAGTATCAATTTGAAGGTTCAACAAAATGATGCACCTTCTATGTGTAGTTCAGTAGGATTTACATGACTACAAAATAACGATTCTCTCATTCTGTGTTGTGTTTGTTCATTTCCTACAGGCAAGTGTATCTTAAAGAGGCAATGCTATCTTAACTAACTACCCACTTAACAAATTTTAACACCTGCTGTGGCTGTAGACCTCATGGCAGTGAGGCTGAAACTGAAAGCTGGACTGCCACCTTGGGAGAGCATCCAAGGTCTCTGCATAGTCTGTGTGTCCCAGATACTTGTTCACACCTAGCACAGGACAAATGGGAGCAATGATTCTCTTACTTTGTCAATTGCATGAAAGATAGCATCACAGATCACAAAGCTGATACGATTAAATCTGTAATTACCTTTACATTGATTACCAAGTATTCATCATCTCCATTCTATACTTGCTGTGTGGCTATGGATTTTGCTAGCTTTAAAGCCAGGTTAAATTGTAGTTGATATGAATAAGCATCAAGACAGAAGAGAATCTGTTCATCACAGTAGGACACATAACCATCATGGGGTAATAAGAAATGTCAGTGGGAGTTACAGGCTTTGGGATGTAAATCGTTTTCTTCTCTGTCCAAGCAACATTACCTTATCATACCCAGAACAACTATCTCTCTGACTAAGCCTTTGCTTAACTCCTTTTCCTCAGCTCAGGCTAGACATATTGCTCTAGGCCCATAAATTGATGGCCTCCCCAGAGCTCTCTACACCCTCTGGCAGATCTTTACATAGGTCTGAGTTTGCATCTACCAGTTCAGAATTAATTTGCGATAAATGATGATTGCTTTTGGTGCCATTCCCAGTATGTGTCACATAGCAGTTGTTTAATGATATTTGAAAAGAAGGAGAAATAAAGAACAAAGAATATGACTCCTACTCAAGCCCTTATACTTTCTCTTAAGAGAAATTTTATTTTTCTATTGTACAACATGGAACTTAACCATGATCACCTCTACCTGTCTCCATGCTTGACACACACTGGTGTCCACAAACGATAAAGATGAAAAGTCACAATGCTTTTGTATTGTTTGTTTGTTTCTGAGAGAGATGAATAGAGACAAAATGGGGTTATAAGAAATCTTTGCTTCTAGAGGTTTGGTCCCTTGGGGTTTCTCATATATTTTAGTTAGAATTAGATTTGACTATGTAGAAAGTGTAAGTTTGTACCATTGTTGCCTTTATTAATGGTCTCCAAATACACAGCAATTCAATCTTTATCTCTAACGTATGTTTACAGCACACAATTGTTACTGGCACTGCAGCTGGTAAGGTCAGGTTTTAACCTGAAAGAAGGGAGGCAGGCTGGAGAGGAACATGGAGGTTTTCTTCCGAGATTGCAGCTGATGCTCTCTAAGCAGTAATCAGAGTGCATTCTGTCCACAGGTACCTGTCTGGCCTGAATTCAAGACAAACAGCAACACTCACCTAAAAGAGATCTGGAGAAATGGAGGCTTTTTCTCCCATTTCTGAACTCCTCGCTTTATTTGAAAAAGGATTTTTCATACAATATAATCTGATTACTGTTTTCCCTACCCCAACTCCTCCATGGTCCTCCTCATCCTCCCATCCGTTCAAGTGCACACCCTAAAAAACAGAACAAAACAGGTCAAAGCAAGAAAACACTAAAATAATAATAATAATAAAAATAGAGCCAAAGAAAAAAACACAAGAAGCATATACAGAACCAATAACAGACACATGTAGTTACATACCCAGAAATTTCATGGCAACACAAATTGGAAACTACAATATATAAGCAAAAGAACTCTAAGTCGCCCTCCCCCAAAAAAAACAGTCCAGGCAAAGCATTATAAGACAAGACAAAGAATCTCCAAAAATACCATATAGTCTGTTTTGTTGGCAGTCTGGACAAGCATGGGGCCTGCCTGCTCTGCCATTTGACTTCTATACCTTTGTACCCATGTATAGCTGGTGAGGTTCCGTTGGAGGTATAAAGCTTTTCTTTTCCAAGCAGTTGTCTTAGGTTAAGATTAGGGCTGGTCTCCACTCCCCCCTCAGTGCTGGAGCCCCATCTGGCTTAGACCTGTGAAGGCCCTGGGCATGCTGCCTCCGTCTCTGTTGCATGTGTGTGTCAGTATGTTGTGTCTAGAAGGTCTTGTTGCTTTGATGTCTTCCATCCCCTCTGAGTTTAAGTCTTTATTGCTCTTCTTCCATAGAGTTCCCTGAACCCAGAGGGAGGAATTTGATGGAGACATCTCACTTAAGACTGAGTGTTCCAAGGTCTTTCACTGTCTACAATGACCAGTTGCAGCTTTATTTTTCCCAACTACTACCGAAGAAAATTTCTCTAATGAGGGCTGGGCAAGACCTGATCTACGAGTATAACAGAACGTCATTAGTAGTCATTTTATTTCTACGTTACTCCAGCAGAACAGCAGGATTTGGTTTTCTCCCAGGTCCACTGGGATAACCAGCATCCACTGCTTCATGAAGAAGTAAGAAAGGTAATAGAAAAGAAAGTGAAAAGAGCTACATTTCTTTCTTCTGTGAAGACTGAATTCCCTAAATGCCGTTTCTCCTGACAACTATATTTCAGATGTCTATCTCAGGAAGAGTCAGAGAAAGGGAGGAGCCTGTTTCTTAGTTTAACTGAAATAGCTCAAAGAAACCTACCAGTAAGAAAGAAACAAATATGCACTAATCTCCTAGTTGCCCCAGGCACAGACACACATTCTATCTTACTCAGTTCCAGCAACATCCCTAGGAGGTAACTGTTCTGACTTCCACTTTGTGTACAGAGATTGAAGTAGGAAAGGCTAACACACTTGACCAAGTTACAAAGCTGGCAAAGGATGAGGTGGAAATATAAGCTAAATCCTAATGTAAACTACCTCTTGGTCTTAAATGCTAATTATAGATACTAATGTACGAGAGGGAAGAAGGGAGACACGTGACAGCCTCACAGATTCAAAGGACAAGATGCCCTTGAGTTTCTATCTCAGCATTTGGTATAGAATATTAAATGCTCACGGCTCCTTTAATGTCCAGGCATTTGTCTGACAGACAACATTTTCTGCATACATGAGTTTCGAGGCTGTTTTGAAGCTCAGTCAAGAGCTTTATATTTGTGGGAGAGGAGAAAATGGGAGAGCTGATTGTAAAACTTCAAAGTCTGACTTGTGAGTGGTCCTGCTGCCCTGTGACTTGTGAGCATTTTTCCTACACTAGGGCAATGCTAATACTTTCTGGCCTGATGGTAGAGGCCTGCTAGGCTTCTTCAACACAGTTCTTTTAGCGTGTGTTAGTTACCCCACTCCTGCAGTGACACAATCAACTTCAGGAAGGAAGGGTTTATTTACATTGAATCACAGTTTGAAGGTGTAATCCACCATGGCAGGGGCAGGGGAGTGGGGGAAATCACCGCTCTGAGGAGACTGATCACTTTGTCCCCTTAGTCAGGAAGAGGTGGAAAAAGGTGAATGCATTTGGTCAGCTTGCTTTCTCCTACTTGTTTGGTCCAGCGCCCCAGCCTGTAGAAAGATGGCAGCCATGTTTAACTGCATCTTTCTACATGCGCATATATAAACTTCTGTCTACATATTTGTTTCCAAGGTCATTCTAGATCTTACCATATTGACAACCAATATAAGCAATCGCATGTAGATGGCACAGGAATGACCAAGAGTAGCTGCCAATGCAATCCTTAAGGATCAGAGGAAACTCAGCATCCTCCTTGTGGCAGAATGGCCCTTGCTTCCCTCATGAATAGGCATCTGGACACTGGAGGAAGGCATTAAGGAATGGTTTTGCTATTTTCCAAGTTCAGGAATTCCATGACTGGGAATTTTTTCTAACTAAAATTTGTATTGTTTGTTTTATTTTAATATATATTATAATATATACATATAGATATACGAATGTTTTGTCTACAAGCATGCCTTTATACCACACACATGCTTGGTGCCTTTGTAAGTCAGGAGAGAGCATAGGAACTAGAGTTAGGGATGATTATGAACTATGGTGTAGATGCTGGTAACCAAACCTGAGTCCTCTATAAGAGCACTAAGTGTTCTTAACCAATGGGTCCTTGTTCTATTCCATCCTATTTTTAAAATAAACTAAAATCTAGAAAACTAATTTTCTCACTTTAGTGAAAATAAATTGGTGATCTCTGCTTTTTAAAATGAACTCTTCTTTTAAATATCTCTAATTATCTTAATATTGTGCATAGTACAATATTACTTTTCTGGCAAGTGAATAGTCTAAGAGTACAAGACTCTCTAGAAATGACACGGATAAAACCATAAGCAGCTCAGTCGTCTTGATTCAGGAAGAATGTTCTTTTCTTGCACCCTGGTTTTGGGTCAACACTTTTGCCTTTTGGGTCCATAGCACACTGGTTCTGGCTGAAAGAATGGTAATGACATCACAATCTATTTCCATATTCAGACGATTAATCATTCAGTTGACTTCCCTAAGACTCAGGTCAGGCTTTTCAATGATTCCCTACCCGCAATACTCAGAGTTGTAGTTATAATGAAACGGGATTTTCACTCTTTGCATTTGAGAACCAAATGTCCCATCTGTTGATCTTGTTCTTCAGTCACAAGTGCTGTGGAACAGCTGGATCACTTACACTAATCCATAGCAACTGTGGACTCAGTTGGGAAACCCAAATTGAATGCCCAGCCTGGTTTCCTAGAGCTTCTTCTCAGGCCACGTAAACACATGGGTCTTTACATGTTCTGTTATCAATGGGGAGTTTACTTCTCTTGGTTCTTCTTTCTAAACTGATGCCAAGCTTTCACACTTTTCCTTCCCAGGCAATACGATATACAGAAATGACAATAGGGTTAAACCAATCAGATTTTGCATTTTCATATCAGATCAGTAGTCATTTATTTGGTTCCTGGACCTACCCTTTGGACAGAACTCAATGCAACAGCTCATCTCTGCTCCTTGCCCACACGTGATGGATAACTGGGAATGGAGGCCTCCACTTTCACATGTTGGTTTGTTGTACTGTTAGCTGACTCCAGATGGGACTAGGAAACATCTGGTGTCTTTCAACATATGTCTACCCCTGGGCGTCTTTGTCTTAACACTGGGTCCCAAAAGTAGGTCTCAAAGGAATCTCCTAAGCTAACTTAAGAAGTAACACTGTCACTTCCAATATTTTCCTCTGATTGATCTGTCACTAAGTGTCACCTGCACCCAGAGCAGAAAGACAGATGCTACCTGTCTCTGCAAGGTGTATTAAAGAATTCATGGCCCTATTTAAAAACTTTCCCACAAAGCTACTCGGGAAGGCATCCAAGCCCGATATGTATTTTAGTGGGCTCTGAAGCAATGGCTTAGCCATCCTAACCTACCTTTCCCTTTTCAGTGACTTCAAAGTATGTCTCTTACACAAATGGTAGAGTTCAGTGTACCGCAGCATCCCTTCTCATGCAGAGGGTTTTCTCCTTTCTGTGTGCAGTCTTGTTTTTATTCAGATAAAGGTACCTGACTATACTAATTCATCTGAGAGGACCAGCCTATTCCTATGAACTTTTCTCAGTTTTTCATTAACATTTTCAAATAATGCAAAGCTCTAACCCCATTCCTTGAGGCTCCTCCCTAGACTGACAGACTGGTTTTGGCCAGGTTAAATCACTCAGACCACTATGGATCTCATTACTACCTATGGTTTATATAATTCTCGTAATTGTTCTTTTCTAAACACGGCACACTCAAGAAGGCAGTGATGATCAAGTTAACAAACCAATGGGACAGTACGGATAAGCAAATCTGATAGTAATTCATGACAGTCAAGTCAAATCATAATTTCAATACAGGTTAAATATTTATTTTCTTGGACGCCAAAGTATGTGAATTTAGCTAGGAAACTTTTCTGTTTAGATACCTCTCCACCCCAGCAAATTATGCTCAACTAAAAATCTTGCTTACTTTTTGTAGCATGGTTGGCTTCATAATCAGTGGGAGACCCTGTCTCAAAACATAAGGTAGAGAGCCATGGAGGTAAACACCCAACACAGGTGTGGGTACCGGCCTGGACAGATGCACGCACACACACAGCTGGGATGCGATGATAAATATGGAAATAGTGGTTAACGGCGAGTTGTATGTGGGATGGGCATGGAAATAAGTAAGCCTAGTGAGCAATAAAAATGTTTTAGGTCTTCATATTACTAGTGGATAAACACCTTCATAACAGACAAACATGCCGTATCCTAGTGGCAGTGACGACCAAGGAGTAGGCGCTCCGTAAAATATTTGCCTAGGACCCGCTTTCATTTGCAGAGATCTAGATACCTCACCATTTGATGCTTGGAGTACTTAAAGTAGGTGGAAATCGTCAAGGAAATGTTTTATATATTCGAATAAAACTGTTAATTATTGCTTTCTGTTGTGAAGGCACGAACCAGGGAAAAGATAAAAGCATCTTTCAAATTTAATGTCCCAATTAATTAATTTTTACTTATAAAACTGGAGCTTTTGCCAAGGCTTCTGGAAGCATTATAAAAGATTGATGTCATAAAGATAAGAATTTAACTAGGTCAAGCCCAACCATCAGATAATTCTTAATTAGGAATGAATCTCTCTGTAATTTCTATAAAATTGGCTGAATAACAGATGACATGCTGAATTACTAATGTAATTTAAGGAGTATATGATTTTAAATGGCAAACTCCCTTCTTGCTTATTTCATCAATGATGTTCTCCGGCTTGACTCATTCCGCAGGTTCTTGTTTACTTTTCAAGTTTGGAAAAAATGTCATCTTTAATTATAGATGGTGGCTAGAACATGGATCCCCCCGTGTGCCTCCTCTCCACACGGAATGTAAAATATTGGCTGGGAGAGGAAACATGTGCTTGTGTCAGAAGAGGCATCATTTCCCAAAGGTCACATTTGAAACTTGTTCAGTAAGTCGGCCTGGAACTTGTGGGCTGTGTGCAATGGTTTTCAAGAAGCAGAAAGGTCAGCCCCTCTAGGCTACTCTAGATATTGCTGAAGAATGAGACTTGCTTGGCTGTGGGGAAAGAAAGGATGGTGGGGAGACATAATGTGTCACGTCGTGGACCAGTTGCAGAAATGTAATCCTGAACATGCAGGAGGAGTGAGAACGCATTCTTATTATAGTTTTGGGAACTTCAGTAGCAGGTGAAAGTGGGCTGTGGTGACGGGGAGGCAGCTCAGCAGATAAAGTGTTTGTTGTGGAGGCTGGAAGACACAAATGTGAATCCCCAGCAGCCACTTAAAAGCCAGGTGTTGGTGGTGTGTGTCTGTAATTCAATCCTTGAGAAAAGGGGGTAGAGACAGCAGGATGCCCTGGGCTTGCTAGCAAGCCATGATAAGGGAAAATTTAAGCTCTGAAATCAGAGAGAGCCCCTGTTTCAGAACAGAAGGTGGAGAGCAACAGAGCACCCAACACAGGTGTGTGTAGCAGCATGCACAAATGCACACACACACAACTGGGATATGGTGATAAGTATGGAAATAGTGGTTACTGGTTAGTTGTATGTTGGCTGGGCACAGAAATACAGAAACTTATGAGCGATGAAAATGTTTTAGGCCTTCATGTAAATGGTTAGACATTATATATATATATATATTTACATACATAAGTAAAAAATTATTTCTAGTTTTTTACCAATGTGAATTACATATTAATACAATGACATATACCTTTAACAAATCAATGTGACAGAGTATCCATCAAGAGATCTTAACTATGGTAGATAATAATATTTCAATATTAGAATGAGTTTCTACCAGCCCATGTTTATCCCTTACTTCAGTGTTTGTTAAAAACACAACATTTACTGGGACTTTCTCTAGTCTAACTGACAAAAAAAAAATCAGAAAGATGAGATCTAAAACTTTGTTGTATTTTTTGAAATTCCCCAGGTTTTTTTTTTTTTTGTGGATGCTAAAATTATATCCTCATTAGAATTATGTCCTGGCTGGAGATATAGTCCAGTTGTTAGAGTGTTTGCCTCATATACACAAAATCCTTGACTCAATTCCCAGAACCACATAAATCAGAAACTACAGTGCCTGTGTCTAATCCCAGCCCTTGGGGGATGGAGGTAGGAAGAGCTGATGTTTAGAGGCCATTTGGGGATATACATAATTCTGTCTTAAAAAAAAAAAGAGAGTGTTCAAGGAGTGACCTGTGGGTCCAGTAATCAAGTATTTGCTTTAACTATGTATAGATTCATGAGAATTATTGAACTGCGTCCAGGAAGCATCAATTAAGAACCAGTGTACAAGGGGGTTATGATCCCTCTTATTCAGCATTTGTTGAGAGTCTTTATTTAGACTATTTTTATAGTGATGAAATGATGCATTAATATTATCCCATATTCAAGATGTGCCAAGGTTAAGAAGGACAAATCAGCACCCACAGACAACACCTACTAATAAACTAGTCACCAAAATATGGAGAACAACATTGCTTGGCCTTTCAGGAAGTGGCTTCCTAAGTAAGCTTAGGTTACTCTACGAAAACAAAACAAATGAAACCCCAGCATAAAATCTGAGCCACACTGAGGCAGTATCCTGGAGTGGGGTGCTTAGATGGCAGGCTCAGACAAAACAAGGTTGCTCATTCTTTTAACACCGAACAAAATCTTGCTCCCTCAATTATTAATTTCCAAAAGGATGACTTCCCACCTCTTGGGCACGTTCCTAGAATAAGTAGATTTCTGAACAGGCAGTGCCTTCCTATAGGACTCTCAGCTCCACTTTCAGCAGGTTAATTTAACTACCTAGACCTTCAGTGTGTACTTAATGAGCACCACCGTCCCCATCCCTGTGAGAAGAAGCTGATTCTCTGATTTCACACGCACACAGGCGTATATACCCCAGCGAGGGGTTCCCAGCCGGCCTGTAGAAGTGCTGCTGCCAACATGGGAAGGGGTCAGAGAAATATGGGCTGAACCCTAGAGAAGGGGATATTGAGAGGACGTGGAGCAAAGATAGACGCAGAAGTAGCAAGAGAAAGCTGAAGAGACTTCCCATAAGCAATTGTGCAGGAGTAAATGCTTCGGTAATGATTCCAAAGAAATGGGTTTCAGATGGGAAGAATGCATAATGTACATAGATGGTAAGGACGGAGACCTACAGGTAGGGAAGCATCCAAAGTGCAGGGTTAATGTTTCCTTATTAGAAGCCTCAAAGGATGCAAATGATACTTAGGGAGGTCATTCAGACCATCTCTAAGAATTTATTGATGAACTACCGTCCTTGAATGCTCTGACCTCTTCTTGAATATGTTGACTGGTCAATTACTAGTGTCTTCTCTTCTTATTTGTGCTAATCTCTTATTTTTCTTTTAACCTTCTGAAAAAGGACTCCCCCTGCCCTGTAATACAGTAGCTTAATCTTTTGAAAGTAAAAATTTGTACTGTACGACTAAATTGTGCTTTATAGATAGCAACCTCAGCCATTCAAGAACGAACTGAATTTTGATGTATGCATATCACATCTAATTTGATTCCACACATTGCTATTTATATCATTTTTGTTGGGCATTCTTAAAGCTACCTATTATTCTGTTGGATATGTAGGTAGGTGAGGTTAGCTCATTTTGCAATTCAAAAATGGGTTTAGTTATTCATGTGTTCATTTCTCTATGAAATGGTGAATTTCCAAAAGGAACCAATGGAAAGCCATCTTTGATTTCGAGTTAGCTAGGTCACATTTAATTTTGCTGAAGCTTGGGTCAAATTTAGAATCTCTTACACTGCTGAATTGTAATGTTGCACCCAAGGAGTGTGACAGGCCACCGAGAACTGGGTAGGAGACAGAGCATGGGCTTGGAAAGAATTATCTCCTATCCTAGAGCAATGACCTATACTGAATTTCCAACTGTAAAATCTGACCTTATGAATCATGCAGCGTAACGGCCACTGGGAACAAGAGATCTCACATCTGCCTGCCAGCTCTCTGTCTGTCCAGTTATCTTTTTTTCCTTCTCTTAATTATTATTTTCTGAGTGAAATGTACTTTCCTTTTGCCTGCACTATTTTTTTTCACATTTTCCTTCTCCTGTTTTTAATTTCCATGGACTTTCTGTCCAGTTGCAAGGAAAGTCCAGTTTGAACTTTGGTTTGTGACTCCTGCTCTCCTCTGTTTCTGCAAGAGCCCTCATCATTTCAGTACATCTCCTTTATAAGCAGTGCGGATAAATTACCCAAGGCCAGATGTTCAAGAGCCAGATGTTCAAGTCCTGGGACCACATTTCTCTGGGTTGAGGAAAGGGCATCTGTAGCTGTTGTGCAATCAGAACAGGCTATCCAGATAGTTGTCGTCTTACAGTTTGTAGCTACTGTCCCGTCAGAACAGGCCACCAAAGCAGCTGCAGTTATGCGGTTTGTGGTGAGGTGGCTGGTAGCACATCTTGATTCGGTTTGGGGTGTGGTCACCCCTTTTCTTAGGCAATCAGGCTGTGCCGTCTTGTGATTTATATTTTAAAAGGGAAGAAAGTGAGTCTCTGACACTTGAGATGATTCTCCCAGGGCTCCGAGGGGTGCCAGTGAGTAGTGATGAGGTGCAGACTAGAGGAGAATCGGGTGCAGGGAGGGAGGGAGGAAGAATGGCAAGATGAAAATGAATGAAAGCCGCAACGGCAGCTCTGAACTCATCTGAGTGTAAATCCAGGCAGGTGGGGTGGCTGAGACAAAACCGAGAAAGTCTGAACACATTGAATATGGAAAGTTAACAACTCCAGCTTTGTTTTCAACAAGGAAATCAAGTTTGGGAGCATGGCACGGAACAAACTCATACTCTGTCCTGTTGAAGTTGAGCACCCAGGGGGAAGCAAGGCTGAGAAATGTCTGTCAGTAAATTTGAAACGCCTACTGATGCCTTTAAGTTCCCAGGCAAATGAGAACAGTAGCAATAACCAGATTTGTAAATGCTCTCTGAGAAGAGAGTGGTGCGGCTTTCCTTTTGTTCATATTCGCCTCGGCCAATAATTAGTACATTGAAAGCTCAATGCCTACAATTTATCTCTGATGTCTTTAGGACTTCTAAACATGCGCTGGCTGTGAGGGTTGACCTCTGCTCCTGACAACTCCAGCCAATCTCATTCAGCTGTCTAGAATTCTCTCTACCCAAACATTTCCTGAGATTCAACAAGAAACAAAATGCCTCCTCCATTTATCCAGGTTCATATACTTTACACACGAAATGGAGGTCTTTCATTACATGCCCACCCTACTTGATTTTATAGTTATATTTATTTTGAAGTTAATGAGTTGTAGTAATATTGAGCGGCGGCAGGGCTGCGTCCCCAATACCCCAGCCGCCTGCCCGGCTAGCTTATGCCCCGAAATAATTACACAGACACTGTATTCATTTAATCACTGCTTGGCCCTTAGCTCTAGCCCTTACTGGCTAATTCTGATATCCCAATCAACCCATCTCTAACAATCTGTGAGCACCGGTCTTACCGGGAAGATTCTAGTTCAGAGCTTCATCGCGTGTGTCTGCCTGGGAGGAGAGCTGTGGAGTCTGACCTCACTTCCTCTTCCTCCCAGCGTTCTGTTCTGTTTATTCCACCCACCTAAGGGTGGGCCTATCAAATGGGCCTAGCAGTTTCTTTATTGCTTAGCCAAAGAAATCAACAGATTGATATGACACTCCCACATCACTTCCCCTTTTTCTGTTTAAACAAAAAAAGGAAGGCTTTACCTTTAACATAGCAAAATTACATATAACGAAACAGTTATCAAGTAAAAGTTACAATAATCTTTATCATAACTAAGGAAAACTATAACTATAACTAACTATTCTTAACTTCATCAAAGACTCCAAAAAGATACAATATGACCTAAGCAAACAAGAAAAAAGCAACTTTTAAAACTCTAGAAATGACAGAGACATCTCGCTGCCTGGACAGTCACCCAAAGTTCCTCTGTACCGTTGGGGCATCCATCTTCAGCCTTCAGGCCCATGGTATCCAGCAGACATTTCCATAAAGCAGGAAAATTCAAAGTCAGTTCAGTCACTATCTGTTGTGTCCTGCAGAATGTCTCGCAGAATCTTTCATGAATCAGGAACCCCGAAAGATCATCTCACCTTTAGGCAAGTTCAGTAGTCCTCTCTCTGCGGGTTCTCTTTGTCCAGTTTATGCAACAGTCCAGGCAAGAGCAGTTTCTTGTCCAAATGGCTATCAAACTCCATAACGAGCCTCTTCGATGCCCATCTTCCTCTTGAAGTAGATTGGTGCTGCCAGGAGCAGAGTGTCTCATTGTCATGAAAAGTCCTCAGTTATTAAAACATTAAATGTCCTATTCTGTAATCTTTGAAAGACATGAAGAATGTCTATCTAAAATATATCTCTATATATCTAGAAAATCTAACCAACATGACTACAAGCTTTAGAATTATCAATGCTATCAATAAAGCAAAATCTATACTAATGCAAATTATTCATATCTATATCATATCCCCCTTTAAATGTAAAAGAACGCTTATAAACAATATTTTGGGAACATGGGCGCAGTTTTTTCTCTCCAAACTGCTTCCTGCTGAATGGGGGCGTCGTTAATTAGGCCTTTCATGGTATAACCTGTGTGCCAGGGTCATCTCAGTTGGCAGTTGAGCGAAGCAATTTTCTGAAGATGTTCACAGCAACCCTTCAGGAGGATGTGGTCTATCATACCAAATCGGGATAGAAGAAATCCAAAGGGTCTGGTCCTCTGTGAAAACAAAAGAAGAATCTCTTTTCCAAAGTATCATATCCTTAGATCCAAATTCTGAAATCATACCCTCATGATATCCATTCTGGTTCCACTTGTCAGCCCATATAATGAAATGTCTCTCTGTACTTAGCTCCTTCACAGTCAAAAATTTTAAAGAAAACACAATGTACATAATCCAGACTCTCTGTGAATTTTCCATCTTTACGTGGCTTATTTTTACTTATATCTATAACTATCTGTACTCTGTCTCTTTAAAGACTTTACTTTTACTTTTTTCTTTTTAAACCATTAACTTTATTCTCTATATTCTTTTTCTTCTCTCTCCCAAGCCAACGTACATTCATCCAACAGTGTGACTCATTTAGTGGTCTGAATCTGTCCTATTGTGAATCTGCAATTTTTTACTATCCAGGAGCACTTTTGATTTGCGCCTTTAAATCACTAGGCGCTTAAGAATCTAAGCTGTGACATTCCTAGGTTAACTTTTTGCTTTTTGAGCGCATATCTTTGACCTGGAATAACCCTGTAGACCAGGCTGTCTTTGAACTCTCAGAGATCCGCCTGTCTCTGCCTCCCAGGCATTGGGATTAAAGGTGTTTGCTACTACTTGAACTCACAGACATCTGTTTGTCTCTGCCTTTTAGGCACTGGGATTAAAGGCGTGTGCTACCACACCTTGAAGTCACAGAGGTCTAACTCCCTCTGCCTCCCAAGTGTTGGGATTAAAGGTGTGTACACACAACAACTCTCTTCCTTTTTTTTGTTTTTTGCTTTAAGAACTTCAACTTTCAGCTTGCATATATTTTTAACACACTTTAAATCATTCTGAAATTTTCTCTGTCTTTGAATCTCTCTTTACTGTATATCTCTTTTTCTGACCACAAGAGCCTTTAATTTACCAAGCAATATCAGTAGGACTAAAGGCGTGGCTTTGCCAGCTAGATCCAGTCCATTCCTTAGCTTTTCAGCCTCTTGGCTGAGGTACTGGCTGTAGCCATGTTTATAGCATTTCAAGGTCCCTGCCAGCCAGCAAGCTACAACAGACAATACTCAAGTCCTCTCTCTGTAGCCGGCCCTCCTGCCTCAAACAGTCAGAGTTTGCCCTGGCAGGATGGCCCAGAAAGCCGGCATTTTTAAACAGCGCAGCTTTTTTCCTGCTACGGCTGAAAACCGAAAAGCATGTGTTCAGCTTTTCGTCAACACCATTTAAGTGTTTCGTGGCAGGACCTCTTAATGAGCTGCAGGGTGTTGCAGCTGAAGCTGAGTCAGGAAAGCCTCTCTTAGATTAGAGCGCTTGCTTGCCTCTAGCAAGCAGAGTAGACCAGAGAAATTGTTGCTATAAGAAACATGCTTTACTCTATTCTTTTCCAAGCTTTCTCAGGCTTTCTGTGGACTCAGTTAGCCACACGTTTGGGCGTCATTTGTAGTAATAAGGGCGGCGGCGGGGCTGCGTCCCCCAACACCCAAGCCGCCTGCCCGGCTAGCTTTTGCCCTGAAATAATTACACAGACACTGTATTCATTTAATCACTGCTTGGCCCTTAGCTCTAGCCCTTACTGGCTAATTCTGATATCCCAATCAACCCATCTCTAACAATCTGTGAGCACCGGTCTTACCGGGAAGATTCTAGTTCAGAGCTTCATTGCGTGTGTCTGCCTGGGAGGAGAGCTGTGGAGTCTGACCTCACTTCCTCTTCCTCCCAGCGTTCTGTTCTGTTTACTCCACCCACCTAAGGGTGGGCCTATCAAATGGGCCTAGCAGTTTCTTTATTGCTTAGCCAAAGAAATCAACAGATTGATATGACACTCCCACATCAATGAGTAAATAGAAAAGAAAGATCATTCATGGACCCTGGCCCCAAAGTCTGGAAAGAAATAGATGCTCAGCTAAAATTAAGCCTCTCTAGAAGAGAAGTTTGGGTTTTTAGTGTGGAAATTATTTTAGCTTTGAGAGTTTTCCAAATGCTTTGGATCAATGTTGCAGCTTTGTTTCAATAAGAACTTTGTGTAGTGTCTTGAAGTCTTTCTCTTAAGTTTGAAATGGAAGCCCTATACAGCTGTACATGGAAACCCGCATTTCTGCTATCATCTCTAGCCTTTAAATCTGATTGGCTGTTGCATTTGATCAACATGTAGTTCTAGAGGGACTAGTTAGATGGATAAGTAGTTAATGGATTTTAGGGGTGGAATTGAGAGCAGTTCTTGGGACTGGAAAAATTATCTTGACTAAACTAAGTATCATAGAGAATTTTTTGCATGACCTGGCCTCAATAACTATATGGGGCCCTTTTTAGAATTTATTTTGAACTTTACTATCAAAAAGTTGAAAATTAAAAAAAAAAATCACACATCAGAATTAACCAGACCCAAAGACCATACAACTCAATGAATTTCTATACAGTTAGAGTAGCCATTCAAAATGGTAGATGGAGAGCCTCACATTGGTTTTGATCTTTCACTAGCAAATATGTTTTTATGGTTTTGTATCACCAAAACAAAAACACTGACATATTTAGAACTAGATAAACAATTAGCCTCATACTTTCATAACTCATGTTTGTTCATAACCTGCATTCAGTTCTTTCTTATGCCCTAATATTTAGCCAGCGTTGAACTAAACAGTTGTGTGACATTAGGCACCCATCTTTATGTCTTTATGTCTGACATGAAGTAAAAAACAGATTATATGTTTGAGTTTGTGTGTGCAGCATTGTTAGAAGAAAGTGACACATGCTGGGGAAAAAATTAAACATTCCAACATCTCTTTAACTAGCTCTGATGTCAGTACTAATTGCGTACATCCCCTGATCCCTGTATCCACAACCTCAGCATGTTGCTGGTTAGAGCAGGTAGGTACATGTGTGATGGGGATATCCTTTTCTAAGAATATCCTTCCAGAGGTTGTTCAAATTCTCTCAATAAGACTCTCAGGAGAGCATGCAGGAACCTTGTCTGAACCAAGCACACGGTGAGCAATCAACACATCTCATTTTAAAACACGCCTTCGTCCCTTTGTGCACAATAAGATAAATAATCGGAGCACAGTGGATTTGGGTTCGTGGAAATAAATATGGAGGGATTAGGAATGGGGCTGAGAGACTGAATAGGAGAATTCTCATGGTTTGGTGGAATTTAACTTTCAATCATTAAAATAAAACAGCTTTCACCCATATATGTCTTCAGGAGGCTGACTCTCAGAAAACATGTGAATCTAGGGAAAAAACTAAATAGAATTCTCGAATAGATACAGCATATGCTATTCTTTATATAAAGAATAAGTTGTTCTTATCTTGGGATATTGGCATAGCACGGTATTTTATGCATTTTACAAAAATATGATTTTAAGTTCATGGATAGATGGTCTTCATCAAACATACATGTCTGTGTTTTCATTTAAATGTAAATGTGTCTCTGAATGTTAGAAAACAGGTGTGCCCACTCTTTATTCTTTCCAGAGAAACACTAAGAACAGTGAGATTTTCTAATGAATATTTTTCCTTAAATTATTTATTACGTCTCTCAAGATCATCTTAGTAATTAATTTCTTTTATAATTTAAACACCTATCTTTTTTCCTGCAAAGAGGAAGAAACAAACAACATCTGAGAAAGAGCTCTGATTGTCAAGACAGCACAATGTGTCGCTAGCTGGGGAGACATTTGCACAACTTACAGAGAGATATAAATATATTAGTTTGGGGATTGTTGCTTTCAAAGCAAATATTACATTGTCACAAACATCACACCCTCAAGCCAAGGTATGTATTAATGGCTTCATTATTAAAATCTGGTTACTGTCTCAGAACCGTAAATCCGTCAGTTATGGTAATTTTATAAAATGTAGCCATACATATTAATACAAGTTTTCAGTTCAGTAGAGCATCAACAATAACCACATATTTTAATTCTGGAGAGGTTGGAAAGCAATATTTTTTTAATTTATTAAAAATTTTCACCTTCTCCCCTCCTCACATTTCCCTCCCACTCCTCTTTCCCTCCCCCCCTCTCCAGTCCTAAGAGAAGTCAGGGTGCCCTGCCCTGTGGGAAGTCCAAGGCCCTCCCCCCTACATCCAGGTCTAGGAAGGTGAGAATCTAAACAGACTAGGCTCCCAAAAAGCCAGGACATGCAGTAGAATCAAAACCCAGTGCCATTATCATTGGCTTCTCCGTCAGCCCTCATTTTCAGCCACATTCACAGAGTCTGGTTTGATTATATGCTCGTTCAGTCCCAGTCCAGCTGGCTTGGTGAGCTCCCATTAGATCAGTCACACTGTCTCAGTGGGTGGACGCACCCCTAGCAGTCCTGACTTCCGTGCTCATGTTTTCATTTTTTAAGTGTGAGAAAATACTCCTCAAATCAGATGGGTGTGTGTGTGTGTGTGTGTTCCTGTGTGTGAGTACATGTGGAGGTCAGAGGTTACTGTTGGGTACTATCCTCACTTGATTCCCTACCTTGTCTTTTTGAAAGAAGATGCTTCATTGAACTGATAGCACACCAAATCAGTTATAGTGGGTGGCCAGCATGTCCCAGGGATGCTCCTGTCTCTGCCCTCCACCCTGCTGGGATTACAGGCTTGCATCACCATGTCTGGTTTTATTTGCATTCTGAGGATTGAGCTCAGGTCTTCATGTTAAACCCACTTAGCCACCCCCCTAGCCCTTCAGAATGAAAACTTCAACTAGAATTTGCCAACATTAACATAGACAAGAAAATTGCCATACTCCCCACCCAACTGAAACCTGATTGACTAAAAGAAAATCCAGGAGAGCCTTACTCTCTTGTTCTGTATTACTTTGACAAATAATTTTCCCAAGCCTACTTTCATGGACAGTGTATCTTCTAATTCTAATTTGAAGATACAGTTCTAATTTGAAGATACAGTTCATCTTCAAAACCTGTCTCACTTACAATGTCATATTATGTTTCCATCATGACTTTACTGTTTATGTCCCTGCCCCGTTGTATGTAAACTAAGATTTTTCTATATATCTCAGAGTAGTATATATGCTGAGGCAGAACAAACAGTCCTTGTGTATCTGCTGAAAGAGGGTTATCTATCTCCTCTTTTCCTAAAATGGATCTTGGCTTGCATGAAATAATTTTCACAAACAGCCAAATTAAATTTAAATTCTTTTTATATATGATATATTTTGACAGTCTATTTATCGCTAAAGTCTTTATAAAACAAGTTTCTTTCAGTTTGGGTAAGATAGTCATAAGTTTGACAAGGTTGGGGGGAAAGACTCAAAGAGTTAAAAGATTCCGAAAAGTCATTAGGAAAATTTGAACAAAAGAAAATCCAGAGAATAGCTTAGTTTGTTTTATGCCAAAATATTGCTTTTCCTCTTAATCATACGGCCATCAAAGCAGCCAGGTTGTTTAGAAGGGTTGGCCATTCTGTGCGTTAAAGGCCCTTGAGTATAACGCACGCATCATGGATTGGACTAGATTGAACTTGACTTACTAGAGGAAAGCAAAACCTATTTTCCTTTCGAAATTGCAGAGGAGCCAATGTTTCTACTATTTATCTCCCTCCTCTTTCCGGTCCTTCTCTTAGCCTCATTTGCCAAGATTACACACAGGAGCGTAGCAATACAGCACACCAAATACACCCTGCCTTCATCATAAGTATTTCAAAGTACACTATTAAGGCAAAAAGAAAATCGAATCTTATTAACAGGATTAACTTCTGAACAACAAGTCTCAAAATCCATTAGAAAGAGAATTGACAGTGTCAGCAATAAGGCTCTGAGAAATCATTTCATTAAAAGCCCTTTATTTTTAAAAGCTGATTACTTCTCCATTCTGCCATGTCTAAGGATTAAAACCTGGCAGGGTGGAGGGTCCACATTGGGCCATAATCCCTTCTTGTTCATTTGCTGGAGATAGTTTCTCCAAGTCACATAGGATGCTCTATGCATCTCATCCTAGTGGGCTGATTTATCTTTCGGAGAAAACAAATAGAAAGCAAATACAAAGGCCATGCACGCAGGAGGAGGAAATGAATACTATAAACCTGTCATGAAGCATTTCGAATCAGAAGGAGATCTTGTGAACATGGAGTCCCTAACCAAGAGTGAGAACCATGTAGCTCAGTTAGCTCATACCACACAGCTCCAGTAGCTTCGATGTGTTCAAAATGGGTGTTTCCTCTGGTTTTGTTTATAGCATCTTCACCCTTCCCACCATATTAAAATCACTCATTTCTTTTTAATTTTACAAGCCTGTGGACCATGGAAAGAACTGGAGAATGTGCTAGAGAGGAAGGCAAGGTCCAAGGCCCAGGGATTAGAACTGTTCTCCACAGACAGGTGAAGCAGTCTAGCAATCATTTACCAGGAAAGAGACCCCAGTGACTCTGTGTGGCTGGCTCATCACTGGCTGACTGGTGAAGTAAAACTGTGGGGTTATTATGAAAACTTCCTTTTAGAATGCCTGTCCATTTCATTAACTATTTGTTGGCCAGAAGTTCTGTTTGTTTGATGCTTCGGTCTTTCAGCACCTACCATGTTCTAAACGTTAACCCACTGTCTGAAGCAGAGCTGGCCAAATTCTTCGCCTGCCCGACTATATGCTATCTGTTTGCTGTGCTGATGGTTTACTTGCTGTGAGGAAATTCTTAATTTTTGTGTATGTCTTTTGTTAGTTCCTGGGGCTTTTAAGTTGTAAAACTAAAAAAGAGGTATTGGGTAAGGTTGGGAAAGAGGGTACCAATTGCACATCAGTTGGGGAGGAGGCTCCTTTGGGTGTGATGGGAGAGTACAGTGGAAGTCAGGGTGATGTGGAGAAGGATGGACAAGAATCAACAACAAGAAAAAATGTTTTAAATGCCATGATGACATCTAATACTCTGTATGCTGAATTAAAAATACCCAAACAAACCAACCACTCAAAACAAACAAACAAACCAAACAAAAGAATGAACCTAAAAACCACACACCCCTCCCCACCCCCCCACCCGCAAAAAGAAAAAGAAAGCAATAAAACCAAAACCTTACAGCTCTTCTCTGGTAAAATATGTGGTTAAGGGTCAGAGATCCAATCTTTACCCATGATTTCTCAGGGTTTCTCTTTATAAGATATCAGTTTGGTAGAAATGTTTGTTTTATTCATAGACACTTATTTAGAGAGAAATCACTGAAATATTACAAACTAACTGCAGTGTTTGAGTCGTATTTGAGTCAGGCTCTTTTGGTCATCTGAGGGGAACAGAGGGACAGCCCACCACATCACTGGTGTGTCTAGAGGCTTCTCACTCAGTGGAGAGCATGAGGAAAGAAGTCTAACACGGCCCTGGGCTTTGTCTCTCAGCTGAAAAGCTAAGACTGTGGTGGGAGGAGTCTAGACTTAGTTTCTGACCTCCCCCTCTCTGTAGCAGGCTTTCTCAGATGCCAGTCCCCAAACCATGATATGGAGACTTCTTATTACCTTTAGTTTAGGCTTGCCCCACTAGCTCTTTCAACTTATATTAACCTGTTTCTTTCCATCTATGTTTACCTCAGGCTTTTTAGCTTTCTTTTATTCAGTATGTTCTACTCCACTTTTAGCTGGCTGGTGATGGTTGCTTGGCTGGCTGGCCATGAGTTTTTCCCTCCTTTTCTCCTTCATTCTCTCCTGAGCTTAGATTCCTCCTTCAACTTATTCTTTCTAGCTGCCAGCCCTGCCTATCCCCTCTTTTGCCTAGCAATTGGTTGTTCGGCTTTTTATTAGACCAATCAGGTGCCTTAGGCAGGCAGGCAGGCAGGCAGGCAGGCAGGCAGGCAGGCAAAGCATATGCAATACAACTTTACTTAGTTAAACAAATGCAGCATAAAAAAGTAACACACCTTTACATAGTTAAAGTCATATTCCACAACACCTCCCCTTTCCGGCTATGCTGCCCAGGAATCAAACTAAAGTCTCATGATACTTGGCAAATGCTTTTACTGAGCAACCTTTTAAACTTTTTATCTTGAGAGGATCTTATTAAGTTGCCCAGATTGGACTGGAACTTGCTCTATAGCCCAAGTAGGCCTTGAACTTGCCTCAGACTCCTGGGCAGCTAACATTACAGACCTATTCCATCAAGCCTGCAGAGTCCATTATTCTTATTTCAATTTACTAGGCCTTCCTTGAGAAACAGTACCATTCTAACTGGGTTAAAAACAAGTCTAATTTGCAAGAATTTTATATTGTAATTCCCAATAACCTATTTCTTAATTCTGAGACAAAAAAAAATACTTTTAAAGCATACTTCCTGTTCTATTGCTCCTGGTTGAATGGCAGCCTCCAGCCACCAGTCACAGATTTATTTGGAGGCTCATAAGGTGGCACCACATCGACTGTTGAAGCTCTTTCCTTGTGCATATGTTTACTGATACTCAAATACGTGAGGTCTCTTATTTAAAGAGTAATGCCATACATCTTTTCATAGTATCTCCTGAATAAAATGCCAATAAAAAAGAGAAAAATCTAACAACTTGTACTTTGTATATACCTCAAAAAAATTTGACTTTTAGCTTGCGATATGTCCAATTGAGCTTACAATTGGTTTATAAGAAAAATATATCTCAGGCTAGGTTTCGTCTTGATTAGAGAGGTCTACCTATCTATAGTGTTAAACTCCAAGTTCACCAGGTTTCTGAACTGAGAACTGAGGCTCAAGCCCAACTCTCATGGCATTGCCATGTCTGTGCTTCTACACAGACATGGGTTTATTATCTTTCTTAGAAAAAGCAAGAAAAAATGAGGATACAATGAGAAGGGCTAAAAATAAAATTAAGTCCAAATTGATCTCAGCACCATCAAAGCCTCTAGATCACTTTTGTTTTCTGATTTTTTTTTCTTAGAGTCAATGCCTGCTGATGCTACCAGACTGTATGCAGCCCCTGGATGGACTGCCACGCTGGTTAACTCAGTGTACCCGGTACTAATTCAAATTGGGTGTTTGCACTGAATACTGATCATAGTAGGCCCCGTATTCTCAGTAGGATCCGTGAACTCAGCTTTTGAAGGTGGGAGATCAGAGGCCTGGAGGTAGAATGGCTTTGGGCAACAAGTGGGAATTAACTCCATGTGAAAAACAAAAAAAAAGTAAATCTGACCTTACAAAATGGTTTGGGTGCCAACCACTGCTCTCTTTTGAGCATTTCCCCTCAAATTTGATCTTGCTTATTGGGTTTTTGTGATGAAAGCCTTTTATTGATTAGTACTGAGCACTTGAAGTTAAGTGGCTCTGTGGAAAATAGGGAATTAGATGATCATTATTTTTTATCTTCTCTGAAAAGTGCAATTTCTAGTTAGACATCTGACTAAATAAAGCCCAGGGTGTCTTTGTACCAGCAAGTGAAAGAGGACTTGATACACAGAATATCAAATGCAGCACTCCACTGTGATTGGATCTAATTAAATGGTTCACAGCAGCCTGGAAAGCGGAAGCTAGTGCTCACAGGAAATGAAGTGGGCATTTCCTTTTATGAGTCGGTCCGGGATGGAGCAGGCACTCCCATTGACTATTAGAGCTCCCTTTCTTAAAACTCTATCAAACCCCAGTAGAAATTTCAGCTATTTTCTAGTGTGGCTCTATGCCTGCTCCCAGATACTCTGTACAGAGATTTCCCCCAAAGGTTTAAAGATTTCTCCCCAAAGCAAACCTTGGTCCCAATTCATTTTTAATTCTATTTTAATAAATGTCTACTAAGAGACCTAAGAAAGAGAACTGGAATACCCAATATGGGAATCCCGATCCTATCATGCTTCCTGAAGAGTCTTCATCTTTTACTCCCGGTTGCTAGGTGCTGTCCCTATGCTTTGTCATTCATCGCCTTTTGGTGCTAACAGTGGCTGTGGTTCCGGCACATCTGCATTTGTAACAACTGCATGGCAGAGGCATCGCATATGGGTAAGTGGGTCACTAGGGCAGTGAAAATGCCTCTTTTTGTTTCCTTAGCCAAACGTTGTGAAATCCTGAACCTGAGCACTTCAGATGTGACAAACAAGTGTGTGATTAAAGACCTCAGTTCTGCTACAGGGACTTTTGCATAAACTTCAAGTGAATTGGAAGAGCAGGGAGGCAATATCAAGGTCCCTCGGAATTCTTCATTCATATCACAGAGCAAGTGAAAGGCTGAGGCCTGGAAAACCAGTGACATCGTTTAAAGCACAAACAGAAATGGTCAACTTGTTGACACCTCTTGTTTTAAAACAATATTCCTAGAAGAATTTCTTGCTGCCCCATTCTCTATTTATATACAGAGTTTTTATATTGCAAGTGATTGAGAAAGAATGGGAAAAAGCAATTTGCTATTCTCTCTGTGGCTTTTCATTTTCTGGTTATATAGTCTACTTTTACCTGAGAAGCAATCTGGGACTAGTATTGTACCCCTGTCTACCACAAAGGATACCTTTTGGATACTGACAATGATGGAAGCAACTCCAGGTTGTGCTCCCACTGTGGATATTGTGACCTGGTGTGTCAGATTCGTCTTGCTCATTCTGTTGATGCTGGTTAGCCGGTCCTGGGATCTTGCACAGTACTCATATCTAGACCAGCAAGAGTAATCTTTCTAAATTACTCTGTTAGAGCTAAAATTAAATAGATACGACTATGCCACATCCTTGAATTCTGAAAATATATTTGCAAATTGTTAGAATAGAAAAAAAAATATGTAATAAAGAAATCTTGCCCAAAATGCACTAAATGTATCCTGGAATATATGTCAATAATTTCAAAATGAAATCAAGAATTGCATTGTAACCCCTGTCATCATCATCTCCTTTATCCCAGTTATTTTAGCATTTAACATATGACAAGAAAATGACAAGTGTAAATATTTGAGAAAAACAAGCATAAAATTTGTTATTGAAAAGTAACTCAGGAGCTCGGGTTGTATCTCAACTGGTAGAGTACTTGTCTAGAATGAACGAGGCCCTGAGTTCAACCTATCATTGTTGCATAAGCGAAGCATATGGGTGCATGCCTGTGATGGCAACCCAGCAGCTGGAAAGATCAGAACTTCATGCCAATTTCTGCTTGGCTACATAGGGAATTTGAGGCCAACACAGCCTTCATGAAACTTTGTCTCGAGTCACACATCACACACACACACACACACACACGATTAACAAAAAGAAAAAAAAAGGTAATTTAAAATGTTGGAATAAAAACAATAGTAATAAGTTCTTGTGAAAATGTAAATAAAAGCTGAAATGGAAGAAAGAATATTTTCTGGATATGTATATATATACAGAGAGAGAGAGAGAGAGAGAGAGAGAGAGAGAGAGAGAGAGCGAGAGAGAGAGAGAGAGAGAGAGAGAGGAGAATTAAGACGTTGGAAGCATCTTACCTTTGGAACCCTGGATACCTCAGCACACAAAGTGGTCTTATTTGCACCCACTATTCACATAGAGACCACTCATTTAAGTTTGTACTAATCAGCTTGTGTCATCTGTCACTATCACTATGACCACCAATGCCATGGTTGGTATCTTACCGTGTTTCTGTCCGTGCTCTTAAAAGGGCTCTGTAGACTAAGGTGGTAATGGAATTTTTCCCTAGCTGTATATTTTATAATACCAGCTGTTGCATACACATTGTTAAACTTTACCACATTTAGTCATTGCATTTCATGATATGCACAGGCTGCCATTTCTACACCTTTCTATGATCCGCAGGCCTCCTTTGCCCAGCCTCGTTCCCATGGCGAACATTGTGTAGGGATGCCTTGCTCTCCTGGCTGTAGATTCTCAGGAGTCAGATTGCCATGTGAAGAGAAAAGCATTTTAAAGTTTAATTACTGCTGGCAGATTGCTTTCCAATTGCGTGGTAACTCTTTACATTTCTTTTACATAAAGTAAACTTTGTCTGTATCAAACAGCTCCTAAATTGGATGTTTTAGGCTGATGGATATAAAGTGATATTTCATTGTTACCAAATTTGCATTTTATCCGCTAGTACTGAATTGAAGCATTTGAAAGGATATTTGCCATCCGTTTTGATTTCCTCTCTGTAAATTGTATTTTTGTTTTCTTTAGCAATATATTAGGCAATATATGTTTTCCTCCTTAATGTGGTCTTTGGTTGTACCACCCTAATGTGCCCAATGTCATCCCCTTCACACTCTGGGTATTAATGAAACATAGTGAAGGGTCTGCTTTTTGTGATGCAGCGTTTTCCCCCTCAAATATCAAGTATCCCTGGGCTGATTTTTTTCTTTGATTTGTTTATATGTCCATCAATTTCACATATCTTCTATATTTTTTATGTAGATTGAGAATGTTTCCTGAAATTAATGCCAAGTAATGCCAGCACTCAAGGAGAACAAATGCCAGGGCATCTTGTGTCTAGCATCTCGGGTCTATCCATGGTAGTCAGGCTACACAGTAAGAGAGCATCTCTAATCAATGAACGTACTAAAGAAGGAATAAGTCTTCTTAAAGATAATAGGTAACTTTCTAAACTTGCCGTCATGATTTTTACTGCCTTAAATAAATCAATTAGAAATTGTCCTACTAAATAAACTTTGGTTTTGTTTGAACTTCACAATTGCAAAAAAAAGTAATAATAATGTGTTAAAGAGATGGTTTAGGAGTTAAGAACACAACAACACAGGCAGCTCTTACAGAAAACCTGAGTTCAGTTCCCAGAACCCACAGGAACTCACACTCAGGACTACCTGCAGCTCCAGAGCCAGGGGAGCTAACATTGCTGGCCTCCTTGGGCACATACTCTCACCTGTCCATACACTCCATACAGTGTGTGCACATACGTACTCACACACACACAACACACAAGCACAAAAACACACATGCAGAAATATACACACATATGCACTTACATGCACCCCCCCACACACAGACACACAATTAACAATAATAAGACCAATGTTTTAAAGTAATAATATAACTCTCATTAAATCCTTTCTTGTTCTTCTTTGAAACTTGTTCTTTAAAACATTTGTTTTAAATATTTATTCTTCTGGGTAAAATGTAATATCAGCAATTAGAAGTTTTTAATTCTTGTTCTTCGTTCATATAGATGTCTATGTACATCTATATGAACGAAGAACAAGTGTATTATTATACACACACACACACATACACATCCCTTGTGAAGACTATTAAGTTCTTAGAACCATAGGGATCTGAGGCTTAGAAATGGTGAGTTGATTCAGACTTGTTTGTATCTTTGATAAATGAAATCGTAGGGTTTCTGGTTAATGATAAATCACATGACGTGTAGAAAAGCCCATCATGGCTTCCTGGCTGAAACTGTGAATGTGACTGTCAAAGGAAGATACACATTCCAAACAAAATGACTGTCAATAACCCTTCTCCATTCTCAAACTGGGCTCACTATGTTGATGGAAGATTGGAACTTTGTTTTGAAGCCTAGGTGAAATATTGAGTGTTGACTTTAAAACCTTATAATCTGGTTCGGTCGCCAATGAGTGTGTAACTCCACAACTTAAACGAGAAGAAGAATGCGGGCGGCATTGTACCCTGCATTCCAGTGAAAACAGAAGTAAATAAGAGGGACCATGGCAATTGCAGTCAAAGACTTAGGTTAATAATCTCAACCCTCACATGGACATCTACCAATTGCTGAGCCTCTTTGATCTTCACTCTTATCCGCACATAAATGGACACAGACACCC